>NC_058384.1:17627957-18296885 GCF_018350175.1 Felis catus | reverse complement strand
CTCCCTGCCCCTCCTTCCTCCTGACAACCTCTCCACCTCACTGAGGCACTGGGGACAGGCATGACTTCCGGTTTCCCCGGTAAACATCTCGGGCTTTCTCCTCCAGCAGCCGCAGCCTACACAATCAATAACAATCAATACTGTCTTGGAGCAGTCTTTTTGGTGTGTATTCTCTCTCTGTCTCTCTCTCCCTCAGACACACACACACACACACACACACACACACACACACACTCGCACACACTCGCACACGTGTTGTGAACAGATCTGCTTACTGTCTAATAACCCCCCACCAGCCTCTCAGGGACCACTTGCTTCTCTCTCTTTTGTTTTGCCACAAGCCTCCTGTATTTTTTTTTCCTACTTCAATCATTTGGGATTCAAAAGAACAATGCCCCAAATTCACTTTACACTGGACTCCATAGATCCTCCTATTCTCTCCGAAGTTCCTCACTCTGAAGTTACCAAAAGTCACCATATGCCGAGTGTGCAAGTAAGCAAATGAGATGCTCAAAATAAGTAATTTACAAAAATGAACAGCCAAACCCAAGCAGCTATTTTTTCCAATTGATTTCCAATGAATGGACAGGCTGGGGAAGTAAATAACGTGTCTCCAGCCTCTGTAATAATGCTTGCCTCGAGGCAGGCTATCTCAAGGAGTCCCACCCCCCAAACACATGTACGTGTGTATGCACACTCACACACATATGTGCACACCGAGACCATGGTTGTGAATTCTTGACACAGGTGAGGATGTTTGACCACAGGTGGGTACAGAACAGGGAGAGAAACAGACTGGGTCCTTCATTCACTAAGAAAAATTACTTACGGTTCTAAACCCCCTGCTTGTGTTGCCCACACATAAAACACGCAGCCCACATACTTTGGAGTACGATCGCACTGCCTCTTTTGCCTTGAGACTCCTCACCGCCTTCTAAACTCCTCTACCCCTGCTAAGAACTGACTCGTTTGCTTTCAGAGTGCTGTGCCCTAATCACCCGCTCCCTGGCATGCCCAGCTCCCCTTTGCAGCATCCTCTGGAGCCTCAAAGTCAGTCCCCAAAGAGGAGATCAGTTCAGGCACGTGGATATTACTCAACAGAAATCCCTCGATCCCAGACTGCCTTTTTTCCTCTTCTCCTTTTCGTATCTCCCTTCACTCCTTCCGACTTAGTCCTTTTTTCTTCTTCTTTTTTACTGCCCTCCCCCCTGCCCCCAACCACCATGAAGCAGCTCAAAAGAGTTTGGGGCTTTGGAAGGGAGGAGAGGGTGATGTAGAGAAAGACAGAAAAGCACAGGAAAGGGAGAGAGAGAAGGACAGGGCAAGGGAGCGGGAAGGGGGAGGGAGGGAGAGAAAAAGAGAGAGAGAAAGAGAGAGGAGAGAGAGGGAGAAACGCCAGGAAGGAAAGGAAGGAAGGAGAGGGACCTTAGTGTAAATGAAGAAAAGATACTCAGGTAAGAAAAGAAGAAAACTTCCCCCTCCCTCCTGCCACCCCCCATGACCCTCAGAAAAAGGTTCCATACCATTCATTTCAGGAAGGAGGGGTAACACAGCAAGGAAGAATCCCACCTGCTTTTCTCCCCTGTCAATGTGTGAATGATCCTGCAGTCCCTATAGGTCTCTCCTGGATCTCAGCTGCCAGTAATCCATTCATAAGGTTTCAAGAAGCTACACAAAACTCAAGCTTCCAGTTTAGTTTCTCTCTCTCCCCTTCATTCCTTTGCTCACCACTCTCCTTCAGCTCTTGGCAGTCCAAAGTTTAAAAAAAAAAAATGTTGAACCATTTCTGTGTTTTCCTCCTGTTGTAACTTTTGCTGTGACATCATAACCCTGCCCACCAACACCCCACCTCTCGCTCTCCTTTCCATCCCACCCCTCATCAGCCCCAGACCCCCCAAAGCACCCCCCCCACGGAGAAGAAGGGCTCCTGTCAGTTCCAACGTGTGAAAACACAAAGCTACTAGAAGGTGCCCCTCTCTCCCCTCGGCCCCCTCCCCTCTCCCCCTCCCTGCCTTACCCACCGCTCAGCCACGGGCTCTCTCAAGGCTTGTAACAATGATCCCATCTGTTTGACATGTGCGGAAAGGTGGGCTGGATTCAAATAATCTGTCAAGTGGATCAGATAAAACACACACACACACACACACGCACACACAGCAGCCCCCTCCTCAATTCCATCACACATGCACATCATGCCCCAGCAAAAGTGTGAGAGAAGTCAGACGTGCCGTGCCCGGCACCCACCCGGGATGCCAGGGAGGGAGACACCACATACGCCAAAGGCAACGCACATTTATATATACACAAATTTTGTGGCTTATTTGTTTATGACAAACACCAGCACCCGAGCCCCTACTCCTCTTCCCCAAGTCCTGCCACTCCGCAAGTGCACAGATTGGAAAGCTGGTAGAATCTGTTTTGAAATCTCCAACGAGAGGGTTTTTCCCCCTTTTTTTCACTCCAAAGCACTATCTGTGGCGATCAGACTCGAGCAGGGTTGCCAGCAAATGCAGGAGGCCCCTTCTAGGGTACAGGCTTTCAAACCAGCAAAGCCAGAGGGAATGGATTTAAGGACACACAGCAGGAGCTGGCTGAATTTATTTTATTTTGACGGGGGTAGCTGGGGGAGGAATATCATTTCTGAAATGCCCAAGCAATGAAGGGAGAGGATATGGATTTCTTAAACAGTTTTTGCAAGAGGAGCGGTGTCTTGTTCTGCAGGTAAATCTATGAGGCAAGAAATTGGAGCTTAGAGATAAACAAGGACCGAGAGGGAGGGAAGGGGAAGGAGACAAGAGAGGGGGAGAGGGGCAGGGGATGGGGACATGGGGACGGAGAGAGAGGGAAAGAAGGGGAGAAGGACAGAGGGGCGAGGGGAAAGGAGAAGGAAGGGAAGAGAGAGGAGGGAGGAGAGAGGAGGGCAAGGGGGAAGGGGGGAGGGGCGGGTTGAGGAGGAAAGGAGTGAAATGGAAGGAGGGGGGGTGGGGGCGAAGGGAAAAGAGAAGAGTCTGGAAGGAGAAAGGGCTGAAGAAGAAAAGCAGGGAAGAGAGGAGGGAAGAATGAGACCGAAAGGAAGGAAAACAGGGGAAGAGGCGGTGAGGCACATAAAATATGGAGACCAGGAAGGCAGTTAGAGCCATGATGGCAAAACACAAGGAAATCAGAGGGGCAGGTGAGGAGAGCCACTGCAAAAGGAGGCAGAGATTGGATTTAATGCACAGAAAACAAAGGACACTCAGTGGAGGGGCTCGCTCTAGTGATCAGACACGTTTCAGAAAATCAGATTGCCAGGGTTCAACGTTGTCTCTTTAAGTAAACCCCCATTTCCTCCTCCTTCCCTACCTGCACCCTTCCTCCACACCCACCTCCACCTTCCTTCATTCACTTTTTGTTGCCAGCATTATCTTCCCCTGGAGAATACTCCAGTCCAACTCAGACACCCATCCCCCTCCCCCTCAAAAAAGCCACCCTTAATGCTTGGTAGCCTCTTTCTTTGCTTCTGTCCACAGAGGGCCCTGGCTCCTCTTACCTAAAGGTTGAGCTGTTTATGACAATCTGCACTTTGATTTCAACCCAAATGATACCATGTTTCCCTTAAGCCCAGGGACCGGCAGGGCTGTTACTGTTTGTATTTGCTGCCATAGTGGGGCTGGTCAGTTTTCATTAGCATTGTCATTATTATTAAGAGTCTTGGAGCACTGGGAGGAGCCAGTCCACGTTGGCATCCACCTGCAGTGTAGAGCGTTAGGGAGGAGAGAGAGGGGTGGGGGGTGGGATGGGACCCCTTAAGATGGTCACTGATCCTCTCTGACTTTCTGATTCCAAAATGCGATCCCCTGAGGGAAAAGCTCAGCTGGGAGCCGGCCAGGGAGCGTAATAATAAAAGCCTCCCAGAACACAACCAAATGCAGTATCTATATATAGGAGCCGGATCTGTTTTCGCTACTTGCAGTCTAAAATGACACCCGGAAACAAACATTTCAGCAATATGTTTATTGGAATCTTATTCAGCTAGTGCTGGAAAGAGTGAGCTTCTCTGAAAGATTTCACTCGAAGGCTCAGGGCTGTTGCTTTCTGCGCCCTTTGCTCCGGTGCTCAGAGCTGGGAGTCAGGGGCCCTAACTTTCAAGGGGTCGCTTGAGATGCCTCTAGGGTGACCTACCACAGCCCCCTCTTCTGTGGGTGAGGAAACAAGAAAGAAATCACACAAATAACAGCAGGGCCAGACACAGCATCCAGGTCTCCTGAATCCCAGTCCAGGTTTTCCCTCCTCTGGTATGCACCTGTCTTACTGTTTTGGTATCTACATACCAACTGAATAGGAAGACCGGTATCGAAGACTGGCCTCTCCGGTTCCACATCCAGGCAAAAATGCCCAGGGAATATATGTTGGTCGTATGTGTTCCGTAACTCAGATTCACACGGCACTCAGATGCATTTCCTACTCCTCCCTGTGTATTTTGAGCCAAGGGAGGCCCTATCTTTCTGTCAAACTGTCTGGTGCTCCGTGTGTTAGATAGTCATATTTTTTTTCCACGCTACTATTACGATTATAAATTATTATCAGTGCTAACGGTAGTGTTTTTCTAAGTGCCTTTCATCCCAGGTTAGGCTCCCCCACCCCTTGGGGGTTGCGTGGTGGAGACAACATGTCAGAGATCTATTTCCCCTGCTGACAGTCCCTAATGGGAAAGTGCTTCTTGTAACATTTCAAGCCTTGGGACCAGCTCGTGGAGCCCTTCGGCTGGGGAGAGTTTCACAGTGATGCTGGAACGTGCTCTGCTCACCAGAGGAACAAAAGCTCTCCTGGGTTTATGCGTCAATCAGGACTGCCTTTCCAAGTAGAGTCTGCTCAAAAGACAGTCTCGTAACAAAAAGAACAGGAAGACCGTATACTTGCTTCTCCTCTGACCTCGTGCACATCTGTGTTCATTCTTTCTTCCCATCTATAACGGCACAAAGGCAAGGCATGTGGTATGTCCATTTTACAGATGAGGACACTGAGGCTGAAAAGCTAAGCAATTTACCCAAAGACCTGTGGAAAGTAAGAATGCAGCCAGGACGTACCTTAAATGCATTCTGCTAAAGTGGAAGAAGCCAGACTCCAAAGGTCATGTCCTGTGT
Source organism: Felis catus (assembly GCF_018350175.1). Taxonomy (NCBI): domain Eukaryota; kingdom Metazoa; phylum Chordata; class Mammalia; order Carnivora; family Felidae; genus Felis; species Felis catus. The sequence goes on along the minus strand of NC_058384.1, from coordinate 18,291,762 downwards.
GATCCCATTTATATGACATTCTGGAAAAGGCCAAACTATAGAGACAGAAAAGATCAGTGGTGGTCAGAGGTTGGTAACTGGGGGAGAAAAGCTGAAGACAAAAAGCACAATGGGACTCTGGGGTGGGGGGACTGTTCTCTATCCTGATTATGGTGACGATGCAGGACTACACGCATTTGTCAAAACTCGGAGAAGTACGGACTAAGAAAGGTAACCGCATGCAAATGCTACCTCAGGAAACCTGATGCAGTGTGCCCACTGCTGCGGGGAGAAAAGTGGAGCCGGGGGTGGGCCCGGGATCTTTTGATTCTGCATACAGCGTTCTTCCATCATTATCCTGCAGGTGTCCGAAGACCAGATGATAGTGTAACAGTGGTTGGTCATGGACTGGGGCCCGTCTGTAGATCCCCTCACTTAGCCCCTCAGAGGACCCCGTGGAGCCAGACAGAACGGAGCGGAGCTAGCTTCTGGTCCCAGCTCCGTCAACCCTGATGACCCTAACACATCAAATAGCCAATCACCAAATGAGCACTGGCCAATGACTAGGCCACCGCTCTGCCACGAAATAGCTGCCTGACCGTGGGCAAGTTAACCAACTCCTGGGAGCTGTCTGTAAACTGGAAACATCGGAATAGAAAACCTCTAAGCTTTCTTCCAGGTCACACTTGAGCTTCTCTAATTTTCAGCCCACTGTTTTCCTAATTGTTTTCTCAGTTATTTAACACACACACACACACACACACACACACACACACACACACACACAGCCAGTGCCCACTTCTCATAAATATCTCAGAGAGTCAAGTATACTTTAGCAATGGACACCCCCATTTATTTTAATCCTTAAAGAAAGCCATATATTCAAAGACAACTCCACTGGAACACTGATGGGCAGCAACAGGGGAGTTTTTGAGTGCTGTCATTAGAGTGGCAAAGGTGTCCTATACAACATGTCACTGTCATATGTTTAGCAAATCAAATATCAGAACACATGGTATTAGTATGAAAATATTTAAATCGGAGCAGTTTTTAAATTTGCTACTGTGCTGGAATCTTAAAATTTAGTAATTCCCTCAAGATGGTAATAATAACATTATTAATAACAATAACTAACACTTATTGCTTACAATATAGCAAGCACCATCCTGGTCACTTTATATATATATGATCCTCACAAAAGTTCTGTGAGGTAGGGCCTTTTATTATCTCCATTTTCAAATGAAGAATAATAAAACCATTTAACATTTATTAAGCACATACCATGTGCTCAGTGTGGCATCTACTAGTCAATAGACACCTACTAAGCAACGTACATAAACTATCTCATTTAATCCAACAAGTAACCTATGAGATAGCTCCACTTTCTTCTTTTTTTATTTTTGTTTTTTTAGTTTATTTACGTACCTGAGAAAGAGACAGTGCGGGCAGGGAAGGGGCAGAGAGAGGAGAGGGAATCCCCAGCAAGCCGACGCGGAGCGCAAACTCACGAAACCATGACATCGTGACCTGGGCCAAAACCAAGAGTCACACGCTTAACTGACTGAGCCACCCAGGTGCACCTGATCCTCATTTTGAGAAGGGAAACCAAGGTAAAGAGCGTTTAGGCACCTTACCTGGGCTTACACACCTTGAAAACAACCACCTGTCTCCAGAGCCCACTGAGTCACTATGCCGCACAGCCTCTTCGTGGAGGATATAAATACATACCAATGAGGATCTGACTCCCAACACAACACCACCAGACTTCTCCTGATGAGGCCATTCAGCGGTTTCTCTAGAGTCAAGGAAGATCTTCCTTAGGTCTTTTCCTAAAGTCTCCCCTGGCTGAGGGGCCGGTGCCTCCAAAGTGGCCCCAGCTGATAGCAGCAGCCAGGTGTAGGCTCTGATTTTGCCAATGCTCAGGTACTTTCCACAGATCCCCGAGGACTCCTATTCTCACCAACTGTGCCCCCAGACCCATCACATCCCCACTGAAACCTAAGGGACATGTAACCAACCAGCTGCAAACAGAAAGTGAGTCACTCCCCCAAGTCACTAACTCCATCTGGAAGGAATCATGCAAGATAGAGCAACGTTGAGTAGTCTATTTATTATAACTAACAAAAACTTTTCATACTAATAACAGCTATTAGTTGATGGTCTATTAACCATCATAAAATACGTATTTCCTGTGTTCAGGTCAGCTCTGATACAGAACTCCAGGTTTTAGCCCCAATTCTACATTCTGAATGGTACTCATGTTATTTAATTGCTGAAATATGGCCCACGTGTAAAATATTTCAAAATGAATATGCCCCCCAGATGTCTTCAAGAAAGGCAACAGGCCTGTGGAAGAGGAAATAGACCCTTCTTAAATGCCCACCCAGGCCAGCCTTCCTATAGATCGCAGCCACGGCTGGGGGCAGACAGAAGTGCAAACCCCAAAGCTTGTCAGGTGCCCCCCCACCAAGTCATCCAGCAGAGACCCTGTCCAGGAGCTGCCAAGATGAGTTCAAGTTTCTTTTCTGCAGACTAAACTCTATACGGTGAAGAGGGAAGGCTCTGTAGGTGACAAACACGGATTCCAACGTGGGCTCTGCCCCGTGGCCAGTGTCGTCTGGGGCAGACTCCAGGGCTACCAGTGAGGATAACGGCGTGCCTACAACCTAAGTGAGAGGCCACAAAAAGGCACATTTCTCAGCTACGTATCCAGAACAGTGAAAGTGCCTAGCAAACATTGGTATTACTAAAGATGTCAACTCCTTCCAATTTTCTACCCTACAAGTTTCTGACTTTAAACTTTCAATAGCCCCCAGAGATCCAGTTGGATGTCGTTTCTTACTCAGAAGATCAGCCTTTCCTGTGTCCCAGCTGCCCCTCATTTGTTGAAATCTGTCATTGTCAATCCTGCCAGTCCATTTTTATAGTAAACATAAACATTTTGCACTGAAAATTCACAGTGTGAGCCACCGTACGTAATTGCAAAAAGAAAAAAAAACTTAATGCTCTAACATTAAAAAAGAAAATAAGGCTATAATGAAATTAAGTGAATTTCAACATATATGTATTTCTGACACAACTACATTAAAAGATAAATGAAATCATCAAATGCTTGAACGTACTTCTCATGAATCAGTATGGACTTAAGAGCAATAACAAAATACTCAACAAACATTACAGGCATTTTTTCCTTATGCTGACATCTTGAAATCATGGCTATCAAAGTATCTTAGTACAAATTCATGGAGTCGGCATGGCTGCCATAGCTCCAAATGCAGAAGGATAGAGGTATGTCCATCAGTGGCTGAAACACCATAAGCAGCAATGCCATCAATGGCACATTTCCAAAATGGGGAACGACCCTGGGTAAAATGTGCAAACCAATCAAAAGGCAATCTTTCTTCAATAACATGGAAGTTGCATTCCTGGGAAAGTGTATTTAAAGTGCACCCAAAAAAGACCTTTGTGATTGAAGCATCTGTATTGAAAATAAAGTTAACTTCCAGACTTGGATCATTATAAATGGGTTTTTCGTCTATGTGAATGTTCGGCCAGAATTCAAGAGTCAAGCAGGAGGAAGATTCATTCTGTGGGACTATCCACGCACTACAGGGAAGTCTGATGTCCCTAGCACGTGCCCACTGAGCCAACAGTAACCTCCAATCGCTGGGACACCAAAACCATCCTCACTATTTCCCAAAGCGACCCTAGGGGGCAGCACTTCCCCCACTGAGAACCACCCATCTAAACCAAGGCCAGAATATTATGCAGACAAATCGGGTTGAACCTTGTATATATGTTTGACCGTAACACACTGCCAGGATCCAGAAAGGAGAAAGTCATGTGGAGGCTTCTAACTGCATTTCTTACGTTATTTGGTGAGAAAGCTGAAGTCTCTATTCCTCAGTAGTGGTTTGAACTGTGTGTGCCTTATATACACACAAAGATGCATAGAACGCATTCTACCAAATGATCACTTTTCTCAGTATCATCTATTGAGCTTCTCCCTGCTCAAGTAGCCATCTACTCGGTTCCATTAAAATCTTTCTACTTAAAAATAAATAAATAGAGGGGCACCTGGGTGGCTCAGTCGGTTAAGCGTCTGACTTCGGCTCAGGTCATGATCTCGCCGTTTGTGGGTTCGATCCCTGCGTCAGGCTCTGTGCTGATGGCTCAGAGCCTGGGGTCTGCTTCAGATTCTGTGTCTCCCTCTCTCTCTCTGGCCTTCCCCCGCTCACACTGTCTCCCTCTGTCTCTCAAAAAATTAATAAATGTTAATATATATATATAATATATATATAATTATATAATATATATATATAATGTCCAGGATTGCAAATCTCAAAACTCAAATAATGAACTCTGATCCTTGGTCCTCAAGGCCACATAACATGCCTCAAATAATCACTGGAAAATTTCAGTTACCAAACCCATGGCCATCACTGGCTCTGAGTAGTTCTTGGGCTAAAGCAGTTAAGATCTCAGAAGCCATGGTGGAAATGCTAGTGGTCTCTGGAGAAATGTTTTCTGCAGAATGCTACACATACATTCCCCCCATGGAGTGTCTGAGTTCTCAGATGATAAGATACAAGCCCTGCCCTATATTGCCTCATAGACTTGCTAGAAATACCTGAACATGAACAAATTGTAAGACACGGCTATAAGTACTATCTTGGAAGACTGAATGAAGTCCTCCCAGGCACCAAGGATAAAATAACCAACGGTTCATGCAGTAATCAAGGGGATTTCACAGAGGGGGTGATTTTTTAATAGAGTCTGAAATGAAGACTAAGGGTTTTCTAAGTGTGGGGTATTTCTAGAGAGCATGGCGTGAACAAGATGCCACAGTAACACTTCATTCAAGGCTTCAGGACAGCATTTATCGCTAAGTCCCACAGTTTACCCATAGTCATGTCTTTCTTCCCAATGACCCTGGAAAGCAATCTAGGGTGGTACCTGTGTCTTACTACCTGTGTATTTCCAGAAGCAATAAACAAAAACAAATACACACACACACACACACACACACACACACACACACAAAACAGGCTCAAATGAGGAAACCATGAAAAATTTTGATCACTGGGGAGAAGAAATTCCTAGAGAGAAGCAAATGATCCCTCCCTTTCCTCATCTGGCTGTTGATGAGCCTGGAGCCCCTTCCAGCACACTAAGACCAGAAAGGGCATACAGAGGTTGAAAGAGTACCTACGGCTCTCAAAGATACAATTTTAAAAATATATTATTTGAATAGCGAAAGGCTACCTGTTCCTCATGTCTCCTTCGATCATCAGGCTCAACCAAGTCCAGACCTGAAAGAAAAGCATACCAAACACAAGGAAGAAAACAATTAACAAAATAAAAAGACAACCTATAGAATGGGAGATAATTTTTGCAAACTATATCTGATAAGGGGTTAATATCCAAAATATATAAGGAACTCCTACAACTCAATAGCAAAACAAACAAAAAACCTTCAAAAAATAAGCAAAGGGCCTGAACAAACATTTTTCTAAAGAAGACATACAAATGGACAACGGGTATATGAAATGTCACTAATCATCAGGAAAATGCAAATCAAAACCACAGAGATACCTCACACCTCAGGATGTTTTTGAATTATCAAAAAAGACAAGAGATAATGAGTGTTGGCGAAGATGTGGAGAAAAGGGAATGCACACTGGTGCAGCCACTGTGGAAAACAGTATGGAGGTTCCTCGAAAAGTTAAAAATAGAACTATCTTGGAACTGGCGTGTATTATGCTAAGCAAAATAATTCAGTCAGAGAAAGACAAATATCATATGATTTCACTCATATGCGGAATTTAAGAGACACAACAGATGAACATAGGGGAAGGGAAGCAAAAATAAAACAAAAACAGATAGGGAGGCAAACCATAAGAGACTCTTAAATACACAGAACAAACTGAGGGTTGCTGGAGGGGAGATGTGTGGGGGGATGGGCTAAATGGGTGATGGGCATGAAGGAGGGCACTTGTTGGGATGAGCACTGGGTGTTATAAGTAAGTAATGAAACACTAAATTCTACTCCTGAAACCAATACTACACTATATGGTAACTAACTTGGATTTAAATAAACAAAAAAAGTAAATAAAATAAAACATACATTAAAAATAAAAATAAAATAAAATAAATATTCTATTTCTTACCTTAAAAAATAAAAATAAAAACAATAAAATAAAAATGCAAAATCCATTCTTGGTCCATGGGCCACACAGCAACAAGCCTGATCTGACCCACATTATTTGCAAACCTCTAGACTGAAAAGATTGAATTAGCATAAACTTTAGATGGAAACATGTAAATAAATGGAGTGCCTATGCATTATGGTGTCACTAAGTTTGGAGCATATATAGAATTTTCAGACTTAAAAAAATTTGAAGGGGAGATGATTTTAGGAAACATCTCAAGGAAATAAGTTGTCATCCTCCAGAGCTCCTGAAAACAGTGGCACCAGAGGCCAGATAACCCCTCTCTGAATAAGAATGATAAATATATTAAGATACAGGACAACTGACTGATGAATGGATAAAGAATATGTGGTATATATAATATACAAGGGAGTATTACTCAGTGATCAAAAAGAATGAAATCTTGCCATTTGCAACAACGTGGATGGAACTGGAGGGTATTATGCTAAGTGAAATTAGAGAAAGACAAAAATCATAGGACTTCACCCATGTGGAATTTAAGAAACAAAACAGATAAACATAGGGGAAGGGAAGCAAAAGTAAGATAAAAACAGAGAGGGAAACAAACCAGAAGAGACTCTTAAATACAGAGAACAAACTGAGGGTTGCTGGAGGTTGTGGGTGGGGGGATAGGCTAAATGGGTAAGGGGCATTAAGAAGGGCACTTCCTGGGATGAGCACTGGGTGTTATATGTAAGTGATGAAATCACTAAATTCTGCTCCTGAAGTCATAATTACACTATATGTTAACTAACTTGAATTAAAAAAAAAAAAAAAGATATCGCACAGAGATAGAAAGGCTGAAGTATGCACTCCAGATCTCAAGCCATACAGGCATCTTTCCAAATTTCAAGTACCAATTAACATTTGAGCTGCTTCTCACATAAGCAACTCCAGGCAGACAAAGTCCCAATAAAGATGCATTTACTTTAAAAAAAAAAAAAAAAAAGAAATTCCCCAGATCCAGCAATCCCACTTCTCAGTATTTACCCAAAGGAAATGAAATCAGTTATCTCGAAAAGGCATCTGCACCCCCGTGTTCACTGCAGCATCATTCACAATAGCCAAGATACGGAAGTAGCCCAAGTATCGATCGGCTGATGAATGGATAAAGAAGATGTGCTTTATAGACACAATGGAATGTTATTCAGCCATGAAAGAGAAGGAAACCCTGCCATTTGCAACAACATGAATAAACCTGGAGGACATCATGCTAGGTGAAAAAGAAGTCAGAGAAAGACAAATACTGCATAGCCTCAATTTATACGTGTGATGTGTAAGCAGCACACCTAGAACCAGAGAGTGGTAGGGTAGTTGCCAGAGGCAGGGGGTAGAGGAAGTAGGAAGACATTCATCAAAGGGTACAAACTTCCAGTTATAAGCTGAGTAGGTTCTGGGGATCTAATATGCAGCATTGTGATTATAGTCGATAATATTGTATTGTAGACTTGAAATTTACTAAGATAGTAGATGACAAGTGCTTTGACCACTAAAAAAAAAAAAAAAAAAAAAGTACCGTGTGAGGTCATGAATGTGCTGATTAACTTGACTGTTCATCATACCACGATGCATTTGTATTTCAAATCATCACATCGAACACCCTCAATATACACCATTTTTATTTGTTAGTTACGCTGCAATAGAGCCAAAAAGAAATGCGTCGGGCATGCCACTACCAAAACGTTCTGTGACCACCTGCCTGGCGTGAGTTCCCCTAAGAATAGAGCAAATCCTACGAGGAGTCACGGTGGCAAGGAAGGACAGGAGATCAGGTGCCCGAAGAAATCTCTGCTGGCCCACAGGGGAGGGTGCCTTATCAGAGCAGCTGTACCCGTTCCCGAGCGCACACGTCTCCCCAGCACGTGTCCAGCACAGGCCACAGCTCGCTGGCAAAACCCGCACCGTTCGGAGCGACGGTCAGAATCGGCACCCCGTACCTTCTGCCCTCCTCCCGTACATCTCTCCACCACCGACCACGAGCTGCCGAAGTTCGCAGACCTCTTCTTTTTCAGCCCCGGGGGCCCACAGCCTAGCACAGAGCCTGGACGACAAAACAGGAGTCGTGGCTTGTAGACCTGACAGAAGGCGAGCCTGTGTGTGAGCCATCTCCCCTCCACCGGCCCCGCTCAGCCGGCCCAGCCAGATAAGCAGCCTGGCGCAGCCCTCAGGCCTCCGAGCTCTCGGCTGTCAGCCTGGCTCTTGCCGCCCGCCTGTCCCGCACACGGTCGTCGGAACTGAAGGCGTGGTGAGGAGCTTCTCCGGCAGGGAAACACCAGGCCTCTGCTCAGCACCCACCGTCCCCCCCGGTGGCCTCAGGCGTTGCGGAGGTAAGGGGATGTAGATGAAAGGAGAAGGATTCAGATTCTCTACAAGAACCTGAGGGATGATCCGTGAAGGCCATGTAAACAGCCATCACAGTAACCAGAGCGGAAACAGACCGAAAGACTCTCCCAGGCAGTCTCCGGGGCCTCTTACGGGTCGGCCTTTCAGAGCCCCGAGAACGAAGAGCTGACAGCAGGGTCTGCAGGTGGCTTGGACCCGAGAGCTTGTCTAGTGACAAGGTGAAGAGATGGCCTGAGTGGGCAAAACCCGGGCCAGGGCGGGGACAGAAGGAAAGTGGGGCTGATCCAAAAAGGAACGGAGAAACGTTGCAAGTCTTGTGTCTCCCCACGTCTCCAATGATAATTACCAGAGCTGGTTCCCAGGCAAACCCAGCTTGGTTTGGCTTCGAGATGGCAACAAAGTGGATCAAGGCGGAGGCTCTGGAGTCAGCGGGATGCGGCTCTGGAGCCTGGCGTCCTCACTCGCCATCGGTGTCACCTTGGACAAGCGTCCTCACCTCCACGTCTTGATTTCCACTTCTGTTAAACGGAAACAGTGACAGTAGCTGCCTCGCAGGTCGTAGGGGTTAAAGGAAAAGAGGGTTATGAAGGGCTTGTGTGTTTGACACCCAACCTGCTCGAGACAAAGGGGAGACAGAGGGCCCCAAGCTTGGCCCCGACTCTGTGGGGCATGAGCGGGAAAGGGGGAGGCGACATCTGGGCAAGAGAACCCTGTTGCTCAGGAGTGTATTTCAGTAGAATAAAAGGTTAGGACGGGAGGGTGAGAAACGAGATCAGAGGGAGGCCCGCAGCACTCTGAGTCACTACGTTGAACTGATGCACAAGCAGAGTCGGGGCAGAACCTTGCTCCAAGCACCGGGATCCCAGAGGAAAGAAGGAGACGCAACAGGGCTGGGCTGCATGCTCAGATTCAAGACATGGGGCGCTCAAGCAGGAGAAAGGAATCCATCACACGTGATGCTGAAGACGCAGAGGCGAGTAGAGTGGGAAGAACCGGCAGATGAAGGTCACAGTAGGGGTGTAGAGAGCAGGGCCAGGGTCCCAGGGGACCTGGAATCAACAGCTGAAGATGCCCGGTCCTGGGACGAGGCTGCTTATTCTGTGTTGTGTAGGCCAGACTCTCAGAGGCATACGGCGGGCAGAGACACAGAGCCCGGGTAAAGCATCCCAGGCGGTACTTTCACAGGGAAACAGAAATGTTGTTCCTTCCACACTTGGGAAAGGGCCACGCTTATATCCTTCCTGAATTACTTTTGTTTCTGGATCGGTCTGTGTCAGAGAAGGAAGCTGCATGTATGTCTCACAGACACGCACACGCACACGTGCACACACAATGCCTCCTCTACCATCAAGTGACTGTGATGGTCTTCTCTTTTTTTTTTTTTTTTCAGCAAAGAAGAAGAAGAAGGAGAAGAAGGAGGAGAAGAAGGAGGAGAAGAAGGAGGAGGAGGAGGAGGAGGAGGAGGAGGAGGAGGAGGAGGAGGAGGAGAGAAGAAGAAGAAGAAGAAGAAGAAGAAGAAGAAGAAGAAGAAGAAGAAAGAAAAACGACTTCTTAAGCACAAGACAAAGAATGAAGAGAAGTAAGAAAACACAGAACTCAGTGCACGGTGAAGGTGCAAGGTGTGTTCCAGTTCTGCACACCAATGCCTGGTGCACCAGGCACTGTAGGAATTGAAGTCAGAGTGTGCAATTAATTGAGCATCTCTTGTATTCTGAGAACTGCTTAAAATGCATGGGGGTGCCTGGGCAGCTCAGTCGGTTGGACATGCGACTCTTGGTTTTGGCTCAGGTCACGATCCCGGGGTTGTGGGATTGAGCCCCGTGTCGGACTCCACGCTGAGCATGAGCCTGCTTGGGATTCCCTCTCTCTCCCTCTGTCCCTCTCCCCTGCTCATGTTCTCTCTCTCTCTCTCTCTCTCTCTCTCTCTCTCTCTCTCTCTCTCTCAAAAAAAGTGTATGCTTGATGAAACGGCACGAGAATAGTCCAAGTTCTAAGAGAATAATAACAAAGCAGCGGACACACAGGTGCAAGACGGTACAGCACGGACGACATTTGGATCCCGTCACCTTCTAATACCCGAGCCTTGTCTTCTGCTCTGGAGGGAGGGGGCGTTGGGGCCCCACTGAGTCAGCAATGGGGGGCAAAGCTGAATCTCTACCAAGTGCACTCAGAGCAAAGGGGCAATCGGAGTACACAACTATCTCCACACTATGCTTTCCCCTCATTATCAACCAGGACTAGAAGATTCTATAAGAAAGGTACCTTTAGAAAAAAAATCTGGTAGGAAAATAATCTGCTATACCTCAACGGGGCCATGAAAGGAAGAAGTTAAAGGCATGGGCTCTGAAGTTAGATAAATGAAGTCCAAGGCTATCTCTACGAAATACTCTTCTCGAAGCCTCTGTCCCTCACCTACAAAATCAGGATGGTAACTGCGCCTCTCATGGGGTTGTAGGCAAATTAAATGAGACAGTGTACGAACAGAGCTCAGCAGTGTCAATGTAGACGAAGTATCCAGTACCTGTCAATATTAATACCATCTGTATGCTGATCAATGCCTCCAATTCTTTCCTCCCTCCTCTGCCTGCCTTTATAGTGCTTTCTCACGCTGGCTCTGAGCTCGGCCAGTGGGATGTTAGTGCATGTGACCAAGCAGAGGCCTACAAAACATCTGCACAGTTGGGTGTGTTTGCTTTTGCTGCTTGGCTGTGGCCCCAAGAAAGTGCAGATACCCTCATAGAAAAGAACCACGAAGCAGGATGAGTGATCCCAGGCACCCTGGCTGAGGCCATTCTAGATCAACCCATGCTAGCCAGCCCCCACACAGGTAAGCAAATCGAACTCAGGTAGGCAGAACGCTCGGCCAACCTGCAGCTAGCCTCAGAAGCAAGAACTAGAATAGCAGAGATCAGCCAAGTCAAATGAACTAAATCGCACAAACCCGTGAGCCAAATACATCTATATACCGTTGGTGCCATTGTGTGTGTTCTGCTTGCTGGGATATTGTTATGTAACATCATCATGGCAATATATAACTGATACACTATATTACGAATGCTGTTATTGTCATTTTTCTTATAACCATTACTTTTCAGAGGAGCAGAAAAAGCCTCGCCCAGACCCTACTTAGCTGTCACAGGTAAAACATCTTTCTCACAACCTGCTATTCTGTCCAGAGGAAGAAAAGAAAACAGTAGACAAACGAGCAGGTGGCTGCTGCTTCAGAAGTTTCTGCCTTGTTTTCCTGACAGGTTGTTGCTAACGATGCTATTATTTTTCTTGTGAGTGGAGATACCCATGACAGTGTAACCTCACAGGCTGCTATGATGAATTGCTAATTAGTTTAATTAGTGAAGAGCCCTTTTTCCATCAAGTTAGATTCTAGTCTTGTATGTTCCCACGGGGACTTCACAGTATGAGGTCCTAAGAAAGCGCTTGTCAGGAGACCTTCAAAAGGAAAGGCACTGGATGAAGTGCGTCTTCGGGGCTTCTAGCCTTGGCTTTCAAATAATAACAGGCGGCACTTACTCTGTGCCAGCGCTATCCTAGGTACTTTATGTGCAATATCTCATTTATTCCTCACAAAAACCCAAAACGCAAGAACCATTCTTATCTCCAATGTATACGAGAAAACTGAGGCGCAGGGGATAACATTGGTGTTTGCGAGGTCACGGGGCTGGTGAGTGACAGAGCTGGGATTAAAACCCAGGTCTGTCGGGTCCCATCCTCGTGACTGCTCCCCATGCTGTTTCCCTGGCCTTGCAGATGCCCTCCTTGTCGGGCCCAGAGCTTGTCTGCTCTCCGCCCCCCCACCACCACCACCACCACACTTTGCTCTCTGAAGAAACCACAATACTAGCCCTAAGACCTCTCATGTGCCTTTTGGCACTGTGTTCCTTTCCCCAAGCCATTTGCATGTTATGTATCTGATATTAGCAGCATTGGTTTAACTGTGAGGGAGAGCAAACCCTAAAGAATAGTAGACTAAGCCAGATGGAACATTTATGAAAATGAAAGCTGGAGGTCGCAAAATAGTAATAATAAGTAATTATTATTATTATTATATTATTAGTAATAGTGTATTAGTAGCTACGATATTAATAATAACTAATAAGTACAGGTTCTCCAGTCATCAAGAATCTGGGTTCTTTCTCTTATTGTTCCAAAATATCAACATGCACCTCTGCCTCATAGCCCAACATGGCTGCTTGAGCTACAGGTATCACATCTATATTCTGGACAGCAATGTGGAGGAAAGGGGAAGAGGGATGGTCCTTCCTTCTATGATCATTTTTTTCTCCTATTTTATTCTTTTACCTTTACCTCTTTTTCACCTCATTCTCCTCTTTCTCCAACCAGGGGCAAGCTGTTTCATCCCTCTCCACCCTCCACTTTTTATCACAATCTTCTGCAATCTCCCTCTCATCTTGAGAATGGAAACAGGAACAGAAGGAACATGGCAAAGAGCAATTTTGCATTCCAATATGCCAGACATTTAGCAATCTGCAGAAGATTTAGTCATAATTAGAGCAGACTAAGAAGAAATAATTTCCACATCAACTATTCGCTAACCCTCCCTTGTGTCCTTCTTTCTTCCCAAATCTCACCAAAGCTACACCTGACGTCTCAGTTTACCAGTTTGGGATGGTTACCCATGAGAAGGCAGCTCTGAATCTGTGAGCTCTTGCTACTCCCAGAGATAAATTAAGTGCGTGGGTTGCTTCTCTTGGGCACACACTTCTTATCTGTTCAGATTCAGGTACACCCAGCTCCGGCTAGAACAGCCCCTCCTGCAGTTAACGATCCTAAGTGAAATAACCTTCTTCTAATTGCGAGTCTGTTCTATCTGTTGAGATCATCAGAGATCTTCAAATGTTTTATTATTTTTTTTCTTATCTAAAGGCAACCTGAAACAATGCATTCTTCCCCCATTCTTTATTTTAAATCTTTTTTCAATGTTTATTTTTGAGAGAGAGAGAGAGAGAGAGAGAGAGAGAGAGAGAGAGAGCGCCAGAGTACAAGCAGGGGCAGGGGAGGGGCAGAGACACAGGGAGACACAGAATCCGAAGCAGGCTCCAAGCTCTGAGCTGTCAGTGCAGAGCCAGACACGGGGCTCGAACTCCGGGACCACGAGATCATGACCTGAGCTGAAGTCAGATGCTTAACCGACTGAGCAACCCAGGCGCCCCTTTCCCCATTCTATGTAGCCAGACTGGTTCTTCCAATCTGAGCAGGTCTGAGCCACCGTCTTGCTAAGGCTGTGGGAAGCTATTAATCACGGAGTTTGAGAGGGACGTCTAAACTGGAAGAGAAGCGAGTGAGCAGTCCAGGCCCAGAGATCACCCAGTAATCAGCAATCAACCTAGACCCTGACGTCAGAAGCCAGGCAGAATAGGCAGGGGGCTAATGATGATCAAACAGACTGGGGAAAGAGGGCAGGAACGGAAGGAAGGGACAGAGCTCAGATGGGCGGGATGTCTGTCTTCTGCTACTTTGCGTGGGCACAGTTGTCTAGCCCAAGAAGGCAACAGAAAGGCATTGCAAGTTTTATGTGCAATTTAAAATTTCCTAGCAGCCACATTTTCTAAACAGTGAAAAGAGAAAGGTGAATTACAATTTAGTGCTAGGGGCACCTGGGTGGCTCAGTCAAGTTAAGCATCCAACTTCGGCTCAGGTCATGATCTCACAGCTTGTGGGTTGGAGCCCTGCGTCGGGCTCTGTGCTCTGTGTCTCCCTCTCTGTCTGCCTCTCCCCCACTCACACTTTGCCTCTCTCTCAAAGATAACTAAACATCAAAATTTTTTTTAAACTTAGTGCTATATTTTATATAATCAAATATATCCAAAATGTGGTCATTTCAAGATGTTAAGTCAGAATTTTTAAAAAACAGACTCATGAGACTTTTTACATACTAGGTCTTCAAAATCTGGTGTGTAGTTTGCACCTCTGGCAAGTCTCTCCTTTGGACCAGCCACGTTTCAAGAGCTTAAGAGCCGACGTGGCCAATGACCACAGGGTCGGACAACACACGCCTGGACCCTCCGCTCACAGTGAGGCTGGAACCAGCAGCAGCAGCAGCAGCAGCAGCAGCAGCAGCAGCAGCAGCAGCAGCATCTGGGGGCTTGTGAGAACGGCTGCATCTCGGGCAGTGCCATGGAATCAGAACAGGCGTTTTAACCGGATCTTGAGGTGGTGGGCACATTCGAGTATGAGAAATGCCACTGCAGGAAAGGCGGGGATCCTTTAGAAGTAAATGTCATGTGTGAGTGTTTCCCAAGGTATTAGCATCGCTACAGAAGTGGCAGGGATGACGTACAAAGTTTCCTCACTCCTCTGGCTGGATGCTCGGAGAAAAATAATTTAAACAGCATCACAGCTGAGTAAGAAACAGCTCCAAGTGGGGTCGTCTGAAGAACCGAGGACTGCTCTCGTTACGTCCTTAGCAGCTGAAGACCTTGGCATCCAGTGACCTGGGCCCAGCCTCATGAGACGGCTTAAATGACCCAGCCCTTTGTCCAAGGCAGAAACAATGGACAGAGTCACGGGCAACAGGTAGGAAAGAATCCCTGTCTCCCCCAAAGTAACTGCCCCAGAGGCCTGCCAAGGTGACCAAAATCCTTGCCATTCGATTTACTGCCATTCGAGTCACTGAGGTGTGACTTTCAGGAAGCCCTAGACACGTGCAAAGCTCGTGTGGAAAGAGGGTGCCCCGTACAGGTCGCGGTTTACCTACAGCATAGTGAGAATTTGTAGCACACACGCAGGAGGACAGGAGCGGAAAGCCAATCCTTTGACAGGAGTAGGAAAAGTTATGAAGTATGAAACCAAGTGAGCAAAGACTGGCCCCGAGGGAGGACGGAGGGCATGGAAAGGGGCAGCAGTGAGGAATCCGATGCAAATTCCACAAACCTTCATCTTGTTTCAGTTTGCTTCACTGCGAACCACCTACATGACTGCCGTGAATAATCCCACCCGTGTAGAGGTCACCAGGGCTAGCAGGGAAGCTTCTAGTCTGGGTTGGCAGGGGCGGGGGCAGGGTGGGGGTGGGGGTCCCGGAGGGGCAGGGGGGATTCAATACGTGCGTGTGGAATCCACTGATAATGCCAGTGCTGGGAGGCAGAGATGGAGACAGACACAGAGGCAGAGGAACTAGGGAACAGAGAGCAGAAAGAGTCAGTCAAGGCCACAGAGAAGACATGACGTGGATGTGTGAGTCTGCTGCACGCGTGGCAGCAGCTGGAATTATGCTCTTGCTATGTCCAGAGAGGGAGGGTGATGCAGTGTTGACCCAGAGCCAGGCGGGCACAGGAAGCCGGGTTGCCCTTCGGGCCCTTGGCCATCATTAAAGGTGAGCAGCCGGGAAGGGTAAGAACGTAAGACTTTCCCCTAGCACACATTTGTTAGCAGTGGCCACGAGGAGAATCAAACAAACACAGCGCGAGTAAATCAGTCACTGTTTGAGCAGGTGCCCTTTTCCGAATGAAATTGCGTGTGTTATTTTTAATATCTCTTGTCCATCTGCTCCGGTTGTTTCCTCTGGCCCACACTGGAAGGCTCCGTCGTGTTACCTGGATGGAGATTTGACCATGCAGTCACCTTCGCAGAGCTGCAGGGACGTGCTTGGCTTCTGTAACGCACAAACCCCAGGAAGTATAAATAGAAATGTTGCTTTTATTTGTAGACTTAATGCTTATGGGGAAGCTGGCTCAGAGGCATAAAAGCTTACCTCTTCCAATTCACTGAACTTTGGGCCCATAATTCTTGCAGTTCAGAAAATTAAATAGAGGTCAGCAATTTATGCCTAAGGTACCGGAGGTGGAGAGCCAAAGCAGGGCTATTAAACCCGGCAAATGTGCTTATGTGCTTTCAATTTTCTCGTGTTGTTTCTGCCGGGGTCTTCCACAACCAAATTGCTGCTGGTTTATGGATTGAAAAACCTCAGAGTGAGAGACAGCTTTTCTTCAGCACCTCTGCCAAATTGTCAGGACCGGTTTAGAGCCCGGGAAGCCCTCAGCCAGGAGGTCTCTGGGGAGCCCAGTTCCTGTGATACAGACCAACTGCCATTAGCATCAACTTGTGTCAGCGCCCAAAGGCACCGGAGGGCCGGCTCATGTCCAATAGGAGTTCCGTAAACTGCTAGAGACTACCCTTTTTATACGGGTAGGTTTTGTATTTGTAGATTTTTCTTATGACTGACTTGTGTCCCACCCATACTTCGGTGGGAAAGAAAGTCCTGGGGACTGGTATAAAGGGAAACACTGATGCCTAAAACCTCTGATCAGTATCAGATACCGGTGGGTTGGTAGTGACCTCAGCACATCCTGGCAAGGAGCTCCCAGAAGTGCTGGAAAGGAAAGCTTCTCAGTCTCTTTAACGGAGGGAGAACAGTGACCAGCGTGCTTGAGGAAAGGAATTGAAAATCTAGATTCTGTGGGAAAACCTTGGAAAGGGCAAATATGACCGTCAGGCGCATCCTCCGTGCCACATCCCGGCACCCGGGATGGGTTCTCAACGAACACGGATCGGCTCTAAGACACAATTCCAGGCTTACCGCTGTCCTCCCACCATGTTTATGAACACCCTAAACACCCCAACGCCCAGACAGCCTTTTTTAAGATTCAGTCCTTACTCAGCAAGACACGCATCTGGCAGCCGTGGCCTTTGACACAATACACTGAAAACCAATGATGGTGAACCTTCAACATCTCCCAGGGTCAAGTTGGACTAACTTGCATCAACAGTAGCGCGGAGCTACTGGAAGCAGGCAGCATCCAAGTTGGACCCGGTCGGCCTGCCTGCTGCTAGGAGCCATGTTGTTGCAAACGCTCCTGTTTACATGAGAAAGAGCTCCATATTTGCTTGGCAAATAATTCAATACAAATTAGAACATTCAGTTCCAGTTTGGCCTGGTAGCCTCATGTAGACAGGGCTAAAACTTTAGTTGCCTTTTATGAACTACCAAAGGGGCCTAAGATACTAGGCCTAATGGAGACTTTCATGTGGTCATAGAATTGATTATCCCGGTTGGAAGCAAGAAGCTTGAAAGTGCACCAAAGTGCATGAAAGTGGAGAGAAGAAGGAAAGGGGGTTGGGCGGGAAGCTTCCTTAGCCCTATAAAATTCTGGACCCCAGTTCTCAGAGCCTGTTTCTCACACCAGGGCAACCCCAGCATCCACAAGAATTCCACGAAATACGCACCCCCAGTACAGACTCATGTATTTTCCAATTCTTAACAATTCACAGATAAAGAAATTAAGATCCAGAGATTTTAAGTGACTTGTCCAAGACCACAAGCTGCTTGGCGGACATCTTCGTATCTCAGTCTCAGCCTCTTTCTACCACAGGACAATCTGAGGGGAAAGGGAGAATCTTCCACAGCCTGCTACAGATGTAGCTGGTTGTTAAGCTTCACAGCTTTCATACTCCTGACTTGAGACACAGTTCAAGGTCCGAGGGGAGAATAAGGTTTGACTTCTCTTAACTGGAGCTGTGATTCCTCTGTCTGCCCTTTGCCAATCACGGGGGGCATCATGTCTCCAGACTGTGGGCAATGGCAGGGACCTGGGAGCTGCTCATCTACGTTCTAAGAATAGTTGCTTGCCAGCCTCTGAGAAGGGCTGGACCATGAGCCTTACCTTCTTCTGCAGCGTGGGTGACATGCCCACTTGCAAACATGAAAGAGAGAAATTTCCAGAATGTGTGTGAAGTAATGTTGTTGAGATTTTTAGCCAGTTCCTGTGCATCAAGGGTTTGGAATCTCTCCAGGCCATTGGTATTACTTCTTCTGGCACTAAAGAAGGGAGGAAGGAGAGAAGAAAAATCCTAAAGAAACACAGCATGGATGGCAAAAATCAGGAAAATAAAAGAGAAAACTCGGCCTCCAGAGAAGTGGAAACACTGATGCAAACATGCTGACAAAAAAGGCAAGTGGCTATCTTGCAGGGTTAAAAAAAAAAAAAAAAAAAAAGTCCGGTGATGGATCACCACGCCGGCAAATGTTCCACGGTATTGAAAACAGAGCTAGCCACAAAATCATTTTTTCTCCAGGTTTTTTGTTTGGGTTGGAGGACGCAACATCAAGGGCACTTTTGGAGGAGATGTGTGTGGCGAGGCAAGGCAGAGAGCCAGCTCCCGCAGCAGTCTTCCGGGCTGATAGCTGCTCTCCTGCCCTGCTCTCCCCACCACACCCTCCCCTCTCCCCAGGACACAAGAAGATGCCTTGCAACCTCAGGGAACGGACCCCCGCCGCACTTGCAAGCACAGACCTGGGTGAGTTGAGCAGTCAGACCCAGGGCGTCCTCTGACTGGTTAACCGCAGGCTGGAAGGAGAGCCTCTGAGAGGACGCGCACCCACAGGCACTGTGTTCTGACACCTGCCTTCATGCAGGTCAGAGAGAGTGGTATCGGGCTCTTTCTAAGACTTTTGGGGGCACTCTTAGAACGAAAGGGGCTCCTGGCCCCTCGCTCAGTATCCCCACCTGATTTTCCTTAAACACACTGCATCAAATTAGCTTTTGTCCCGATTCTAAGTCACACTCCAGGGAAAAATGAATGATGCGTTCCTGCCTTTAATCCGCTGCAGTGGATTTCAACAAATATTTATAGGGTGCCTACTATGTGCAGATTGCTGTGCTAGGTTATCTTGGAGGCTATAAAAAAAATGCTTGGCATGTGTCTTGCCCTCAGGGAACCCTGTTGTAAGCACAATGAGTTACTGCAGCCTGAATGCAGGGGGCACTGAACTGCAGGAGATCAGAAAGGCCGGATGGAGAATGACTTCATGAATACTAGAGATAAGGGAGCGTGGGAGGAGAGCATCCCAGGAAGCAGGCACGGCAGCAGACAGGTGCTCAGAGGCAGGAAAGCATGGAGCAGCCCTGAGCGGCTGAAGCCCAGGGTACACGGAAGAAGGGCTACCAGCCAGAAGAGGTAGGTTAGGGCTAAACCTAGTAGTCTTGAATGTCAGACTGAGAAATCTGGACCGGAAGGAAAGAGACTGGAAGGAAGGAAAGGGGCTGTAGGCTAAATCAAATCAGTCAGGTGAAACAAAGAAATAGTTGTGAATGAGAGCACGTCCAAGAGTTCCCTTGAATGGACAAACTGTTGTCTTCCTTTTCATTCAGTGTTTGGTGCCACTGTGCCTCTGAAGGTTCTGTACAATGGAAAGAAAACCAACATCTGGGCCAGACAGATGTGTATTCAAGCAGTGATTCTCATATTACTTAGCTCTGGACCTTTGGGCAAGCCTTTGCAGTTGGTATGAATTAGCTCACCTTCTGACGTATTAGAAGCATCACATCATCCTCTTTTTTCCAAGTTGGATGAAATGTGCCTCTGGATCTTCACCAGCAGGCAAGAAATGTATTCTCTGTAGTACTTGGGGGTGGGGGAAGGTGAGGGGATGAGCTGCCCCTCCATGGGCATGTTCACGAATCTTGTGCATCCAGAGAACATGGGGAAGGGCCTCTGTCCTTTGGTCATCTCGGGCAACCCGAGTTCTTAATGCGCGAGCCCTCATGGTCCATCTGGAGGTGGTAGGCTCCATTTTCTCCAGGCCAAGCTTATCACGATCATCTTTCATTAGAGATCCCCAGACATGGCCGTGGAGGGTGACCGACTGCTTTACTGGGGACGGCCGGGGTTTCCAGGAAGCAAGTCTTTCAGTGTTAAAACCAGGGAAATAGGGTGAGTGGGTGCCCTGCTTGGCACTCAATGTCCAAGCCAATGGCATCCCCATGCCACTCCATGGGATAGCTCTGTCTACCCAGAGCTCTACTGGGGAGCAGGACGGGACTCATACTACCCTCCCATCAGTCTCTCAGAGCCGATTCTACTTCTTTAAACCAAAGCCCCAGCCAGGGTGAGGGATTTCTTCTGAATACCTGGCAACTTCTGTTTTGGGCTTTGAAACAAAACAGGCATCAAACAACTCCAGAAGCACAAGAGTCCAGAAGTCTGAACAAACAGGCCTGACCATTCTATCCACAGGTAAGAGGAGGAAAGTGCAGGGATAAAAGCAAAGGAACAAATTACTCACTTATTCTTCTCAGAGATCAGTCAGGCATTCGGCCAAAAAATACACACTGAGCCTGCACTCTGCCTACTCTGAGCCTTGTGCTAGGTGCTTGGCATGCCGTGGGGAGGTGACAGACAACAGCCCTCTCCTCACCGGACTTGCATTCTGTCGTTACTCTGATACAAGAAGGAAGCAGGAAGAAATCCCTCAAAGCAGTTTCCAGCTGCACACTCGATCTCGATGAGCCTCAGTTACCTCATCTGCAAAGTGGCGTGGCGCCAGAGGCGATAATGCGTGGAAGGCCCGCGCCACACCGCTCTGTCGAGCTGGCGTGCCGCTCCCGGCTGTCCAGACTTGCTTCTTGAAGCTACAGACTGCTTTTCTTTGATGCTTCCTTCAATTTCTGCTACGGTCTTGCTGTGTTCTGGAAGTCTTTGGATCATGGGCTCCATGGCCACATTCTTTTTCACGTTATCTCTTGTAATTCCTGGACTCTCCGGCACGACAGCCAATATGTGTAGGCTACACAGTTAGGCAGAAAGTGAGAACTTGAACCCGCGTCTTCCAATTCCAAGCCTGTACTTTTGTCCCATGTCATATCACCCTCTGGTGGTTCCTCTGAAAGACCTGTTCCATTTGCCCCCTGGCCTGGAGCTCTCGGGTTAGAGGTTAGGGTTACAGTTGCAGAGGCTGTGACGGAACACAGTGGCTTGTATTAGTCAGGGGAGGTTCACTGCTGTAACAAATCTCCCCAAAACCCCAGTGTCGTGATTCAGTAAAAGTTTATTTCTCCAGTAGGACTGTCTGACAAGGATCTATACAATCATTCAGGGCTTTTTCTGAATCTTCTAGGGTTTTTGTGATCTGCTGCATTCAGCCTGCACATCAGAAAAGAAAAAGGGCCCAAAGGATTATACCGGGGCTTCTTAATGGGCTAAGCTCAGAAGTGGACTCATATTCTATTAGCCAGAACTCAGTCACATGGTCGCACCTAACTGCGAGGCATGCTGGGAAACGTAGCGTCCAGGAGGAAAAGGCAGTGGGGTTCACTGAACACCGAGAAATCTTTGCCAGAGTGGGCAACAGGATCTGAACGGCAGCAGTGTCCCAGATATGATCAACTCGTGGAACACTCCATCCACAAAATGGAAGTCTCCAGAGATCACTTCCTTTGCAGGACTGTGGTGAGGATGGCGGAATGCACACAGAGCCCCAGGGCCAGTCACGGAGGAGACAGAGCGAGGGGTCATGACACAGACATGACCTCGAGCTCCCCTCACCAGCTTTAGGTCGTATGATCTCTGTGAGCAGAGAACCACATCTCAAAAGGATAGACACGAGCAGTCCGTCTCTCCTCATGAGAGTAATAAGGAAGCTTATCTGAAATGAATGTTGTCTCAAAATCCCAAGGTACATGGGCACCAGTTTGCATTCAGAGAAGGAGACCATGAGCACACCAGAAACACAGCACTGGGAGAAGACCAGAGGAGCAACAGGTGAGCGCCTGCAAAGCGAGCGTACTTCCCTTCCAAGAGCTACCTGGGCGGACTCCCAGTGGCCCTCTACCGCCTGACCTATTTCTGGAAAACTGCCAACAGCTAGGAGTTTTGAAACTTTAATCTTATTTTAGAGACTAAAGCAGGGGTGCCCAATTAAGCAACCGACGAGTTAAGTGTCAGTGGGTTAAGTGTCTGACTCTGGATTTGGGCTCAGGTCATTATCTCACAGTTTGTGGGATCGAGCCCCATGTCAGGCTCTGTGCTGACAGCATGGAGCCTGCTTGGGATTCTCGCTCTCGCTTTAAATATATAAATAAATATATATATAAATAAACTTTAAAAATATATATACATAAATATATATATATAATATATAAACTTTGTATATAAAAATATATAATATATAAATATGTAATTTATAAATAAATAATATATAAATATATAAACTTTAAAAATATATAATTTTATATATATAATATATAAATTTATTTGTATATAATATATAAATATATATAAATAAACTTTATATAAATAAATATATAAATAAACTTAAAAAAAAGGTTAAGGCAGTGGTTCTCAAACCTGGCTATTTATCAGAACCATCTGAGGAAATTTTCAAAAATACAGAAGGCAGGCCCAAATATCTGAACTGCTTTAAGTTTCCTGGATAATTCTGAGGTAATCAGACTGGCACTGTTCCATTAACTTCATTAAGAACCATTATCCTACTGTATGAAAAGAAATCCTGAACACTTTTTTTGACATACCTATTTATCTACTTTATATAATTTGTTAAATAAAACGAAACACCACCCTCACGTATAATACCTTCCAGAGTGTTGAACTACACAAGCCAGTGCACCATAATGTTAAGTATAGACACTTTAAATTTGACAGATAAATGCGTGAATGGAGACATAGGGCTGCTCGGAATGCAGAAGAGTTCCACTAGACTGAGTGATTTATCATTCACCCATTTAGCCCATGAGCTGACAAATTATTATTGAGCCATTTGCCAGGTACTGTGTTAGGCTCTAAGAATATACGTATGAATGGGAAATCATTCCTGTATTTCAAGAAGGCAAAGAAGAAAAGTGATAGCCAAGCTTGCTTCCTGAAAGTACCCAGGACAATGCACTTGAAATTGTTAAGTTTGTAACATTTTATTAGGAGCCTACGCAGCTCCATATGGGAGGGCCATACTTCTCTCTTAATCACATTTCACCTCCCTGGAGTTAATTTGTTTATTCCATGGTGAATGGTCTCATTATTCATTGCAAATAATATAATGCTGTATCAAAGGCTACCTCCTCCAGGAAGCCTTTCCAGATCACCAGAGCCAAAAATAATAGTTTCCTATGTGTTTTATTTGTTTTAGGTCACACCCTAACCTTGTATATTTGTTTTAACGTCATCTCCCTTCCCTTGTAGTGTTGACCTGTTTGAATGCTGTTTTCTTCAAAATATTTTCAGGGGAAAAATCCATTAAAGTATGCTAGACATCTAGCACTTTCCCAGGACCTGAGTGCCACCCATGAGAGCAAGCGTGGCAGCCTGATGGCTGCACCCTTGGCCACCATATTGCAAGTGCTGGCCACCAGAAAGGGCGCTACCATGCCACCCTGCAGTGGGTGTGACTTACCCAACAAATCCTTTATCTCTGGCATCTGTTTTATGTGTACAGATCAACAGTTTTGACATGTAATGACTGAAAAAAGGTCTGCAAATTATAGTACTGGAAAGAAATACACGAAGAGTAACATGATGTATGTTGAAAGGTAAGTTTTGGAGCAGCTGGAGAATTCTTCAGGGAAATGGCCATGGATGAGAAAACAGGGTAAAAGTCAGCAGGCGATTAAAGATTAGTGGGAGTCCTTTGACATAATGAGGGCCCTAAAACATCACCGTTTCCTGAAGGGCTGCCAGACAATTGCATGAATGGGCCCGAAGGAACACTGCAGGTCACAACTTGAGAGAATCTGGAGGGGAGAGAGGGGCCACTTGCCAATGTACAAAGGGAGGTTGCAATTCTGCAAGGATTGTGCCATAAATAACCCTTCTAGCTCCGAGTCAGAGTTCCCATTTCCAAAAGGGCATCAACCCTGCCAAACAGGACAGGTATGACTATTTCATCCTGCTGAACTGTAAACTCTTTTAACAAAACCTTCTGTGGCCCGTTCACATTTGACGTCCTAGGGACTCTACTAAGAGAGTCATGTCATTAAAATGAATGGATGGATGGATGGATGGATGGATGGATGGATGGATGGATGGATTTCTAAATGAAACAGACCACTCACCATCCCCGACATGTCACTTAGGAAAAAAAAAAAAAAAAACAAACTCCCAAGTTCTGAGCACAGATCATTTTTGTCAGCAATCTTCCAAGTGTCAGGGCCTCTCCAGAGGAGACCAGCAAGACAAAGAATGTTGGGCTGGGGATGAATCAGGCTCGAACTGTGGATAGAGGCTCACGCTTGTCACAGTCTGACTTTCAGGGATTATCCAGAGATAATCGGACAGTCTCTAGGTTCCCAGGGAGGTCCCACATTCAGTTTAATGAATGAGAAGAATTAGGGGAAATGTAGGATTCCTCCAAAGGAGTAGGCTTGTCCAGGCCAGAGAACAGAGTGCTTGGAAGTTCTGAGGAGACAGTGAGGTGGGAGTGGGGGAAGCAGGAAGGGGCCGGTGCTGGTTACTACGGAGCAGCAGCTACACATTGGATGGGCTTAGACTTCACAAAAAGAGGACCGGGCTCATCAGCCCATTCCACAGCTCTGTAAGCACAAAATCGTTTGTATTTGGTTTGGAGAAGGTGTCCTGAAAAGCCAGGCTGGAGATTCAGCCCACCCTGCCCACAGAGACATAAGCACACACCACACCAGGGGGTACGCCCCGAAGTCGTGCACATCCAGCGTGTCAGGAAAACCCTACCTAGCGGATTCGGCATGGTGGCAAGGGATTCTTCACGTCAAGCCGGGACGTTGCTGTATTTGCTCCTAAGAGGCTGCCTCCCCTGTGCCCCTGTTTGCCAAAGCCTGCAAGGCTGCCCTGCCTGACTGTCCCTAGTCCAGGGGAGGGGAGGCTGGTGTGGAATGGGGGAGACCCTGTACCAATAAACCCAGAAAGGAGATTCAGAAACTCATCCCTCCTCACCTAGGCAATGCAGAGGACTTACAAAGAGAGCACGACTCTGCAGGGTGCCTGATAGGGCATTACCCCACCCTCCAAGAGGAAGGGAAAAAAGGATTGGCAGTGAGTCTGAGTGTGGCCCAGGTTTATTGTTTGATTTTCCTCTCACTCAACACACGCGCACACACGCTGCGGAGGTGGCGAGGGTAGAGAGACCAACGTTGGGCACCTTTACGGGAAACCATGTGATTTTAGTAGGGTATGAAGTGGGAGAATGAAACGCTATCACTATAACAACTGACATCATACCTGCTCTTTCGAGGGCAACCATCTTTGCTCAGTAAATACCCTGATAAGCAGCTTGGGGCAGAGAGTGAGACACTGAGCATAATAAACAGATAGCTGTTCCAAGGAGAAGATGAAAGGAGTTTGCATTTCCAGCCCAGAGTGAAGCTCGGCCAGTACTTGGAATGACAGGGTCGTGAAGCCCTCCAGTGGATAGGCACCCAAGACATTTGAAGAATGGGGAGAAACTCAGTTTCAGTGTGAAGTCTGTATTGCTACAATTTCTTACCTTCCCTAACTCCTTATTAGAATCTACTCATCACAAAAATTGCTTTTATGAGTAGAAACTGTGGCATGGAAGAGAAGGCTTACATTTCACATTTAGGTTGATATTTTGTGAGCTGAATTTTGTGTTTAGGTTATGTGACACAGAAACAGCATAAAAGGGACAGTGAGATGATCCATAAATGGAGGAAGCAAGGGTGTAGAGCTGGGACAAAGGAGAAGAAAATAATTCCCCTAGAAATTCACAGCGATCCCGGGGAGTCTTTTGGACTTTCACTAGATGTGGAACTCACGTTTGATCCAACCTCATCTAGATCTCAGGAAGAGAGGACCCAGCTGACAAGGTTATGGACTAATAACACATATCTGCATCAGCTGGGGTTCTCTGAGTCGTCTACTCACTATTGTGGAATCTCCAGGTCTTACCTTCACTCGCATCAAGGTCTCCCCAAATCTTTCCAGAAGTTTCTGACGTGTATGTTGTCCACCTATGCCAGAATATGAACTACCTGCCATCCCTTAGTGACCATTGCTTTTCCTCCTTCCCACTGGCAGCTGGCCTACCTCTTATTACCACAGGTGTTGTCTCCAGTTGTGTTGTTTCCAGTTGCTGGCCACCCCTGCCCCAACAAAGCTGCACTCCAGTCAAGTCAATTACCGCTCCGAAGTGTGGGGATTCCACATGTTTTGATTATCTGTTTCTGTGTAACAAACCAACCAAAAACTTACTGGCTTAAAAAAACAACTTATTATTTCCCATCATCCTGTGAATGGACTAAGCATTTCTTCTGCTTCACATGGCATCAGGTAGGGCAGGAGGATGACTGGATGATCAAAATGGCCTCATTCACGATGGCTAAGGGCTTTGTGTCCTCCCAATAGATCTCACCACGTAGCTTCCCAGGATTCCTCACAGTGGAATAAGGCAGTTATTTCTTGGCTAAGTTCCAAGAAAGGTGAAAGAAAAAGCCATAGATCTTTTAAGGCCTGGCCTCACAGCACTATCTCTGTCACATTCTATTGGTAAAGTCCAAAAGGAGGGAAAATATGCTCCACTTCTTGTTGGGAAGGACAGGATGGCAAAGGAAGAAAGTTGTAGTCACTTACTTACCACATCACCCCACACTCTCTCTCTCTCTGACACACACACACACACACACACACACACACACACACACACACACACTCCAGTTCTGTGCTTCCTTATATTAAATCTCAGAGCACCCTCTAATTCCAACCTCTTGCACAGTCTGTATGAGAACCACTTGGTCGATTTCTACTGGCAACTCCCTAATCCTTAGAAACAAGTCCAGGAGAGTCTGGTAACAGGACCAGTCTACTGAATTAATCCTTCCCCTGCCAAGCAGTCTCTTTCTCCCCCAACTCCCTTGCCTTTCAGTCACCCACACTCCCTTCTATGACCAGCCCATTTATCACAGGGCTTGTGTGTTCTTTTGAAGATTTCATTTCATTGACTTACTCAAAAAATTGAGTTCACCTTAATCAGAAAGATATGCATGTGCCATCTTTGATAAGGGGTTAACTATGAAATATCTCTACTACTTATCCAGCATTGGCACAGAGAAGACAAGATCTTCAAAGTGTTGTGATAGTTGGAAATCACTGGAAGCTCCCCAACTCCAACTCAGCATGGCAATTCTGCTCTCTGAAAGTGTGGCTTAGCTGCTTGAACCTCAGCTACTTTAGAAAAACTCCCGATGAGTCAAGTTCCTGAACTCAACCGAACTGGTGTACTTCCAGAGTTTTCTTTTAGTTCTGGGAAGCTAAAGAGGGTGAAAAATCCACCCCCCCCCAAAAAAAAAACAAATCCCCATCATGATACAGTCTCTGACCAGCCTGTGTCTAGACCTAAGACCAGTAAGAGACGTAGGGAAAAAGAAAAACAGAAAAAAGATAGGAGATGGAATTAGTTGAAGAGGAAGAAGAGAAGTATTACACTTCTAATTCCACCTTGTCCCCTGTCTAGAGAAAGGATAAAGCTGCTCATGCTGCAAAGGCATAACTTTTCCTCCAGTCCCCACTATCGGCAATTAAGACTTTGACCTTGGCCAGCTGCTAAGAACGGGACCCAAGGACAGTTAATGTTTACACAAATTAACCCAGAGAGAAGGTTAAGTCTTTCCCACGTCCAAGCTTCGCCATTCAAACTGCTCTGCTCCCCACTCACCTTACAGAAGAAACACAGTCGAGAATACTTGATAACAACTGAAGGGACAATAAGAAAGTTTCTTTCCATTGTAGCTTCCAGCCAACTACTGACTTTTAGTTTCACTGACTGGTTATGAATATTAAAAACAAAATGACACTATCAGCAAGTGCAGGGAGTTTGTGATAAATTACCGTGTTTGGTTTATGTTGATTAATTGCAATTCCTTATGGAGGCAGGTGGTGGACATTCACAGTATTTCCATTTTCTGGAGATTACCAGCAGATAATCTTCCGGGTGGAAACACAGGAGCAACTCAGAACAGTGAATGGTGGGTTGCTGATTGCTCTGTTATTAGTTCTTCCTATCATCATCCCATAGAAAGGCAAATTTCTAACTCACACGGACGTGGACTTTCATCTGGAGGCAGGAACAGCAAAATAGGTTCTCCTCAATGAGAAAAATCACGTAGAATAGGAGAAGCACTCTAGGCGCCACACTGTGCACCTCTCTGCCACTGCTCCCGCTGCTAGGTCTGAAGGTCACATCCTTTCCCCTTCCTGTCTCCCTCCATCGTCCACCCTCTTCTTCACCCATCCGACTCGGACTCTATCTTATCTAAAAGCCTCTCCCCACCCCTCAGATGAGGCAGGTACTGTTCTCTGCGCCCCTTCATTCCCTGTGCACACCCCCACTATTGCACTTACAGCAGTGTGTTGAAGTTACTTGTTTGTGTGTCTCTTGAGAAGAGCAGCCTGTAAAGCTCTGTGTCTTCTTCGGCTTTGCACCATTAGATCGCAATCCCCTGCCACATAGAAAGTATCGAGTCTACATTGAACCGAATTACTGCTATGTGACACTCACCATCCTCTTCCTTCTCCTCAATGTTACCAAATAAGATATATTATTACGTCTCATATTCATACGGCTGAATTGAATGCATCTCAAAGAAACTTTGAGCCTACCTGACCTCTGCTCTCTAGAATGAGGTGTGTGAACATTTACATCATTACAACAGCAGCTCTTTCCTATTCTTTTTTTTTTTGAGGAAGGGAGGGGCAGAAAGAGGGGGAGATAGAGAATCCCAAGCAGTTTCCTCACTGTCAGTGCAGAGCCCAATGCAGGGCTCAAACTCAGGATCCATGAGAATCATGACCCAAGGCAAAATCAAGAGTCACATGCTTAACCGACTGAGCGACACGGTCACCCCTTCTACTACTTTCTTGACTTAATCTCTGAATGGCTTTTCCAGTAGGAAGTCATCTACATTCTCTCCTGAGTTCCTACTGTACTAAAGGCAGGTTGTCTGTGAGATGTGTGTCCCATTTTGGGAATGCTGTCCCACTGCCTGATGAGACCAACTGAGGAGTTGCCTTCATCAACCCGTTATATGTACACTCCCCCACACATAGGCTCATAAACATATAATAAAAATTCCTAACTTTTTCTTTGAAAAGCCCACCTAATGCTTTTCAAAATCCTAAGTACCCTTGATTGGATTTCAAATGCATAGAGTTATTTTTTAATTGCACTCAAAAGAATTATCTTCTGCTTAGCTTCCTGTCAAAGTTGGCCAATGCCAAACTTCAAGGCCCACATGTTTTTGGGCATCTTCTGGTGAGTTTCTTTTTTTTTTTTTTTTTTTTTTTTTTTTAACCTATCCAGCTTTCCAAAATCAAGGGTAATTCCACAAAGGCTCTACAGTCTTTCTGTTGACATCATCAAAAATTAGGATGGACCTTATAGATGTTCTGCATTTGGGTTGAATTATTACAGCCATGTAGATGAGAATCCTCAGATTATGTAAGACGTACAAGTATTTCCTAGAAGGAAATGGTACATGAACACACAGACAGGTAAGGAGGTAGGTGGGCAGATGAAGAGGCAAGCGGATGAGTAGACGGGTAAATAAGCAGCATCTCCCTACTAACCAGCATTCTGAGATGACTCCCCTCCCTACTAACCAGCATTCTGGATGACCCGCTGCTCTCCTCTGGCCTGTTTCTAGTTCTCTGAAACTGAGGGCTAGTGGGTCACTACACTCTGCTGAAGGCCTCTGAGTCTCTGAGGTAATCCATGCCTAGCTATGAGGTCATCAGCCCGCCTTCTCATTCCACGCTCCCGTTTTCACTACCATTGTGTCTGTAGTCCCTTCTGACCTTCTCTACGGATATTCCCAGGGGAATTCTAGATGTGCTGACATCTGCTTTCTTAAATTTCATTTCTTTACGCCCCTGGGATTCTAACACTTCTCAATTGATAGCCCCTTCCCCCACAGGGGTGGGTCACCCTTCAGTCTTCAAATGCTTTCTTCATGTTAACAAGTACCAAAGGCCCCTGACTTCCTTGTTTCCTGCGGCAAATGGTTCTGAAGTGACCTGAAAAGTTCATGTAACTTCCTTACATGCCTCACTCACTGACCTCCAGAGAAGTGGGGCCCTCTGGCTCACCCTGGCTCCCAGTCACCTGTTTCTAATTGCATCTGTCCCCGTATGTGCCACAGGCTTTGATTTCACAGCCTGGGATGAGCGGTCTAGGGAGACTGCCTTCCCCGCCTTCCCCAAACACCTCCAGCCTGAGAGGAGCTGTCACGGATATCCCCTCATTTGATAGTTTTCCTTTTAATATTTATAAACAGGAAAGTATTTTTCTCTCCCCCACTTGAAATGCATATATTCAGTCATTAAAAGGCATTGACATTGCCGAGGTAATGGCCTGCCGGCAGATTTATAACAGGAACTATCTCACTGCCTGCAGGCCTGTGCGTTTTAATATAATTAAAAGGCTTCTGTTTGGAATCTTAGCTAATTAATATTCATGCTTTCCTCCTTCCACCTGCCATTCCCAATTTGCTGTCTTTTAGGAGATTGATCATGGCCCAATTAATCCCACCACCAGTCAAAGCAAACAGGCAGGGGAAGAATGGGGAAAATGCCATGGCAGTGTTGGCTTCTTAATGAGGAAAAAAGCATTTTAACTGATGGAAATCTTCTTCTGGTTCAGGAGGAAAGTCAAGGAAGGGTCTCTATAAATACGGGAACTTGGTAGGGATGGAACTGCTGAGCAGGGATTGTAGGTGAATTGCTCACAGTGAAGTGAGTTCAATTTATTAATTTTTAAGTGTCTGAACAAGTTTCATTCATGCCAGAAATCACAGAAGAACAGGAATTTGAAGAGGTAGGTAACAGATTTTTTTTTTTTTAAGTAAAATAAAGTGAAAGTGACAATGACAGTAATCACCATTCAGTACCTGAGAAAAGAAAAGAACAAAGAAAAGTGGTTTACCTTTAGGGACCTTTGAGAGCCAATCAGATTCCTGGATATAGTCACATGGTCACTTGATTTTCTTTGTCCTGCCATCTTTCAACACCAAAGCTTAGGGGATCCTGGGTGACTCAGTCGGTTGAATGTCCTGCTCTTGATTTTGGCTCGGGTCATGATCTCAGGGTTGTAAGATCAAGCCCAGGGTCAGGCTCTGTGCTGAGTTCTGAGTGTGGAACCTACTAACGCCTCTCTCTCTCTCTCTCTCTCTCTCTCTCTCTCTCTCTCTCTCACAAACACACACACACACACACACACACACACACATAAATACATACATACATACATACATAAACAAACAAACAAACAGCAAAGCTTACCAATGGAAACTGTTTTGCCTTAAAAAGCACAGCCTAAATGAGAGATCGGGCCATGGTAAGGAATGAGGATAAGGGTGTTAATGATTAAACTTTTCTCAGATATGTGAAAGCAGGCAGAGGAGAGAATATAGCTCTCTCTACTTGACTTCAAAGGATAGAAAGGGGAATCTTGTCAGCATTTGTGATGAAACGTTTGATAGCCACGCACCTGAGCTTGAGGGAGATCTGAGGAAAGCAACCGCTTTAGGGCTCTGCCTCCCCCACAGAGCTGCTCTTCCCCATCTGAGTGTCCCAAGAACATATTGTCTAATGATGCGGGCGAGCCCAAGAGAAAGCCACCAAGAGAAGAGCCCCTCACATTCAGGCTGGCTGACACTGGCCAGTGGCTTCACCACTCTGAGTCTCATCCATAAAATGGGAAAACAATGTCACCTTCAGAGGATTGTTTTGAGGACTAAATGAGAAAACACCTTTAAAGTGCCCAGTGTTGGGGCGCCTGGGTGGCTCAGTCGGTTAAGGGTCCGACTTCGGCTCAGGTCATGATCTTGCGGTTCGCAAGCCCCGCATCGGGTTCCGTGCTGACAGCTCAGAGCCTGGGGCCTGTTTCAGATTCTGTGTCCCCGTCGCTCTCTGCCCCTCCCCCACTCGGGCTCTGTCTCTGTCTCAAAATAAATAAACATTAAAAAATTAAAAAATAAAATAAAATAAAGTGCCCAGTGTAACGCTCAGTAAATACTAATTCCAGCTGTGTATCTCCTATGGAACAAAGGGCAGAAGTGGCCGCTACTCCGTGCTGTAGTGAAGACCACTTTTCCAGAAGGAATAAAGAAAGGTGGGGTGAAGAGGAACTCACTCTCTTGGCCACAAAAATGTATAGGAAGTGCAAAAAGCCACAGTGGAGTTTATCACAGTTAAGTCTGTCTTGCCCAGTACATTGGGTATTAATAATGGAACAAAGAGGGGTTACGGAAACAAGATAAAAATAAACCTAAAGCACTGGGTTTATGCAACAGGTACATGTCGTTTGTTCTCCTGATGAGTCGCCGGTCTGAGAAACCTGTTTAGGTTCATCAGGAAGTCCACGAACAGGCTGCAGCTTAATTGTCCTACCATGGTCGCTCCCATTGTGAGCTGGGGCTTTTTATCTTTTACAAGTTGGAGCGATCGTATCCTTCTGGAGGAGACCACGTATGGACTGTATTGCTGACCCATCCAACCAGAAAGCCCTTGTACAGTTTCCAACTATCAAACTCCCACTCGTCCTTTAGAGCAGCTCAAGTGTCCCCTTCTCTGAAAAGCCATCCCCATTAACCTGGTCAGAACTAACCATTCCTTACTTTGCATCCCCAAAGAACATTCCTGCTCTGTTAACATCTATGGGTCTCTCTGCCTCAGTTAATGATGAGAATATTTGCTAACAGCTACTGAACCTTCCAAGCCCAAACACTATGCTCAATGTTTTACTGGCACTATCTTGGTTAATCCTTGGAGATGTATTTTTTTTTATTATCTCCATTTTATTGGTAAAGAAACTGAAGTTTAGTGAATATCATGAATATCTAGCCCATGGCTGCAGAGCTGGTAAAACAAGATCAGGACCAAGCTGGTCAGACTCCACAGCCCCCATATTTTCATTCATTGTTGTCTCTTCAGCAATGCTTAATACATATTAAGAGTTCAACAAAGGTTGGTACACAGAATAAGGATCCCTTTGATGGGATGCAGAAGTATACCTGACCAGTGGGGACAGTCTGAAATGGGCAAAACCCACCGCAGACACACATCAGAGGAAAAGGCTCTCTGTTACCATCCTTGTCACCATATTCCCACAGAGCTTCCTTTTTGGTCCCAGCCACACCTAAGATTTTATGCAAAGTCCAAAATTTCCTTGAAACAGTTTCAACCTATGAAGAACGCTGCGGAAAAATAATTTTATGCCTCTTTTTTTAAGTCTTATATTTTATCAAAACGTTCTTTTTGGCGATGAGCCTCAACTGCAGTGAAACAGAGGCTGACCCTCTCTCCATATTCCTCCCCCGCTCACACTCTGTCTCTGTCTCAAAAATAAATAAAGATTTTTTTTTAAGTTTAAAAATAAAAGTGGGGCAGGGGGGACACCTGGGTGGCTCAGTCAGTTGTGTGTCCAACTTTGGCTCAGGTCATGAACTCAGGGTTCATAGGTTCGAGCCCCACGTCAGGCTCTGTGCTGGCGGCTCAGAGCCTGAAGCCTGCTTCAGATTTTGTGTCTCCCTCTCTCTCTCTGCCCCTCCCCTGCTCACAATCTCTCTCTCTCTCTCTCTCTCTCTCTCTCTCTCTCTCTCTCTCTCTCAAATGAACATTAAAATTTTTAAAGAAAACTTAGAAATTATAAGCAAACAGTAAGAATCTATACAATAGGTTACAGGATATGAGAAAAAAATAAGATCATTCACAATTGGTATAAGGATCAGGTCATGCCTAAATTTTGAATTTGTGAAAATTCATCAGCCTCCTGAAAAACATCTGGTGAGAGTGGTGCTCAGTCTGGTGCCCAGAATCACTGTTCTTATGACTCAGCGTGGCACCTCACACGTTGCTTTTGTTAATTTGCATGGAGGCCGAAACGTCAAGGTTCCGTTATGTTCTTTTTCTTGTTTTAACGTTTATTTATTTTTGAGACAGAGAGAGACAGAGCATGAATGGGGGAGGGTCAGAGAGAGGGAGACACAGAATCTGAAACAGGCTCCAGGCTCTGAGCTGTCAGCACAGAGCCCGACGCGGGGCTCGAACTCACGAGATCATGACCTGAGCCGAAGTCGGCCGCTTAACCGACGGAGCCACCCAGGCGCCTCCTGTTATGTTCTAATAAGGTTTTAAAACTATTTTGATCAACTCTATTGAAGAATAATTTCCATAAACTAAAATGCCCATTTTAAGTGTATAGTTTAATGAGGCTTGACAAATATATGTGTGTGTGTGTGTGTGTGTGTGTATCAGTATAATTGGTAGTGTAATAAAAATACAGAATATTTCCATCTCCCTAAAAAGCTCCTTCCTGTTCCTTTGTAGCCTTTGTAGTCAAGTTCCATCCAACCAGTGACTATTTTCCACTCCCCTAAGATTAGTTTTATCTGTTTTTCAACCGCTTATAAATGGAATGATAGCACATGTACTTTCTTGTGTCTGGCTTCTGTCACTTAGCATAACGTTTTCAAGATTCATCTATGTTGTTGCATATATTAGTGGTAGCCCGCTCCTCTTTGTTGCTGAGTGGCATTCATTGTATGTACGTATCACAATTTGCCACCCGATGATGGATGTTTGGGTTCTTCCAAGTTTGAGCCTTATGATTTAGGTTGCTATGAACATTCACGTGCCAGTCTTCATGTGGACGTGTTTTCATTTCTCTTGAAATGGGATTATTAAGTCATATGATAAATGTATGTTAAACTTTACAAGAAACTGCCAAACTGTTTTCCAAATTGGTTATAACATTTTGTGTTCCCATCAACAACGTGTGAAACCTCTGGTTGTTCTACATTCTCCCCAACACTTCATGTGGTCATTTTTTTAAAGTTTCAGTCCGAGGAGAGATGTAATGGTATGTCTTTGTGGTTTTCATAACTTTTCTTGAAGAGAAATAACACTGAGTTACATTTTCATGTGCTATTGGCCATGTATGTATTCTCTCTTGTGAAGTGGTATGAAATATTTTGTTTGTAATGGAGCATTTTTATTCATGTTATCAAGTTATATGTGTTCTTTATATATCCCAGATACAAGCCCTTTCCTGATATAGAAACTATGAGCATTTTCATCCAATATGTGGCTTGAATTTTACTTTTCTTTACCTTTCAGAGAAAAGATTTTAATGTTGATAAGGTCTAATTCATAATTCCTTTTTTATGTCTTATGCTTTATATGTCAAAAATAAATTTTATCTCAAGCTGCAAAGATGTTTTTCCTGTCTTTCTCTGGAAGTTTTATAGTTTTATTTCTTCTATGAAGTCCTATGATCCATTTCAAGTATATAAATGTTCATGGCATAAAGTAAGAGTAAATGCTGATTTTTTTTCCAGCATATTAGTTCCAGCATAACTTATTTAAAAGATTATCCTTTCTCCCATCGAATTTCCTTGGTTCCTTTGTCAAAGTCAATTGACTATGTATGTGGGGATCTTTATCTGAACTCCATTTTGTTTCATGAACTGTCCTTACATGAATACCACACTGTCCTAAATTCTGTAACTCTGTAGTAACAGTTGAAATCAGATAATGCCAAGTCTTTTCCTACTTTTTTTTTTTTTACTTTTTAAAAAAGAATTTTGGCTATTCTAGGTCTTTTACATTTCTATATAAATTGTAGAAGGACTACGTCAATTTTTACTGACGAGAAGAACCATGATTGGGATTGCACTGAATCTACACATGAAAGTAGGGAGCATGACATACCTTATTGAAGGATTCTTTAATTTCTCTCCTCAATGCTTTGTAGTTTTTATTGCACAAGTATTGAAAATATTTTGCTAAATTATTCTTATTTTATGATTTCATGGTTTTTGTTGCTATGGTACTGGTATTGCATTTTGATTTCACTTCTACGATTATTTGTAGCTAGTATGGAAAATCACGGCTGATTGTTATCCATCTTGTATCTTGTGGCCTTGCTACATTTACTTATTTGTTATAAGAACATTTGTTCCTCATATTACTCAGGGCTTTCTAGAATACCACTGTAATGGTTTGCTAGGTCTATTATAACAAGAAGCACACACTGGGTGGCTTAAACAACAG
Source organism: Felis catus (assembly GCF_018350175.1). Taxonomy (NCBI): domain Eukaryota; kingdom Metazoa; phylum Chordata; class Mammalia; order Carnivora; family Felidae; genus Felis; species Felis catus. Next base: position 18,255,430 of record NC_058384.1, on the reverse strand, counting down.
AAATTTATTTCTCACAGTTCTGGCAATCTATTAAGGTATCAGCAGATTTGTTCTCTTCGGAGGACTCTCTCCTTGGTTTGTAGATGGCACCTTTCCACTGTATCCTCACGTGGTGTTTTCTTTGTGTGTGCAAGCTCCTGGTCTCTCTACATCTGAATTTCCTCTTCTTATAAGGACACCAGTCAGGCTAGATTGGGCGGGGGGGGGGGGGGGGGGTCTACCTTAATGGCCTCATTTTAAACTTTAAACTCTTTAAAGGCCCTATTTCCACATACATTTACATTCTGAGTCTGGGAGTGAGGTCTTCAACACATGAATTTTGAGGGGCACAATTCAGCCCATAACAACTACAAGTTATCCACAAATAAAAGCATTTTCTTCCTCCTTTCCAACTGTATGCCTTCTATTCTTTTTTCCTGCTTTACTGTACCAGCTACGACCATCAATAACAGGTTGGGTAGAAGTGATAAGAACAAACTTGTTCTTGACTTGTTCAGAGTCTCAGGTGGAAAAGTACTCAACTGTTCCCCAATTAGGTATAAATGTTCACTGTCGTTTTTTATAAATGTTCCCTAAGTCAAGTTAAGAAAATGTATTTCTATTCCTAGTTTGTTGGGGGTTTTGATGATGAATGGGGGTTGCATTTTTTTCAATTGCTTTTTCTGTATCATAATCCTGGTAACACGCCTTGTTCTGAAATCTACTTTTCTGATATTAAAATAGCAGTTGGAGCTTTCATTCGGTTAGTGTCTGTATGGTATATCTTCTTCCATCCTTTTATATTTAACCTATTTGTGACTTCATATTTAATGGAGACTTTCTGTAGACAACATATAAAAAGAACAAAACAATTAGTTCTTCCCTTTTTATCCGTTCTGACAATGTCAGTGCTTTGAAGTATTTAGACTTCACACCTAATGTGATTGCTGATATGATTAGGCTTGAATGGACTATCCTGATAGCATTTTCTATTTGTCCCATTGTTTCTTTCTTTGTTCCCCTACTGTTCTGCCTTCTTTGGGATTAAAGAAATATCTTTTATGATTAGATTTTATCACTATTATTGGCTTGTTAGCTCCATTTCTGTGCTTAAGTTTTGATTTGTGCCTATGAATGTGTGCTGCATCTAGGGTTTAAAATGAACATTTTTAGGGGCACCTGGGTGGCTGAGTCAGTTAAGTGTCACTGACTCTTGATTTTGGCTCAGGTCATGATCCCACAGTTCTTGAGATCGAGCCTCACATCAGACTCCACACTGATAGCATGGAGCCCACTTGGGATTCTTTCTCTCTCCCTCTACTCCTACCCCGCTCGCTTGCTCTCTCTCAAAATAAATAAACTATAAAAAAATTAAAAACATACATTTTTAACTTACCCTGGTCTACCTTCAATGCTATTATACCACTTCTGTCAGTATGCTTCCATTTCTTCCTTCCCCTCCTTCGTGCTAGTACATATTTTACTGCTGCTGGTTTACACTACATTATAAACCTCAAAATGTAGTAGCATTTTTGCTTCAGTTGATTATCTTTATCTTTATCCTTCTTCCCTTCCTTCCTTCCTTCGTTTTTATTTAAATTCCAGTTAGTTAACATACAATGTAATACTAGTTTCAAGAGTAGAATTCAGCAATTCATCACTTCCATACATCACCCAGTACTCATCACAGCAAGTACACTCCTTAATCCCCATCGACTGTTTCACCCACCCACCCCACCTCCCTCCCCTCTGGCAACCATCAGTTTGTTCTCTATAGTTAGGAGTCTGTTTCTTGGTTTATCTCTCTCTTTTCCCCACTATGATTGTTTATAGCAGCATTATCAACAATAGCCAAATTATGGAAAGAGCCCAAATGTCCCATCAACTGAAGAATGGATAAAGAAGGTGTGGTGTGTGTGTGTGTGTGTGTGTGTGTGTGTGTGTGTGTGTGTATACACACACATACACAATAAACAATATGTATATATGTTTACATATATGTGTATACATATATATATATACACACATACACACACACACATATGCATACATACAATGGATTACTCACCCATAAAAAGGAATGAGATCTTCCCATTTGCAACAACATGGATGGAGCTAGAGAGTATTATGCTAAGCAAAATAAGTCAGTCAGAGAAGAAAAATATCGTATCATTTCTCTCATATGTGGAACTTTTTAAATTTTTTAAGGTTTATTTATTTTTGACAGAGAGCAAGGGAGCAGAGAGGCAGAGAGAGAGGGGGGCAGAGAGTCTGAAACGGGTTCTGTGTTGAGAGCAGAGAGCCTGACATGAGGCTCAAACTCACGAATTGTGAGATCATGACCTGAGACTTAGATGCTTAACCAACTGAGCCACCCAAACACCTCTCATATGTGGAATTTAAGAAACAAATGATCATAGTTGATTATCCTTTGAAGAAATTTTAAAACAACTTAAATTTATCCATATATTTACAATTTGTAGGGCTCTGTATTTCTATATATAGCTCTAAATTTCTGACTCAATGTCTTTTTTAACATTCCTTGTAGTTCAGCTCTTCTGGATACAAGTTGTTTTAACTTTTGTTTCTCTGAAGATTTACTATTTTACCTCCATTTTTAAGTGTTTGTTTAATCTAGAATTCTTGTTTGACAGGTACTTTGTTTGCTTTTCTTGTTCTGTTTTTGGTTGGTTTCAGCATTTTATTAAAAAAAAAGTTTATTTATTGAGGGAAGGGAGGGAGAGAGACAGAGAGAGAAAGAGATCACGCTCCTGCATGAGTGAGGGAGGGGCAAAGAGAGGGAGAAAAGGAATCCAAGCAGGCTCTGCGCTGTCAGCTGTCAGTGCAGAGCCCAACACGGGGCTCCATCTCACATACCATGAGGTCATAGGACATGACCTGAGCTGAAATCAAGAGTCACACGCTTAACTGACTGACCCACCCAGGCGCCCCTGGTTTCAGCACTTTAAAGATGCTGTTCCATTATCTTCTTGTTCTTACAACTTCAGATGAGAAAACTATAGTAAGTATCTTCATCACCCTATCATAACATGTTCTTTTTTGTTTTTTAAGATTCTCTCTTTATCACTGGTTTTTACCAATTTGGTTATATGATATATCTCAATGTGGTTTTGTGTTCACCATACGTGAAATTCCTTAAGCTTTTCAGATCTGTGACTTTACAGTTTTCAGATCTGTGAGCTCACAGTTTTCATAAAATTTAGAATATTTCAGCCATTATTTATTTAAATATTTTTCTCTGTTTCCCCCATCCTTCTAGAACACCAGTTACATACATGCTAGACTACTTACTGAGGATCTGTTTATTTTTGATCCATATGCTTCATTTTGGAGTTATGTTTTCAAAGTCACTGTTTTTTCTTCTTCTGAAATGTCTAATCAGCCATGAATTCCACCAAGTAATTTTTCATTTCAAATGTTCTGTTTTTCAAAATGAAAGTTTTTCTTTACCTCTCTATTTCATTTTTCTCATCACTCTATTCATATTTTTCTTTATTCATGTATAATAGCTATTTAAATATCCTTATGTATATTAATTCAGTCATCTCTATCATTTCCAGATATATTTCTTTCAACTTATTTTTTAACGAATATGGATCATACTCTCCGGTTTTCACATGATGGTTGAGTTTTAGTGAATGCTGAACTTTGTTATTTTTATGTTGCTTAATGCTGGATTTTGTGGTCTTCTTTTTAAGAGTGCTGTTCTGGGAGAAGATGGATGGGTAGGAGGACGATGGGCTCACTGTGTCCTGCTAATCACTTAAATTCCACCCACATCTGCCTAAATAACCCAGAAAACCGCCAGAAGACTAGCAGAACGGACTTTCCGGAGCCAAGGTAGACAAGAGGCCCACGGAAGAGGGTAGTAGGAAGGGCAGAGAAGTGGTGCATGATACACAGACTGGTGGGAGGGAGCCAGGGTGGTGGAGGGGCAGCCCGTCCAGCAAGACGGAACCCGAGTCTGACTTGCAAAAGCAGAGGGGCCGGATTGCATGAGTTCTGACAGCCAGCAGGACTTAACATCTAGAACGTTATAAGTCAACAGCTCTGCTCGCAGAGCAGGAGGGCGAGAGGACAACGGGAGGGAGAGGTGTTGAGTCCCGGAAGACAGAGCTCAGCTCGGCAGGGAACAAAGGCACAGGCCAGCGCCATCTCCCTCACCCATCCCCCAGCCAAAACCCCAAAGGGAACCAGTTTCTGTCACGGAACTTGCTTGCACCGCGCCAACACCCAACGCTGTGCTTCTGTGGCTCCATCCCTCCGACGGGTCTGCCTCCCTCCCGGTGCCGCAGGGCCCCACCCAAAGCGGACCACCAAAGGCAAAGCGAGCTGAGTCTGCCCCTCCCACCCCTGTGCACCTTGCGGATCCACCCCGGCTAATACGCCAGATCCCATCGAAGCAGCACCACAAGCCTGGCAGGGTGCAAGTAGCCCAGACAGGGCCACACCACTCCACAGTGAGTCCTGCCCCTGGGAGAGGGGAAGATAAGGTACGCACCAGTCTGACTGTGGCCCCAGCAGTGGGCTGGGGACAGACAGCAGGTCTGACTGTGGTCCCGCCCACCAATACAAGTTACTCCAGACAGCACAGAGGAAGAGCCCTGTAGTTCCACGCCACTCCAGGGACTATCCAAAATGAGGAAACTTGAGGAATTCTCCTCAAAAGAAACTCCAGGAAGTAGCGACAGCTAACAAATTGATCAAAAACGATTTAAGCAATATAACGGAACAAGAATTTAGAATAATAGTCATAAAATTAATCGCTGGGCTTGTAAAAAGTATAGAGGACAGCAGAGAATCTATTGCTACAGAGATCAAGGGACTAAGAAATAGTCATGAGGAGCTTAAAAATGTTATAAATGAGGTGCAAAATAAAATGGAGGTGACCACAGCACGGATTGAAGAGGCAGAGGAGAGAATAGGTGAATTAGAAGATAAAATTATGGAAAAAGAGGAAGCTGAGAAAAAGAGAGATAAAAAAGTCCAGGAGTATGAGGGGAGAATTAGAGAACTAATCAAATGCAACAATAGCCGTATAATAGGAATTCCAGAAGAGGAAGAGAGAGAGAAAGGGGCTGAAGGTATACTTTAACAAATCATAGCTGAGAACTTCCCTGATCTGGGGAAGGAAAAAGGCATTGAAATCCAAGAGGCACAGAGAACTACCTTCAGACGTAACTGGAATCGATCTTCTGCACAAGATATCATAGTGAAACTGGCAAAATACAAGGATAAAGAGAAAATTCTGAAAGCAGCTAGGGATAAACACACTCTAATATATAAAGGGACTGATAAGACTAGCGATGGATCTATCTACTGAAACTTGGCAGGCCAGAAAGGAATGGCAGGAAATCTTCAATGTGATGAACAGAAAAAATATGCAGCTGAGAATCCTTTATCCAGCAAGTCTGTCATTCAGAATAGGAGAGATAAAGGTCTTCCCAAACAAACAAAAACTGAAGGAATTCATCACCACTAAACCAGCCCTACAAGAGATCCTAAGGAGGACTCTGTGAGTGATATGTTGCAAGGACCACAAAGTACCAGAGACATCACTACAAGCATGAAACCTACAGACATGACAATGACTCTAAACCCATATCTTTCCATAATAACACTGAATGTAAATGGACTAAATGCGCCAACCAAAAGACATAGGGTATCAGAATGGATTAAAAAAACAATAACCATCTATTTGCTGTCTACAAGAGACTCATTTTAGACCTGAGGACACCTTCAGATTGAAAGTGAGGGAATGGAGAATTATCTATCATGCTACTGGAAATCAAAAGAAAGCTGGAGTAGCCATACTTATATCAGACAAACTAGACTTTAAATTAAAGGCTGTAACAGGAGATGAAGAAGGGCATTATATAATAATTACAGGGTCTATCCATCAGGAAGAGCTAACAATTATAAATATCTATGCGCCAAATATGGGAGCCCCCAAATATATAAAACAATTACTCACAAACATAAGCAACCTTATTGATAAGAAGATGGTAATTGCAGGGGACTTTAATACCCCACTTACAACAATGGATAGGTCATCTAGACACAGGATCAATAAAGAAACAAGGGCCCTGAATGATATATTGGATCAGATGGACTTGACAGATATATTTAGAACTCTGCATCCCAAAGCAACAGAATATACTTTTTTCTCGAGTGCACATGGAACATTCTCCAAGATAGATCACATACTGGGTCACAAAACAGCCCTTCATAAGTATACAAGAATTGAGATCATACCATGCACACTTTCAGACCACAATGCTATGAATCGTGAAATCAACCACAGGAAAAAGTCTGGAAAACCTCCAAAAGCATGGAGGTTAAAGAACACCCTATTAAAGAATGAATAGGTCAACCAGGCAATTAGAGAATAAATTAAAAAATGTATGGAAACAAATGAAAATGAAAATACAACAATCCAAATGCTTTGGGATGCAGCGAAGGTAGTCCTGAGAGGAAAATACATTGCAATCCAGGCCTATCTCAAGAAATAAGAAAAATCCTAAATACAAAATCTAACAGCACACCTAAAGGAAATAGAAGGAGAGCAGCAAAGACACCCCAAACCCAGCAGAAGAAGAGAAATAATAAAGATCAGAGAAGAAATAAACAAAATAGAATCTAAAAAAACTGTAGAGCAGATCAATGAAACCAAGAGTTGTTTTTTGAAAAAATAAACAAAATTGATAAACCTCTAGCCAGGCTTCTCAAAAAGAAAAGGGAGATGACCCAAATAGATAAACTCATGAATGAAAATGGAATTATTACAACCAATCCCTCAGAAATACAAGCAATTATCAGGGAATACTGTGAAAAATTATATGCCAACAAACTGGACAACCTGGAAGAAATGGACAAATTCCTAAGCACCCACACACTTCCAAAACTCAAACAGGAAGAAATAGAAAACTTGAACAGACCCATAACCAGCAAAGAAATTGAATCAGTTACCAAAAATCTCCCAACAAATAAGAGTCCAGGACCAGATGGCTTCTCAGGGGAATTCTACCAGACATTTAACGTAGAGGTAATACCTATCCTCAAGCTGTTCCAAAAAATAGAAAGGGAAGGAAAACTTCCAGACTCATTCTATGAAACCAGCATTACTTTGATTCCTAAACCAGACAGAGACCCAGCAAAAAAAGAGAACTACAGGCTAACATCCCTGATGAATATGGATATAAAAGCTCTCAATAAGATACTAGCAAATAGAATTCAACAGCATATAAAAAGAATTATTCACCATGATCAAGTGGGATTCATTCCTGGGCTGCAGGGCTGGTTCAACATTCGCAAATCAATCAATGTGATACATCACATTAATAAAAGAAAAGATAAGAACCATATGATCCTGTCAATCGATGCAGAAAAAGCATTTGACAAAATTCAGCATCCTTTCTTAATAAAAACCCTTGAGAAAGTCAGGATAGAAGGAACATACTTAAACATCATAAAAGCCATTTATGAAAAGCCCACAGCTAATATCATCTTCAATGGGGAAAAACTGAGAGCTTTCCCCCTGATATCGGGAACACGACAGGAATGTCCACTCTCACTGCTGTTGTTTAACATAGTGTTGGAAGTGCTAGCATCAGCAATAAGACAACAAAAGGAAATCAAAGGCATCAAAATTGGCAAAGATGAAGTCAAGCTTTCACTTTTCGCAGATGACATGATATTATACATGGAAAACCCAACAGACTCCACCAAAGGCTGCTAGAACTGATACATGAATTCAGCAAAGTTGCAGTATACAAAATCAATGTACAGAAATCAGTTGCATTCTTACACACTAATAATGAAGCAACAGAAAGACAAATAAAGAAACTGATCCTGAAAACTATAGAAAGCTTATGAAGGAAATTGAAGAAGATATAAAGAAATGGAAAGACATTCCGTGCTCATGGATTGGAAGAGTAAATAGTTAAAATGTCAATACTACCCAAAGCTATCTACACATTCAATGCAATCCCAATCAAAATTGCACCAGCATTCTTCTCGAAGCTAGAACAAGCAATCCTAAAATTCACATGGAACCACAAATGGCCCCGAACAGCCAAAGTAATTTTGAAGAAGAAGACCAAAGCGGGAGGCATCACAATCCCAGACTTTAGCCTCTACTACAAAGCTATAATCATCAAGACAGCATGGTATTGGCACAAAAACAGACACATAGACTGATGGAATAGAATAGAAACCCCACAACTAGACCCACAAACGTATGGCCAACTCATCTTTGACAAAGCAGGACAGAATATCCAATGGAAAAAAGACAGTCTCTTTAACAAATGGTGCTGGGAGAACTGGCCAGCAACATGCAGAAGGATGAAACTAGACCACTTTCTTACACCATTCACAAAAATAAACTCAAAATGGATAAAGGACCTCAATGTGAGAACAGGAAACCATCAAAACCCTAGAGGAGAAAGCAGGCAACAACCTCTCTGACCTCAGCCGCAGCAATTTCTTACTTGATACATCCCCAAAGGCAAGGGAATTAAAAGCAAAAAACGAACTATTGGGACCTCATGAAGATAAAAAGCTTCTGCACAGCAAAGGAAACAATCAACAAAACTAAAAGGCAACCAACGGAATGGGAAAAGATATTTGCAAATGACATATCGGACAAAGGGCTAGTATCAAAATCTATAAAGAGCTCACCAAACTCCACACCTGAAAAACAAATAACCTAGTGAAGACATGGGCAGAAAACATGAATAGACACTTCTTTAAAGAAGACATCCGGATGGCCAACAGGCACATGAAAAGATGCTCAACGTCGCTCCTCATCAGGGAAACACAAATCAAAACCACACTCAGATACCACCTCACGCCAGTCAGAGTGGCTGAAATGAACAAACCAGGAGACTACAGATGCTGGCAAGCATGTGGAGAAACGGGAACCCTCTTGCACTGTTGGTGGGAATGCAAACTGGTGCAGCCACTCTGCAAAACAGTGTGGAGGTTCCTCAAAAAATTAAAAATAGACCTACCCTATGACCCAGCAATAGCACTGCTAGGAATTTATCCAAGGGATACAGGAGTACTGATGCATAGGGCCACTTGTACCCCAATGTTCATAGCAGCACTCTCAACAATAGCCAAATTATGGAAAGAGCCTAAATGTCCATCAACTGATGAATGGATAAAGAAATTGTGGTTTATATACACAATGGAGTACTACGTGGCAATGAGAAAAAATGAAATATGGCCTTTTGTAGCAACGTGGATGGAACTGGAGAGTGTGATGCTAAGTGAAATAAGCCATACAGAGAAAGACAGATACCATATGGTTTCACTCTTATGTAGACCCTGAGAAATTAACAGGAACCCATGGGGTAGGGGAAGGAAAAAAAAAAAACAGGTTAGAGTGGGAGAGAGCCAAAGCATAAGAGACTCTTAAAAACTGAGAACAAACTGAGGGTTGATGGGGGGTGGGAGGGAGGAGAGGGTGGGTGATGGGTATTGAGGAGGGCACCTTTTGGGATGAGCACTGGGTGTTGTATGGAAACCAATTTGTCAATAAATTTCATAAAAAAAAAATTCTAAACAAAAACATTGTTATTGACTAGTAAATAAATACATAAAGATTTATTGACTAATAAATAAAGAAATGCTAAAAAAAAAAAAAAAAATAGACCTACCCTGTGACCCAACAATAGCACTGCTAGGAATTTCCCCAAGGGATACAGGAGTGCTGATGCATAGGGGCACTTGTACCCCAATGTTTATAGCAGCAATTTCAACAGCAGTCAAATTATGGAAAGAGCCTAAATGTCCATCAACTGATGAATGGATAAAGAAATTGTGGTTTATATACACAATGGAGTACTATGTGGCAATGAGAAAGAATGAAATGTGGCCTTCTGTAGCAACATGGATGGAAATGGAGAGTGTTACGCTAAGTGAAATAAGCCATACAGAGAAAGACAGATACCATATGTTTTCACTCTTATGTGGATCCTGAGAAACTTACCAGGAGAGCATGGGGGAGGGGAAGGAAAAAGAGGGAGGGAGCCAAAACATAAGAGACTCTTAAAAACTGAGAACAAACTGGGGGTTGATGGCGGGGTGGGAGGGGGGAAGGTGGGTGATGGGCATTGAGGAGGGCACCTGTTGGGATGAGCACTGGGTGCTGTATGGAAACCAATTTGACAATAAAGAGTGCTGTACTTTGTTCTGACAGAGTTACATTACTAAAAGATCAACTGGATCTTTTTGAAGATTGTTTTTAAGCTTTGTAAAGCGGATCTTGAGTAGTCTTTACTCCATGGCTCGTTTAGCCCCACTATTAAGGCATGACCCCTCTGTGGCCTCCACCAAACAGCCCATGTTTTCAACAAGGACTCTCTGCTCTGGCTGCTCAGAACATGAATATCTTCCAGTCCAGTTTTGGAGGCATTTCTCCCTGTATGTGCACAGTTATGTATTCAAAAAATAGACCCAAGGGAATCCTCATGAAATTCTGAAACTTTGCCTGTACACCCCCTCCCTTCCCATACTCTGTCCTGATAGTACCAGCCACCTCAGCCTTCCTGATCTCAAGTATCTATCTCTGCAATTCAGCAATTCTGCAGCGCTCTTTTGGGATCCCCCTCTTAGAACCAGGGTGACGAAGGGGCCTCCAGGCACAACTCTGGGCAATCGTAGGTCCGCCTCACTTGTTTCTCTACTTTAGAAATCACAGTCCTGTGCTACCTGTTTTCCAATATCCAAAACGGTTTCTAGTTATTTATGGTGGGAAGGGAAGTCTTAACCCTGTGACTCCATCATGGTCAAAAGCTGACATTTGTTCCCAATATGCTTTGTTTGTTTTTAAAAGCACAAAAATATTGATTACTTAGATCTGGGGACAGAATAGCTTAAGGATGGCTGAAACAGAATGAAAATACAATAAAGTGAATAAAGAGAATGAAAATGTTATACGTGTCAATGAATACTGTATTCTTTATTAGTGGGCTTTTGGGTCATTTGATTTAATGAATTGGGGAGGAAGGAATTAGGAAAGACAGGATCGCTGGAAAGCCATTTCACAATCAGAAGGATTACTTTATTAAAAATTTTCACATTCTTTGACGATTCCTTATGTTGCTCCCTGTATCAGGCAGAATGTGACCTCTCAGTAGCAGTTACTCAAGATAACAAAGTTTCATTTCTTATGCATGCTACCCATCCATTCTGGATAGGCTATAGATGACAGTCTGGTCCATGTCATAGTTATTCTATAACCTGGCAGAAGGAGTGATAGCCATCTGGGACATAAACGGCTTTTATGGAAGAGATATATGCTAAACTGGAAGACGGCCCCTACAACTTCCGCCTTGAAATGGCACAATCGCGTGGCCATGCACTACTTTGACAGGCCTAGGATATAAAATCCTTCCACAGCGAGGGCACCATAGGGAACAATTAAGACATTTTACGAATATTAATATAACCCACCATATTCCTCTACATAGCATCTTTGTCTTGGATTAGCTCCTAGAAAATAGCTAGACAGCATCAGGAAATGTAGCTAAGCATTTAAATGTGGCATCCATCCTGGAAATGCACAAAGTCTAGGCTTAAAGGACTACTATGAGCTATTAAAAGAGTAAAGGGAATCTATATCTGCTGATACGTGAAGATCTCCAAACTATTTTAAGTGAACAAAAATAAGTTACAAACTAGTGTTTATGATATACTTTCATTTGTGTAAAGAGGAGAATATATTTATATATCTGCATGTATATGCATGGCAACATTCTAAAAGAATGCATAGGAAACAGATGCTTCCAAAGTAATACTCAGGAAAATGTGTCTCTGGAACAGAACATAGGAGTCCAGACTGGGAGAGATATTCCTGTCACATCCCCTTTGGTACCACTTAAATTTTTTCAGTATATTTATTATTTCCTTAATGATTCCTTAAAACTTCCCTCCTTCATGTACACTGAAGATTTTATCAGTCAACCACCTTCCCCGGAATGTTTTAGAACATCATAAAGGGTAAATGGAGAGTGACCAGAACAGAGATCAGAGATCAAAACTTAATGCTCAGTCCTTCACAACTGCCAGAGATCAGACTAATGAAAAAAAGGAAAAAAGGAAATGAAACTTCCAAGTGTCAGGACCTACGGAGGTAGGTCCTGACATCGATGCTGTGGGTTTTCAGCCCACGTCAGGAGAGACACTTAGTTCATGATCCTAGAAATCAAACAGTTTAATGCTTATTTGTGCGACTCCCTTCTTGCCATCTTTTTGTCTTTCAAAAAAAAAAATGCCACTGATGAGTTACTCCAGCTCCTACTCTGAAAAGGCTTTCTGCCGCTCTGGCCTCCCAAGCATGGAGATAACATTTCAGAATGCCTGTGCCTAAATCTTACGATGAACAGACACTACTTTTACAAGACTTTCTCAGTTGACAGTACTGGCATAGTGTCCCCTTTACTCAAGAACAAGGTCAACTCCACGCTGGAATAAGGAACATATTGACTAAGAAGCTTTTTTTCTTATCGTGAGAGTCCGGAAGTTAAGTTTCAAAATTTTTTTCCCCGATACTAACTAAGCATTTCTTGAAATCCTCTCTCTATTCACGTGGGAGAGAGAATGTCCACCCAAGATGCCTATGTCCTAAGCCCTTGGATGTGTGAAAATGTCACATTACATGACAAATTATGGAAACAAATTATGTTAAATTATTTTAAGGCTGCAAGTGGAAGTAAGGTTGCTGATCAGCTGCCCTTAAAATAGGGAGACTACACTGGATTATCCAGGTGGGCCCAAGGTAATGAAGGAGTTCTCAAAAGTAGAAGTGAAGGCGGAAGAGGAGGTAGCTTCAGAGTGATGTGATGTGAGAAAGACGTGACTGGCCACTTCTGGCTTTGAATACGGAAGAATACTACAAACCAAGGAATGTGGGCAGCCTCTAGAAGCTAGAAAAGATAAGGACATGAATTCTCCCTAGAGCTTCCAGAAGGAACGCACCTGCTAACACCTTGATTTTAGACTAGTATAGCTCTGTGAGACCTATATCAGACTTCTGAACAACAGAACTGGAAGGTAACAAATGTGTGTTGTTTGAAGCCACTAAATTTGCACTCATTTGTTACAGCAGCAATAGTAAACGAACACAATATGTTTATTCCTCGACACTTAATGATATAGAGCACTGGGGTCTCATATTCAGGACATAAGCCAGTTTCACTGACAAGCCTGGAAGAGAAACCTGGCCGACTCCACAGACACATGATCAAGTTGAATCACTTTTCTTCAAAGCAACTAAACGTTGAAAGTCCTCTTGGTAATCAAGCCACACAATTAACTTTGGAGGATCCAAAAATGGATCATGCTTCAGTTGGACGTGAAATGAGTTGTGTGTAAGAAAAACAACTTAGTCCTGCTGTGCACGAGCCTTCTACAGGACTTCTCTACCTTCTATCTGGTGAGACCACACTGCTGTCCCAGCACTTTCGCCGCTCCACGTGAAACATAACTAGAGATATACATATATATTTTTTTTACCTGAAATGTTGACCAGATGCAGTATCTATTTCATCGAAGGTGGAATGGGGCAGAGGTGGAGACTATTAAGAATAATAGAGGGGTGCCTAGCTGGCTCAGTCGGTTAAGTGTCCAACTTTGGCTCAGGTCATGATCTCATGGTTCGTGAGTTCATGGTTCTGCTGTCAGCAGAGAGTCCGCTTCAGATCCTCTGTTCCTTTCTCTCTGTCCCTCCCCCACTTGTGCCTTCGCGCTCTCTCTCTCAAAAAATAAGCATTTTTTAAAAAAGAATACACACATTATTTAGCATCACTCAACAACAAAAACAATTTTCCAAGAAAAAAAATTGATCAATAATTGATCACAGCATTTGTATTAACCATTTCAGGGAACAAGTAAGTGCGTAAGAATGGCTGATAATACAATGAATCCAACTCTATCCTTACAGCTATATGATAGTTGCCCGTATCACATCAAATACCACTTTCACTAATATCATTTAAATGTAAAGAAATATGGACAAGAACCTTGTCTGGGGCATCATTGCTTCATCCTAATGCTCTCAAACCCTTCGTCTGAAAGAATGGTGCAGACAGCTAGCATGTCTTGAATTAGATGTTGGAAGGAAAGTGGATAATAAAACTCACTTTTTTTGTAGTTGCTTCATAGGTCATCCCTACATTTAACAGTAAGTGTTAGTCCTGCTTATTTTTTAAAATAGCTACATCCAGACTTAAAAGAGAACTTACGCCAGAATTTATTCGTTATGCTAGTCTACGTTCATCACTTTTTCACTCATTTATTCCACAAAAGATGGTCTTTTATTAGCAACTGTGAAGCTGAACCGCAGTGCATTAATTTTATAAATGAGATGGTGGTGTCACTATCACAAAAGGTTCAGAGGGATGCTGAAGAGTATGGCATTACCATGGTGACCTGCTGTGATGGTGAGCTCCCCAGGGGCAATGGGCCACAGAAAAACCATTAGGAAGCTCTCCTTCAGAGACATGTTGTTGTTTTTTACTTAACCACTTAAAGAATGATCAGAGCCACAAAGTCAAGGAAGCAATCACTCTTCTGTATTACAAAGAATGAAATGGGAGTCTCTAGGCTCTTTTACAACCATTTGTACATAACCTTGAGAAAGGCTTCCCCATCTCTGGTTAGAAAATTACATTAGCAAGAGAGAAAAGGTTTCATAAATGCCAAGGGATACAATGGTTCATTATTAGTTTGTTTGCTCCCATCTTAAGTTCCTGTAGTTTTGTGTTTTATCCATTTGGAAAGAGAGGAGGAAATGACTGGGGTGGGGGGGGGGGGGGGAGAGTGGCCTGAGGGACAGAGATGGGGATGGAAGGGATGGGACATCTCTACACAGAAGAATTTTGCAGCAATAATAGATTTTCTTACAAAGCTCTGTCCCTCCTTGTTTGTTTGCAATTGCTATTCAAACTAATAGAAACAGGTAAGGGGATCACTACAAATATAGGAAGGTATTTATTAGAAGCCACATTAAAACTACCCTTCAAGAGATAATAAAACTGTGAGAAAAGACTTTTCCATCAACTCTGGGATTTGCTTTGCTGCTACTACTTCTGTGCTTTTAGCTTTTGGAATCAGTCTTATGAGTGGGTATGTATTTATTTCCTTTATATTTTATAACGTACGTATGCACATTGTCTGAGGCATCATTTTATGACTAACATTTGGAAATGAGTAAGGCTGACAATAGCCAGTTAATGCTAACCCAACAGCCTTCCAGGTACTATAAAAGAAAAGCAATTTGTTTAGACTATTAGCAAAGTAAAGCACGTATTCGTCAATATTTTAAGTGAGCTGCTTCAGGATGATTTCTCAAGGACATTAGCCAATTAATATTGCTGATGTCAACGGTAACCATGGCTTAAATTTATGCTATTGTGTACATAGGTTAGGGGAAATTGGTATTGAGTCATTATCAAAAGTTAACCCCAGCAAGAACTGGTTATATTTGATTTACTGCATGGCTACAGAATGTATCTCTAATCTAAGCCAGAAATTTTCCAAATTCATGTTGCTGGTCAAAAGAAATCTGAGATAAATAGACATAAATTGCAATTACTAACGGAAGATGGTACTAATGGAAGCTCATAAATCAGGTACGAAGTCAACTGGTTATGTCTATAAGAACACATATTTAGAGGTATGAATTTTCTTTAAAAATCAACTTACGGTGAAAAAAGTTTTGGAAATAAAGTATACAAGGGAATTGAATTTTTTTCTTTTTGTCTCCTTTCAGATCTAAAGACACTTTTTTCCTTTGTTTAGGAATGTAAAACTAAACTATGTTTAATTTGGTTTGTTCCTGATATCACTTTTTTTCTTATTTTTGAAACAGTAATACTTGGAAATGAAAAAACACATAGGGAATTTTTCTAATGGGGAGGGTTGGGGGGAAAATCTGGAAAACTATCTTATTTTCACTAAGGTAACAAAACCTCACAACTTTCTGCATACATAGACATACTTCTAAATGTGAAATTTTTCCAAGGTGTCACTTTTCCTTTGACTTGAGTACATTTATCCATGTGCATCTAAACACATACTCATTTATCTTAGGATTCTTTTTTCTAATTAAATTGCAAAGGAGAAAACATTTCAAACCTAGAGCACGGTGTTCTCATTTATTATGGAAAGAACATGGTGCTCTCTCCAAATACATCCATACATACACACAGAGAGACACATCACGGACTCAGACCAAGGGAAAGGTTGCAAGCATTTATTCAGTTACCATGAGCTAGGACAGGGACAGTAATGTTCTCACAGACTCAAAAGGTTATTATCCACAACATAAATTAAAGCATGGGTTGGCTGACTGTCCAGAAAGGAAGGATTGTGACAAGGCTAACGTTGGGCAACTTTCCTCTTTACAGTGGGTCTTTTCAGCCTCTGAACTCCTTCTTGTGAATTGGAGAGAGGCGCAGTATGAAAGAGAGCTGATGGAGACAGCTGTCCACCATGGTCTCCCCTCCCGAGCTGGGAGCCAGATCTGGGCTAGAAGTCAAATTTGAGGGCTCACAAATACTCCACAGAACTAGGGATCAGAACATTCAAAGCAATCCCGTCCTTTTTCTACACTAGATGTGTTTAAATGCACCTCTCCTAGTCCCAGGGGAAACTCAAAACCACTAGCCTAAAATGCGTGTGTCTTGCAGAGTTTTGTAGTCTTCAGCATAAATATGAGGCAGAATCCTGAATATGCAAAGATTAAGTTATTGTCTATTCTGGGATCGTGGCATAACTCGCCATATACTCTGAAATTCTCATCCATTACATTGAACCATTATTTATTATTAGCTTACTATTCTTTAAACACAAGGATTAATAAGACAAAATTGAAGTCAATTTAGTACATAATTATTTCCCCAAATATGCGGTCCCAAAGTGATTGCCATGGACTAGAAGTCACAGGAATTTCATGGTCCACCCTAGCAAGAAGCCAGTTTCTCTTTCAGCCAAGCAGTCATTTGTTCATTCGTGCAGTCATATCACCTGTGAGTCACCCAATATGCCAAAGAAGATTTTCTAGCTTGGCTGCCAGCTACAGAAAGGTACTTTAAATTAGCATAAGACTCTTTAGAAGCAGAACAACACGGAGGAGACACAAGTGGCCTGAGAGTACAGCCACCATCACCATAAGCCTACCCAACAAGCCCAAGAGTGAGAGGACCCTGGAGGAGCTACATAAGTGGAAGGAAGAGGAGTTGAATAGGAGTCCACTCTCTGTGCTCATGCAGTGGGCTGGGAACGACACCTAAGGGCTCATCAACTGTCACAAAAACAAGGAGCTCCTGGGCTATGTGAAGGCCATTGACAGGCACTGCAACACAGTGTTGAGGAATGTGAAGGAGAGGTAGACCAGGATCCCCAAGAGCAGCAAAGGTAAGAAGTTCAAGGCAGTCAACAAGGACCACTACATCTCCAAGACGTTCCTGGGAAGAGACTCAGTCATCACGGTCCCGCAGAACCCACTCACTGATGGCAAGTATAGAGGCCTCCACCCCACTGTCAGAAGTCACTCCCCATCCTGCAGAGTCCTGCCCTTAGTGACAGGTATAATAGTCTTGTGTTTTTTCTTTATAAATACATACATACATACATACATACATACATACATACATACATACATAAAATTTGAAGGAAAAAAAGATGGAAAGAGAGGGAAAAGGGAGGAAAGAAGGGATGGAGAGAGAAAGGGAAGGAAAAAGAATATACCAGCTTACAAAACCAAAATGTGGAAAGGACAGCCTTAGAGGTGCCTGGTACCCTGGCACCAGGGACTTCACTGATGCTTCCTGGTATTTTTTCTTATGATTCTCCTCTCTGCTTCTCTCTGTGTGGTGGTTTCTTTCTGATCAACATTTCCAATAGGCATGAAGGCGGGCCACTTGTAGCTTCAGACTTATATCCTTACAATCTCAGAAACCAAAATTTCAAGCTCTGGTTAGAAAAATCCCAGCAAAAATCTTATTGTCCTGGCTGGTAACAGGTACTCTCCCTGAGATGAATCTCTGTGGCCAAAGTCTTGTAAGCAGTTAGCAATTCCCAGAAGAGAGCATGGTAAGGAGCAGGTCCAAGAGAAGAGAATACTGTCTCGAGGAGGAAAGAAGGATATTGCACAAACAAAACAGAAAATGTCTACCCTTCCCATTCAACCTATAACATTTACGGATTCTGGAGACACCTCTCACTTGAGAATCGGAAAGGATAATGGAAGTCCGTGGTTCCAGCTTTCCACCACTGTGTTCAGTTTTGGGTACCATGTTTTAAAGGAGGCCTGGACAAATAAAAGGAGTGTCCAGAGGAGTGATGGCATTTGAAGCAGCACCTTACAAGGTATGGTGAAAGGAACTGAAACTTACTACCTTACAAAAAGGACTAAAGAAATGGAGGGGGCAAAAGGCATCTCTTCCAGGCAGGGGAACGAGCGTATTTACTCTATGCTGCCCAATTCTAGGGGTTGCAAAGAAAGCTACAGGGTTCAGAAAGGTAACATAAAAGAATGAAACTGGCCAGATGTTAGAAAAATAACAGTGCATGTGTGATAATTAATGGGAAGTGACAGCCACAGGATGTGGAAACCCACAGGGAGTGGAGGGCTCCATGCGACTGGAGAACTTATGCCCCATTTAAGGAAGCAGCCCCCACTCAGGTCCGTATCATTGTTGCCCTGTAGGAATACAGATGCAATATTGCAAGATCTTTCTTTTTCAATAAGAGCCAGAAAACCTGATCTTTATATAAAATCTCTCAGTTTCTTCAATGTTGGCTCGTTATTTTTTAAAAATACCACGTGGGCCAAACAAAATACCATTTTGAAAGGGATCCCTCATGGGGCCTCAGTTTGAAATGTCTGCTCTGGATGGTAAAACTATAACCAGTGGATCAAAGTTCTTGAGAGCCAAGTTTTTAGTCTTCATAACTTACATATAACAAGTTATATGTAATAATAACAATAATTTAATAACAAGAACTCTTCAATCATGATAGAGTAGATGCTTTGTGAGGTAGTAAGCACACACTAAATAGAAGCTGATGGTCATTATTAAGGAATATTGTAGAAATGAATCCTGCATTCAGGTGGTCTGACTAGCTCATAAAGAAGTCTACAGACTGACTCTGAAATTTTTGAAATAAGATCAGAAAATATTCTCTGAAAGAGATTCTAAGGAAGTAGAAGACAACATTTGAGGACTATAGAACCTACTTTGGATTTAGACACGTTGCTGAAAGAGACAGTGGAGAAAGCCAACATAACATAATATTTCTAAGTGTAGACAAGACCACACGGAAGACACATATTTAATACATGTTCTGGCAATGGGTTAGGATTTTAATGGACATAAATCCAAATCTCTTTCTGTCTAGCTCCAAGAAGAGAAAAAAAAAGGTTTCCTGGCCCTGTGACATGTTTTAGGATGTTTGGAATGAGGGAAGTGTGGTTTTGGGGGTTAAGTGTTCTGGATTCTTGTCGTTGGTCTGTTACTCCGTGAGTCATATGACCGTGGACAAGTAACATCCCCCACCATCCAAACAGCTTGAATGATCTGCCATCATTTCAAATTCAATTCTGCTAAAATCGTATTCCCACTTTCTTTTTTCTCAAGCTCCCTTTCTTAATTTCCTCATGTCAAAGGAAGCAGAAAAATTTAATCTCCTCCTAGACTCCAGCAGCCTGTCATTTGCCCACTATCACACGGGAGGTCTCCGAGGGGCACCTGGGTGGCTCAGTCGGTAAGCATCCGACTTCAGCTCAAGTGATGATCTCATGGTCCGTGGGTTTGAGCCCCATATCAGGCTCTCTGCTGTCAGCACAGAACCTGCTTCAGATCTTCTGTCCCTCTCTCTCTTCCCCCCACCTCTCCCTGTCTCAAAAATAAATAAACATTAAAAAAAAAAACAAGGGAGGGCTCCAAGATGACATCATGAACAATAAACTAAGAAGGAAATTCAAGTTCCTGGTATAGTGGACAGGGTAAGGAATTTCCACTTGAAACCAAAAACAATGAGGCACCCAGAATAAGAAAGCAGGTCTATCATTGAGCCACCAGACTAGTAAAGGTCTATTCTGGGCATTACAAAAACCAAACGAAAGCTCAGAAATTACCTCTACAGAGGCCAGATAAGTTCTAATGCAGGACCAACCTCTTCTCATTTTTTTGCCTATAGGATTTTGGGCAGGGAGAAGCGTTCATCTTCTGGTGGCAACTGTGTCCCTCAAACATCAAGGTAAAGTATTTATATGTCAAATCATAGGTATCTATCAAACTTCATTAGAACTTTAGATATATTCTTAAGAGGGAAAAGATGATCCTTATTAAAAAGCAGTTATTAGACTTCTAACATTCCAATGCATAGACTGGATACATTTTTTTAAGTTTTATTTTAGAGAGCGAGCATGAGCAGGGGAGACAGGCAGAGGGAGAGAGAGAATCTTAGGCGGGCTCCACACTCAGCACAGAGCCCAATATGGGGCTCGATCCCACAACTCTGGGATCATGACCTGAGCCAAAATCAAGAGTCAGATGCTCAACCAACTGAGCCACCCAGGTGCCCCACACTTAATTTTTTTTTTTACAGCAACTGCAGAAGCCTCTCAGGAGCTGGACTATTGCAGGCGACAGCAAGGCAATGACCATGTGGAGGTGAGCAGTGACGGGACGCCAGGCAATACGGGGCAGGGCAGCTGTGTTCAGACCGGCAGAGTCTGGCAACACAGTTGACTTTAAAG
Organism: Felis catus; assembly: GCF_018350175.1. Classification (NCBI taxonomy): domain Eukaryota; kingdom Metazoa; phylum Chordata; class Mammalia; order Carnivora; family Felidae; genus Felis; species Felis catus. The sequence continues at coordinate 18,234,657 of NC_058384.1, read as the reverse complement.
CAGTGGAAAGGAAGTGTGCCTGGGTGGCTCAGTCAGTGAAGCATAAGCCTGGGACTTCAGCTCAGGTCACAAACTCACTGTTCATGAGTTCAAGCCCCGTGTCAGGCTCTGTGCTGACAGCTTGGAGCCTAGAGCTTGCTTCAGGTTGTCTCCCTCTCTCTCTCTGCCCCTCCCCTGCTTGCACTCTCTCCCTCTCAAAATTAAACACTAAAAATATTTTTTTAATAAAAAGTAAAATAAAAAGCAGTGGAAAGGTGACATTAGGCACAGTTCAGGAAAAACAAGTGAGAGAGAAATTCAGAGCAGAAAGAAGGCAGAAGTGTGAACAAATGTTCAATTTTTTTTTTAACCCTTTTTGGAGATCAAGAACCCGAAGAGAGGAGCATGGCCAACACGCCTCCATTTGGAAAGTGGGACGAGGGACCCGGCTGCCCTCAGTGAGGTGTGTGCAACCACTCGTGATCTGGCACCTGGCTTTCTTCCAAACTTTCTTCACTCTTCCCTCATTCTCCCTCTAAAAGAGCCCATGCTGTCCCTTTGCCTAAAATGATTGTATCTTGGGTCACCACACAGCACACCGCCTCTTCAAAAGTCACCGCTTCGGCATGGTGAGCACAGCACAATCCATGGAGCTGTCCAATCACAATGTTGTACCTGAAACTGACGTAACATTGCGTGTCGACTACACAACTACACAACTTCAATAAAAAGAAAAGTCACTGCTTCAGCAAAAAAATTAAAAATTTAAAAACTAACGTGATTGCAGAAAAATTAGTTGAAGTGCATAATGGTAAATGTCACCTTAAAGTTTGTTTACATGTGGCACCCATAAAATTTGTCTTCAAAATTTACTGAAAAATTCATTTCCCTTACTGCTGAAAAATAACAAAGATGCCATGAGATTAAAATGCTTAGTCTGAGAGGTTACACTATTGCTACTAGTATGTAGGAAAGCCGAAGCAAAAACAAAACAAAACAAAACCTTTTTCAGACAATTAAGGTCACACAAACAGTTGTTGACAAGCTCTTACTACTAAAATGTTTCTGCCTTTCTCAGTAGGATTGCCCAGCTATCATATACATTATTTGACTAATAACTAATTAATAATAAACAATTCCTGCATTTTAACTGAGAGGCAGTCTAGGAGAACAGATAATAGCCTGACCTCCGGAGCCAGACTGCCTGGATTGAATTCCCAGCCCTACCACCTACTAGCTGTTAAGTCTCTAAACTTCTGGAGAGTGTCCTCCTTTCTAAAACAGTAAATAGGGTATGGTAAAAATCAAATAATCTAATATATATAAGACAATGCCCAACACATAGCTCTGTGCAACTGTGAGCTGCTATTATTATTATCATCATCATCATCATCATCATCATCATCATCATCATCTCTTGCCTTATAGAATCTATTTGTCCCCTAGATACTCACTAGGTGGCTTCCTCTGTCCCAGATACTGCACCAAGCACTGGGATGCTTGTAGCATTTTCTAAACCAGCAGCAGGAGTTTCGTTAGTGTAGACAGTGCATTCTCTAGTACAAAAACTAAACAGTAAAGTGGAAGGAGGTGAAAGCCTCCTTCTCCTATAGAATTAAATGCATAAATCAGAAACTACACTGAGTATATTTCAATGGGAGGTCACCCATAATCTGCCTGTGAAATGTGTGGTTAGACAGTTACCCACTCAAGTGGCTTCAGCCGTATCTACATTAAATTTGCATCTGGATTAAATTTCTGTATTAGATGATGCTTCTAATTTGTGTTTGGGGTTAAGGCCCAGCTCCCAATATGCGGACAGAGAGCTACGAATGAGGAGGTCGTGTTATCAGAAGGTGCGGGTGGGGGGAGGAGGGGGACGGGGTTTTGATGTGAGAATGGTGTGCCAGTTCTCATATGTCTATAGCCCAGGCCAAAATCTGCCCTCAGTTATGCATCCACAGTGTTCATTGACGTCAGTAAGAACTGTGCTCATGTAACAGAAGGCAGAAATTTGGCTCTTTGATTTTAATAGAATTAAATGCCAAAAGTTTTGCTGATGCAGGTTGCAAATTTAAACCCCAAAGGGTCAGGAAAATGCAACAGAACACTGTTCTGTTGGCAATCTCGTCTTCTGCACAGGCCATGTAATTAAGCAAGACCCAAATTTCTCAAGCCTAACTTGGAAGCCCCTGATACTATTGTGCCTATGAGTTGTGTGTGGCCTCCCACTGCAGTAAGACCTTTAAGTATGAGTCCAAGAGTTTGTCTGTGGCTTCAGATAAAAGGCTAACACACAGCCCAAATTCATTGTCAGTTGCAGGATTCCGTCCCCGGCTTGGGTTTTAACAATGCTGAAATCAGTCGGTGGTGCCGAACAGACTCCACTCCCCACCTTAGATGACTGGAGCATTATGTAATGAAATTGGGGGATTTAGCATTCTTAGAGTATTCAGTTTACATTTCAGTCTAATTTATGTTCAGACATATCCATAGCTTTGTCTTAATATTTGTGTGGTTTTTTAAATCTTAATTTAATTTTATGTGGTGATGTTAACAATTGGATCTCCCAGACCTGAGCATCTGGTAGTGAGTTTCGGAGTGGTAAAACATAATTCAACAGAAATATAAGGCCAGGCCAATGACATAAAAAAAAAATCCCTTAACTACGAGTAGAGATGTTTTTGGTTCCTTTAACCAGCTATTCAGGGTACGGTTTCCTGCTTTGGGTCCAGAGAAGCAGGCTTTCTCTTGGACGGTTATTTACAATTTAGATGGATGTATGCCTAAGTGATGTGTGAGTTTCCTTGCAGATAATGTGACCTGGAAAAGCCTTCTTGGCCACTCATCACTTCTCACTTCCCCTTATTCGGAGAGAAGGAGATTATACAAATGGGAAATCTGGAAACAACGACAGAATATACCCTAAGCTGTCTCTTCAGGATCTTCCTGTCTGCAGAGACTATGTATGCTGCTCTGCTCCCAGGCCACAGATTTTGCCCTTGAGAAGGGAGGTGTAGCATTAACTGTGACTGAGGATGAAGTCTATTATATGCAGGAGACCGGTATTCACAAACCCCTCATACCTAAACCACATTGTTCAACCTTCAGAAGAAACAGAGCGGCCATCTTGACATTTTCATGAAAGGGCATTGGGGGACAAGCACCAATTTAAAAAAAAAAAGAAATAGGGAAGCAAATATCAAGGGGAAAAGAAGAGTTTGAAAGTGGTTCCCTTGAAAATCAGATTGGGAAGAGAAGTGACATGGGGTAGGGCAACAGGTCACTGGCCTCACTCTCCTTCAACATTCAAGTTTGTTTTGACATTTGGTAAACAGTTCATGATTCCACACTTACTATATCATAGAACAGTAACACATTAGAGTGAGACAGACATCAACAGATAGTCTCCAGTGTTTTCCAAATTGAGAGTTACAACTGGTTAGCGTGTCATGAAATCAATTTGTTGGACTGTAACCAACATCTTGAAATCAATGCAATGAAATGAAATAAAAAGAATAGATCAGAGGCCATTAGAATCTAGATCACAATACAAAACACATTTTTATTGTGGATTGTAACAAAAATGTTTGAAATCTACTCAGTTTTTCCAACTTCCTACTTAACCCTCAATGAGTTTCCTTAACTTTAATACCCAGCAGTTCTAAATGAGAGTATGGATATGAAAATGCTTCAAAACCATAAAACCAAAACCACATTACGACCTTGTTTTGATTACTTCATCATCATCGTCATCGTCATCATCATCATCATCGAAATGTCCAAGCTAGCTGACCTTCAATTTTGTACAGCACTTCAACATGAAAGCAGACATATTACCAACCCCAGCCTACCCCCACACTCTTCTAAGAAGCTACCAATATCATGTGGGGTGTGGGCTAGAGCCCCAGATCAGTCAGGGGTAGCACTGATCTGGTAGCACCTTTAGGCTACGCAGAAGGGTAATGGTTATGACCAGACTTTGGGGGTCATAGAGACTGGGACCCAAATTTAGCTCTGCCACTGATCAACTATACAACTTGAGATAACTTATTTCACTTCCCTGAGTCTCAGGATATCACATCATTATGGTCATCAAGATGATGACTTTTGCTTTATATTCTGGAAACAAGGAGAAGAAATGCTCCTGACTCTCATTGGAGACACTGCAGTGCTGATGAAGAGACATATACTCTGTCTGAGCTGAGAGAGAGCAGGGAAAGGAGGAGAAAGAGCGAGTCCAAGCCAGCTCTCCGGCCACCTAAGCATGACCCGTGCAAAACACCCAGTGAGACCCACAGTGCGGGACTCGACCGCCCCTGCCCTGTAAGCACCGCTGACTCTACTGCTTTTACGGACAACTCTCATCCTCAAGTCTCACATCCTGCTATTTCCCATCTTGTGCATTTGACCCACTGGCATTGTGACTCAGGGTCCATGCTCCATGTTCAAGAGCATCCTGTGGGCATCCACCCACACACCTGCCAAGAACAGAAGAGCCTGGGGTCTGCTACATTTGACAAGTGCCAGACACAGGGATGGAAGGCCTCAGCTCATGTTCCGGTTCTGCCACTTTCTCACGTGGCCTTTGCTAAATCATTTCATCTCTCTCGTCTTACTTTCCTGCTTCAGTAAGATCAGATGAAACCAGAGTCAAAGTGCCGTGAGTAAAAGTTTGGGAATATGTGCATTTCCCGAAACAGAATGACGTTAATGGAAGCAAAATACATAACCACTGTGACATTTTTTTATTTTAGAAATGACTTTAAGTAAATAGAAATAAATAACAATACTGATCTTCTGACATGTTGATCTTTACTATTTATTTAAAAAGCAACAACCTTGATTTTTCCCAAGTCCACTTTTTATCAATTCAAATAACTTCCTTTGACATTCATCACCTGTCACATCTGGCTCTACCTACATTTTTTACTTCATTTTCCATCATTCCCCCTACTCTGTTCATCCCATGCTAAAGCTACACCAAGCCTTGGTATTTCCCAAACATGATCATAACTCCATGTTTCTATTTATGCAGATGTCTTCCTCCCTCCCTCCCCTAACTCCACACTTGCATTCAAGCCCAGCCCAGTGGTCACCTTATCTGTGAAAGTAGCTCCCCACTCCTCCCCCAAGCAAAACTAGCCTTTTCTACTTCAGGACTCCCATAGCACTGAATCTACACAGATAGTGTAGGGCATAGTTATCCTCATAGTTCTATTCCCTCTGGCCCCCTTAGACCATCAGCCCCTTGAGCACAGGGACTATCCCTCCATTATTTTTTTTTAATGTTTATCTATTCATTTTGAGAGAGAGAGCATTAGTGGGAAGGGGCACAGAGAGATGGAGAAAGAAAATCCCAAGCAGGCTTCCCTCTCAGCACAGGGCCCAACATGGGGCTTGATCTCATGACCATGAGATCAGGAATGAGCCAATATCAAGAGTCAGATGCTTAACCAACTGAGCCACCCAGATGTCCCTACCCCTCCACATTTTATTTTAGTCTCCAGCCTTTCTATAGAGACACCTAGCATGTAGTAAATGTCTAATCAAGGAATAAAGTTACCTTAACTCCTCAAAATTCACAGCCTTTGATAAGGTTATGGAAGAGATTCTCATTTTTTCTCCTTCAGGCTGCAAAGCCAGTAGGGGCCCAGCCCTTGTGAGTCCACAGGCAGAGCCAGTACTTGTGATCAGGCTGGGGAGACTAGTATCTAGTCACCAGACATTTTGCAGTAAGTAGGATAGTCTCTAGTTTGGCCTAAGATACATGGTAACAACAATAAAACAATCCTTATTTGGGGGATGTTGGGAATCTTCCAGTTCAGACAGACCCTGAGACTCCTATCACAGCTGTGGAGTGACCATAAGGTGGGACAGTCAAGTGGTCTGAGTCCTTTGAACCTTCCTATCCTCCATCAAAATGCAGGGCCCTAAGAAATACTGAGCCATGACAGAGCCAGCTAATTCCTGATGCCTGTAGTGGCTACTTTGAGCCTGTGTCACTTCAGACAAACATAAGCCCCAAGCAATCTGCATGGACTAATGGACTTTGCACCCCTGGGGGCAGAAGATGAACACACATGAAATATTTGGAAGAAAATGCATAGCAACGTATAACCAAGGACCAACGTAGGCCAAACAGACAACAGATCTCCTGGTTTATGATTCTACATCTGCATCGCAAAATATGATCTGGGATGGTTTTACACTAACAGAAAGGACAACCATTTTTGATATGGGGTTTCGGCATAACACAAAGACCCTTCCCACTTCCCCCAGCCTACTTTCCTATCCCAAAACACTTCTTTATCAGGCTAACCGATAACTGAAGATCCAACACTAAAAGTGTACAATTCCTTTGAACTGGTGCTTTTCGTTTTTATTAAATGCCCCTGGAAAGGATAATACATTCACCATAGGGCAAAGTTTGTCAATTCCTTTCAGATATAGAAGATGGACCAGACGGGTCCTAGGGCCTCAACAGAAGAGAGGCCTGTCATTAGTGGAAAAAAGGAACCAAAGAAAAAAGAAAGGACACCTAAAAGAAACTTTGCCTCTTCCCCGAACTTCCAGAGAACTTACCCTTAAGTAATACAGCCCGAGCAGCACATGTTCTGATGACAAAGATCCTCTTTTCCTAGAGTCTGCTCTAGCTAGAATAGAATGAGGTCAGGAAAAAGGCACCCCTATATGAAATTGTTTCACAAATTCAAGTAAGCCAATTTGTCAACTATTTATTGACTATAAATAGAAATACTATATGCTAGGCACTTTGATATGATCTAGAGATAAATATAGCTGAATAAAAATCAATCCTGGCTGTTAAGGAATTTATAGTTCAGTAGGGACACAATTCTATAAGCTAGTAAGTACCGTATAGCGCTATAAATGCCATGATCAATATAAAGTTCAAATTTCAAAAACATTAATAAAATAAAGTTCAAATTTCAGGGGGTCGCCACTGGACCTGAGGTTTCACCAATTTTTCAAGCCTTTCATTTCTCTGTGCTAAAAAGAAAAAAGAAATCCATTGAAAGGAGATTCAGTAAACCTAGACTACAAAGCAAATAAGCCTACCATGATCTGGCCTTCTGCAGGGAGAGTAGACACAAAGGATTACAGAGTCAGAGAGCTCACCCCAAATCTGTAGGGGATGCCACGGGACCCCAAAAGATGTACAACCTCCATGGGTTTTAGGCATTTACCTACTAACTAGGATATGTCACCAGCCTCTCCTGAGACCCAAGAGGACCAATATGGTAATGTCTCCAAGCATGTTGTTTCTGGATAAGGGCTACTTTTTATGAAGAATGCAGAAAAGGTATTTGACTCAAAGCTCTGGAAACTATAGCACTTGGGAAGCATCTAATTAGAACCCATATATAAAGAGCATGCTAACACTCCAATCACAACCACTGCTGGTCTTGAAATCAATTAGCTTGGACACAATATCAATTGTTTAATGATATAGAACATAGCAGAATAAAAAAAAATCAGAGTATATTACCCACAGTAATGGTAACTATTGTTTTGTAAAACTTATGTTTCAGTTACATTCATGAGAGTGGAGGTTTGTTTGTGTGTGTGCATACTGAGTCACCATGTAAATGTGGCTGGTGATCCATACTTTGAGAAACATGGCACTAGACAGCATGTGGCCAACCTCACTATACAGATGAGGGTACCAAGATCCAGAGAAGTGAAAATACTTGTCCAGAGTTTGAGAATTTGTCAGTGGCAGTATGAAAACTAGAACCTGGCATCCTGACTCCCACCTCAGTGCTTCCCACACCCTATCACAATCCACACAGGGTCCTGATGGAGAGGGGAGGGGCAGGAGAAGGTGAGGGAAGGACAAAAGGAAGGATGAGGACGGAAGAGCTGAATCCTTGGGTCTCCCTGTATCAAGTAGACGGGAGCCGCACTGGGCTTCCTTCACACCATGTCTGAACGACCATGTTCCATCCACAAAAGAATATAGACAATTGGTAGTATTTACCAAGTGCTTTCTACGGGTCTTGCACCATGCTAGGTACTTTACATATCAAATACATATATAAAGTAGATAGTTTTATCATCCCAGTTATTCAGGTGAGGAAACAACATCAGAGATTCGGGCCATGCGCCTACTTGGGGGCAAACACTCATAGCCAAATCCAATTTCAAAGTCACTCCTCTAAGTCCTCTACCCCAAAGCCCTGTTTCCAGACGGATTTCAACCCTATTTCCCATATTTTAGCCACGTTTTTCCTCTGTATTTATTTCCAAGTTAATTGTATATATTATATAAACCGAATATATATCCCTGTGTGTATATTGATGTAGATATATTCATATATCCAACCCTCATTATACTTCACATTTTGATTTGTATATTATAGGATAAAGTTAGAGCATCCCTGAGAAGCAATAGCCTATGACTCAACCAACTCTACAATTTATTCTTATTTTCAAAAACAAAAAAAGATGCCTATAGAAGTTTAGTTACCCTGGAGAATGAGAAAGACCTGGGCCTATTTTCTAGCCACACAGGACATCTGGAGAAAGAACAGCATCGCACAAAGGGGAAATAGTAGAATAGTAACATGAAGGTTTAATATCTTCAAAGATACTTTCGCTGCTTATCCTCAAAACAGGATGGAAAGCAGGCCTCTCCATGTTTCCCATTCACCTGATAAAATCCCGGATAGATTCCCACATCAACCTCATTGCTTGAGTTGGATTTTGACGTGGCCTCTTAACACTAGCGTTTCAGTTGGAACCCAGAGCCTAGATACCATCATTCTTAACCCGAGTACCCTTCTTTTTACTCCCTCCTGTCCCTTTTATTGTCTCTTTTGTGTTAGTTACGCATATATCTGACCCCTCCTTGATTCTGAGCCTCTTTCAAAAAGGAACTATCTTCTATTGATCTTTGGCCCCACTGGGTCTGAGCAAGGACCATGAACATACTCACACTCAATCAATGTTTATTTGAGGAAAAACAACGAATTCCTGGGGGACCATCCCAGCCTAAGCAGCCTGATTGGCGGTGTGTGGAATAGTCTGTGTTTTTGCTGTGACTACTGACCCCAGCCCCGGCCACTCATTTGGCTTGCCTACCCCTTTATGTTTCAGTGTGCCTTGTCCAAAACCAGGGTTACAGGGACTGGAAGAAGTAATAAATATTTAAAATAAGAATAAAAGCTCCCAGGGCTTTCCACTAGGATTTCTCATACTTGGATTGCTAGTCATGGTTTAAAACTTTTGCTTTGGAAACTCACTAACTTGCTCTCCAATTAGATTCTGACTACGTGGCCATAGTAGCCAAGGTCCATGTGGATCAGCAGAGGACAGCAGCTGGGCATCACCTCTTCCAAGAGTGAAGACTCCTTGGCCAATAAGGTAACCTTGGGGGCAGATACGGAGGTTTGGAAACTGCCGTTTTTTTCTGAATGCTGCTGGAGTTGGAGCTGGAGCTGGAGCTGGAGCGTGTTTTCAAAGGGATACATGTTAGACTATGGCTATAAAATGGACTTTGATCAAGATGGCCTTGACCGGAAAACCCAGACACTGTTAACTTTGAGGACCACGTTTTAAAATTGCTTGTTTTGCGGATTCTCAGTGATTATCTACATCCGTATTTTCCGAGGCATGTCTTTAAATGGTTGATACCAAATTATCTAGGGTGAGGGGTAGATTTTTTGGATCTCTCCTCCTTAGGATCTGTGAAAGGTCTTTTGGCCATTTCCTCCTGGTGTTTGATCTCATCCCCTTTCACCTTCTCTAGACTTGGTTCTTCAAGTATTACTTCTTTCTCCAATCTATCCTCACACCCCATCTTAGCCCCTTTTCCTTTACCATAAACACGATCAAGTCATCTAGAGCCTCCGTCTTCAAAAGCCCTCAATGGCTCTCAAAGTACACTCTCCCTCAGTGGCTCTCAAAGTACACTCTCCTTATCCTGATATGCAAGGCCAACTACAACCTAGTCCCGATGTGTCTTTCCACTCTCCTCTCCCACTGCTACTCCCCCTACTCATAGAGACACCCAAAATGGACTGTTCACTCATTTCAAAACATACTCTGTGCTTTCCCACTCCTAGGCCTTTGCTTATGATGGCTCCTCCATTTGAAAGCTTTCCATTTGCTGTCCATCCAGGAGAATTAAGACACTACTCAAATACTACCTCCTCCATGAAGTCTTTCCTGATTCCCTAAATTCAATATGTAGTATGTATCACATTCTACCTTGTACTGTAGATGTGTCTGTACCTGTCTAAGTATTCCTACTAGATTGTACCTTGTCTATCCCCTAGAGTCCTGTTTTACTCCCTCTCTAGCCCACTTTTTACTAGTGCACAAAACAATGTATCAATACAAAATAATTACTGGGGTGCCTGCATGGCTTAGTGAGTTAGGCCTCCAACTCTTGATTTCAGCTCAGGTCATGACCTCACAGCTCATGAGTTCAAGCCCCACTGGTAGTGTGGAGCCTGCATGGGATTCTCTCTCACCCTCTCTCTGTGTCCCTCCTCTCTCTGTCTCTCAAAATGAATAAACTTTAAAAAATCCAAAATAACTCTTTGCACTATATTTTTTTATGTTCAAATCACTGGTGTGGTTTCTAAGTCTTGACTGATACAATCAGGGAGAGAAAACAGAACCAGCAAAAGTGCAGTCAGTGAAGGACTCCTGCGGAGATAGGTAGGACCTGGAATCCAAGCGAAGAAAACACTGTAAGAAAGCAGGAGTGATCCGGTATGTCAAACAGTGCTGATTATCATGTAAGAGGAGGAAAGAGAATTGACTAGGGGACTCAACAACATGGAGGACATTTGGTAACCTCGAAAATAGTATATGTAAGTTTTACCTGCCTGGCACCTTCCCCCCAGTTCATAGTACCAGTGCTCTGATTTTCCTTGAGAAGCCATCCATTCTCCTCTCTCATGACACATGCTTTGAGTAGGCTTGACCTCTTGGTTGCAATGACTGGATAAATAAATATATAACCCAAGTTGATCCAATGAAATTTGTACCCAAGACACATCACGACCTGAGCTTCCAGGAAATAGGAATCCTTTTCCCAATGGACACGAAGCTGAAAAGACGGGCTCTAAGTCCAGAGATGCTGGTAGTCACCATGCTGCCCAAATCATAGAGCCAGCCTGAAAACAGAGCCAACAGAGAAAGCAGAGCAGAAAAACCAAATTCTGATGCCATCCGCGTGAGCCCTTGGATCTTGTTAGCCTGAAACCACCCCTAGGCTTTCTAGTTACGTGAAATGATAAACTCCTTTTTCTCTGTTCATGACAATTAGATTTTAATTTTCTTCACTTACAATCAAAAGAGTGACAAGCAAAATAATAACATTTAATCAGTGATCGTAGGGTAGAAAACAACTGATGGGTGAAGTGACTTGCCCAAAGTCTCTGTGGCCAAGCTGAATCTATCCACCACGTCTTCTTACTCTAAACAACAGCTCTTTCCATTGTATCAAACTCCATTCTAATGAATGCAGCATCACTCATGGCTGCCATTATTCAGCTTCAAGAAGAAAAAGATTTCTCTTTCTAGTAGATTTCGGTGTGACTGAAAGATTTTTCTAAATTGTGTTGAATGGTTGCTCTCTTTTTCCCCTGTGGCATGAGAATTTGTTATAGTGAAGAAAGGAGCATTTCCGAGTATTATAGCGGCAAGGCATTTTGACCAAGGGAACTAGGAAAAAACTCTTTATTTTGAAATTAATTGGAAATATGTAGAAATCTATCCTTTTTTTGAAGAAACCTATCCTTTTATGAACATCCATTCTTGTCCAGGGTCAGAGCAATATAAATCACAGCCTCAATTTTTCCTTTACCCCCAAGTGCTAGAACTGATTTGCTCCCTTCATTAACTCAGCTGCAGACAATAAGCTAATTTGACAACTGGTCCCCCCTCAGCAATGGGTAGTTGAGGAAGTCAGCTTCCTCGGTGAGTCACAAATGTGTGTTAAACCACTCTTTGTCTTCTGGAAACCTTGCTCTGACCACACTAGGAGATGACCCTGGTTAGATATAAATTTAGATAGATGCTTGTTCCGTTAGGTGGATGGATAACTCTGCCTCAAAGCTGCCACATGGCACCGTCCCAGAGCTGTGTCTGAGCCCCAGGCTCAGGAGGATGGCATGAGGGTCCTGTTGCCGACAAGGTGCTTTGTCTGTGTCTGTGTGTTTTCAAATCTCAGAGCTTAAATCAACCAATGAAATATTCATGGGGATCTAAAGTAGTGGGCGAGCTAACGGCTTTCTTATGGGAATATCAATATTCTTGGAGCCAGTCTTAATCCAATATTCAGAAAGCTTCTCTTCCCCCTTCGTCACTTTGGGTTCAGACTTATTTTCAGAAAGCCTCCGCCCTTTTGCCATCCTGCCGCATTAACAGGATGAATGGTGGTGGGTGGGCCAAGGGCAGAGGGAGATAACAAAAAGGCACCGCCGAGGTGTGTAGGTGCAGGTTGGGGACGTGGAGGAGCGCTCTCCCACACGCAGTCACAGGTCGGTCCAGGAGAGACATTTCAGCATGGCTTCCCTGGGAAGCTGGAGAATGTGTGCACAGTCGGGTGACTGGCTTTAGTGTTTTCGTCTGGTCTATGCTTCCAGGTGTGTACGCAGGATTTTCCTTCCTGGCGAGAGCCAGAGGGAGGGCTGGGGAGAGGGAGGGGGGAGGTCCTAACCAGTGTCATGGAAGGAAATTACTGCTGGAGAAAGAAAATATTTTCCTTCATCCATTCTCTGTCGCATTTGGGTGCCCCTCCTGAGTGTAGGAAGAGGTACAGGATGAGCATCTACAAAGACAGACCTTGCCCAGCAGACGGCCCATGTGCTACACAATGACTCGCGCCTGTCCCCTTCCCCACCTGGCCCTTCAGGCCTGCCCATCTCCACTCCCCAGCAACCACATGCCTGCCCTTAAGGTGGGGTGGAATTCTACATTCTCCTTTTCCCTTCTTAGCCTCTCAGTTCAGACTGCCAAAAAAGGGGCCAGTTAGGATGGTGGTTTCCTGATGTGGGTACCTGTCCCTCAAGACTGGAATACAGCCTGCCAACTCATTCCAGGTCAGCCCGCCCAAAACCCATGGAGCAGCCTTCTCCCTGGGCTGGTCTGTGTTACTGAGACTTATCCAGCACTGCCCTTTCGGGTGCCCCACTTGCTGGGGAGGCAGAGAGACTTCTTGGAGACTGGTGCCCAGAGCAGCACTGCCAAGCCCAGCTGAGGACTGAGGAGGCCCAGTTCCAGGCGTGGTAGAGAGAGGTAGGTGGGAGCAGCAGGACTGTGGGGGGAAAGGGCTGCTCCCCCCCCACACACACACCCCTTCTCCCACCAGCTGGCTTCTCTCCAGCAAGACGAAATGTGCAGCAGTGTTCCACATGAGGCCTCAAAGGCTGTCAGTCAGCTGGAAACCCTACCCTGTGGCCAGGGGAAGGCCGAGAGAGGCCCCTAGCCACGGGCACTTCCCTGTGTATTTCTCTTCTGAAGGCCAATTCTTCAAATCCAGGCTTGAGAAAATAAATTTGTTTAGACTTTCTGTGCTTTAAGGGTGACGTGCTGTAAATTTGGGGAATACGGCACTAGCAGTCAATTTCACAAATCAGGTCACTGTGTTTTATCTTGCATGAAGAGGTTTCCTGAGCCCAACGCTTGAAAAAGGAAAGCTCCTAGATGCAATGCAGAAAGCAAGGTATTCGGATTCTCTCTAGAGAAGCCTGAACCTTCTCAGGTACCAAATAACACAGGTTGACCAGCAATGAAAAGAAAAGTACAAGGAATGGGGAGGCCATAAGAGGACACTCCCTTGTTCATGACGTTTCTAAGTCAGCCCGCTCTACAGTTACCCAGCAAACACCTACAGGAATCCCTGAGGGTCCTTGGAGCCTCAAACCTTGAACCACACTGCCTTCTCTCTCACACTTCTCCCCATCTGGCAAGGGCCAAGTCAAGGGGTGTTATTTCTTGGGGACAGCTGCTTGTTTCTCTGCTATGTACAGGGGGAGCTGTATGATTGTCTCGTCACTGTAAAGGTCAAAGAATCACTACTTCCCTATTTGTTGTTGTTAACGATTCTGCTGAGCACTTAAGAGCTGCTATCCCTCATCATCATTCACCATAACCAAGAAACAGCAAAAACCCAAAACCAGCCAAAAGAGACGGCTCTAAATGCTGTTGCTGTCTGCTCTCACAGATTCTGGTTCTGTGCTTCCATTTACTTCCTGGGTAGCCTTGGAAAAATTACTTCACCTCTCCATGCCTTAGTTTCCTCATCTTCAAAATGGAGAAAATAATAGCACCTACCCCATGAGCTGTGTGCTCATTGAACGAGGTAATATATGTAAAGATTTCTAGAACACACAGTAAGTGCTAAAGATGTGTTGCTAATATTATTACTATAATAATTACTGATGTCCCCTAAATGTTTGTCGAGTAGAATTCTTGTCAAGTTCCAGTGGAGAAAATGTCCTCATTGGTTGATTAATGTGGAGACACGGAAGCAGCTAGTCTGCCCTCAAGGCCCTATATTACTTAGACCCCATCTCCATCCACCTTGGTTCAGCTGCACCAAGCAGACAGCAAAGTTTTAACTCCTGTGCTATAAACAGATGGAGATATATAGACTGTGATAGATATTGATAGACTGTGATATAAATAGATGGAGAAGCTTCATCAGGGATTCAACAAGACTGCCCCCTATCTTTGAACCCAGGATTGACAGACTGAGCATGGAGAAGCAAGTCTTGCTGGCCACTCTGTCCTGCCTGACCAATTGCTCAAGAATATTATGGCATAATGCTAATAGCTTAGATAGGTCACTGTCCACACATCCTCAAACTGAGGTCCACACGTTCTAACTGCAGTAAAAACAAATCCACTACTGAGTCTACATCTGGCATTTGATGGGAGGCAAATAATGTCACTGGACTATGATTACTGCTGCATCGTGCACCCTGCTGAACACTTTATGTTCTTTCATTTAATCCTCATAATATCCCTACTGGTAGGCAGATTCTACTTTTCTCCCCATTTTACTGATGAAGCAATTGAAACTCAGAGAGGTTAAGTAACTTGCCCAAGAGCACAAAGCTCAGTGGTAGAGCCAGGGACCAAATCAAAGTTTACCTGATTCCTGAGCCTGAGATCTTAACTATTAGCCTTTACTCCTACTTACATTCAAACTATTTTTTATTTTTCACTTTTTTTAAAAGGTGTTAGTATTTATAGGAGATTTCTATGTCTTCATTCTATTTATAATTGCTATAATTAATACATAAGGATTTTTTTTGTCATTTCAAATTTTTATTTAAATCCTAGTTAGCCAATATAGTATAATCAATATAGTGTAATCCTGGTTTTATCAGGAGGACAATTTAATGATTCATCTTACATATTACAGTCAAACGATTTTTAAAAGGAATCTGTCATATCAGAATATAGTCCATTGGAATGATTTTTGAAATCAATACGGATTCTTAACAAAGATTTCTCAATCTCTTCTTGTTGAAAATGAAGTGCCTTTGATGGCTCATGCCCTGCAGTCTGCTATGTGCCTCTTCCTTTACGGTCTTTCCAGTAGCAGAACCCCCTCAGAATATTCAGCCATTGCTCCCAGCCAAGGCTAGCATGCCAGCAGTTCCCAGATATGCTGAGTTAGGCATTGCCTATATGCTATAACAAATACGTATTGCATCCGCATAATTGTCCCATGTCTGTAAGAGCAGATAACTAGGCCGACAATCTGTGACAAGTTTAAATTCTCCAGTGTTCATGCTCTCCACACCATTATTTCAGGCATATGTCTGGAGACCCTTAGAGCAGTTTTTTTTTCCAAAAAAAATTGGGTTGGGCCCCCTTGGTGGGTCACAAAAATAACTTTGCAGATCTAAGCGAGTCTATTTTAATTAAACAGAAGGGTATAGAGAATGGAGTGTATGCATATAGTAAGAGTTAATAGTGTTACACATAACTTTTTTTAGGTATCTATGTTTGTAATGAATCACAATATAAAATGCATTTCTTTTCCTTACTGTAGATCACAAATAAAAATGCTTGAAAGCCATTATTTTAAAATTCAGACTCACAGGAGCTCAGCTGATTAAGCGCCCGACTTTGGCTCAGGTCATGACCTCATGGTTCGTGAGTTCAAGCCCCACATTGGGCCCTGTGCTGACAGCTCAGAGCCTGGAACCTTCTTCAGATACCATGTCTCCCCCTCTCCCTGACCTCCCCTGCTCTCCCTCAAAAAAAAAAATAATAAACATATTTTTAAAAGTATAAATTTAAAAAAAATTTTTAATATTTATTTCTTTATTTCTTTAAAGGGAAACACAGAATCTGAGGCAGGTTCCAGGCTCTAAGCTGTCAGCACAGAGCCCAAGGTGGGGCTCGAACTCATGAACCACAAGATCATGACCTGAGCTGAAGTCAGACACTTAACCAACTGAGCCACCCAGGCACCCCCAAAATTTTAGAATTTGGACTCACATTCCCCAACTCTTTGCTCTCAAAGGGAAGCACTGGCATGCACCATGGTCATGGGAAACAAGTACAAGGGGGCCACCATTCTGAGAGGAAGTGGTAGTGGAGGGGTAGATTTTGATGATAGGAATAAAGGAATCAAAAACTGTGTTTCTCCTCCCAAAAAAACAAGAGTCCAGGGCCAGATGTCTTTCCAGGGGATTCTACCAAACATTTAAGGAAGAGTTAACACCTATTCTCTTGAAGCTGTTCCAAAAAATAGAAATGGAAGGAAAACTTCCAAACTCATTCTATGAAGCCGGCATTACCTTGATTCCAAAACCAGACAGAGACCCCACTAAAAAGGAGAACTACAGACTAATTTCCCTGATGAACACAGATGCAAAAATCCTCAACAAGATATTACCCAACCAGCTCCAACAATACATTGAAAAAATTATTCACCACAACCAAGTGGGATTTATACCTGGAATGCAGGGCTGGTTCAATATCCACAAAACAATTAAAGTGATTCATCACATCAATAAAAGAAAAGGACAAGAACCATATGATTCTCTCAACAGATGCAGAGAAAGCATTTGACAAAATATATCATCCTTTCTTTATAAAAACCCTCTATAAAGTAGAGATAGAAGGATGATGCCTTGAGATCATAAAAGCCATATATGAACAACCCAATGCTAATAGCATCCTCAATGGGGAAAAACTGAGACCTTTCCCCCCTAAGATCAGGAACAAGACAGGGATGTCCACTCTTGTCACTGTTATTCAACATAGTATGGGAAGTCCTAGCCTCTGCATTCAGACAACACAAAGAAATAAAAGGCATCCAAATCAGCCAGGAGGAGGTCAAACTTTCACTCTTCACAAATGACATGATACTCTGTATGGAAAACCCTAAAGATTCCACCAAAAAAACAGCCAGAACTGATTCATGAATTCAGCAAAGTTACAGGATATAAAAATCAATGCAGAAATCGGTCGCATTCCTATACACCAACAATGAAGCAACAGAAAGAGAAATCAAGGAATCAATCCCATTTACAATTGAACCAAAAACCATAAAATACCTAGGAATAAATCTAACCAAAGAGGTGAAAAATCTATACACTGAAAACTATAGAAATCTTATGAAAGAAATTGAAGAAGACACCAAAAAAATGGAAAAAGATTCCATGCTCCTGGATAGGAAGAACAAATATTGTTAAAATGTCGATACTACCCAAAGCAGTCTACATATTCAATGCAATCCCTATCAAAGTAACACCAGCATTCTTCACAGAGCTAGAACAAACAATACTAAAATTTGTATGGAACCAGAAAAGACCCCGAATAGCCAAAGCAATCCTGAAAAACAAAACCAAAGCCGGAGGCATCACATTCCCAGACTTCAAGCTATACTACAAAGCTGTAATCATCAAGACAGTATGATACTGTCACAAGAACAGACACTCAGATCAATGGAACAGAATAGAAAACCCAGAAATGGACCCACAAACATATGGCCAACTAATCTTTGACAAAGCAGGAAAGAAAATCCAATGGAATAAAGACAGTCTCTTCAGCAAGTGGTACTGGGAAAACTGGACAGCGACATGCAGAAGAATGAACCTGGACCACTTTCTTACACCATACACAAAATAAACTCAAAATGGATGAAAGACCTAAATGTAAGACAGGAAGCCATCAAAACCCTCAAGGAGAAAGCAGGCAAAAACCTCTTTAATCGTGGCCGCACCAACTTCTTACTCAACACATCTCTGGAGGCAAGGGAAAAAAAAGCAAAAATGAATTATTGGGACCTCATCAAAATAAAAAGCTTCTGCACAGCAAAGGTAACAATCAGCAAAACTGAAAGGCAACTGACAGAATGGGAAAAGGTATTTGCAAACGACATATCAGATAAAGGGTTAGTAGCCAAAATCTATAAAGAACTTATCCAACTCAACACCCAAAAAACAAATAATCCAGTGAAGAAATGGGCAAAAGACATGAATAGACATTTCTCCAAAGAAGACAACCAGATGGCCAACCATCACATGAAAAAATGCTCAACATCACTCATCATCTGGGAAATACAAACCAAAACCACAATGAGATACCACCTGACACCTATCAGAATGGCTAACATTAACAAGTCAGGCAACAACAGATGTTGGCAAGAATGCATAGAGAGAGGATCTCTTTTGCATGGTTGGTGGGAATGCAAGCTGGTGCAGCCACTCTGGAAAACAGTATGGAGTTTCCTCAAAAAACTAAAAATAGAACTACCCTACAGCCCAACAACTGCACTACTAGGTATTTATCCAAGGGATACAGGTGTGTTGTTTTGAAGGGACATATGCACCCTCATGTTTATAGCAGCACTATCAACAATAGCCAAATATGGAAAGAGCCCAAATGTCCATCAGTGGATGAATGGATGAAGAAGATGTGGTGTATACACACACACACACACACACACACACACACACACACACACACACACACACCAGAGTATCACTCGGCAATCAAAAAGAATGAAATCTTGCCATTTGCAACTACATGGATGGAATGGATGGAACTAAAGGGTATTATGCTAAGTGAAATTAGTCAGTCAGAGAAAGACAAATATCATAGGACTTCACTCCTATGAGGACTTTAAGAGACAAAACAGATGAACATAAGGGAAAGGAAATGAAAATAATATAAAAACAGGGAGGGGGACAAAGCATAAAAGGCTCATAAATATGGAGAACAAACTGAGGGTTACTGGAGGGGTTGCGGGGGGGGGGGATGGGCTAAATGGGTAAGAGGCACTAAGGAATCTACTCCTGAAATCACTGTTGCACTATATCCTAACTAACTTGGATGTAATTTTTTTTAATTAAATTTTTAAAAAAACTATCTTTCTCGCGCAGAATTGATTTATTTTCTTGAGAGAAGTTAGATGGGATTGAGAGGGCTTCTTGTTGGAGCTGCCCTTAAAGGCTAAACATGATAAGAGTAGTGTCCAGGGGAAAGGGAACATGGAAATTCCTCAAGGATGACCATGGCCCACATAAAAGTCTTGTCAAACCATTTGGAGAGTTTTGAGGCTCCTGGTACCTCACCGGCTTGGCAACAGAGCTGAGAGCACCTGACTCCAGCTTTCCCCAGGCAAACGTCCAAGTGCCAAAAGAGAGGCAATAGACCATTGGCTCCACGCTGGTTTCACGTAAGAATCTGTTCTAAAAATACAAATTGCAGATCTTCCACCTTCTTATACAAAATTATAACCTGTAAGGAAGGACCCAGATATCTGTCATTAAAATCTTCCCAGATGATGTTGATACAGTCATCCCAGCCAAGGTTTCCAAACGGACAACTGGGCCAAGAGACCAACTGAAATAAAAGTCCCCTTGAAGTAAGGGTTCAGGGACCTTGCTGGCTTTGCAGTGTACCCATGGGAACAAATCCTACTGGTAGGTAGGAATTCTTGAGTCTAAATAGGAGTAGGGGACAGGTCAGTCCTCATGTGGGAGAATGCCCAGAGCCCCACTTAGGGCCATGCATGTGGGAGCACTAGTTCATTGATTATGGGTGCCTAAGAATAGCACCCTGTCTATAGCTCTGCTTCCAGGTAGTCTGAAGGTACCTGAGGCTCCAGGCATCTGTTCTGACCACTACAGAGCCCCTGGATCCCACACATTACTTCTGGTAAACTTGAAGCACACTTTGATTTCTAAGAGTTCTTATTCTCAGACCCATGTTGTCCAACAAGAACTACCAGAAGAAGTCAGTGCAAGGAATAGGGCTAAGGATTAAGACTTCATGGCAGGGGAACACTTCCCTATCTTCCTTCTAAACAAAATCTCTAAAGGTCCCTGTTATTAAAGTCACAAGGAGTGTGAACTCCTTCTAAAGGCTAGTGTTCAGGTAAATCTAAAAGGCATGCATCTCAGGCTTGAAGGAGGAACAGAATTTCTTAGTGCAGTTCCGTTTTCCCCAAGGTAGAAGAGTTTTTCTTTGCCCATCTGTTAAGTGCTATATGCCTGGGAAGTCTGAAAGTGGAGAGGACAGCAGACAGGCCTCCCTCCAGAATAGTAACACAGATGCCCATTCTGGCTAGCCTGGGCACAGAAGCCACATAGTGCCAGTAAAATGTCCCCACATTGGCATCCAGAACACACAGGGCTTTTCCACTAAAAACAATCATTGAAATTCATCAGAACCACCACATTTCTGATTTCCAGTTCTTGTCTTCCATACCTGACTGGCTGTGCCGGTTTCTCACTAAATGTTGCCATTGGAATGGAAATATCTGATACTTCCTTATCGTAACTACAAGTAACTACCATTTCCACCCTGATACCCACCCCAAATGCCACTTTTTGGACCTCCTCAGACAAAGCTGATGGCCTCCATGCTCTCTTTATTTTTTTTTTAATTTTTTTTAATGTTTTATTTATGTTTGAGACAGAGAGAGACAGAGCATGAACAGGGGAGGGGCAGAGAGAGAGAGGGAGACACAGAATCAGAAGCAGGCTCCAGGCTCTGAGCTGTCAGCACAGAGCCCAACGTGGGGCTCGAACTCACGAACCATAAGATCATGACCTGAGCCGAAGTCGGATGCTTAACCGACTGAGCCACCCAGGCGCCCCTCCATGCTCTCCTTCTACTGACCTAACCTACCCACTCTATCCTTGTCATGTCCCATCACAATAAAGCATGTCACCTGGAGGTAAGGTCATTGGTGTTAGGAGATAATGATAGTTGTTATCTGTTTACCTTGTGGTGGGGACCTGAGTGTTCTTGGACGCTCAGAACCACAGACATGGCAGAAAACAAATGAGAAAACAGAGAACAAGATAGGCAAGGTCCTTGCTCACAATGAATATATAATATAGACAATAAACACAGTGCTTGTAGATACTTTTTGAATCATATTTTATATCACTAGAGGACTCAGATGTTGGTAAGACTGAGAGGGAGGCTTCTTAAGAATATGTTATCAATAATTTCCTTTTCACATTTTGAAAGACAGTGAGTGAGCAGGAGGGGCACAAAGAGAGGGAGACAGAAAATCGCAAGCAGGCTCCACGCCAGCAATGCCGAACCTGATGTTGGGCTTGAACTCACTAACCATAAGATCATGACCTGAGCCAAAATCAAGAGTCGGACACTTAACCGACAGAGCCACCCAGGCACCCCTCACCCCTCCCCTTAACTCTTTTAAAAGAGTTTTAAAAGCCTGGTCATCAGAAAAGACATTAAGGAGAATGAGAAATGATCAAAGCTTTTATAAAATAATCTTCTCCAAAACTCACAAAAGCCTTTTAGAGTCACAGCACCAAATAACTAGAGTAACTCACAAAATCCAATACCTTAATAATACTGAAAACCTGCACTCTCTGCAGGTCCAGTAATTTCTCTTGATTTCTGTTTCCCAATGCCATTATAAGTACCAGTTGGGTGTCACAACAGATAATTCAACTTCTAACATTTTACCACCTCAATTTTTCAGGCTTTTAAAATTAAGTGGACAAATGGCCATGCCTCTTTCTCTCCTCCTTAAACCACTTCCCTCTCCCATCCTCCAAAACACAAAGTGAAAGAGCAAACTAAAATTACTAATCTCTCTTAAAAGGAATTTAAGGTGTTGGGTTATTTTCTTGGCCCATCCAAGATACTGCCAGGTGACCTTTCTCAATCATTTAACTTGTCTGGTGAGATTTTCAGAAAGTAAATATGTCTGGCAATTTTTTCCACAGTTCCCATCCTGGAAGATCCATAATGACAGGAACTTTTCTAGCCACGGCTATTCCTGGGTATCAGAAGGATAAAGTAACAGCACACAGGGTTCCTGCTGCTTACTGAAAGAGGTAACCATCTCTCCCCAGTGTAGACCTTCCTCCTGTAAAGACGCACTGAGGCCAGTAACAACTGATGCTGGGCCAAGAGTGGAGAATCTAGGCTTTTTATTCTCAGTAACACTCCATTAAAAACTCCACACCTATACTAGGCTTTCAGTTATTTGTGAGCCAAGTCGTACCCACACATACACACACGTAATCATTCATTCATTCAACAAATATTTATTGAGCACCTACTCTGTGCCAGCCCAGAGTTAATGACAGTGGAGTTGTCTCACCATGGGAAGCCTATGCACATGTTTTAGATGAACCATGTGCCCCAGGAACAGATTTATGGCATAGCATCCGTGTACTATGTTTATTATGTAAATGTATTCTGCCTTATTTTTCAATATAGAAAATATGGAAAATACAGAAAGGTAAAAGAGAAAGAAATTTTTCTTTAAACCAAAGATGACTGCCACATTTACATTTATTGGCTTCTCCTTTTTGTGTGTTTAGTTTGTATTGTGGTTGTTTGATGTAGACGTGTTCATACTGCACATAGAGTTTTCTATCTTGCTTGTTTTCCCCACTTCATACAACATATGACTTTCAAGTGTAAAATCTTGGGGTTTGGAAGAGCATTCTGAGGAGGTAGTGGAGTAGGAAGCACCAGGAATGTGTCTCTTAACCGAGACAATAATTGCACCGGCAGAATCTATTTGATATAACTATTTTGGAACTTGGGAGTCTGTGGAAGGCTCGCAACTTCCAGGGGAAGGCTTGGATATTAAATTATGGTTAATTTAGTCACTTCTAGCTCTTGCACTATCTGTCTCCCACTCTTAGCTCCAAAGCAGCTGCTGTGCATGTCTTTATGGAACAATCTGTATACAGCTTGCAGAAGCCAGGATGGGCAAGAAGGACCCTGTCCTCCTCATTTCAGGGACCAGTGCTCTCATCACTGATTACTCCTTCTAATCACTGAGATTCAGATGAAGAGGTAGGCGGTCGTTGTCATACTTCCACCCATGTGGCAAGCCCCTCCCCTCTGGCTGAAGTGATTTCCAGGGGATTTAAAAGGCTGATGTTTTTTCCCCCTCTTCATTTTTCTTTTTTCCCCTTTTGGGAGCCAGATATTAAAGACTAGAATATTCAAAAGCAACTGAATATACAGGGAAAATTAGAAAGTAAGCATACACACCCAGGGAAAGGTGCAGGCTCATAAAACACCTGAAATGACCCTAAGTTTACACCTCAGAATTATCCTTGGCACAGAGACAGTGTAAAGCATTTTTTAAAAAGCAATGAACAAAAATGAAAAAAACCCCGGCAAATCCTATGAAAGGAGGAGAATATGATCTCTAGAGTTAACAAGTTATTAGATCCAAATGTCCAGTTTTCAACAACAACAAAAATCACAAAGCATACAAAGAAATGGGAAAGAATAGCACAAAGAAAAAAAATTAATCAACAGAAACTGTTCCTGAAAGACATGTTAGCAAATCTACTAAAGACTCTAAAACAACTGTCTTAAAGAAGTTCAAAGAACTAAAGGAAAATGTGGAGGAAGCAAAAAAAAAAAAAAATCAGTGTATGAACAAAATAGAAACGTCAATAAAAAGATAGAGAGTCTAAAAAGAAACCGAAAAGTAATTCTGGAGCTGAAAATTACAATAACTAAAATTAAAATTCCCTAGAGGGATTTTAAGGCAGCTTTGAGAATCTAGAGGAAAGAATCAGCGAGTTTGAAGGCAGGACAGTGGAAATCATGGAATCTGAGGAACAAAAAGAAAAAAAATGGAAGAAAAATAAACAGAGCTAAGGGAACCTGGATGACACCATCAAGTGAATCAACATATACACTGTGGGAACCCCAGAAGAAGGAGAGAGAGACAAAGGAGCAGAGAGAATATTTGAAAAAATAAGGGCTGAAAACTTCCCAAATTTGATGAAGGACATGAATATAAAAACCAAAGCTCAACAAACTCCAAGGATGATGAACTCAGCAACACATATGGACACTATAGAGAACTTTCAAAAGGCAATGACAAAGACAGACTCTTGAAATCAGCAAGAGAAGTAACAGAACAGAAGATTATCAACAGATTTCTCTCAGAAACTGTGGAGGCCAGAAGTCTCCAAAATAGAAAAAGAAAAAAAAACTGTCAACCAAGAATCTATGTGCAGCAAAATTGTCCTTCAAAAGTGAAGGAGAAATTAAGACATCCCCAGATAACTAGTACAGAGGTTAAAGCACAAAATCAGTAAAATCAATTATATCTATAGAAATAAGTCAAGAGATTCACACAATAAAAGGATATAAAGTGTAACATCATATACACAAAATGCAGGGATGTCAAATTTTAAGGCTTTTAGAATGAATTTAAACTTAAGTGACCATCAACTTAATACAGACTTCTGTATGCATAAGATGTTATAGATGAACCTAACAGTAACCATAAATCAAAAAGCTGTAATACACAAAAAATAAAAAGAAAGGAATGCAAGCATATTAACTAAAGAAAGCCATGAAATCACAAAGAAGAGAATAAAAAAAGAAAGAAACAGAGAAAAACTACAAAAACAACCACAAAACAAGTACCAAAATGGCAATAATAGATATCCATCAATAATTACTTTGATTGTCAATGAAATAAATGCTCCAATCAAAAGACATGGAATAACCGAATAAATTAAAAAGGAAGACCCATCGGGGTTCCTGGGTGGCTCAGTCAGTGAAGTGTCTGACCCTGTTTTTTCTTAATTTTTTTAGTGTTTATTTATTTTTTATAGAGAGAGAGACAGAGACAGAACACGAGCAGGAAAAGGCAGAGAGAGATGGAGACACAGAATCCCAAGCAGTTTCCCAGGCCCTAAACTGTCGGCATGGAGCCCCATGCAGGGCTCAAACTCAAAAACTGCAAGATCATGACCTGACCCAGAGTCGGATGCTTAACTGACTGAGCCACCCAGGCGCCCCAAGTGTCTGACCATTGATCTCACCTCAGGTCTTGATCTCGGGCTCATGAGTTCAAGCGCTGCATGGGGCTCCATGCTGCACATGGAGCCTACCTAATTAAAAAAAAAGGGGCGCCTGGGTGGCGCAGTCGGTTAAGCGTCCGACTTCAGCCAGGTCACAATCTCATAGTCCGTGAGTTCGAGCCCCGCGTCAGGCTCGGGGCTGATGGCTCAGAGCATGGAGCCTGTTTCCGATTCTGTGTCTCCCTCTCTCTCTGCCCCTCC
The DNA here is from genome assembly GCF_018350175.1 of Felis catus. Lineage (NCBI taxonomy): Eukaryota > Metazoa > Chordata > Mammalia > Carnivora > Felidae > Felis > Felis catus. The sequence continues at coordinate 18,209,125 of NC_058384.1, read as the reverse complement.
CCCGTTCATGCTCTCTCTCTGTCCCAAAAATAAATAAACGTTGAAAAAAAAATTAAAAAAAAAATAGCAGGACTCATCTATATGCTGCCTATAAGAGACCCACTTCAGACACAAGACACATATAGACTGAAAGTGAAGGGATGGAAAAAACATGTATCATGCAAATAGAAGTGAAAAGAAAGCTATGGTAACAATACTTACATCAGAAAAAATAGATTTTAAAACAAAGACTGTAACAAGAGACAAAGAAGGACACTACTGAGTGATAAAAAGAATTCAACAAAAGAATATAATAAATTGTAAATATTTATGCACCCAACTTGAAGGCACCTAAATACATAAAACAACTATTAACAGATATAAAGGAAGAAACTGGGGCACCTGCATGGCACAGTTATTTGAGCATCCAATGCTTATTTTTGGCTCAGGTCATGATCCTGGGGTCATGGGATCAAGGCCTATATCAGCCTCCGTGCTAAGCGTGGAGCCTGCTTGAGATTCTCTCTCTCTCTCTCTCTCTCTCTCTCTCTCTCTCTCTCTCTCTCCCTCCCTCCCTCCCTCCCTCCCTCCCTCCCTCCCTCTCTTCTTCCCTCCCTCTCTCCCTCTATTTCTCTCTCCCCCCTTTGTCCCTTTCCCCTGCTTGAACTTGTGTGCACTCTCTCTCTCTCAAATAACAAATAAAAACATTAAAAATAAATAAAGGCAGAAATTGACACTAATAAAATAATAGTAGAAGACTTTAACACCACATTTACAACAACGGATAGATCATCCAGACAAAAATCAACAAGGAAGTAGTGCCTTTGAATGATACCCTGAACCAGATGGACCTAACATATATTCAGAACATTCTGTCCAAAAATAGCAAAATACACATTCTTTTCAAGTGCACAAGGAATGATCTCCAGAAGAGATCACATGATATACCAGAAAACAAGTCTCAGTAGATTTTTAAAGATTGAAATCATATCAGCATCTTTTCTGACTGCAACAATGTGCAAGAAAAAATCAGGAAAGAACACAAATACATGGGGGCTCAATAACATGCTATTAAGCAATGAAATGGTCCACCAAGAAATCAAAGAGGAAATGAAAGAAAATATGAAGACAAATGAAAATGAAAACACAATGTTCCAAAATCTTTGGGGTGAGCAAAAGCTGTTGTAAGGGAGATAGAGCCCTACTTCAAGAAGCAAGAAAAATCTCAAATAAACACCCTAACCTTACACCTAAAGAAGCTAGAAAAAGAAGAACAAAGAAAGCCCAAAGCCAGTAAAAGGAAGGAAATAATAAAGATTACAGCAGAAATAAATGAAACTAGGGGTGCCTTGTAGCTCAGTCAGCTGAGCGTCCAACTTAAGCTCAAGTCATGATCTCGTGGTTCATGAGTTCGAGCCCGGCATTAGGCTTGCTGCTGTCAGCACCAAGCCCGCTTTGAGTCCTCTGTCCCCCACTCTCTCTGGCCCTCCTCCACTTGCTCTCTCTCTCAAAAATAAATAAATGTTAAAAAAAAGAAAGAAAGAAATGAGACTAAAAAAAAAAAAAACACCAGATCAATGAACCCAGGATATTATTCTTTGAAAAGATAAACAAAACTGATAAATCTTTAGCCAGATTCATCAAGAAGAAAAAAAGAAGACTCAAATAAATAAATCAGAAATGAAATAGAAGAAATAACAACTGACACCACAGAAATACAAAGGATTATAACAGAATGTTAAGAAAAATCATATGCCAACAAATTGGACAACCTATAAGAAATGGATAATTCCTAGAAGTATATAATCTTCCAAAACAAATCACAAAGAATAGAAAATTTTAACAGACCAATTACTAGCAATTAGTAGTCAAAAATTTAAAAACTACTGAATCAGTAATCAAAAAACTCCCCCAAAACAAAAGTCCAGGACCAGAAGCTTTCACAGGTAAATTCTACCAAACATTTTTTTAATGTTTATTTATTTTTGAGAGAGAGACAGAGACAGAGCATGAGCAGGGGAGGGGCAGAGAGAGAGAGGGAGACACAGAATCTGAAGCAGGCTCCACAATGTGGGGCTCAAACCCACAAACCACAGAGATCATGACCTGAGTTGAAGTCGGATGCTTAGCCAACTGAGTCACCCAGGCGCCTATCTACCAAACATTTAAAAAAGACTTAATACTTATTCCTCTTAAACTATTCCAAAGAAAAAAAGAAAAGGAAGGAAAGCTTCCAAATTTATTCTTCAAGGCCAGCATTATGCTGATAACACAACCAGACAAAAAACACTACAAAAAAAGAAAACTACAGTTCAATATCTCTGATGAACATAGCTGCAGAGGTCCTCAACAAAATATTAACAAACCAAACCAAATAATACACTACAAAAATAATTCATCACAATGAAGTGCGATTTATTCCAGGGATATAAGAGTGGTTCAACATTTGCAAATAAATCAACATGATAAATCACATCAATAAGAGAAAGGATAAAAACCAAATGATCATGGTAATAAGTGCAGAAATAGCACCTGACAAAGTATAACATCCATTCGTGATAAAATTCTCAACAAAGTAGGTTTGGAGGGAACATACCTCACCATAATAAAGACCACAGAAGAAAAACCAACAGCTAACATCATAGTCAATGGTGAAAAACTGAAAGCTTTTCCTCAAAGATCAGGAACACAACAAGGGTGTCCATTCTCACCACTTGTATTCAACACAGTGCTAGAAGTCCTAGCCACAGCAATCAGACAAGAAAAAAATAAATAAAAGGCATCCAAATTGGTAAGAAAGAAGCAAAAATGTTAATTATTCTCAGACAACATACTATATATAGAAAACCTAAAAATAAAAGGCCTCCAAATTGGTAAGGAAGAAGTAAAAATTTTCATTATTTGCAGAAAACATGATACTTTAAATAGAAAACCTAAAAACTACTCCACCAAAAGACTACTAGAACTGATAAAGGAATTCAATCAAGTTACAGGATAAAAAATTAATAATATGCAGAATCCTGTTGCATTTCTATATACTAGTAATGAAATAGCAGAAAGAGAAATTAAGAAAAAAATCCTAGGGGCACCTGGGTAGCTCAGGTGGTTGAGCATCTGACTTCAGCTCAAGTCATAATTTTGTGGTTCATGAGTTCGAGCCCCACGTCGAGCTCTGTGCTGACAGCTCAGAGCCTGGAGCCTCCTTCAGGTTCTGTGTGTGTCTCTCTCTCTGCCTCTACCCCACTTGTGCTCATGCTCTCTCTCTCTCTCTCTCTCTCTCTTTCTCTCTCTCTCTTTCTCTCAAAAGTAAACATTAAAAAAAAGAAAACAATCCCATTTACAGTTGCACCATAAAGAATAAATATCTATGAATCAACTGAAACAAGGAATGAAAGACCTGTACTCTGATAACTATAAAACAACAATGAGAGAAAGTGAAGATGACACAAATAAATGGAAAGATATTCCATGCTCATCAACTGAGAAAACCAACATGGTTAAGATGTCCACACTACCGAAGGCAAACTAAAGATTTAACACAATCCCTATCAAAACAACAATAGCATTTTCAGAGAGCAAGAACAAACAATCCTAAAATTTGTATAGAATCACAAAAAAAAAAAAAAAACCAAAAAGCCAAAGCAACCTTGAGAAAGAACAAAGCTGGAAGTATCACAATTCTATATTTCAAGTTATACTACAAAGCTGTAGTAATCAAAATAGTACAGTACTGGCACACACACAAAAAAAGGCACATAAATCAATGAAACTGAATAGAGTGTCCAGAAATAAACCCAAGCTTTTATAGTCAATTAACCTATGACAAAGGAGGCAAGAAAATACAATGGGGGGAAAAAAGTCTCTTCAACAAACGATGTTAGGAAAAATGGACAGTTACATGCAAAAGAATCAAACTGCACCACTTTCTCACACCATACCTAAAAATAAAGTCAAAATACATTTAAAAATCTAAATGTGAGGACTGAAACCATAGAAATCCTAGAAGAAAACATAGGCAGTAATTTCTTTGACATAAGCCATAGAAACATTTTTCTAGCTATGTCTCCTCAGGCAAGGAAAACAAAAGCAAAATTAAACTATTAGGACTACACCAAAATAAAAAGCTTTTGTACAGCAATGGAAACCATCAACAAAATGAAAAAGCAACCTAATGAATGGGAGAAGATATGTGCAAATGACATATATCCAATAAGAGGTTAGTATCCAAAATATATAAAGAACTTATACAACTCAACACCAAATAAACCCCAAATAATCTAATTTAAAAATGGACAGGGAACCTTTCCAAAGAAGACATACAGATGGCCAAAAAGACGCATGAAAAGATGCTCAACATCACTAATCATCAGGGCAGTGCAAATTAAGACCACAATGAGATATCATCTGACACCTGCCAGAATCACTAAAATCAAACAAACAAAGAAACAAACAAAACAAGAAATAACAAGTGTTGACAGGATGTGGAGAAAAAGAAACTCTCATGCACTGTTGGTGGGAATGCAAACTGATGCAGCCACTGGGGAAAACAGTATGGAGGTCCCTCAAAAATCAAAAATAGAAATATGATTCAGTTAATTCTACTACTGGGTATTTACCCAAAGAAAATGAAAACAGCAATTTGAAAAGATACATATACCACCATGTTTATTGCAGCATTATTTACAATAGCCAAGATTATACTCTGGTTTCTCTTCAGGTCACATAAATCTTCTGCCTTTTACAATAGCCAAGATATGGAAGCAACCCAAATGTCCATCAATAAATGAATGGAGACAGAAGATGTAGGATGTGTACACGCACACACACACACACACGTGCGCGCGCGCGTGCACACACACACACACACACACACACACACACACACACTGGAATATTACTCAGCCATTAAAAAGAATGTGATCTTGCCATTTCTAACAACATGGATGGATCTAGCGAGTATAATGCTAAGTGAAATAAGTCAGACAGAGACAGAAATACCGTATTATTTCACTTATATGTGGAATTTAAGAAACAACAAATGAACAAATAAACAAAAGGAGAGAGAAACAACAACAACAACAAACAGATTCTTAAACACAGAGAACAAATTGATGGTTGCCAGGGGAGAGGTTGGTGAAGTAGAAAACGGAGATTAAGAGTACACTCATCTTTATGAGCACCAAGAAATGAAGAGAATTATTGAATCATTATATTGTACACCTGAAATTAATAGCACACCATAGGGTAAGTATACTTCAATTAAAAATGTCTTTAATCATTTGCAGCAAAGTGGATGGAAATGGAAGGTATTATGCTGAGTGACATAAGTCAGTCAGAGAAGGACAGATAGCATATGTTTTCACTCCTATGTGGTTCTTGAGAAGCTTAACAGAAGACCATGGGGGAAGGGAAAGGGAAAAAAAATAGTTACAAACAGGGAGAGAGGCAAACCACAAGAGACTCTTAAATACAGAGAACAAACTGAAGGTGGATGGGGATGGGGGAGAGGGAAAATGGGTGATGGGCATTGAGGAGGGCACTTGTTGCGATGAGCACTGGGTGTTGTATGTAAGCCAAGTTGAAATAAATTATATTTTGAAAATAATAAAAAAAATGTTTTTAATCAATGAAAAGAATTGTCACTACAAAGAATCATAATAAGGCTGGTTTTTCTAGTGTTTTAATTAGAAAATATGTGTTGTAAATCAATATTCTGACTTTTTAAAAACTCCAAATGCAGAGCATATTTATAACAAACTGAGCTTACATTTCTACCTCTAAATATGATCTGGCAAAGTACTGATTTAAGCATTATTTATATTTCAAAGATTCACACATAAACTCATTATTTTGCTCCAGAATTTATATCAGCCTTATATGGGTAGGGAGATATACCTTTGTTTTTGCATATGTGCTATTTATTATCTTCTCTCAAATAAAATATTTGTGATTATATCAAGAATGAAAGTTAACTAAAAATAAGGTACTAAGTACGAAGAATTTTTTTCCAATTATTTCTTATTGTGGTAAAATACACATAACATTCACTATTTTAACCATTTTAAATGTACTTTTCAATGGCATTAAGCACATTCATATTGTTATACAACTATCACAACCTTCTACCACCAGAACTTTTTCCATCTTATAAAACCGAAACTCTGTATCCATTAAATAACTTCCCCATTCCTCCCATCCCTCAGCCCATGACAACCATAATTCTGTTTTCTGTCTCTATGATTTTGACTACTCAAAGTACTTCATTTAAATGGAATCATACAGTTTAAAAAAAAATCTTCTCTGACCACAATAGGCTGAAGTTAGAAATCAATAACAGAAGCAAAACTGGAAAATTCATAAATCTGTGGAATTAAATAGCACACTCTTAAATAACCAATGAATCAGAGAAAAAAATCACAGGGGAAATTAGAAAATACTAGAGATGAATAAAAATGAAAATACAACATGCCATAACATGTAAAAAGTGAAAGCAGTACTAAAGGGGAAATTTATTTTTTTGAATGTTTATTTATATTTAAGAGAGAGACCGTGCAAGTGGGGAAGGGGAAGAGAGAGAGAGGGAGACAGAATCTGAAGGCTCTAGGCTCCAAACTGTCAGCACAGAGCCCAACGCAGGGCTTGAACTCACAAACCGTGAGATAGCGAGCCAAAGTCGAACACTTAACTGACTGAGCCACCCAGGTGCCCCAAAGGGAAATGGATAACTTTAAATGCTTATCTTAAAAAACACACACACAAGAAAAATCTCAAATCATCAATCAAACTCTATAACCTAAGGAACTAGAAAAAGAAGAGCAAACTGAGCCCAGAAGGAGCCAGCAGAAGAAAGGAAATAATAAAGATTAGAGCAGAGTTCAATGAAATAGAGAATAGGAAAAAAAAAACAAAAACAAAAAACAAAACAAAACAGAAATAGAGAATAGGAAGGAAAAAAAAAACCAGAAAATGAAACCAGAAGTTGGATCTTTGAAAATATCAACACAACTGACAAACCTTTACCTAGATGCACTAAGGAAAAAGGAGAGAAGACTGACATTACCAAAATGAGAAATGGAAGTGGAGACATCACTATTGATTCTACAGAAACAAAAGGTATTATAAGAGAATACAATGAACAGGTGTATGCCCACAGAGTGGATAACTGAGATGACATGGAGAAATTCCTAGAAACATAAAACCTATCAAGACTAAATCATGGAGAAATGGAAAACATAAATAGACCTATACCTTTTAAGGATTTTGAATCAGTAATCAAAACCTCCCAAAGAGGAAAAGCCCAGAACCTAAAAAGCTCTGGTCTTCACTGGTGAATTCTACCAATTTTTTTTTAATTTTTTTTTTAATTTTTTTTTCAACGTTTATTTATTTTTGGGACAGAGAGAGACAGAGCATGAACGGGGGAGGGGCAGAGAGAGGGAGACACAGAATCGGAAACAGGCTCCAGGCTCTGAGCCATCAGCCCAGAGCCTGACGCGGGGCTCGAACTCACGGACCGCGAGATCGTGACCTGGCTGAAGTCGGACGCTTAGCCGACTGTGCCACCCAGGTGCCCCAACTACCAATTTTTTTTTAAGTAAGCTCTATTCCCATCAATGTGGGGCTTGAACTCACAACCCTGAGATCAAGAGTTACATGCTCTAGCAACTGAGCAAGCCAGGCACCCCAAATTCTACCAAACATTTTAAAAAGAACTAACACCAATCCTTTTCAAACTTTAAAACTTAAAGATGAGAGAACACTTTCTAACTTATTCTATGAAGCCAGGACTACCCTGATACCAAAGCCAGACAAATACACTATGAGAAAAGAAAACTACAGACTAATATCCTTTATCAACACTGATGCAAAAATCTTCCACAAAATACTAGCAAACCAAAATCAGCAGCATATTGAAAGGATTAAACAGCATGGCCAAGTGGGATTTATCCTTAAAATGCAAGGATGCTTCAGCTACATCAATGTAATTTACCGCATCAACAGAATGTAGAGGAAAAAAAAATCACATGATCATCTTAACTGATGCATAAAAACACATTTGATAAAATTCAACACCCTTTCATGAAAAAAAATCAACAAAATATGAGAAGGAAACCACATTACAATAATAAAAGTCATAAATGAAAAATCCACAGCAAACATCAAACTCACTGGTAAAAGACTCAAAGCATTTCCTCTGAGGATGCCCATTTTCATCACTTCTATTCAACATACTGGAAGTTCCAGCCAGAGCTATCGGGCAAGAAAAAGAAATAAAAGGCATGCAAATCAGAAAGGAAGACATAAAACTATTTCTGTTTACATATAATATGATCTTATACATGCAACACTTAAACTCCCCCCCACACAAACAATGTTAAAACTAATAAATGAATTCAGTAAAGTAGCAGGAAGGTCAACACACAAAAATCAGTTGCATTTCTATACATAAAGAATAAGCAATCTAGAAAAAAATTATAAAAGAATTCCACTTACAATAACATCAAAAAGAATAAAATACTTAGAAATTGCCTTAGCCAAAGAGGTCAAAGAGTGCTACAATGAAAAATACACAACATTGCTGAAAGGAATTAGAGTAGATATAAGTAATTGCAAACTAATCTCCTCTTCAGGGACTAGAGGACTTAACATTGTCCACATGTCAACAGTACCCAAAGCAATCGACAGATCCAATGCAATACCTATCAAAAATCTCTATTACATTTTTTGCAAAAAAAGACTCATGCTAAAATTCATATGAAATCTCAAGAGACCCTAAAATAGCCAAAACAATCTTGAAAAAAGAACAAAATTAGAGAACTCACATCCCCTGATTTCAAAACTTACTACAAAGCTGTGGTAACCAAACCAGTGTGATAGTAGCATAAAAAACAGACACATAGACCAACAAAAGAGAAAGCCTAGAAATAAGCTCTCACATATATGGTCTAATGATTTTTGAAATGGGTACCAACACCATTCATTGAGGAAAGGCAGTCTTTTCAACAATGATGCTGGGGAAACTAGATATCCATCTGAAAAAGAATAAATTTGGACCATTACCTAACACCATACATAAAACTAACTCAAAATGAATGAAAGACATAAATTTAAGGGCTAACTATAAAAACCTTAGAAAACATACGACAAAAACTTCACAACATTGGACTGACAATGATTTCTTGGATACAGTGCAAAGGACACAAGCAAAAAAGGAAAATAGAAAAATTAGACTTCATAAAAATATAAAAATTTTATGCATCAATAGACAATATCAACAGAGTGAAATGGTAACCCACAGAATGGGAGAAAATATTTACAAATAATGTACCTGATAAGGGAGTAATATCCAGAATATTTAGAAAATTCGGAAAATCAAAAACATAAAAACAATCTGGCTTCAAAATGAGCAGCAGAGGTGAATACACATTCTCCCAGAGAAAATAAATGGCCAATTAAGCACATGAAAAGGTGCTCAATATCACTAATCTTTAGGAAAATGCAAATCAAAACTACAATGAAGTACAACCTCACACCCATTGGGATGGCTACTCTCAAACAAAATAACCAGAGTTAACAAGGACAAGGAGACATTGGAATTCCTGTGCACTGCTAATAGGAATGTAAAATGATACAGTGTCTGTGGAAAACATTTTAAAATATTTTAAAATAGAATTACCATATAATCCAGCAATTCCGTTTCTGCATATATGCCCCCAAAGTATTGAAAGCAGAATCTCAAAGAGATATTTGTACACCCATGTTCACAGCAGCATTATGCACAGTAACTAAAACATGACAGCAACTCAAGTGTCCACTGATAGGTGAATGGATAGGCAAGTGTGATCTATGCATACAACGGGTTACTGTTCAGCCTTTACAGGGAAGAAAATTCCAACATTTGCTACAACACTGGATGAACCTTAAGGATGTTACAATAAATGAAATAGTCTAGTAACAGAAAAAGACAAACACTGTATGGTTCCATTTATACGAGCTACTTAGCACAGTCAAAATTATAGAGGCCAGGAAGTAGAATGGTGGTTGCCAGGGACTTGAGGGGAGAGATGAATCGGGAGGCACTGTTTAATGAGTACAGAGTTCCAAGATGTTTCAAGATGATGAAATCTCCAAGTTGCAAGAGTTTTACAAGATGAAAGAGTTACACAGACTGATGGTGATTATGGTTTGCACAACATTATGAATGTATTTAGTGCCACTTAACTATGCACCTAAAAATAGTTAAGATGGTCAACTGTATGTGGATTTTGCCACAGGGGGGAAAAAAGAAAAAATAGAAAAAAAGAAGAAAAAAAAATCCTAGGTCTTTAAAGCACAGGTACTTCCAGAACCATGGTGGGTCACCAAGTAGTTTCTACTCCTATGGCTTCTTCTTTCACAGCCCAGATTTGAAAACTATCACATTGTCTGGTAGTAGTTTCCTCTCACTTCTATACTATGCAAATCAAAAGGGTTGGCAATGTTAGCTTTTATGTGAGGCAATATAGCAATCAGGGAGTTTGTAATAAGTGGGTGAGCCTTGTCTAGAAACTAGATGTCCTCTTTTCCCTCTATTCCCTGAAGTCTCCTGCTGAGCATCCCTTCTAATTCCACTGGGTAACCCTATTTCCTGCTGGACTCTGTAGTCTCCAAGAGGGCACTGCTGCCACTACCATTAAGCCCAAAATGGCTACTAGAGTATGGCAGAGACAGTTGTATCACCAAATATTCCAGCTTATTTCCCACATTTTCCAGCCCTTTTGCCATTAGGCAGCTATGTGACAAGTGCTGGCCAAGGGACTGTAGATAGAAAGTATGTATGTCACTTTTAAGCCAGGACACACAAAATCCAACACGGAACCCTCCATGAGTCTCTCCCTCTAACAGAAACAAAAAACAAAAGTCATGTGCTCCAGAAAGTACAACCACAAAATAGTACAGCCTTCATCAGTCTGACTTCCCAGTGACTGAGGTAATGGAACCCTCACCAACCAGCACTGAACATACATAATGAGTAAGAAATAAACTGTTGTGTCCACCAAAAAAAATTTTAGAACTGATACATGAATTCAGTGAAGTCGCAGGATACAAAATCAGTGTACAGAAATCTGTTGTATTTCTATATACCAATAATGAAGCAACAGAAAGAGAAGTCAAGGAATCAATCCTGTTTACAATGGTACCAAAAATCATAAGATACCTAGGAACAAACCTAACCAAGAGGTAAACGATCTGTACTCTAAAAACTGTAGAAAGCTTATGAAAGAAACTGAAGAAGACACAAAGAAATGGAAAAACATCACACGCTCATGGGTTAGAAGAGCATATATTTAAAATGCCTACATTACCCAAAGCAATCTATACATTTAATGTAATCCCTATCAAAACACCAACAGCATTTTTCACAGAGCTAGAACACACAACCCTGAAATTTGTGTGGAACTGCAAAAGACCCCGAATAGCCAAAGCAATCCTGAAAAAGAAAAGCACAGGCATACAGATCAATGGAACAGAATAGAAAACTCAGAAATGGACCCACATCTGTATGGTCAACTAATCTTTGATAAAGCAGGAAAGAATAACAAATGGTATTGAGAAAACTGAACAGCAACACGCAAAGAATAACATACACAAAAATAAATTCAAAATGGATCAAAGACCTAAATGTGAGACAAGAAACCATCAAGATCCTAGAGGAAAACACAGGCAGCAACCTCTTTGACTTCGGCTATAGTAACTTCTTACTAGATACATCTCTGGAAGCAAGGAAAACAACAGCAAAAATGAACTATTGGGACTTCATCAAGATAAGAAAACAAACAAACTTCTGCACAGTGAAGGAAAAAAGTAAAAAACAAAAGGCAACCTTTGGAATGGGAGAAGATATTTGCAAATAACATCTGATAAAGGGTTAGCATCCAAAATCGATAAATAATTTATCAAACTCAACATCCAAAAAACAAATAATCCAGTTGAGAAATGGACAGAAGACATATACAATTTGCCAAAGAAAACATACAGATGGCTAAAAGACATGAAAAGATGCTCAACAACACTCATCATCAGGGAAATACAAATCAAAATTGTGATGAGATACCACCTCACACCTGTCAGATGGCTAACATGAACAACACAAGAAATAACAGGTATTGACGAGGATATGGAGAAAGGAAAGCCCTCTGGCACTGCTGGTGGGAATGCAAACTGGTGTGGCCACTCTGGAAAACAGTATGGTGGTTCCTCAAAACTTAAAATTAGAACTACCCTACGATCTAGCATTTGTACTACTAGGTATCTACCCCAAGGATACAAAAAGACAGATTCAAAGGGATATGTACACCCCGATGTTTATAGCAGTATTATCAACAATAGCCAAATTATTGAAAGAGCCAGAAAGAGCCTACATGTCCCTTGACTGATGAATGGATAAAGAAGATGTGGTATATATATACAGTGGAATGTGACTCACCCATAAAAAAAGAATGAAATCTTGCCATTTGCAATGACGAAGATGGAGCTAGAGTGTATTATGCTACACGAAATAAGTCAGCCAGAAAAAGACAAATATCATGATTTCATTCATATGTGGAATTTAAGAAATGAAACAGATAAACAAAGGGGGGAAAAGAGAGAGGCAATCCATAAAACAGACTCATAACTATAGAGAACAAACTGAGGACTGATGGAGGGGGAGGGGGGTGGAAGACGGGCTAAATGGGTGATGGGTATTAAGGAGGGCACTTGTTGCGATGAGCACTGAGTGTTGCATGTGAGTGATAAATCACAAAATTCTACTGCTGAAATTAATATTACACTACATTGGGGCGCCTGGGTGGCGCAGTCGGTTAAGCGTCCGACTTCAGCCAGGTCACAATCTCGCGGTCCAGGAGTTCGAGCGCCCAGTCAGGCTCTGGGCTGATGGCTCGGAGCCTGGAGCCTGTTTCCGATTCTGTGTCTCCCTCTCTCTCTGCCCCTCCCCCGTTCATGCTCTGTCTCTCTCTGTCCCAAAAATAAATAAACGTTGAAAAAAAAATTTTTAAAAATAAAAATAAAAAAAAAATATTACACTACATGTTAACTAACAAGAATTTAAATAAAAACGTGAAATTAAAAAAATAAACTACCAGTCAGGAAAATTAAAAAAAAAAAAAAAGCAAATAGACTATTATGCTATCAAGCTACTGGGACTCCATACTTGATGGTTACTGAATCATAACCTGGCCCATTCTTACTACTGGACATAGTTGTTAATGAAATCATCCTTCTAGTTTTTATCTATAGCCAACTGTCTGCATAGAAATCAGACATGAGACAAATAGGAGCAATATACACTTTGCTGTTTTCAGACTTGCCCCTAATGGATTCACTTCCAGGGAACACTACATGCAAATAACCTTCTAGCTACCTGTTTGACCAATTCATCAAACATCAGAAGTCTATAGAAGATACAGCTTAGGCTCATGCTGAATGAGTCACCTGCATGTCACCCTAATCCCAAGCATGGCACACATTCAGTAGTAGGTAAAAATGTAATGTGGTGAAAAACTAGGCCAAAGACCTGAATAGACACCTCACCAGAGGAAAATATAACAAATGGCAAATAAGCATATGAAAAGATGTTCAATACTGTATGTCATCAGGGAACTGCAAATTAGAACACCAAGGAGATACCACTACATACCTATTAGAACGGCCAAAATCCAAACACTGACATCAAATGCTGATAAAGATGTGGAGCAGCAGAAGGTCTCATTCATTGCTGGTGGGAACACAAAATGGCTACACTTTGGCAATTCCTTACAAAACTAAACATACTTTTAACATATGGTCCAGCAATCATGCTGCTTGATATTCACCAAAAAGACTGAAAACTTGTATCTACACAAATACCTACACACGGATTTTTATAGCAGCTTTATTCATAATTGCCAAAACTAGAAAGCAACGAAGATACCCTTCAGTAAGCGAACGAAGAAATGAACTGTGATACATCCAGACAATGGGGTATTGTTCAGTTCTAAAAAGACATGGGCAATCAAGCCATTAAAAGACATGGAGTAAACTTAAATGCACATTCCTAAGTGAAAGACACCAATCTGAAAAGGGTACATACTATTTGATTCCAAACATATAAATTCTGGAAAAGTGTAAAGTGTCGAGGCAGTAGAAAGATCAAGGGTTAGGTGGAAGGGAGGAGTGAATAGGCAGAGCAAAGGATTTTTAGGGCAATGAAACTATTCTGTATTACATTATAATCGTGTTGTCCACACCTATACAATATATACCCCCGAGAATAAACCCTAATGTAAACGGTGGACTTTAAGTGATTATGATATGTCAATACAGGTTCATCAATTGTAACTAATGTACTGCTCTGGTAGGGGATGTTGATAGTGGGAAAGGTTGTACATAAGTGGAAGCAGGGGATTAATGCGAAGTCCCTATGCCTTCTGCTCAATTTTGCAGTGAACTTAAAATTGCTCTAGAAAATAAAGTCTATAAAAAATAAAAAATACACCCACCCAGAAAAGAGGCAAATGCAGACAGCAAATTAAAAAATCTTTTCTCCCAAAAATAGATTTTTAATTAAAAATTAATTTGAGTATACATAACAGTATTATATCAGTTTCAGGTGTATAATATAATGAGTTAACAATTCTAAACGTTACTCAGTGCTCTTCATGATAAATGTACTCTTTTTTTTTCCTTCAAATTTTTATTTAAATTCTAGTTAGTTAACATACAGTGCAATATTGGTTTCAGGAGTAGAATTCAGTGGTTCATCACTTACATACAGCCCCACTGCTCATCCCAACGAGTGCCCTCCTTAATACCCATCACCCACCCACCTCCCTCCAGCAACCCTCAGTTTGTTCTCTATCATTTAGAGTCTCTTATGGTTTGTTTCCCTCTCTGTTTCCCCTTCTCATATGTTCATGTGTTTTGTTTCTTAAATTGCACATAGGTGAAATCATGTGGTATTTGTCTTTCTCTAACTTATTTCACCTAGCATAATACACTCTAGTTCCATCCATGTCATTACAAATGACAAGATTTCATTCTTTTTTACGGATGAATGATATTCCAGCGCGCGCGCGCGCACACACACACACACACACACACACACACACACACGCGCGCGCGCGCCCCATACCTTCTTTATCCGTTCATCAGTCAAAGGACATTTGGGCTCTTTCTATAATTTGGCTATTACTGATAATGCTGCTATGAACATCGGGTTGCAGGTACCCCTTCGAATCTGTATTTTTGTATCCTTTAGGTAAAACCTAGCAGTACAATTGCCGAATCATAGGGTAGTTCTATTTTTAAGTTTTGAGGAACCTCCATACTATTTTCCAGAGTGGCTACACCAATTTGTGTTCCCACCAACAGTGCAAGCATCCTCACCAACACCTACCGCTTCCTGTGTTGTTAATTTTAGCCATCTGACAGGTGTGAGGTGGTATCTCATCATGGTTTTCATTTGCAGTTCCCTGATGATGAGTGATGCTGAGCAACTTTTATGGTCTCTTAACCATCTGTATGTTTTCTTTGGAAAAATGTCTATTTGTCTTGTGTCCATTTCTTAACTGGATAATTTGTTTTCTGATATTGAGTTTGGTAATTTCTTTATAGATTTTGGATACTAACCCTTTATCAGATATCCCATTTGCAAATACATTTTCTTAATCCCCTTCACTTATTTTACCCATCCCCCACTCCCCTTCTTTCTGGTAACCACCAGTTTGTTCTCTATAGTTAAGAGTATGGTTTTTGGGGGTTGTCTCTTTTGAAAACACCTAACTCAGTAATTATATGGGTGAGAATAGTAGTGGTGGTGTTGTTCTGAACCTGCTGTGCTTATTAAAAAATCTATAGTGCCAAATTTTTTTTAACGTTTTTTAACGTTTATTTTTCAAAGACAGAGCACAAGCAGGGGAGGGGCAGAGAGAGAGGGAGACACAGAATCCGAAACAAGCTCCAGGCTCTGAGCTGTCAGCACAGAGACCAATGCAGGGCTCCAACTCACAAACCATGAGTTCATGACCTGAGACAAAGTCAGAAGCTTAACTGACTGAGCCACCCAGGGGCCCCTATAGTACCAAATTTGAACTGAAAGTATCAAAATGAACTCATGAGATATTTTATCTTTAAAAATACATGGATATTTCCTCACTCTGTCCACCGACAAGGGCTAGAAACAATGACCAACACACTAGTAATGCATATACTCTGTGTCTAGATTGAGGTTCTGAAATACTATTTCCTACTAAAAAAGGAAAAAACAAAAACAAAAACAAAAACAAAAAAACAGGGATTCTTGAAGAAATGGCAGATTCCAGGTCCAAGGCAGGAAAGGTACAAGATGGGCCTAGAATATCTTGCCACTAGGTAGCAAGGAAACCATCAAAGACCACTAGGTCCTGACAAAGCCTTCAAGTGCCAATGGAAGAAAGTTTCATTGACAGAAGATGGGATGGACTGAGCTGCAATAATTATTACAGTTGCTTGAAACCCATCTAGTATGTTGAACACATGCACAGATACATGGAAACCTGCACTCATGATAAATAAAATTAAAAGTCAGCTTTGGATGATGATAGGAAACATTATCTTGACAACTAGTAAATAAAAGGAAATAATGAAGCATTTACTTTACCATTCCTATCTGAATTGTACCCCTGATTAAACAAATAGATGAGGAAAAGTGTCTTTTTTATAGACATATTCTGGGGCACCTGGGTGGCTCAGTCGGGTGGGCGTCCGACTTCGGCTCAGGTCATGGTCTCACGGTTTGTTCCTGGTGTATCACACAGCATCTCGCCAAAAGGACTGAGCATGAGTTTGAAGCCTCAAAATCCAGCTGTCCCTTTGCAGGAAACACAGAGGACAGAGGAACTTGCTGAACATCATCGGGAGTGTGCAGCCAGCAACAACTACGCTGAAGGAAACTCGGCAGGTCAAATGCCCCGGTTTTTCAACAGATCGTTTAAATGGGATGAGAGAAGTTTGGAAAGGAAAACTGTAGGTTTAAAAGGATTTCAAAGATATATCAAAGGTTTTTAAAATGGCCAAAACTAAACTGTAATTATGCTACTTTGGGAGTAATACCTCCCAATCTATAAAAAACAAAAATAGAAGGAAGTGATCTAGAGAAGTAAGTATAGTGGTTACTTTCGGGGCTGAGAGGCTGTCGTGACTGACAGGGCACCTGGAGGGCTTCTGGCTTGGGTGACAAAGTTCTCTTTCTTTATCTGGGTGATGATTAAATAGGTGCTTGCCCTGTAAGAATCCGCTAAGTCCTGCACTTGTTTTGTATGGTTTTCAGTATTTGTGTTTTACTTTACAATTTTATGTTTTTTCATCATAATAAGTGTACTCTTTAATCCCCATCACCTATTTCACCTACCCTCCACCCACCTTCCTTCTGGTAACCGTGTTTGTTCTCTACAGTTGAGAGTCTATTTCTTGGTTTGTCTCACTTGGGTTTTTTTCTTTGCTTATTTGTTTTGTTTCTTAAATTCCACATGAGTGAGATCATATGATGTTTGTCTTCCACTGACTGACTTATTTTGTTTCACATAATATGCTCTAGCTCTGTCCTCTTTGTTGCAATTGGCAAGATTTCATTCTTTTTGTTCCTTCTTTTTGATGGCTGAGTAATATTCCATTGTATATATACACACATACATATATATACACACATACATATATACATATATATGTATGGACACACACACACACACACACCCCACATCTTCTTTATCCATGCATCAATCGACAGACACTTGGGCTGCATCCATATCTTGGCCACTGTGAATAATGCTAGTATAAACAGAGGTGTGTGTATCTCTTTGAGCTAGCATTTTTGTATTCTTTAGGTAAATACCCAGTAGTGTGATTTCTGGATCATAGGGTAGTTCTATTTTTAACTTTCTGAGGAATCTCCTACTGTCTTCCACAGTGGCTGCACCACTTTGCATTCCCACCAACAATGCAAGAGGATTCCTATTTCTCCACATCTTCATCAACACTTGTTGTTTCTTGTGTTGTTGATTTTAGCCATTCTTACAGGTGTAAGATGATATCCCGTCATGATTTTGATTTGTATTTCCCTGATGGTGAGTGATGGTATTTACGTAGCTGTTGACCATCTGAAGGTTTTCTTTGGAAAATTATTTTATATTTTTTAAAGCTTTAATTAAACACACACACGCACCCCAAATGAGCTCAGGTATCTAGAAAAGGCTTTCCAGAGGTAGGAAATCTTGAACTGGGTCTTAAAAGGCAGAGAAGGAGGGGCACCTGTGTGGCTCAGTCAGTTAAGAGTCCAACTCTTGATTTCAGCTGAGGTGATGATCTCACAGTTCTTAAGATAAAGCCCCACATCAGGCTCTGTGATGACAGCGTGGAGCTTGCTCGGGATTCTCTCTCCCTCTCTCTCTACCCCTCCCCCGTTCACATGTATGCACTCTCTCGCTCTTTCTCTCTCAGAATAAAAAATGAACTTAAAAAAAAAAAAGCAGGGCAAATGAAAGTTGGGAATAAAAATCTAATTAGCTTAGAGGAAAATAATTCTCCAGAAACCCTGCTTGAGCTCCTCATCCATTTGGAGGAGCATCTCAAATCCCTCAGGCCCAAGCCAAGCAAGCTCAGAACACCCATAATCCTCCTCTCCTAAATTCTGCCCATTTTTCACTGTCCCACATGGGTTCTTATTGTGCCAAGTAACAAACACTTCCCTCCCCATGTTCTCCTTGACTTAGGCATAAACCCCACCCAGAGAGGCACATACACCAGCAATGGCCAACTATCTTTAAAAGCTGAAGAAGACAAACCCTGGACCCTAGAATTAATAGCCCCCTCCCATTCTGAGGGTGTGCTGTTTGACATGATAAGCCACTGGGGACTTGGAGCTAAACCATGAGGCCAGCTCTTGCTCTCTTTCAACACCCCCCCCCCAAAAAAATCACTGACCCAGCGCAGTGGTGTCCAGATTAGAAATCAGATCCCGCAGTGATTAGAGGAGACGCCACTTGAGAAAGGCTGGCGCAAAGCTGATAAGCACAAAGTATTTTTGGAATTATCGTGTTGTTTTAAAAATGGTTGTGTTTTTATTTCACATTTTTTGTTGCTTCTGGTCCAATTTTCATTGGGGGTTGAATATTTCCTTGGATTTTCTGTTTCGTTGCCTACAGGGACAAGAAGTCTTCCTTCAGGAAACCATTCTTAATCTCAGTTCAGCTCTATTTTCCGTCTCTAAGAGCATTCAGTGCAGCTTAGAGCCAGCCCCACTTCCCTTGACGGGTATCTCCTGGCCTGATCACTCTCCTCTCCCCATAATCTAGAACGCGTCCCTCTGGTTTGCCTTTCCAGCTTTTGGATCCAGAAAACACAGGTGAAAAGCATCAATGAATGCTGAGACATCATCATTAGGACACTAAAGAGACTGTCTTATACAGCTGTCCATTGAAAGGAAGGCAGAAGTCAGAAGGGCTTCTGGTGAGCAGAGGAAACAGACAGAAACACATGCCCACGTGGGGCAACACGGAAAGTCGGCACAAATTGTCAATTCATGCTGTGGTTGTAAGAGTGAGCTCCACTCAGCATCCTCTCTCACCTCCACCTCAAATCCAGGACTTTCCTGGGGCCCCTGTATTGGCTCAGTCAGTTAAGGGTCCAACTCTTGATTTTAGCTCCGGTCATGATCTCATGGTTCAGGGGTTCGAGCCCCCACATCCAGCTCTGCACTGACAACAGGGGGCCTGGTTGGGATTCTCTCTCTCCCTCTTTCTGCCCCTCTCTCTCAAAATTAATAAATAAACTTTCAAAAAAAAAAAGAAATCCAGGACCTTCCTGCTTGTCACTGTAGTGGAGTGGTTCCCATTTACATTTCCATGTGAGTGTGAATTTCAGTTAGCATTTGTATTTGAGAATTTACCAAAACTGAACCGTTGTGCTTCCTTTTAGAGAAATTCCATCATGTTTTCTGGACAGTAATTTGGAGGGCAAAATCCCTTTCTGGAGCCCATAACAAACTCCTGCGAGTCGTTGGCAGCTTCCCCTGCAGGGGTATGTGCAGAGCATGGGGCAGAGGGCCTGACCGCATGGAGTCCGCAGCGCGCACATCGGCAGCTGGAGTGTACACGTAGGGCTGGCCGGAGGCCTCCCAGCCGCAGCCAGGATTCCAGGGGCTGGGGGACATCTGCAGACGCCTGATGTGTCTGAGGCCCACCCGCGCCTGGGAGGTGACAGCCGAGTCTTGCCGTAAAACAGTCCAGGACCTTTGGCCCAATGGACGTTCTCGCAAGCAGTCACACTCGGGCCAGTTCCCAACAAATACCATAGTCAGCTTTCCCTTCCTTTCCTAGCGGAAGCTGTTCTCCAGGGCTGGGCGGAAAGTACGCAACTGCTAACGTAATCCTTCAAGACAGAACTTCCCAAGGTGCCACCCACAGTAAGAGCCCAGCCAACAAGCTGCTGTCCCCACTCCTCCCCACGATGCGATTAGCCCTGGGCCATTCTCCATTTATCATCACAGATAGGCTCCTGGGGCGCCAAACGGATGTGAGAGCTACAGCGCATGCGCATATTCCACCCCCAAGGGTTAACACTTCCGCTCACAGAAAGAAAAGAGAAAAGGAGGAGAGGGAGGGAGAAGAGAAGGGACTAGTGCATTCAGTGGATACCAGAGGCAGGTCACAAATGACTTTTCTTTTTTTTTTTCCTGACAGAAACGTACTTTTTCAACAGTTAGGCTCTTTAAAAGCCACAAGGAGTTGAGGAAAGACGAGTGTTTTCTGGTCAAAAAAGACCTGGGGCTTATCAAGGAAATGAAAGCAGAAAGAAACACTTTGAGACCAACCAACATTGTGTCCTCCGTGTGGTGCTGACAAGCGAACTGCTGAGTGTATACAGTCTTTGAAAGTAGTTGGAGGTGGAAGGGTTAGAAACTATTAGAAACTGGAGTCTGAAGTTTCAAACCTGGACAGGAATCCTGATTGTTCCATCTGCCAGCTACCATAAGTTACTGACTCCTAAAGCTTCACTTTACTCGTCCCTAATACGGAATAATCACCATTCCTGCCTTATGGGACTGGTGTGTTGAATGAGATAATGTGTTTAAGTTGCCAGGCAAAGTGCCCTAGCAGATAGTATATGTTCCATAATTATTGTTAATATTATTTATTAAAGTAAAGCTTTTCAAAGGATATAGGTCCCAAAGTACCCATAGGGGGCAGGGGATCAACATCCTTCATCTATCCCTCCATCAGGGAACCTCTTCCTTTTAAGAAAGGTGATACCTAGAAGCAGGAGGGGAGAAGGAAGCAGGCCCCTGAGTGACCAATCCAACACTTGTGACCAGTGGACTAACAGACTGTAAAATGAGTTTGTCTTTTCATGTGAAAGATGGCAGGACGGAACAAGAGAACGCAGAAAAGTGCCCCATGCAGATGCTGCCTCTAGAACTCCTGATTCTTTCCAAGCCCACTTCACCCGCTGGACAGTTGGAGCTGCACTGGGTGCATGGACCTCCACGGCTACATTCTGCACTGCTTAGCAAAGAAGACAGAAGAGATGGGATCGTCCACCTGGAAGCATGTCCCCAAGGAGTTGGCAATGAGAATTTGCCCGGCTGACAGAAGTAGCTCCCTTCCAAACTGGCATCCCTTGCTAGTGGTGGATAGAGCTAAAAACTGCAGGGACGAATAAGCAGATTTACTTTGCCCTTCCTGGTACTTGTTAAATATCCAAATACTCTTCTTGCATCAACAAAGCCTGAGTGCAGTGGAAAAACTCAGCCGGGAGCTCCCCATAAAGGGTTATTTGAGAGAGGAATGCGATGGCCAAGAGACATCCAGGATGGGAGAATCTCACTGGCTTGTGTTAATATCACCTTCCTTTCTGGTGCTTACTCAGAAATTCCAAAAGTGAACTCAGCACGACTCATTTGAAGCTACTTGAAATCCACAGACCCTGAGACAAATGGAGGTTTAGGATAGTGAGACCTTTCAGATCATCCCGTTGATTGCATTCTGTCCGCTTTGTAATGATCTGCCTTCATTTCACACCCCCAGCTGCCACTTACCTTCCCAGCCAGTCCCTCCTGGATCTCATAATGCTATCCTTCACATATTTATCACTGGACAGAAAGCACCTTAATTAAATTTTCACTTTCAGCACCTAGCACAGTTCCTGGTACACTGAACTTGCAAGGTATAAATGCTCATCAAATACTCATCAGATGGACTCATGGGACACAAACTATGTGTCTACAGCTCAGTTGTGAGGCACGAATGAGAAAGTGGCTTGTGCTGAAGCATCTACACCTCTCCCTCCAAACTAGTGACTTTGTAAACTGAAGGATCAGGTTAGGGAGTATAATTTCGGACCATTTGTGGAACAGAGTGAAGTTAACTGGATCCAGTGAGAACTGAACCCAGCACCTCAGCCTCACTAGCACCTTGCTCCATTACCTGAGTAAACGAGGTGCAGGCTGTCCCCGATCCGCCAGAAACTGTAGGCGCCAACGCTCCTTCCCTTGCAACGGAACCCAACTTTGTGACATCTTTGTTTCCGTCTCAAAGTCCAATATCTCAGCTGAAGCTCACCTCCGGCAGGGCAACTGCTACTCTCTGTAGCAGACCTGCCAACACGTCCAGCAATGTGAATAAAAGCTCAGGAGTAAACAACTGCAAAAGAAAAAGAAGAGAAAAACTCTTAGCCCGTTTGGATTTGCTCCATAATGACGGCCTCCAACAAAGTCGCCGAGCTACAAAATATAATCTAGGATTTCTTAACAAAACAGCTGAGCCTTGCACCAGAATTTCACTGTGGAATTCCCAACTGGAGTTTCCCTTAGCTCTGGAAACATTCTTCCTCACTTGGTGTTCCAAAGAATTTCTGGATTCCAGGATGATCAATCCTCTTCTACCCAGATTTGACTGGTGACAAATACACAGGCCATCCCTTGACAGGGCTCATAACCCTCAAGTCATATTGATTTTTATGCACCTGGAAGGCCTTCACACCCTCTCTAGTGCACAGACTGATTCACTCCAGGCTCACTCCCTCCAGGAGGACTTACCTGATCTCCTCCTTTTTTACTCCCTAGAATACTTAAGTGTGGTCCTCTTGATCATACCACTCATTTTCATTTTCTCTCAGATAATATACTGTTACTTATAACACGCTAACTTACTTGACCCAAGACCTGAACGTACCTGGAGGTAACTACTCACAGATTACAACTGGAAGAGCCCTCGCCAGATAGACAATGGTATTTGAAAGTTTACCACTATAATTAGAGAAAGAGAATCAAAAATAATGGACACCATCCAGGCAGCCCAACTCTCCCTTGGTGCAAGGATGCCCTTCCACATCACTCTTGGTGAATGTTCATTCAGCCTTTGCTAGAATTCTGACCATTACAGGAATTTCATTTCTTTTGCAGGAACTTGTTCCCATATTGAACACCACCAAAGTTGTTATGGGGAACATAATTCCTCAAGTTTAAAGAATTATTAAAGGTCATCTTCAGCAGAGATAACATGTTAAATATGCATTTATTTTCAGCCACTTTACCTAACTCTGCATGTTCCCAAAAACTTTTCTTAAAAAAATAAGATAGTTAATAGATAACTAACTTATAAATACCAAGAAAACATGGAGCACTCTGATGAAACAGTGAGTACCAGTTGTGATTGGATACTTTACAAAAGAGGCACTATCTGCACCCAATAAATCCATGAAAAATATATTCAGTCTGATAAGTAATTAAAGAAATGCTGTCACCAGTCAACTTGGACGACCAATTTAGAAAATAAAAATAGTCAGTATTGGAAGATTTATGAAATAAGTCCTCTTATTCACATCCTGGTGAAACTAAAAGTTGTCACCCTCCTCTGGAAGACAATTTGCATATATGATTCTCCACACCCGTTAGCCAGTAATTCTGCCTTTTAGATTTATAGCAAGAAAATAAGCAAGGAAGCAGACAAAGATTTATGTACAAGGATATTCATCCAAGTGACATTTATCTCGGCAAAAAAACGGGAAACAACCTAGATGTCTTCAAAAAAGAAGACAATAGATCATGGCACACCCATGTGATAGAATGCTACCAACATAAAACACCATGTTTTTGGAAATTATTGAATGATATGGAAAATGGCCAAAATGCAACTTTAAGTGAAAAGGCAGGATCATAAAATTGCAAACACAGTGGGATCCTACCTTGGTTTGAAAATATAAATAAGAATAGGGGCACCTGGGTGGCTCAGTCGGTTAAGCATCTGACTTCAGCTCAGGTCATAATCTCACAGTTTGTAAATTCAAGCTCCGCGTCAGGCTCTGTGCTGACAGCTAGGAGCCTGGAGCCCACTTCAGATTCTGTGTTTCCCTCTCTCTCTGCCCCTGTCCTGCTCATGCTCTTTCTCTCTCTCAAAAATAAATAAACATTAAAAAAAATTTTTTAAAGGATAAATAAAATTGAAAGTAGCTAATACCCCACCAGCCAGAGAGAACTACCAAATACGGGTGATAGGACCATGGATTGTTTGGGGTTTTTTTTTAAGTTTATTTATTTTGAGAGAGAGAGAGAGAGAGAGAGAGAGAGAGAGAGAGAGAGAGAGAGAGAGAGAAAATGGAAGGGGGGACACAGAGAGAGGAGAGAGAGAATCCCAAGCAGGCTCCACACCATCAGCACAGACCCCGATGCGGGGCTCGAACCCACAAACCATGAGATCATGACCTGAGCCGAAGTCAGATGCTTAACCAACTGAACCACCCGGGCACCCCTCCTTGGATTCTTTTAGAGTTTCTTCCTTATTTTTTTTTTTACCTAATTTTTGATAGTAATTTCAACCACATTTATAACAAGGAAAACATTTATATAATCTGTAAGGTTTTCTAGTGAATTAAGAAAAAACTTTTCAAACTCCCAGTTATCTAAGACAGTGTTTCATGGATGACTGTATGAAGTGCTTTGTCCCGGTACCTGGCGTGCTGTCTAGGCAGCAAGCTGGTGACAGCCAGGGAGAAACTTGGGGAACACCTGTCTTTGCGTCTTTGTATCTCCAACACCAGCTACATAAGGATCCCTGGCTGAAGAGACATTACCAACTGGAAGACAGCAGCACCACACCAAGCCCCCTACGCAAGGGTAGGGCTCTGTTGCAACTGCACAGATCCCATGCCCGTGAGGCGGCCCCTGGCCCCACATGTTGTAAGTGCTCAGTCAGTACTGGTTGGAAGGAAAAGACAGGTAGAAAGATCCCAAACACACGCTTCCCAACTGTGCCTGATGGCAAACCTATACTCAGTTCGAAATGATGGAAGGGAATGATGTCATAGATAGAACACGTTTCCAGAATTTTCCCAGTCTATATTTGAACTATACTGTCCTGCTGTCGTCATAAATATACCTGTTTGATCTCGGGCCACTGTCTCAGTGTTTGATCTGGACAACACGATCACCCTATATATAGAAGAAATCGATACTCTCTCTTCCGTCTGTTCAGATAAACTGTCTGGCTCAGGCTATCACATCCTCCATCGATGCACTTTTCCTCCGAGAACCTTTGAAGCTTGGCAAGAGAGCGCTCCCACCCATCCTTTCCTTCCTGCGCCCCCTCCGCACCCACCCTCGGCGCTCCCTCTGCCTGAGATGCCAGCCAAGAAGACACTGAACATGAGAGGGTGTCTGCAGAGGATGTGAATAACCCTCATCCTGATCTCCTGTGCAGGCCTGGCCGAAGCCCAGGAGGGCTAGAGGTGCCAGCTCAAGGCAGCATTTGCACCCTGAAAGGAAACAAGGCAGCCAGGGGTGGTCACTTGTCAAAGAAAAATCAGACAATTGGTTACAATTTGCTAGACTGGGGAAACTGAGCCTTTAAGGGGGAACCTGACCTTGGATGGGGGGGATGCTAAAGTGGGATGTCTGCCGTCACCTGCCAGGACCACATCCCCGCCCTCTGACCTCAAAGGAAGTATGAGAAGTCTGATGCCCCCTTGCAGAAACCAAACTAAGATAGCAAATGTCTGGCATCTCTGTCAGTCAGCCGGCACGCTATGATAATAGCAGTCAACGTCCTTCTTTAAGAAGGGTTTTGCTCCTTCTTAATGTCTGTCACACGTTGCAGCTATGTTGATCCTCAAACGACCTCGTGTTATGAGGTGGGACAGGCATTATGATCCCACTGATAGTTTAGGAGATTACGTGACCTACGCAAGGTCAGATTTTTAGCTAATGGACGGCCCGGGACACACACCCACATTTCCTAAGTTTGTTCTTGTGGCTCCTTGTACAGTGCAAAGGATAAGGACGGGAAGAAGCACTTTATAGTTAAGACCAGTCTAACAGAGGCAGGGTAGGTAAACAGGAAGGGTCGGGGGTGGGAGGGATGCCGCAGACTCTTGCAGGAATTTCTGGACATTTCGCATAAATAAATAAGATTTAAATGATTTGCCATTTGTCTTGCAACTTAGCAGCTACTCAGCTTTTAATGAATCACATAAAAGCAGGAAGCCTGAACAAAAGTGGAGTGACCAATTTCTATGTCAGTTTGGAATGACAAGTGGTTTTTTGTTTTTTGTTTTTTGTTTTTTGGGGTTTTTTTTTGCTTAATTTGAGTATTTCTGATGGCCTGGGGACTCTTGGCATACCAGATAGTGAAGCCAGACGTTGAAATGCTGGTTCAGTTCAACCTAACAAGCGTTACTGAGCACATTCTCTGCGCGCCACTGCAAGGAGGAAGCCTCGCACTTGCTTCTGGGCATCCCAGACCCCCTTGGGCAAGTTCAGGGCTTCCTCATCCAAGGCCCCATGCCGCAAGCACAGGCTTGATCACAGCAGTTATCAGACTGTAATGTGATTTTGTGGCTCTTCTCCCACTGCACTGTGAGCCCCAGAGAGCAAGGCCCATGCCCTAGCCGTCTTCACATTTCAAAAGCCTAGGAGATGATCTGGAACACAGCAGGCCCTCCGTAAATGGAGGCACAAACCTGTTCCCCTAAAACCTCAAACACTTGACCTCTTCCAAGGTTCGGATCTCCCATTTATGAAATGGGTAGAGGCGCCCCTGCCCTACCTAAGTCACAGTGGTTTAAGACTAGATGTGTTCGGGGTCACCTGGGTGGCACAGTCAGTTGAGCGCCCGACTTCAGCTCAGGTCATGATCTCCCAGTCCGTGAGTTCAAGCCCCGCGTCGGGCTCTGTGCTGACAGCTCGGAGCCTGAGCCTGCTTCCGATTCTGCGTCTCCCTCTCTCTCTGCCCCTCCCCCACTCATGCTCTGTTTCTCTCACTCTGAAAAATGAATCAATGTTAAAAAAAAAAAAGATTAAAAAAAAGATTCTCCCTCTCCTCTCTCTCAGCTCCTCCTCCACTCACAATCGCACTCTCTTTAAAAAAATTAAAAAAAAAAAAAAACACAAGATGTGTACGTGTTTACTGCCAGGCCCTCTCTCACACACGTGTCCCAAACACACCCTAAAATGTAGAAAACCTGAAGACAGGAGACTTGTGCTCCTTGTTACTCGCCGTCTCCCCGCAATGTGTAGTCCTACCATAGTATGCAGTTCACGCTGGTGGACGGCACAGACAGGCCCAGAATCCATTGCAGCCTTTGACCACCAGAAACCTTACCGCACCGCTGAGGGACTGCCTCCGTCCCTTTGCCAACAGCCCCCTCCGTCACCCGCTCCTCTGATCACACTCGCCTTCCTCTTTCTCAGTAGAGGACAATTTTGTCTTTTTCAAACTTTCCGTAATGCCATGGGTGAGGGGTGGGGGCGGGCAGGCTAACTGACCCAGGCTCCGAGAGACCAGGTGGGACAGACGAAGAGCCCGAGCGGGACCCGGGAGCTGGCCGGCGGGGCCGCTGCTGCCACCTTGAAGCTGGCGTGGGCACCTGGGGGCCTCTGTGGCCTACTAAGTACCTAAGCACAAGTGCTTCCTGAGGATTAATGAGGCACAGAAGGGAATAACACCTCAAACCATTAACCCTCACCAGCCATAAATCCTCAGGAATTGCATGGTAGAGTGGCTGCTCCTCGCTATATTTGGTGAGGATGCGTTTTTAAATAGCCTATGGACTTTTTAAATGGACAACGATATCACTGGTACCCACCAGGTCTTTCCACAGGCCAGATACCTCAGCCTGGGGACCTGGCCCTTTACTCAATTTGCAATGCTCCTTCTCCCTCTTCCTGCTAGCTGCTTTTCCTTGTGTCTTTTCCTCCTCGAAGATTAAAAAACACCACATAAACTGAAAACACTGGAATGTGAGAAAGAGAAGCCCAGCTGGCCTGAGAGCAGGTGCCAGCTCTGCAGGTGGGCTCTGTGGGCAGCCAGAAGGGAGAAACTCAAGAGCAAGGACAGCCAAAGTGCGGGAATCCTCTGTTGACTTCTTTGACATTGAAATCCCCAATGAAAATGTAAATGCTATCGAGTGGAGGAAGCCTTTACGCCATTTGTAGGCCACTGACAACTCTGCTACAAACAAATCATCAAAAATAGCCAATCACCCATTGGGGCCATGGGCAATGGAACTCAACACAGGTGTTAATAAGGGAAGTAAGGAAAGTTAGGAATCACAGGGGCAGGAAGGTGGAAGACGAGGAGGAAAATCAGAGACAAAACTGGACTTGGGGGAGGCATCACATCCTTGGCCGTTGGAGATGAAGGGTGGTAGTTGGAAAGTAAACGCCAATGACACTACCGGACGCATCATTTTTTTTCTAGAACAAGCCCAGCTAGAGGATGACCAAAGATGAACAGAAGCCAGAGAGAAGGCAAAGCAGGGAGAAAAGAAATGAAGGCCAAGGGGCTTAGATGCAAGGAGGACCAGATGCATTATTTTTGGCAATCATGGGATGCTCAAGACCCCGGGGGCTCCACCCGAGTACTCAGTACGCCATCACTCGATTTCTCTATGAAAAACATCTCTTTCAAAGGAGCTTGCCTCAGAAAGTCACTCTGGGCGATAAAGAGTTAACATCTGAAAATCTCAAGGAGACTTTGGAGAACAAAGTTCTATTCTAAGTGTGAGGGATTCCTATTATAAGACACTCTGTAGATTGACAGAACTAAATGGCCTCTACATCATACAACCATAATCCTCCTCAGTGTACAAAAGTCCAAAAATAAAGACCAGATGTCTTCAAGTTGCTGACGTTGGTTGAGCTGGTTCCACTCGCTCACAGAGATTGCTAAACCAAGCTTTCCCTGGACGCAAAGCTGAGGATTTCCATCATCGTATTATTGGCTTTTTTTTTTTTGCCACAATTTTCCTGTTCACGTATCTGGGCACCCTTCTGGCCTCCTTGGGTCCGGAGTGGAGTTTTCCACCCCTTAGAGGATGCAACCGCAGAAGCTCAATCGAAACCGTGAAGCACTTGCACTGCTCTCAGCAGCCTCTTCTGGCATCAAAGAACCGGCTTCTCATTAGCGGCTGGTTAGGACAACGAGGCCTCCACCAGCGACTTGCTCAAACTCTGGTTCCCCCAGAAAACCTTTGTGAAGATTCTCCCCCAGGCCAGCTCTCCCAATTACCCCCTCCACCCCCCAAAGCCCCACTGCTTTGTGTAAGCCAGCTGGGGATCGTTCCCCATTTTCTAACCATCCACTCACTCTGCCACTTTCTCGTAAGTTTCCAAACGGCGTGCTGTGGTTCAGAAAGCTTCCTGGTTTTTATTCTCACGACTTGCTCCTATATATTTGCTCCATTAGATCATCCGCGACTCTGCCATGAGAACTGTATTTTTTAAGTCCTTCTTATTCTCCCCCTTGACTCCCACAGATGTCAGTACATCAAGAGGTTTTAGTAAAGGGAGAAACAAAAGAAAAAGTAAACTGTGAGGCCAATGACAAATAAGTGTGTGCTTTTGTGTGTGTGCTTTTGTGTGTGTGTGTGTGTGTGTGTGTGTGTGTGCATACGTGTATGTGGGGGCAGGGGGGCAGGGAGTTCATTTGTATATTCACTCATTTCATAAATATTTGTTGAGGGGCTCCCTCAAACGGTGCCACCAGCCTCAGCACCGCCATGGGCGGTCCTGCAGAGAGTAAGCCCTGGGGTGGAGCAGGTGCCACGGGAGAGACAGGAAACTCTCCACACAGGGCATCTTTGTTCCACGCTGCAGAGATGGTGGAGCTTTCCAGAAACCCCCCACAGCATCTGTCCCAGGCGCTGCAGAGTGGCTTCACGGCAGACAAGCTTGTTTAGAACTATTTATGGGAGATATTTTTAGGAAGTAATTTAAAAAAAAATGTTGAGTACTGATCAGTTTTAAAAAAAAGGTATTACGATAGGCAGTAGGCATAAGGATTCAGCAAAGAACAATAAAAATAAAGTCCTTGTGGTCCCAGAACAACACCTCCTTGGACTTCTTTGATAGAGTTTTCTAGGTCCATGAGCTTCACGTTGCTTGTGTTTGTAGAGTTTATTTCATAGCTGAAAAGAGACAGTGTGTTCAGGTATGTGTCATGTAACAAAAAGTATATGTGTCCCATAAGAATATGCTTGATTTAGGTTCAGAGTACAAAACCCAGAAAGGAGCATCAGACACATTTTAGAACCCAGCAGTTTTCTTCATGATGTGTGATTCTTTTATCTCAAACATGGAGGAAAATACAGTACAGTTTACATATGCTAATGAGGGCACCCAAAACTTTCATACCACTGCATATATAACAGAATATCACTCAGCCATAAAAAAGAATGAAATCTTGCATTTGTGATGACACAGATGGATCCAGAGTATATCGCCAAGCAAACTAAGTCAGTCATAGAAAGACAAACACCGTGTGATTTTACTCACGTGTGGAATTTAAGGAACAAAACCAACGAACAAAGAAAAAAAGAGATGAACCAAAAAACATACGCAATGGTCCCCAGAGTGGAGGTGGGTGGGGGGATGGGTGAAATAGGTGATGAGGATTAAGAGTGCACTTATCATGGGGCGCCTGGGTGGCGCAGTCGGTTAAGCGTCCGACTTCAGCCAGGTCGCGATCTCGCGGTCCGTGAGTTCGAGCCCCGCATCAGGCTCTGGGCTGATGGCTCAGAGCCTGGAGCCTGTTTCCGATTCTGTGTCTCCCTCTCTCTCTGCCCCTCCCCCATTCATGCTCTGTCTCTCTCTCTCTCCCAAAAATAAATAAACGTTGAAAAAAAAAATTAAAAAAAAAAAAGAGTGCACTTATCATGATGAACACTAAGTAATGTATAGAATTGTTGAATCACTATACTGTACACCTGAAATTAATATAATACTGTATATGTTAACTATACTGGAATTATTTTTTTTTAAACTTGCATGCCATCGAGTATTTTAGGAAACCCCAAACTGCAGATTACTACTAAATCAAAAGCATGAATTTCAAGCAAAAGGTTTTAGACAATAAACATACTGATTTCCAAAAAATTGTTTGCTTTTTAAAAAATAGAAATTGGGGCGCCTGGGTGGTTCAGTCGATTAAGCACCCAACTTTCGATCTCGGCTCATGATCTCATGGTTTGTGAGTCCGAGCCCTGAGTTGGGCTCCATACTGACAGCTCGCAGCCTGCTTGGGATTCTCTCTCTCCCTCTCTCCCTCTCTCCCTGCGCCTTCCACACTCTCCCAGCAAGCGTGCACTCGCTGTCTCTCAAAATAAATAAATAAATTTTAAAAAATAGAAATTGCTTAGTCAGAGAAAGACAAATATCATATGACTTCAATCATATGAGGACTTTAAGACACAGAACAGATGAACATAAGGGAAGGGAAGCAAAAATAATATAAAAACGGGGGGGGGGCACAAAACAGAAGAGACTCTTAAATAAGGAGAACAGAGGGTTACTGGAGGGGTTGTGGGAGGGGGGATGGGCTAAATGGGTAAGGGGCATTAAGGAATCTATTCCTGAAACCATTGTTGCACAATATGCTAACTAATTTGGATGTAAATTTAAAAAATAAAATTAAAAAATATATAGTAATTGCTTCCCATAGTAATTTGCTAATCTTAGTAGCAAAACCCCAACTCCAGATTGCTTTACTTTTCAAAGCATGGAAAATCACCTACAGATGGGATCAAATTTCACTCTCCCGACAACACAGAGGTGGTTGGGAGAATACAGTATCTATTCCGTGACACTTTAAGGACAGTTAAGGTCACATGATGCTCCCACATAGGATGAGATTAGTGCTCATGTCCCTTTCCTCACTTAAGGCATTTTTTAAATTTTAATTTGAATGATAATTTTATTCTGAACCTTAAGTACTTGGAGAGTTGAGTTGATTACATGCTTCCATTCCTGGCACATTCTCATTCCCAGTATGTGCAGGGCTTCTCTCTTCATTTATCATTCTGCTTTTATACCTGATCATTCACACTTCCCTCACTTTCTCTCTCTTTTGTGTCCCCTACCCACCCTAAAGGCACCCACATTAACGTGTTTGATTCACATAAGTAGATACAGAGATACATGTACATATATGTGTATGTGTTTATGTATGTAAATGTTATGTATGTGTATGTTGCAGAGGGATTATCTTTGAAAAGTATGTAGTGTGTGGTGTGGGTATGGTTTCTTAGATGGTACTCTGATATAAATTTCATTATGTTTCTTTCATTCTTGACTTTTAAGCTCCTATTCTCTGCCTCCACAAGCAATGCTCTAATGAGTATCTTTGCATACGCCCCACTTCCATTAGTGTACGAGAATTACTCTATGGTATATAGTCAGGCCTGGGGCTCCTGGGGCATAAGGTATACCCAAAAACACCACTTTAGTTCAGTACTGCCTGATTGTTCCCCAGAATGCTATACCAATGTACATTTCACCAGCAGTACATACAAGTTCTCCAGATCCCCACCAATACTGTCAATTTTTGCTATTCTATGGAGTATAAAATAGTATTTCATTGTTATTTCAATTTACTTATCTCTCATTTCCTAGTTTAAGCAAATTTTTATACACTTGCTTCAGATTCCTCCCTTGTGCCTATTCCTGTTCTTTGAACATTTTCCATTGAGTTCTCCAGTCTGTTCCCCTGAATTGTAACAATTCCTTTTCCAATTAGATATCAATCTCTTATTATTGTTTTTTTAATGCAGATATCTTCTCTCAGGGGCGTCTGGATGGCTCAGTTGGTTAAGTGTCTGACTCTCGATTTCTGCTCACGTCATGATCTCACTGTGAGTTCAAGCCCCACATCGGGCTCTACACTGACAGGGCAGAGCCTGCCTAGGATTCACTCTCCCTCTGTCTCTCTGCCCCTCGCCTGCTCACACAGCCTCTCTCTCAAAAATAAATAATTATTTAAAAAATATATATCTTCTCTCAGCCTATTAACATGATCTATAGTGCTTACACTGAAGAGAAATCCTCTAATTTGGTTGCAGTGAAATGCACCAATCATTCACCTTATGACTTGTACTTTGGTGGTCTTATTTACAAAGGCCTCCCTCACTCCAAACCCACAAAGATATTCCATTCCCCTAGCTTTATAGTTCCACTCACATTTGGGTCTTTAATTCTTCTGGAAGATTAAATTTTAGCATCATATAGGAATCTGTCTTAATTTTTCTCCATATAGTAACTTTATTCCCTCAACACCACACATTAAACAAACCACTGGTGAACACATTTGTGGTGCCACATCTATCATATGCCATGTTTCCGAATAAACATGGGCCTATATTTAATTCTTTGTTCTATTGCATGGATTTATTTCCTATTCTTCTTCTCATGCTACATCGCTTTTACTACTATGATTTAATATGTTTCCATATCTGGTAGAGCAAATCCTCCTCCTTCCTCTTCTTTTCAAATGTGACTTAGCAGCAGTTCATGGGCATTTGTTAATCCATACAAATTGTAGAATAAACTCAAGGTCATTTCTGTTATCTTGAAAGACCATGAACTTTTCTTCCCCTTCCCTCTCCGGGCCTAGGGCATGAGACTAGTCCTTTATGGCTTGTTTCTTTATAAAGCAATTAGCAGAAACCCACCTGAAAGCAATTTAAGTCAATAATAATAACGTAGTAAATGCTCAAACAACATCATAAGGACTCTATCTTTTCATGCTTTTCTTGACTCTACTCTCTTCTGAGTTGGCTTCCATATGAGACATTTCTCTGGGAGGAGGCCCCCAGCTGCAGCTTACTTTGCTAGCAATCCACGCAGAAAGAAAATGCTTCTTCCCTCAGAGCTTCATCAGTTCTGGTTGGGGCTTTCATGAGCATCCTGCCCTGGCCTGAAACACGCCCCATCCTCAAACAACTGATGTGACCAGAGTTTAGAAGACTCTCCTTGGCCACGCCCATATCTTCTGCCTGCCCACCCCAGGATCGGCCCCATCAGACACACATAGACTAATAGGGAGGAAGCAGCTCCATAAAGAAAAACTGAAATTCTATCAGAGGAAGGGAGAACAGATGCAAGGCAGACAAAAACTACAAAGGTCAACTATCCACTTGAAAAAACCCACTGCGGTTACTTATTCTATGTGACTCCTCCTACCACAAGATAAATTCCTTGAGGGCAGGCCTTGTAGCCCTTCATCTCTGGGGCCCCAGCACCTAGTCAAGTGCCTTTATATAGTGGACACACAACATTTCCTGAATGTGAGTGAGTGGGTGAATGAGTGAATGAAACAATGCAAGAATGCCAGGGCTAGATTGCATGGGATTGTACCTTACTTGGAGAGAAGAGGAAACAACAGTGACTGCATCGGGATTTTACAAGCTAAGGCGCCAGACTCAGAAACAGGTCACCACTCCTTTGTCACACTGATGTAAACCTAATAGTTAACTTCACCAACTTTCCCAATGGCCTGACACCTCTCATGAGAAAAAGTCTAGGGTAGTGGTTAGGAGTTTTAGAGTCTGACAGACCTGATTCCCATCCTGACTCTGCCACTTATTATGAAAACTTGGCTCATTTTAACCATTTTCAGCCACAATTTCTTCTTCTGCACAATGGGGACTAATATGTACTTTTTAGAATTACGATATTTTAAAAGATAATTATATAAAGAGCTCAACCCAGTGTCTGGAACTGGACTATAAGAAAATCATTGCCTGTTGATTTATAACCTCGGGAGTTCCCTGGGTGGGATTTGAAACTGGCCCCAAACACAGAGGGCAAGAAGAGACACAAGAAACAGGAAGACAATTCCAGATTAGTAGGTGGCAGTTTTAATAGGCAGGGGAACTTACATACAAGATATTCAGCTGAAAAGCATCTCCTTTGAAGACTTAAAATCATGGAGAGGCAAACTCCATCCCTATTGAATCAGACCTACTGATTCAGTCTCACCGGAGGAGGTCTGGGCCACCACAGCGATGCTACTTCTTTGGCTTCCTTTCCTACTACTCTCCACTCCAACCAAATTGACCTCCATGCTGTTAGTTATCTCTTCCTGTGTAACAAATTGCCCCCAAAATTTAGCGCCTTAGCACAAAAAAGTACCCATTACTTCAGTTTCTGTGGGTCAGGTACTCAGGCGTGGGTTACTTTGTATAGTGTCTGGCATATGATAATAACCCAATAATCACGTGTCGAACGGAGCAATTTGTGGCACTATCAGAGTATTTTTTGTGTGTGAAACCTTGATCTCATTTGGAAATCGCCTGATAGAAAAACAGGCAGCCGCTCCCAACTACCTCTGCATCTGACAGCTGTATCTGCTCTCATCCCAAGTCCAGCTACTGCCAAGGGAAACTTTTATTGTCGTTTGTATATGGCAATAAGAACCATCTTAGGTCATGGTCTCAGAAGCAGACCCTGAAATGAGGATTCACATGCAAGAAACTTATTAAGAAAGTGGTCCCAAGAGAAACTGGTAAGGAAGTGGGGTAAGTCACTTAGAAGACAGGGAATCAGTAGTAATTAAGCAAAAGCATGACCAGGAAAAGTCCCAGCCTCAATCTGGTCCCACGGGGAGATCAGGAGCACAAATTGCAACGTCAGAGTTTGCCCTCCTCAAGACCAGAAATCTGGGCTTTCATTCCCCACAAAATCTCCATTGGCTAAGTGGTACACAGGCCAAACAGCTCTAGAAAGCCAGGGAGGGTCCTCTAGAGGAGGTGAACGTGTAAGTCACTGGAAGCAAAGCGCACAGACCACAACAAACCAGTAGGAGGGACCTGAACTCTGGGATGGGATGCTGTCATGTCCACCGCAAGTGCCCTGGCTCCTCTGAATCCAGCTGTTGGTCCAATTTAGGGCAAGACGGGGTTGCCACCTATTCACATTTAGTCACTACCAAAACCAAAACAAAACAGAAAAGTTATAACCATTACTCCTACCTTAGCAAAGCTTCAAGAAATTAAGGCACTTGCCTAAGATCAAATCGCTATTTTGTGTCTGAGCCAGGATTCAAACTCTGGTTGATCTGTCTCAGAAATGATGCTCCTGATTGCTATTTTATAATTAAAAATGTATTTGTTCTCCTAATTCCCTAACATGATAGAGAACGTACAAAAGTTAAATAGGATCTACTGATAGATACAGGAACAGCCCAAGTGGACTGACCCCCCGCCCTGATGCCTCTGGCATTGTAGACAGTAAACATCCAGTTCGAAGTAATTATGACCAAGGGACCCGTGCCATACAGCAGTCCTCAGACAGTTATAGGTTGGGCACACACAAATCTAAGTCTGCTCCAAGATGCTGAAAAGGTGACAACAATATACACTTTATGTACACTCTGGAGTGGTCCAATAAGTTGTCTGCCATGCCGGAAGACCTCTTTATTGTTCAGTGTAGGTTTGGATAAACTCAACACTACAGCCTTTAGTCTCATTTCTCCTTTCAGGCGAACTCAAGTGAATTTATAATGGCAGTTCCAGGGAAAGTGTTTTGGGTTTCAACAGAGGATGAGAATTTGGTCTTACCAGGGGTGATGACAGAGACGATATATGGAGATCACCAAACTCAGCCAAAAAGCTTCTTGCTGCAGAGAACAGATGCCCTCATCTAGGTTCATGTGATGCTCTGTTGGGCAAATACCTGTCTTTGGCACATAGTCTTTTCTGTTGGGTCACTGGGTCACTGGAGCACAACTAAAGCCCTCTGATTATACACAGACAAAAGTTCTAGAGACCAGGTGGGTGGGGTGAGATGGTGATACCAATCAATGGGGATTTAAAAACCTTCAGCTTTAGGCTTTTGGTTTGTTCATTTTGATAGGTTTGCAGTGAACCGGTCCCCTAATTCCATCCTTTCTTGCAACCAATGGCAATACCTTTCCTAAGTGACTTTTAAAAACAAAAATTTTTTTAAGTTTTTTTTTTTTTGAGAGACACAGAGTGCGAGCAGGAGAGGGGCAGAGAGAGAGGGAGACACAGAATCCGAAGCAGGCTCCAGGCTCTGAGCTGTCAGCACAGAGCCCCACACGGGGTTTGAACTCACAAACTTCGAGATCATGACCTGAGCCAAAGATGGATGCTCAACCAACTGAGCCACCCAGGCACCCCTCCTGGGTGACTTTTAAGGTTGGCGTTTAAGCACGTGATCACATAACAGAATGAAACGAACCAGCCCCATGATGCCTTTTACCTCTTATGAAAGTACATGTGCAGGAACGTGCACATAAGTGCACCACTCAGTGAACTCTCACAAACTGAATACACAAACTGAACATGTTTGTTTAATCACCACCCTAGGAGCCCCCCTTATGTTCTCTTCTGGTCACTGCACACCCCCCAGGACTAGAAACGCTCCTGACTTCTAGCACCACTGATTAGTTTAGCTTGTTTTTGTACTTTATAAAACTGAAATCACACACTGTGTATTCTTTTGTGCTTGGCTTCTTTTGCTCAACACTGTTGAGATTTACCCATGTTATTGCATTTAGTTGTAAATCATTTATTCCAATTGCTGTATATTATTCCATTGTGTAAAAAAGCCATAACTTATTTATCCTTTCTATTGTCAATGGGCATTTGTGTCGTTTCCAGGATTTGGCTATTATGAATAATGCTGCTATGAACATTCTCCTACAAGTCTTTTTGTGTATTTCTGCTGGGTATACGCCTAGCACTGCAACTGCTGGGTCACGGTGTGGGCACGTATTCAGCCTCAGCAGATACCACCGAACACTTCTCCGAGACTGTATTTTCAACTGTGGCTCTCTCCTGTGTATTTTTCACCTGTGATTTTTACCTTCCAACACTGGCCTCATTAACATGGGACTTGAATAGAACTAACCAGCTAGGGACTGCCCAACTGCAGACCTACCCCCACTGAGGATGCACATCCTTGTTGCACACATAATTCCCTGGCATTCTCAAAAGGAACTTAACCCCTGTAGATGCTCTGAAAACATGATCTTCCCCCAGTGAGGGGGGGAATAAAAAGGCAATTTGGAGGCAATTCCATGCTGTTGGTGATACAGATTCCCATGACGGAAGTTTTTTGCTTTGGGAGGTGGAGGGGGTTGAGGGGTAGTTTCATAAAGCCCAAAACAATTCCAAAGAAGCCTCTGCAAAAGGGAAGGAGGTTGGATCAGAGTGCTTCTGCTCTCCACACATGCCACAGCAAAAGTCCCGGAGGTCCACTGGAACAGAGATTGGTTGGAACCCTTTACAATCCCAATGAGAAGCCATTCTAATGATCTCCGAAATGGAGTGTAAATCACAGCTGTGTGGAGCTTTGAAAATCTATCTTTTGTTGCTAATCTGTCTGTTCTGAAAGGGTGGGTGGGGGTGCATTGAAGGCACGCAACACTCTACAAATCGACAAACAAGTTCCAGACAATGGTTCCTGCCCTTGCCAAAGTCGTGGTTCAGTTTTTTAATGAGCTCATTGGGATTTATTCTTGTTACTGTACTTTACTCATTAGCTCCTTGAAGTTACTGTTGGGTACCTCAGGGTGGAGGCTCCAGACCTCAGCATTCTTCTAAAGGGCTCGCTCACCACCACAGAAGGGAAGGGGGGGAGCCGCGGGAGCTCACACATGGCTTCAGCAAGGTGCCGCCTGCATGGTTCTCCTTCCCAGAAAAGAGAAGCAGAGCCCTGAGGTGGGAGCCAGCCTGCACGCACAGGCCCCAACGAGGAAGGCTTCTAGGGGAGTCGAGACAAGAGTCCCTCAGCACACAGAGTTCCAGCGCTGTAGCAAGTCCTGGGCTTTAGAGGAAGCCCCTCCCAAATGTCTTTTGCTACAGCTTTGTTGGTTTTCCTCTGGACACGGGGTGAAGAGGCACTGGGAAAATACCCTCTGACTGATCAGAGCTGCAAAGTTGTAAGGACAGCATTATTTCTTTTGACATTAAGCTGATGAAAAGCCCATCTACTACAGAACTTATGACCTGCTCCTAGTTTTTCTAAGGTCCATCACGGTGGGGTATCTGTGAATTTTGTTGTTCAAGGAGGTTTATTCAAAGAGAGGGGGAAGAAAAGGAGCAACAAGTTCTTTTTACAATAATGACACCAAACTGGAGCTTTATAAGAATATGCTACACTTAACACTTGCTGATCCCCACCCTTTACCATAGGGACATTCTATTATGCTTATTATACTATTATTACATTACGTTAATTGAATTAGCCCCTTCCCTGGCTCCTCATGCCTTCCGGAAACAATTTAAACTACTTGCCCTCCCTGTGAAGGCCCTCTGCCACTCAGTTTCTGGCTGCATTTCCTCTCTTGTTCCCAACTCCTCTCCTAGGTAATTGCTACATCTGAACTAGGTATATTTTTGTTCTGCCTCTTCTGCTCTATTCATTTTGTTCTACCATCTTGGCCTGTAGGAAAACCAGATTATTCCTTAAAATCCCACCTCCCTACGTCCATGTACTTCCCATCCCTTCTTATGACTCTCATCTTCCAGAATATCTACCCTACTTCCCTTTCTGTTGCCCACTCATCATGGAAATAGAAAGATTTCCTTAAAACTCTGATGTTGCAGAAACATATGCAGTGCATACCAAACAGAACCTGGTCACAACTCTGTAGCACAGCCTTCCTCAAAGGCTGGTCCAA
This sequence comes from Felis catus, assembly GCF_018350175.1. Classification (NCBI taxonomy): domain Eukaryota; kingdom Metazoa; phylum Chordata; class Mammalia; order Carnivora; family Felidae; genus Felis; species Felis catus. The sequence continues at coordinate 18,169,181 of NC_058384.1, read as the reverse complement.
CTTGTTTTCTCATTTGTCCCCACACCTCACCTGAAAGTTATGGGGATCATTTATGATTACCCATGCGTGTAAACAGAGAAAGGAACAGTTTAAGAAACTTGACCAGGGGCACCTGGGTGGCTCAGTCGGTTAAGTGTCTGACTTTGGCTCAGGTCATGATCTCGCAGTTCGTGGGTTCGAGCCCCGCTTCAGGCTCTGTGCTGACAGCTTAGAGCCTGGAGCCTGCTTTGGATTCTGTGTGTGTCTCTCTCTCCGCCCCTCCCCCATTCATGCTCGCTCGCGCGCACTCGCTCTCTCTCTCTCTCTCTCTCTCTCTCTCTCTTAAAAATAAACATTAAAAAATTTTTTTTTAAAAAGGAGAAACTTGACCAGATAGCCAACAGGGTCATTAGAGATCATCTTATTGATACTTCTGCACTGAACTATTTTCAACCAATACTCTTTAAGGTAAGTTGATGCATTTTTATGCATACTTACACTTAAACAGCCATGAGGCATGGCATCATGCATTGTAATACACTGTTTATTTACAAAGTACTTTCAGAAAAACCTTAGCACTTGATCCTCAGAAAAGCCCTGTGATTAGATGGAACAACAATAGCAGGTCCGTTTTATGGAGAAAAAAGAATGAGACAGAGACTTAAGTGGGTTGCCCTGGGTTTCTGGCTCCTGTTTGGTGTTTCTCTATTATACTAAACTCTCCTAAAATTTGAGACGCATAAAAAGGCCTTCTGACACAAGTAAGTGGCTTTGATAAGCTTACCACAACAACTGACATCGTGCCATTCTAGATGTGTTCACTCCTCTAAAGTACTACATCGCCAGATACAAAGCATAAAGCCATAATCGTGAGAATTAGTTCTAGCATAGCTGACTGCCACCTCTGACAGCTGCAAACAAAGAAGCTAAAGATTCAGATATAAGTTGCCTGAGGTCCCCAACTAGATGACAGTCAGGACACTAGTGAGGGGGAGGGGGAGAAAAAAAGGTCCTTGAAGAATAAGGTGTTTGTCCTGTCTTGACGGCTTGCTCGTCCGAAATCTTGAGAAAATTACTTTTGAACATCTGTTTTCCTCTCAGTACAAAAGAGATAGTAATAATACCAAGATGAAATAAACTACTGAAACTGTAAGCTGATACACTGAAAACTAAAAGTTTTTTAAAATGTCAGTTCCCATCACCATGATGAGTTAAAACCATCCTGGACTCCTTGAAAGACTGAGGCTTTGTCATTAAGATGATCTATGGAATGAAAAAAGTCACCCTTGGAAATAAAATTTAGAGAAGTTACAAGGGATCAATCATGGTGACAAACCACCTTTCTGATTTCATGTTAAGTGCCTAAACCACAGAGCTTTTCATTACTCCATGACTGGAGCAGTGTGTGCAAGGACTCAGGTCAGAATGGAAACGGACCTGGGAAGTTCAGAGCCACCCTATGACATCAGTTCTAGAACCAGGATGAGCAGGGCGGGGCTACTTACAGACCTTCCAGAGGTCTCCAAGCAACGGCGAAGCAAATCTGGCCAAAGGCACAACCAAGATAGTTATAATCACTCAGCCCCTTACTTATCCATTTATTCATTCATAAATTTAACAAGTATTCATGGAAAGCCAACTATAAGTCAAGTACTCGGTAAGCTTGGGAGCCTCACAAGTGAGCAAAAAGACCAGGTTTCTCCTTCAGGGAGCCTACATCTAATTTCCATGAACATGAGAAACACCTATCCCAATAACATAGCCCCTGGAGTCCTTACTTAAGGCCTCTCACAACCCCCTCCTGTCACCGTAAAACAATGAAAACATTCACTGAAATCTTCCAACCATACAATTCTATTTCCTTTCCACCTATTGCCCTTGTCCCGCCCACTGTACTCCATACTCCCTTGACTTTGCTCTCAGGTATAAGATCCCTTTCTTGTCACATCTGTGACCAGGAACAATGTCCTAGTCAATGGAAAATCCATTCTGACTTCAAAGGAATACACACACCATTCTACCTATCCGCCCTCACTCCCTGTGTGCCAGCCAAATTAGATTTTTTAGTTCCTCAAATGAACTATTCTCATTTTCACCTCAAGCCATTTGCACCCTCTATACCTGCTGTCTAAAAAGCACTCTCCAAGAGCACTCCCATGTACTACCACATGCGCAGACACACACACACACACACACACACACACACACACACACACACCCCTCAAACTGGGACTAAGTCCTACTCACTCTGTTGAGAGTATCATTCCCATAAAGAGATCATCCTCACCCCATGGCTGAGGTTAGCTTTTCTGTTCTCTGATTGTACATGTCACAGATTCTCCCTGTGTATCATGTATTTCATGATCCTCTTCACACTCATGGTGACTTGCCTAATATTTCCCTTAAGCTCCATAAAGTGTATCTCCCAGCATCTAGCACAGTGCCTACAAAGGTAGAGAGTTGGCTAATAAAATATTTTGTATGATTAAATGAATCTCACCATGGTGAAGTTTAAATATGCCTGCTCAATCTTGTGAGTTGATCTCAAATGTTCTTAATGTTCTTCCTATTTGAGAGAGTTCATTCCTTCACAGCATAGGTTCCTTCAAGCACAGCCTTTTCCTTCTCCTGGTGTGATCTCCCCCTCATGTATACCCATGGCACCATATAAATATTAGAAGCATGATCAAATGTTCCACAGCTGGAATATGGCGAGTGAATGACTCAGTGAGAAATGTCCTTCTATTGCGTGATTAAACAAGACACAGAATATTACATGTTGTCAGAACAGGATGAAGTCAACATAATCTAGATTAATGTGGATGTTACTGCCTTGTCTATATCCAGAATAGATGGGGAATCTGGCATTGACCCTGGCCAATGGAAAAAAAAAATTAGACAAGTTCTGAAGCTAATGTTTTTTGATCTTTCCACACCCCAAACAGCATTTCTTCACTACTGTGGATTGGGAAGAAGGTAGAATGATTCAGAACACATGGAGCACTTGAGAAAAGAGAACACAAAACACTAAAAACTCAATTCTCATAAACATAAAACTTGTGTCTTGCCAACCTCAAATACGGTTTTTCCAAGATACAAATTTCATGGATAAGTTCAGGGAACCAAAGGGACATTTGATCAGCTGGCAATGGAGCTAAAGCTGGTTCTGGACCCAAATTCTTTCCTCAAATCTTGACATCCAACCCCTCCCCCCACCACAACCATTTGGGTATTCCATGGTGTCAAATTTAGCCTTTGGATTCCTTCACACAAGCTGTCTTTACAAGCCTTCATGAGAAAAAAGAGCAGAAACCAAAGAAACATGTGAGTTCTTCTTTTACCTCTCTGTCTCCTGAGTGGATTGAGTGTCCTTCCTCTTTATAAAATTCTGCCCGAAAACGGTGCTGCATCATACATGTGGCAAGCAAAAGCAGGCATCATGGAGGGAGAAAGGGGAGTTAAACTCGAGGGGGAGGTGGGTCACGTCATGGAGACAATGGATTCTCTCCAAAAAAGAGAAAGAAACCCTAAGACAAACAAACAAACAAAATGATCTGAGAGTCTGTAAAATAACATTCAATTGGAATCCCTTTCTTTAAACATAAACAGATGTAAAATGTCCACCCGCCCTCCAGTGGAATAGTGTCTAAGTACCTGAAGGCAGAATGTGGCTAATTATCCAGTGATAAATTATGATTTAAAAAAAAAAAACATCTTGTCTAAAGAGCTACAGTTAAGATAATCAAATTCATGCTTTCATTCAGTAACACGCATTGAATATCTACTTTATGCCCAGAAAATGTGCGAAGCGCCAGAGTGGTCACATAGATAAGAGATGCAGGCCCTGGAGAAGCTTGTATTTTTGTGGAGGAGACAAGATAACAAAGAACTACAATAACACTGTGAAGGAAGAAGAAAGAAGGGAAGAAGGGAAGAAGGAAGGAAAAGGTAATGTGAGAGAGTAATACGTAAGAGAAAGTGCCTAAATCCATCTGGGGAATTCTAGAACGACTTTAGTGGATGACACTAACATGAATAATTAATAGTGGCATTAGCAATGATCATCATTGTTATTTTTATTGTTGTACCCTGTGAATCTGGGGTGACACATAATGGTATGAATAATATGGGTCAAGGACATTAAAATAATCCCTCTTTGGGTGAGAAAGTTCCTTGCATCATGTGAAGCACCTAAAACAGGCAGTGAAAAATTATGGAAGATGATTTTCAGTAGTGAACAGGATGTCACCGGGCAACAGAATCCTTGACGAAATTCAAAGGGAGTCAAACTATGCTAATAATTAACTCTTCCAGAAAGTGAGTGATATTTAAGAGACATTTAAAATTAAAAAACATATATATTAGGATTACAAGGGATCTAAACAGACATCTAGCTTAATATCGGCATTCCTTTCTTGCATATATTTGTCTATGCTTCTGTCTGTTCAACCAGCCTGCAAGCTCTTTGAGGCTAGGGCCTATGTTCTTATTTCTTTTGTATCATAAGACTAAGCAAGACGCAGGAGCTACATAATGTTTTCTGGAGGAAGAAACTATTCATTCAAGCCTTGTGTTTTAAAGATACAGAAACTGAGGCCCAGAGTTATGAAGAATTAAAAGACAAAACAAAATTTGTTATCAGTAAAGCCAGAGCTAGAGCCCCAGTTTCTTGACCCAAGGCCAGGTTATTATTCGTATTATCGTAGTATCCAACTACAATTAATCCCTAATCAATACACTCTGTGGAGAGGACGTTTTGATCACAGGGTTTCCAAAGATCTGTTGGTGCCTCCTCCTAGCTTTCCCCTGCGTATCTTCCCCCTCTCCGTGTAGATGCCAAAAAAACAGAGAGCAGAAATTTGGAACTCCATTTTCAAAACGTTGCTGATTACTGAAACCCTAAGTCTTTTGACACTGTCCCCAGATCCCGTAGATCCCTAAACCAGTAGGAAGCCCCACAGAGTATGTGAAACTAGCCCAACTTTCCATGTCTTTTTTCCACTGTGGGTCCTTAGCAGGATTCTATTTTAAGACAGAAATGTTTTTCGCTACCCCTCATCATACCAAAGTAGACAGTTCTGTACTCAATCTATTCTGCATAGCAAAAAGCACCTCTGTTCTTTCGAACAGCAGAGGGTCATACTCTTGGCCTGAGATCATCTTTATTCCTGTATACCTCGTACTATGATGTTGATGGTGATGATGGTGATGGTTTTATTTTCTATTTGTCTTTGGGTATTACTGACTGAATTTTACCCTAAGGATTACAGGTAAATAGTCAGTAGAGGAATTCACTTTCCAAGAGTTTTCATTTAGAAATAAAGCAAAAAGTTAGGTAATGATAACAGTGCTCTCAGGACATCTTGACATATAGTCCTTCATCGAGTTCACTGAGGGAGAGGTTTTTATTTTTATTTTACAAGTGAGAAACCTAAGCCTCTGGCAATTATCCACACTCACATAGCTAATGAATGACAGAGCTGAGACTCCAATCCAAGACTTTGGACTCCAGATCCATGTGAATTTTCTCTAAAACAAGACAGGATGATGGGCAATCAGCAAAACCCAGCAGGTGAAAATTAAACTTCCTTTATGAGGAAATTATAAAGAACTAGAACCAAACAGCTTAAGCTTTTGTGTCAAACTCACAGAACTAAAGCTGTATTCTTAACACCAAACTCATTCTCTATATAGGGCCACCATATTGACCCTAGAGTTGGACCATTTTCACTGGTCATCCAGGAGAAAAAAATAACTAAAATCAGGAGGGCCAAGCAGTAGGAGAATGTTTTGATTCCAATTGTTTTGATAGGTTCAGAAAAAAATCAGATGTGAGCCATCCCTCGTGAGGCTCCAGTATTCATCTGTCAGGGTAAAATTTGATATTGAATCATAAGTGCATATTATATAAGATTCTGAAAATTTGGCATTTCCAATACAACCGTACCTTCTAGAGTATCCTTCTGGCTACAGAGGTGTATCATCCTGAAGGCAGAAGGCTATTTTGCCAAAAAAGCACAAACTGATTCACTGTATTGAATTTCTGAATTTTCATAACATTTTCATCAATTGATTCTTCTTTAGTCATGAGACACTGAGTTATATCTGGATCTGAGGCTTATTCCTCTGGTGCCAACCATTGATCCATTTGTGAATGAACAATCTGATATTCTCAGTCAATAGGCAGGCACTCTGGTGGGTATCTTGACCCAAGAAAACTTACTTGTTCTTTGACTTGTTAGACATCCCAATGCATCTCTTCAGAGAATTACTTATTTTCCAGGATCACTCTGACCTCAAACACTCAATTACCCAAAAAAAAAAAAAAAATCAGTAACTGGAATTAAAAATGACTGAATCCACAGACGTCTTAAATGAACATTCTGAGAGTCACCAGAAGCACTCAATATTCTCCAAGGAGCATTAATAACATAATTTGTAACTACTGTAATTTAATTCATTATATACTACTGAGTACCAGATATATGCAACGCACTACACTACGTATAAGAGAGTCTGAGGATTTAAAAAAAAAAATTAAAAACATGGTTCCTCCCTCAAGGAGTTCATTGTGTAACAGGAGACATTAGATATGCTTATAAGAAACTAAAAAAATGAGTAAAAGTACCATAAGAAGTGTCACAGCACTCAAACAGTCCATGAGTACCCCTATCTGCTACCACTGCCTCTAGCCAAGTGCAAACACCATCCTACAGACCCAGGCTGAATCAGCACTGGCGTTAATATCTGCTACAACAAGGAGCATCTGGCTGGGTCAGACTCTAACTCAGAATCAATGCTCTGCTTTTCGAATCTGTTCTCCCTTCTGCTTTGGCCTGGCTGCTTAGCCCTGACCCTTCCTGACCTCTGCTCTCCACCTGCCAAACCCTTAGTCTGTCGTTTTTGCTTTGCCTTACTCTGGGGGGAATCTGTATTCTCTTCATTTCTGACCCTCTGCCCAGGTTTATTCTACTGACAGATTGTAGCACAGGACGTGCATGTCATGGCACTGTCAGACTGATCATATGGCTTCTGACTCCTGACCCTTCACCCTCGATCTGGTTCACTCTTTGGAGGAGCTCTGAGTCTTTTCAACCCACACCTATTCCCTGTTCCACACCAAGTACACTGACACCGCAGGTCCACCGATAGGCTCTTAGAGACACATAATAAAGTCACTGAGTAATAAAGTCTGATCCAGTTGCTTGAACAGAGATAATGGAACTAAATTATTTCTGTCAGGAAAATAATTCAATTAGGAGAACCTTTTGAAAATAGGATTCACACTCTGAACTGAACCGTGAAAAAGATCAAAATCACCAAATTTAATACCCAAGCAAGAAAAATATGTGTTATTATGTAGAAGCAGCTACCTGCATTTTATATCAGGGTCCCAATATATCATAAAATCATGTATTTAAGAGCTAAAAAGGACTTTATAGACTGTCTAGTTAAACCACGTACTGAGTAAAAAAAAAAAAAAATCTGTAGATCAGCCTTGTTAGGGAGCTCTGTAACCTCATTCATCCAGCCCACACTTATTGATCATCCACTATGGGCCAGTTTCGGTGCTACAGCAGGAGATACGGGAATGAGAGAAAGAGCCGGGCCTCAAGAAGTTCCCAAGCAGGTAGGAGGGGTAATCATGCAGAAGACAACTGTCACACAGTGTGATGAGTTCTGCAATAGAAACAAGTATGGGGCTCTATGGGGATTCACAGGAGTAAAGAATGGAACCTCATCGGGATAATTCAGAAGAGGAAGGGGGACCCTATAGAAATGGCTTTCCAGTATAGGAGACTCTTGGGTGAGCTGGAATGGACCAAGTTACAGGTGGGGGACAGGTGTATAAGGCTGAGACAACAGCATGTGCAAGGTAAGAAAGCGTAATGAAGGAAAACTAGGGAAGGTAAGCAAGGGCTGGATAATGAGAAGATTTCTCTATTTCCCTGAGGACAATGGAGGGGGCACAGAAGGAAAGGTACACAATATTTGCATTTTAGGGAAAAAAAATCACTCCAGCAGTAACGTGAAGGATGGGCTAAAGGAGCATGAGACTGTAGCAGTAAAAACTAACCTGATGCATCTGATGGAGAGGGCCATGTTGGGACTGTGTGAGCTCCATCCCAGGCCCAAGTCAAAATGCTGCAAAACAGTTAAAAAAAGGAAGCAGCAGCACCTCACTGGTGCAGGAGCAAACAAGATACATCACAGCTCTGATCAGACCCCAATGAACTTTGCACCTTCCTTTCCAGTCTATAGAAGTTCCCAGGAATGCAGAAACTGTGTGATTCATGGCACCCACATGTCTTTCTTCACGCCTTTGGTACACTCATACCCAACATTGTATGCATGTTCCCTCTTCCAATTTTCCTATCCATGTCTGCCAGACCATTGCTAGTCAATTTCCCCAAGCTCACAAGAGAATAAGCAATTGTGCAGTGTGGACCTCGGAATACCAGACCTTGCATTGCATCCCATTTTTGTGCTTGCACCATTGAACTGGAGTTTGCTGAAGGAAGAGACAATAACAGCAATCCAGAATAGAAGACCATGGGGGAAGCGAAGGGGACAAAAAAACAGTTACAGAGAGGGAAGGAGGCAAACCATAAGAGATTCTTAAATACAGAGAACTGAGGGTTGATGGGGGGGAGGGGGCGGCGGGGGAGAGGGGAAAATGGGTGATTAGCATTAAAGAGGGCACTTTTTGGGATGAGCACTGGGTGTTGTATGTAAACGATGAATCATGGGACTCTACTCCCAAAACCAAGAGCACACTGTATAAACTGTATGTTAGCCAACTTGACAATAAATTATATTTAAAAGAAAAGAAATGACAAGGGTCTAAACCAAAGCAGAAGAGATGTGACAATGACAGGGAACAGATTAGAGTGGCATTTTAATTTTTTAAAATGTTCCATTTATTTATTTTTCAGAGAGAGAGGGAGACAGAGCGTGAGCAGGGGAGGGGCAGAGAGAGAGGGAGACACAGAATCCGAAGCAGGCTCCAGGCTCTGAGCTGTCAGCACAAGCCCGACGCAGGGCTCGAACTCACACACTGCAAGATCATGACCTGAGCCAAAGTTGGACGCTTAACCTACTGAGTCACCCAGGTGCCCCTAGAGTGGCATTTTAAAGAAAGAATTGTCAAGACCCACGAATAATAGAAACTAAAGAAAAAGACTGAGTGCTTAAGTGTCTTTGAATCAGTTCTCTGCCTAATACCTCCCCTGAATGGAAAAAGCAGTGACAGAAACGCTTTCTAGACAGTGAATTATTATAAAGGAGAAAAGTCTTCTTCCTGAAGGTTATAGATTCTCTGTTGGTTTTCAAACTAGGTAGCACTGATCATCCTCCATTTGATATGGCTTAACCAAGGCTCATTTACCTTTAAGAAAAAGAAACAGAGGGGTGCTCCTGGGTGGCTCAGTTGGGTTGAACACCTTACTGTTGACCTTGGCTCAAGTCATGATCTCAACAATTCGTGATTTGGAGCCTTGTGAGCCTGCTGGGATTCTCTCTCTCTCCCTCTCTCTCTACCCCTCCCCTGCTCACTCACACACACTCTCTCTCAAAATAAATAAATAAACTTAAAAAAAAAGAAAAAGAAACATTTTCACACAGTTCTTTCTAGACTTGAGATTCTGTCTTTGGTTTTTACAGCCTGCATTAAAACACTCATATTATGTCCTGACAGCATTTGACCCTATAAAACCAGTTGACGGGTACCGAATTTCTTGTTACACATGTATATAATCCACCAAATATTTATATATATATATATATATATATATATATATATATATATATATATAAAATATCCACTCTTTCTTTGCTTTTTGCTTTATGCTAAGTAGTTCAAGGACTTAGTATTAGGACAGTAAATGCATTTAAAAAATACCTCCAATCCACTGATTTCCTTCCAACCTTCAATATTATCTGGGCACAAGGTGAGCCTAATGATTTCTACCCAAAAATCTGTTATGAAGAAGCAATCCTGGAAGGGCCTCTCCTGAAGCACTTGATTAATCCCAGGCCGACTGTGATGGAAAATTCTGTGCTGGGTTCCAGAGGTCACACAGAGAAATGCATATGTGTCAACCCTGGAAAAGTATCATCTGCATTCCAGCGGCAAACTGTTTTGGAAATGTCGTCCCTCAGAGGAGTTCATGCCAGACCCAATTAAAGTCATGGCAATGAAGAGTAGGACGATGACAGAAATGGCTAGAAATAATCCTAAGTGTTAGAACTGCAGGAGATGGTGCACATGATCTAGTCTAACTCCTTCCTTTGTACTTGGGGGTTAGTGGTGTTAACAGGTCTCCCCAGATCTCCCCACCACAGGTTCGCAGGCCCAGTGCTCTTTCTAGCTCGCGTTATCCCTTCATGGAATCCCAAAGTTGTACGTAGCAATTCGTTCTGGCTGAGGTTCAGATATGCTAGCATGTGGGACTAGGCGCCCTCCTGTCCAGAGGTCATCTGTGTGCACCAGGCTATTAAGGGTAACTGTCATGGAATGTTTGTGGATGCTCAGATAAGGATCTAGCTGCATCCTTTTACTGGTATGGGGCCTGGGACCCCCATGGGAAAGGAGTTGAACTGTGTCCACAATTGAGGTCTAGACAAATAGACATTTCTGATAGACTGGGGAGGTCCCAAGGGAAGCTCTGCTCCAAAAAGTGACAACCAGGTCACTGAAGGCAAAGTTGTCCTAAGTGTGGAAGAGTCTTGGGAGGGACAGACTTCGTATCAGGGCCTGAGTGTAAGAAAGGGAACAGTTATTCTGGGTACGATATGAGGATGTCCTTAAAACGCTCTCCAGCCAGCCCCAACCAGCCCCCTGGGAGGCAGAAGGGAACTACATGAAAACAAACACACAAGAGAAATCAGTCACCCAAAGGCATCTGCATTTCTGACAAGAAAATGACCTCTACAGAGGGCTGGATGATAAAATGAAAGACCTTACCACTAGGGAGCCCTCTAATGGAGCTAGACACAACAAGGGGAACAGGTTTCCTCACCCTCAAAAGACTCGGAGAACAGAGATGGGCAGAGATGGAGAGAAGCTTCAGTCGGATAGCAGCAGACACGTCAAGGGAAGCAGAGGCTGAGAGCACATCATCGACTATCCTAAGGCATCCGGGGTCTAGCACAGCTAGCATGGCAGAGCTGTGCCCATCCCGTCAAGGTGACAGGTGGCACAGCCACAGGCGGTGATGAGACGCACCCAACGACGCAGGGACTACGAGGAGTGCAGCAGCAGCACCCACATCGACAGCAGGGCAAACCTGTGAAGGCGGCAACATGCTTTCACTAAACCATGGCATAGAACGGGGGCAGAAGGACCGGAGCTGGGACGGATAAAATACAGAACTGGAGGCTCTTCTCACTGCCATCTACCATACACTGAGCACTTGCTTGATACCTAAAATGAGACAGCAAGGACTTATGTCGCAGTCTGAGTCGCCGAGGAGGAAGACTTCTGAGACGGCGAGCCCCGTGTGGGTCCTCCTGGGATTGTACCTATGGGAACAGATGGAGGCAATACTGAACAAAGAGAGAAACCGATCAGTGTTAAGTCACAACAAAATCCTCAGCCAATTCCACGGGGAGCTCTGGAGCTGAGATGGCCCTACAGAGCTGCCAAACTGGGACAAAGGGGTGGGCCCTTACATTCCTGTATCAACTGTGTGGGAAGTGACACCTTGAGTGAGGTGACACCGGGCAGAGGAAAGTTTCCTGTGAGGGACTTCACTCCAAGCCATCGGCTGCCAGCTCCCAACAACTTGGGGGATAAATGTTCTGGTCTGCAAGGTAGGGTCTGGACAGCACAGCACAGCGTGTACCACAATTTGTTACATAAATAAAAGCTTAAATCTTATGTGATACCCCCACCATTTTAGAGGGTTCTTAAAGCCATAGGAAATAGGATAAGGTTTAAGTCCAACCATTTGACAGACAAATATTATTGATCAGTGGATTTAAGGACAAACTGTTCAAGCATTATCAGCGAGAGTCTATAAACAAATGGGGTCTTGGAGCATGTAGGCTCCACTAAAACTCTGAAAGGTTAACGGAGTCATTTTAGTCCAAACTTCCACCTCGAGAGACTAACTGCCTGGGTGCCAGGAGAGCCCGAATGCTAGTTTCCTTACGCCATTCAATGAGGAAAAAAAATGTGTTACGGATTTGTGGGCCCATGAATCATCTCTTCTCCACCTCAGAACTCTATCCAATAATGGAACTCCCAACCAAACAGAGATCCAAATATCAACTTCTTAATGGCCTGGAAAGCATTCAATGATCTTCAAAGCAGAAATCCTGGTAATTATGCTGGAGGATACAGCTTATACCTGATGCAAGTTGGGACCCTATTTTCCATCTTCAATATATACCGTAGAATTTTCACACTCAGATCTGTCACGGGGTCTTACAGAGCAGAACTTGGGGACCCACCTTCATCTGGACGAAAAGCCTGCATGTCTGACTCATATAATTATCACCAGCCTGATAAAGGAAGAGCTTTTTATGTTGACTTGCCCCTAGGAAAACATGGCCCCAGACTCTAACAAAGTAGACTGGTCTCTCCCATAAGGAGAAGTGAGCAGGTCAAGAGAAATGGGGGTTAAGAGGGGGACAGTGTTATTATAAATGTCCCTCTTTGTACAAAGGTACAAAGGATGGAAAGTATGAACATTTCTCCCCAAATCACATTACAGGGGCTTGTCAAGCCCCCCCCCCCTTTTTTTTATCATCTCCAGGATGAGAGGTATAGCGTTCACTAGGAAATCTCTTCAAGTTTTAAACTCCCCCCACCCCCCACTATTTAAAATTCACTATTCTGAGCCAAAAACTGGTCCCATTTAATGTCTGCTCACTGATTCTAATTCTGGGACACGCAGGAGTAACTGTGCTCCCGATACTACATGGAAGACTTGATAAAACAGACTCTCCATCCCATATGCTACCTAAGCACATTTGACAAATCGCCACAATAATATTTATTCAATTTTTTTGTTAATAGGTGTGGTCCTAAAAATGCAGTTTTCTAAACCTCCTGCCATGGGCTGATTTGGTTAAGTCTGAGGAGACACCATGGACTCTATACTGTTTAACAGGCACCCACCCAGGTCGCCCAAAGATCCTGCTTTTATTTTTTTTTAGATTAAATATAATTTATTGTCAAATTGGTTTCCACACAACACCCAGTGCTCATCCCAACAGGTGCCCTCCACAATGCCCATCAGCCACTTTCCACTAACAAGTTATCTAGAAGTCTTTTCCTTTTCAGAATGAACGTATCTAGTTTTCTTCACAATGGACCCTCCTAATTCTGCCACTCCCCTCTGAAACACTACAGTTGTCAATAGTCCTGTTAAAATGTTGTATCTGAAGTCTAACTCTTCTTCCACATGCTCCTGGTTCGGGGACAATTAACTCCCTTGATCAGAACACAAGACAGAGTAAGATTGCAATCACTTCTTTTGACAGCTAAATGACATTATTGGCCGACATTGTACTTACAGTCAACTAAAAGTTCTACAAACTACCCCTCATCTTGAATAGAAGCAGTTGATTTTTTCCATGAATTGTAGCACTTTCCTCCTACCCCTATTAAATTTCATCATATTATTTTCAGCTCATTGTTCCAGTCTCTGTCAAAAGACTTGAATCGTGATTCTATCATCCATATTAGCTAGTCCTCCCAGCTTTGTGCAAAATTTTTCTAAGAGGTTTGTGTGAACATTAGTAAGAGATTTTCTGTGTCTTCATCTCCAATTCAATAATTAAAATGTTAAACATGACAGTGAGAGGGCCAGAGCCAGAGAATGGAAGTATATAATTACAGATCTCTCTTCAAACAACACAAACGTCTTAAGTTTTTTTAATGTTTATTTTTGAGAGAGAGAGAGAGAGAGAGAGAGAGAGAGAGAGAACGAGTGGGGGAGGGGCAGAAAGAGGGGGAGACACAATCTGAAGCAGGCTCCAGGCTCTGAGCTGTCTGCACAGAGCCCTACACGGGGCTTGAACTCACAAGCTGTGAGATCATGACCTGAGCTGAAGTAGGATACTAAACCGAATGAGCCACCCAGGCGCCCCAAACAACACAAGGCTTCTTAAACATTTTTGGAGCGTAGCTATTATACCAACTATAAACCCACCTAACTGTGCTTCATTCAGTACCTACTTCCTCATACCAAGAAAGATGTCATGAGAAGATCCTAAGGCTCTAGAAAGAGCTCAGACTAGGAGACGTGAAGATATTCCAAGCTCTACCTGCCACAAACTTACTGTGTGACATGAAGTCAATCTTCTGGTCTTCCATTTCACTTACGAGTGAGGGATTTGAACCAGGTGATTGCTAGGATCCCTACCAGCTCTGTAATTCCACAATCTCTGGCATCTTGACAAAATGTGCTACTTTCAACACTAGTAAACCCCTCAGGGGTAAAAGAAGTTGTTTGCACAGAACTTGTTGCTAGTGAACTTCTTCTGGTTCCCAGTGATACTCTTCTAAATTCCTAAAGCTGTTTGTTTAATGATCCATTCTAAAATGCTGCAGTCCTTGCTTCCCCTTACGGGCAAATGGAAATCAACAGTTGCACTGAGGTACAGAATCCTGGGAGCTGGCATGGAGTTAGGGCACCTCTTACCTGCCAACCCTTGCCCATGGGCATGGACAAATGCAGCCTGACAGTTGTGTGAATCAACATCAAAGTCTCCCATCTGCAACTTCTGAAATCTGTACTTTGCATTATAAAAGCTGAGATAGTTACTGCCCTCGAGTTTTTGGCAATGCTCTGCTTTACCATGATTTCTCTCAAAGATCCCTAGTACTGATTACCTGCACGCAATTCTAAGTTCGTGGTTTACTTCCTCTTGGTCTAAAGAGGTTAAAGCATGTATCTAAAGCAGATGGATGCCCTCTTACTTTTACTGACTCATCTCAGTCCTTAATTCTTCATTCTATCCTTCAGATTTTTAATTCCTGTTTTTAAGTAGACAGGAATGAAGGAAATGGGACTTAGATAAGTCTGTATTATCTTCAACTGTTAACACTGCCCCATCTGCCTTTAAATAATGGAACAAACTTCTAGTATTTTTCTTGCCCCCAAATTCCTTTTTTTTTTTTCAACCCTCATTTTACCCTTTTGCAGTCCCTCGTGATATGGTGATCTTTGTTAGGTGACTTTAAAATGTGTGTAAGAGAAAAGACTGGACTTCTGTAGAAGCCAAGTTGAAAAGCAGAAACTAGAAACTAGCCATTAGGTAAAAAGCAGAAACTCTTAGTTAGTGAACCAGGATCAAGCAGCTGTGTGAGAAGGCCATTTCCAAGTCCTCAGAGAACCACTCAAGAGATTAAACAACACAGAGGCTTTGCACTTCAGAGGGCAGACCAATAAAGAAATGTGGCTACCAGAAATTAAATTCATTTAGTGCTCACAGAATAATAGGCATTTAAAAAGCAATTAAGGCCTTTCTTCTGAAAAACAACCAATTTAATGTTTCATTTTATCTTTGCTCTGAGATTTTTTATTTATGAGTACAAAAAGAGTAATTAATCAAATTATGTATTGTTTTCCAATAAAGACACCTTCATATAAAATTAAAACCACAAGACTGTACAATCTAGTGTTATATCCCTAACTCTGTTACTCATATCTAAAGAAAGAGTACATAGTGAATCTAATCTATTTTCAACATGCTCTATTAATGATCTATTGTCTCTGTAAAAATGATCTATTGCAACCAAAAAAAAAAAAAGGCATAATTTCTAGGAGAAGTTCATTTTCCAAAGATTTACTCCAGCCCCCCTGTAAGTTATCCCAGTTGTGACACTGTCCCAGAGAAAGTTAAATGTATATGATACAGAAATTAAATGAGAAGATCAGATAACAATGAAACTAACAGAAGACATCAAAACTTAAATTCGTTTTTTCCTGACTTCCTCCTCTTGAAGCACCATGTTACAGTCATCTAGGGGAAATTCTAGGTGATATATTTTCCCATTCCAACCCCAAATGCCAGAATTTGGAGGATTTCAGCATGATAACACATTTTTAACTTTTAGGGTGACCTCAGACTATTTTTCTGGAGCCACATGCAGCTGTACAGGAGGTAAAGAGCTATATTTTAATCTAAAATCTCCAGATTTCAAATCTTTCCCTCCCAACCCAAAGGGAACAGTATTAAGGACAGCTTGAGAAATACCTTAAGGACTAGCTTATACTGATTTTTATACTGACTTTTCTTACTTTGTTAATTAGTTAATTTTAAAAAAACATGTCTATGCAAGCAACCTATAAGTTCATTATCATTACCAATAATCATAAAAAATTATTTCAACCAGATGGAGCTGGGATTCAAGTAACTGATGTTCTTACAGAGTAGAACTAACCAACAGAAGGATTTCTTTCTCCCAGACAACTATTTTAGGCATTTGTATTTGATTAGGTGGTGGTCCCAAAAAAGACAGGTCATTAATCTAGGAATAGAGGGGAACTTCCTCAACTTGACAGAGAGTATCTACCCAAAACTTACAGCTAACATCATACTTAACGGTGATAGTCTTGAAGCTTTCTCAGTAAGATCAGGAACAAATCAAGGAAATTTCTCCTCACAGTGTTTTTCAACATCACACTGGAAGTCCCAGTTAATGCAGTAAAACAAGAAGAAGAAATAAACAGCATACAAAAGTAGAAAGGAAGAAAGAAAACTATCTGTTCACAGATGACATGATCATCTATGGAAAACTCCGAAAGAATCAACAACTAATAAATGATTATAGCAAGGTTGCATTAAAGGCTGAGGAGGATGTGAACCCACAGGAACTTTCATTCATTGCTGGTGTGGATACAGAACACAGTCACTTTGGAAGACACTCTGGTGGTTTCTTAGAAACTAAAGATACTCCTACCACACAATCTAGAAATTGTGCTCCTTGGTATTTACACAAAGGAACTGAAAACTTATGTCCACACAAAAACCTGTACGTAGATGTTACAGCAGCTTTATTCATAACTGCCAAAACTTGGAAGAAAACAAGATGTCCTGTAATAAGTGAATGGATAACCTTCAGCACATCCAGACAATGGGATGCTATTCAGCACTAAAAAGAAATGAGTAGGGCACCTGGGGGGGCTCGGCTGGTTGAGCATCTGACTCTTGATTTCGGTTTAGGTTGTGATCTCATAGGTTTGTGGGATCGAGCCCTGCATGAGGCTCCACACTGACAGCATGGAGCCTGCTTGGGATTCTCTCCCTCCTCTCTGTCTCTTCCCCCATTCACACACACACACACACACTCTCTCTCTCTCTTTCTCTTTCTCTCTCTAAATAAGTAAACTCTAAAAAAAGAAATCAGCTATCGTTTCGAAGGGGCACATACATCCCAATGTTTATAGCAGCACTATCAACAATGGCCAAGTATGGAAAGAGCCCAAATGTCCATAGATGGATGAATGGATAAAGAAGATGTGGTGTGTGTGTACACACACACACACACACACACACACACACATACAATGGAGTATTACTCGGCAATCGAAAAGAATGAAATCTTGCCATTTGCACCTATGTGGATGGAACTAGAGGCTATTATGCTAAGCGAAATCAGTCAGTCAGAGAAAAACAAATATCATATGACTTCACTCATATGAGGACTTTAAGATACAAAACAGATGAACATAAGGGAAGGGAAGCAAAAATAATATAACAGGGAGGGGGACAAAACACAAGAGACTCTTAAATATGGAGAACAAACAGAGGGTTACTGAAGGGGTTGTGGGACGGGGGATGGGCTAAATGGGTCAGGGGCATTAAGGAGTCTACTCCTAAAATCACTGTTGCACTATATGCAAACTAACTTGGATGTAAATTAAAAATATAAATAATTTTTTAAAAAGAAAGAAAGAAATGAGTACCCATGTTGCCAAATAAACTGGAAAAAAAAGAAGAAAAGTAAAAAGCTATCAAGCCATGAAAAGACATGGGGGAAACGTAAATGCATAATAGTAAGTGAAAGAAGCCAGTGCGAAAAGGCCATGTACTTACATGATTCCAACCATATGACATTTGGAAAAGGCAAAACTATGGAGACAGTAGAAAGGTCAGCAGTTTCCAGGAGTTAAGGGGAAGAAAGAGATGAACAGGTAAAGATTTTTAGGGCAATGAAACTATTCTGTATCACTATAATGGTGGCTACATCATTATAAATTCATCAACCCATACAAAGTAGAACACCAGTGCAAACCATGAACTTTGGGTGATAATGTGTCAATATAAACTCACCAGTTGTAACAAACATGCCACCCTGGTAAGAGATGATAATGCATGTGTTGAAGGCAGGATATAAGGCAAATCTCTGCATCTGTTCAATTTTGCTCTGAACTTAAAACTGCTCTAAAACATAAAATCTATTTTAAAAATTGATTAATTGGGGTGCCTGGGTGGTTCAGTTGGTTAAGCATCTGACTTCAGGCTCAGGTCACGATCTCACGGTTGTGAGTTTGAACCCCACATCAGGCTCTGTGCTGACAGCTCGGAGCCTGGAGCCTGCTTCGAATTCTGTGTCTCCCTCTCTCTCTGCCCCTTCCTTTCCTGCACTCTGTCTCTCTCTGTCTCTCAAAAATAAATAAGCATTTAAAATAATCAAATGCTAACTGTATATGTGTATATCTCCACATCCTAAATGATGGAACTTGTGAATGTAATTTATTAGAAAAAAAGGATCTTTCTAAATATAACTAAGGTAAGTATCCCAAGGTGAGATAATCCTATACTATCCAAGTGGGCCTTAAATCTAATGACAAGTGTCCTTAACAAGAGACAGAAGAGGGGTGCCTGGGTGGCTCAGTAGGTTAAGCGTCCGACTTCGGCTCAGGTCGTGATCTCGCGGTCCGTGAGTTCGAGCCCCGTGTCGGGCTCTGTGCTGACAGCTCGGAACCTGGAGCCTGCTTCGGATTCTGTGTCTCCTTCTCTCTCTGCTCCTACCCCCATTCATGCTCTGTCTCTCTCTGTCTCAAAAATAAATAAACGTTAAAAAAATTTTTTTAAATAAAAAAAAAAAGAGAGAGAGACAGAAGAGAAGAAGCCACAGACCCAGAGGAGAATACAGAGGCAGAGTTTGGAGATATGCTGCCACAAACCAAGGAACACCCAGAGCCATCAGTAGCTGGAAGAGCCAAGGAAGGATTCTTCCCAAGAGCCTTCAGAAGAAGCACAGTCCTCCCAATATCTGAATTTCAGACTTCTGGTCTCCAGAACTGTAATAGAATAAATCTCAATCGTTTTAAACCACCACACTTGTGATAATTTCTTGAAGCAGCCCCATGAAGCTTTATACATCAGTTTATATACCAGTTTAGTAGAATAATATGGATTAGTCACATTTCAAAGACTCAAGTCTCCCTTTTTTTTCTACCCGCCACAATCCCCTTCTGCCATCTTCAAAGCCAGTTGTGCCTAGTCAAGTCTTTCTTTCTTTTTTTAATGTTTATTGGTTTATTTTGAGAGAGAGAGCAAGCATGAGTGGGGTAGGAGCAGAGACAGAGGGGGGGACAGAGTGAATCCCAAGCAGGCTCCACACTGTCAGTGCAGAGCCCAACACAGGGCTTGATCTCACAGTTCATGAGATCATGATCTGATCCGAGATCAGGAGTAGGATGCTCAACCAACTGAGCCACCCAGGCGCCCCTAGTCAAGTCTTTCTTATATCACAACACTCTAACTTTGCTTCAATCATTGCATTTCCTTCTCTGGCTCTTCTACCTCCCTCTTTCACTTACAAGTTCACTTATAATCACATGGGGCCCACCCTGTCAATCCAGTATAACCTCCCTATCTCAGGGTTCTTTACTTAATTATGTGTGCAAAGCACCTTCTACCATATATGGTAACATATTCAGAGGTTCCAGGGATTAGGATGGAGACATCTGGGGTGGGAAGCATTAATCTGCCTACTATACATAAATAGGTGCCCTTGGATAAATGTATCACAAAACTAGATGACAAAAATTAACACAACCACGGGAAACCTGGATGGCTCAGTCAGATAAGCATCCAACTCTTGACTTCAGTTCCAGTCATGATCTTACAGTTCATGGGATAGAGCCACACATTGGGCTCCACGATGACAGTGCAGAGCCCTCTCTCTCTGCCCCTCCCCTGATCACTGTCTGTCTGTCTCTCTCTCTCTCTCTCTCTCTCTCTCTCTCTCAAAATAAATAAATTAAACTTAAAAAAAAAGAACTGTCACAACCACAAAATAAAAACTGAGAGAAAGAGAGAGAGACAACTAACAACTACAAAGTCTACATAGCATCAGCATTTACACAGAGGAAGCAGAGGAAAATAGGAGGATGTCTCATGCACCTGAGAACATGAAAACTCCAAATTCCCCAACAGATACTCACCAAAAGAAGCAACAGGCCAATTTGAGATCAGTAGCTGAACTGAAGAGTTTCAAAGTTCAGGATGAGAGCAAGGAATGCACCATAAAGTATGAACGAGCTAGACCAGTCTAGGCCACAAGCAATACTGAAATTAACTAAAATACTCATCCAGGATAAAGTCCAACAGTAAGAACAAATCCCTGAGAGTCTACTCAAACAGATCGGGATAGAGAAACAGGAGCAAAATGACAGAGGTCTAGGGGAAGATGATCTCAGACAGTGTGAGGCCATTTATCAATCACTTTGTGAAAACAACAGAAGAGCTATCTTGGCCCATCCCACCAGCCTGATAATAAGAGAAAAACTCATTTCACCTAAAATGAGGTACAAGCAAGGATTGTGATCAAATCCTGTAAGAAGTTACAATCTTTAAAAAGATTTCATTCTTTTTTATGGCTGACTAATACACAATGACATGGATAGAGCTAGAGAGTGTAATGCTAAGCGAAATAAGTCAGAGAAACATAAACACCATATGATTTCACTCATATGTGGAATTTAAGAAACAAAACAAATGAGCATAGAGAAAAAGAAAGAGAGGGAGAGAAAGGAAAACCAAGAAACAGACACTTAACTATAGAGAACAAACCGATGGTTATCAGAGGGGGGGTGTGCGGGGGACGGGGTAAGTAGCTGATGGGAACTAAGGAGGGCACCTGTTGCGAGCGCCAAGCACCAGGTGTGGTATGGAAGTGCTGAGCCACTACATTCTACACTTGAAACTAATGTAACAGTGTCTATTAGCTCACATTTAATAAATTTTAAATAAAATTTCTTTAAACTTTTTAAAAATAAATTGAAATAAAAACTTTTTTTAAAAGAGTAAATAAAGTGGAGAATAGCATCCTTTCAGACAACAAAAGCATGCCAAAAAGTCATGTCAACAAAACAGATAAAAACTGTAACTTAATGTTTCAAAACGAGCTAGAAATCAATTAAGAAAAGGATGAAAGTGTCAAAAGAACAACATGCACCATAATTAGAATCCTTAAAAAAGAGAATATGGAACTCAGAATTACAAATTAGAGAATATACATTTTCAGGAATTACAGCTAAATTAGAAGGAAAAATGAACGGGCGCCTGGGTGGCTTAGCTGGTTAAGTGTTTGATTGTTAATTTTGGCACAGAAGGGGCGCCTGGGTGGCGCAGTCGGTTAAGCGTCCGACTTCAGCCAGGTCACGATCTCGCGGCCCGTGAGTTCGAGCCCTGCGTCAGGCTCTGGGCTGATGGCTCAGAGCCTGGAGCCTGTTTCCGATTCTGTGTCTCCCTCTCTCTGCCCCTCCCCCGTTCATGCTCTGTCTCTCTCTGTCCCAAAAATAAAATAAAATGTTAAACTCATTTCAAAAAAAAAAAATTAATTTTGGCACAGATCATGATCTCATGGTTCATGAGTTCAAGCCCCACATCGGGCTATGCACTCACAGCTCAGAGCCTGGAGCCTGCTTTGGATTCTCTTCTCTTCTCTTCTCTTCTCTTCTCTTCTCTTCTCTTCTCTTCTCTCTCTCTCTCTCTCTCTCTCTCTCTCTCTCTCTCTGCCTCTCCCCTGCTGTTCTGTCTCTCTCTCAAAAATAAATAAATAAATATTTTTTAAAAAGCAAGATCCAAATATTTGCTACTTACAGAAATCTGTTTTAAATATAAAGACATCAAGTTAAAAGTAAAAGAATGAAGAGAAAATACAATATACCATGCTAATATTAATCAAAAGAAAGCTGGAATGGCTATATCAATATCAGACAAAGTTGATGTAAGGGCAATGAATATTACTAGGCATCAATAATAAAGAGATCGGGGCACCAGGGTGGCTCAGGCAGTTAGGTGTCTGATTTCAGCTCAGGTCTTGATCTCATGGTTCATGAGTTTTAGCCCCACATCCGGCTCTGTGCTGATAACTCAGAGCCTAGAGCCTGCTTCCAATTCTGTCTGTCTGTCTGTCTCTCTCTCTCAAAAATAAATAAATATTTTTAAAAATAACAATAAAATAATAATAAAGAAATCAATTTATCGAAATAATGTAAGAATGTAAAAAGTTTACATGCCTGATAACAATGCTTCAAAATAAACATAGTGCGGACACCTGGGTGGCTCAATCAGTCTAGGCGTCCAACTCTTGATCTTGGCTCAGGTCATGATTTCATGATTTCATGGTTTCATGCGTTCAAGCCCTGCATCAGGCTCTGTGCTGGCAGCGTGGAGCCTGCCTGGGAGTCTCTCTCTCCTCGCTCTCTGCCCCTTCCCCACTCATCTCTCTCTAAAGATAAATAAACATTCCAAAAATAAATAAATAAATAAATAAATAAATAAATAAATAAATAAATAAATAAATAAAGTGGAACCAACAGAACTGTAAGGAAAAAGAGTCAAATCATTAATTATACTTAGAGATTTCAACATCACTCTATTAGTAATTAATTGAACAAGTTCAGAAAATCAACAAGTCTATAGGAAACTTAAATGACATTTAAACCAAACTGACCTACACTGAAATATTTGAACCAGCAACAGAATACATAGTCTGTTGTGCACATGGAACATTTACTTGTATAAAACATATTCTGAGCTATTAAACTACTCTCAACAAACCTGAAAGAATTTGAGGTATCTTCTCAAACAACAATGGAACTAAATTAGAAATAAAACACAGACACTATATAATAGAAACTACCTGAATAACCTATAGATAAAAGAAGAAACCAAAAGGGGAGTTAAGAAGTATTTTAAACTGTATAAAAATGAAAACAAAAATCTCAGTATTTGTTAATTACAGCTAACTAGGACTTCGAAATTTATAGTTAATAAATGCCCTTATTAGAAAATAATAAAGGTTTGGGGCATGCGGGTGGCTCAGTCTATTAAACATCTGACTTTGGCTCAGGTAATGATCTCACGGTTTGTGAGTTCGAGCCCCACATCAGCTCTCCGCTGTCAGCACAAAGCCCACTTTGGATCTTCTGAACCCCTGTTTCTACCCCTCCCCCAGTTGCGCTCTCTCTCTCTCTCTCTCTCTCTCTCTCTCTCTCTCTCAAAAATAAATAAACATTTTTTAAAAAAGAAAGAAAGAGGGAAACCTGGGTGACTCGGTTGAGCATCCAACTTCAGTTCAGGTCGTGATCTCGTGGTTCGTGGGTTGGAGCCTCAGGTCAGGCTCTGCACTGACAGCTCAGAGCCTGGAGCCTGCTTCAGATTCTGTGTCTCCCTCTCTCTCTGCCCCTCCCTGCTCTTGCTCTGTCTCTCTCTCTCTCAAAAATAAATAAACATGAAAAAAAAATTTTTTTAAAGAAAGAAAATAATAAAGGTTTCAAATAAATGACAGCTTTCACCTTAAGGAACTAGGAAAAGGAGAGTAAATTAAACCCACTGTGTGGAGTAAGTAAATAATAAAGGTTAAGAATGAAAACCAATGAAATAAGATAAAAACAATAGGGAAAATTGATTAAATGAAAAACAGGGTTTTTTAGAAAATAAGTAAAATAATAAACTTCTAGCCAGACTGATGAAAAAAAAAAAAGGACAGGGGGAAAAATTGTCAATATCAGGAATGACAAAGGTGACATCACCACAACATCTATAGATATTAAAATAATAATAAGGAAATATACAAACTTTATGCCAATAAATTTGACAATTTAGGTGAAATGAACTCGTTTCATGAAAGACACAAACTCAAAGCTCACTCAAGAAGAAGTAAATAAACTGAACAGTCCTATAGCTGTTTTAAAAACTGAATTTACCCTCTGTTTATTGCAGCATTATTTACAATAGCCAACTTGTAGAAGCAGTCCAAGCCCAAGTGTCCACTGATAGATGAATAAAGATGTGAGACGTGGTATGCGTGTGGCGAGAGTGGAGGGGGATTTATGTATATATAAATATATATATGCGCATATATACCCACAATGGAATATGAAATGAAATGTTGCCATTTGCAACAACATGGATGGAGTTACATGGTATAATGCTAACTGAAGTAAATCAGTCAGAGAAATACCATACAATTCACTCACATGTAGAATTTAAGAAACTAAACAAATGAACACAGGAAAAAAGGACCGACCCAAAAAACCAGACTCTTAACTATAGAGAACAAACAGATGGTTACCAGAGGGGAGGTGGGTACGGGGATGGGTGAAATAGGTGAAAGGGATTAAGAGTACACGTATCATGATGAACACAGAGTAATGCATAGAACTGCTGAATCATTATATTGTACACCTGAAACTAAAATAACCCTGTATGTTAACTACACTGAAATTAAAAAAAAAAAATTTTAACTGAATTTAGTATTTAAAACCTTTCCACAAAGAAAACTGCAGCCTACATGGCTACACTGGTGAATTCTACCAAACATTTGAGGAAGAAATACTACCAACTTTATACAAACTCCTCCGGAAAATTGAAGAGGAGAGAACACTTCCCAACTTAGTCAATAAGGCCCAGATAACACTGATTCCAAACCTAAACAAAGACATTACAAGAAAAGTAACTTGTAGACAAATATCTGCCATGGACACAGAGGCACAACTTGTAAGCAAAGTATTAGCAAGTTGAATTTTACAATATATAAAAAGGATATTACATCATGACCCACAAAGTTAGCTTTATTTAACATTTGAAAATCAATTAATATAACTCACCATATTAACACTCTAAAATAGAAAAATCACACATTATCTTGATAAAAGTAGAAAACGTATTTAACAAAAACCAAAAGTCATTCCTGATTTTTAAAAAAATGCCCAACAAACTTAGAATAGAAAGAAATTTCTTCAATCTGATAACAGGTAGCTATGAAAACCTAAAACCAACATAAAACCAAATAGTGAAAACTTAAATGGGTCCTCCTTAAGATTAGGAACAAGACAAGGATGCAAATTCCTATTTTTATTCAACACAGTGGAAGTTCTGGCCACTACAATTAGACAAGAAAAAGAAATAAAATATACCCACATTGGAAAGAAAAAAGTCAAATGAATTTATTCACAGACAATTACAATAAAATGCAAACATTTCTAAATACCAAATACATATAAGAAGAAAGATTTTTTTTTAAAATAGACCATAAGCTGAAAGACTATTTATATAAAAGACTTGTGTAACAAACAGAAAATGGAAAGATAAGTCATAATTTTAAAAATAATTACCTATAAATGAAGAATAATGTGGAGTGGACAGAGAAATTCAGAACTTCTCTGAGTATATCTTGTTTTATAGATTTAATTTTGGACTCGTACATATTTTACGTGGCTGTTAAAACTTAAATTTAAAAAATCATTCCAAAAAAAGTTAAAATAAAATGAAACTAAAGAACCTAAGTGTGTATCCATCTGGTCACTAACCACATAGAGAAGAAGACCAAAGTAACTTCAAAAATAGACTCCAAATCATATTGTTGGTGGAAAGCTGGTATTATTATTCTGAGATTCGTGTGTGTATTGTGGGATAAAGCAAATGAGTGACTATGTGATATTCTATCATTCCTGTTGTAAACCAAGCATTCTCAGAATACTTAGAGAGAGAATTGGAATTCCTACGGCCACATAACTTAAGGTTATCTAATTATTGTCATTCAATGTCAAAGAAATCCGAAGATTGGAGAGTCTAAGAAAACCTGGGAACATTTAGTTACTTTTGGCTTCTAGGTAAATATGAGTTTACCATCTTTGGGAGTTTTCTATGAATAGAATAATAGCATAAATAAGGCCATTACATAAAATGTTCATTGAAAAGTTAAGCTCCATTTCTCTTGGCTGCATAAAACATTTTTACCAGTAGAGTCTTGCTCAAGTTAAAAATAGCACAGTAAAGCGCAAGAGTTGAGAGCCTTGGGTTCAAGCTCTGTATCAGTGAAGGCTGATTCTGAACTGTGGGTACTGAACTGGATAATCTCCACGGTCTCTTGAAGTTTTCAAATTCTGTCATGGTTCCAGTAATGACATCAAGCAGTCTACCTTCTCAATTCAGTTTCATTAGTAAATAGCCTGATTCATCAGAAAATGTCTAACCTCACTCGAACGGTGCACAGTGTATGTATGTATGTGTGTGTATATATATATATATATATATATATACATATATATATATACATATATATATATACTATACGTATATAAGTATAGTGTATACACGCACACATACATTATACACCTTTCAAGTGAAACTGTATATATGTACACATTTACATACATACACACACACATACACACACACACACACACACACACACACACACACACACACATATATAAATTAATGATATCCCAGGCCTCCACAACCAGACCACAGCAGAACATTGGCACCAATATGTTTATCTGGAAGAAAAAGTAACAGAGACTATATCATTAGGGGGATAGCTACAATAAAAATCTCAAGATTGGAAAGCCTGAACAATACCAATTTACCACAAGAGTCCACAAATTGAAGGCCACATTTGCCAGACATGGAATTCCTAAAAGGATTATCTCTGTCGATGAGCCACAGTCGTCCTGAAAGGAATTTCCAGATTATGCAAAACATGAGATTCTGAACACTTCACAGTCAGTCCACATTACCACAGAGCCAAGCCCTTCACAAGGGGTTAGTGGTGAAAAGCTGAAGGACTAAAACTCTAAAACACATTAGACTAGGCTGAGACTAATGATAAAGGCTCCTGCCTCAGACTATTTGGAGCAAGGAATGTGCTGTGGGCAACTTTCAATTCCCTTCCCCAGTTATTATAGTCTCAGCATCTTCCCTCAGCACTATTGTCTATGCATGGAATGTGAGAGCCTACGGCACTGAGTCTACTCCTCACACAAATATTGTAAAACTGAATAAAAATAGATACAATAAACAACTCACACCACCAGGCTCTGGTCTAACCCCTTAGTCTGTGTGAAATCCTATCCCTTGGAAGTTATGGTTGACACCAAACATTGAAATAGGAGATATTCCTGCTGGTGATGGTTTGTTTAAAATGACACCATAGTCTCACTGAGAACATTCTAGAAAAGATCAATATTTTGTTTAATCAGCTCAGCAAGTACCTTATCACCACAGTCCTGTCAAGGTTTTTTTGGTGGCAAGTGACAGAAGTCACTCAAGCTATCTTAAGAGAAAAAACTAGAATCTATTGCATAGATTGTAGGGGTGTATCATGGAAGCCAAGAGCAAGTACTGCAGTTGGCCCTCACGAGTGCTGTGATTAGAAATCGGAAAGATATTACAAGTCAAGGCAGAGTGATCCTCATCTATATCTTTCTCATACATCATGTTTCTTCTCTCTCCCTACCTGTGGTGCACAGACTCTAAAATGACCCTCAGTGATCCCCACATCTTCTTATGTATACCCTTGTGTAATCCCCTACAGCCCCGAATGTGGGCTGAACCCTGTAACTCACTTCTAACATAGAATCAACAAAAATAACCGTATGTCACTTCTGAGATTAAGTTAAAGAGAAATGTGGCTTCTGTCCTGCAGATTTTCTCTCTTTGCTCATTATGAGTGAAGCCACTGCTATTTTATTATCTGATCTATGAAGCGACCCCCCATGGAAAGAAACTGAGGGGAGTCCTCCAAACAGCTAGTGAGAAGCCAAGACCCTCTATCCAATAGTCCATGAGGAACTAAATCTCGTCAACAACCGCGTAAGTGACAGTGATCTTAAAAACAGATTCTACCTCAGGTGAGCAGCCCCAGCTAAAACTCTAATGGAAGCCTTGTGAGAGATCTTGAAGCAAAGGCATCTATCTAGCTAACCCACATCTGGATTCCTGACCCCCAAAAAATGAGGTAATTAAAAGTCCTTAAATATGGGGGAAACAATTTATATGCAGGTAACTAATGCAGATTATAGTACCACAACAAATACCTAAAAATATGGAATGGCTTTAGAACCAGACAGTGGATGGAGGCCAAATAGGTTTGTTGCCGTTGTTGTTGTTGTTTTACATTTATTTATTCTTGAGAGACAGAGAGAGACAGAGCACTAGTCGGGGAGGGACAGAGAGAGAGGGAGACACAGAATCCAAAGCAGGCTCCAGGCTCCGAGCTGTCAGCACAGAGCCCGACGCGGGGCTCAAACTCACAAACCGTGAGATCATGACCTGAGCCGAAGTCAGATGCTTAGCTGACTGAGCCACCCAGGTGCCCCAAGGCCAAACAGATTTTAAGGAACATGTTTAAAGAAAGCCTAAATTGGCTTGAGTATATTTTTAGTAGAAATATGGACTTCAGAGATGCTGCTACTGAAGGCTGAAAAAAGAAGTTAGGAGTTGGAAACTAAAAGGAGGAGGATCCTTGTTACATAGGGGCAGAAAGTTCAGCAATACTATCATCTGCAGTTACATGGAAAGCGGAAAATGTTCCTAATAAGGTAGAAACCCTGGTTAAGGAGATTTCCAAGTAGAACATTGTAGATGCCAACTGGTGTCTTCTTGTTACTCACAGTAAAATGCAAGAGGAAAGACAAATGAAGAAGGCTATTAAACAAAAATAAGCCAGGAACTGCTGGTTGTATAAACTCACAGCCACTTCAGATGGCAAACACTGTAAAATTAAGAAATGGCTTCCAGGCAAGGAGCAAATCAAGAGCATTGTCAGGAGAACACGGTTGAAAGATAAAGCTGAGAGAATAACCATACAACCCCGTGTCCAGATCTCAGAGAAAATAACGGTGGTGACTGATAATAATATTCAGTCACACAGAAGTCTCTTCAAAGAGACCAAGGGGTGTCTCACAGAGTCTCTCAGAAAACAGGTCTTCACCCAAATGCAAACTCTAACTAACAGCACACCTAAAGGAACTTGAAGCAGAACAACAACAACAACAACAAAAACCCCAAAGCCAGCAGAAGAAGAGAAATAATAAAGATCAGATCAGAAATAAACAATATATATATATATATTGAAAAAAAAGAAATAAACAATATAAAATCCAAAAAGAAACACACAGTAGAACAGATCAATGAAACTAAGAGTTAGTTTTTTGAACAAATAAACAAAATTGATAAACTCCTAGCCAGACTTCTCACAAAAAAAAAAAAAGAGAGAGAGAGAGAGAGAGAAGACCCAAATAGATAAAATCACAAATGAAAATATATTTATCACAACCAATCCCTCAGAAATAACAAGCAATTAGGGATGCCTGGGTGGCTTGGTTGGTAAAGAGTCCAACTTTGGCTCAGGTCATGATCGCATGACTCATGAGTTCAAGCCCCACATCAGACTCTGTGCTGACAGCTCAGAGCCTGGAGCCTACTTCAGATTCTGTGTCTCTGTCTCTCTCTCTTCCCCTCCCCAGCTCTCACTCTGTCTCTTTCTCTCTCAAAAATGAATAGATGTTTTAAAAATTTAAAAACAAATAAATACAAGCGATTATCAGAGAACACTAGGAAAAATTATATGCCAACAAACTGGACAACCTGGAAGAAATGGACAAATTCCTAGACACCCACACACTACCAAAACTCAAACAGGAAGAAATAGAAAATTTGAACAGACCCATAACTGGTGAATCAGTTATCAAAAACCTCCCAACAACTGACTTGAATCAGTTATCAAAAACCTCCCAACAAATAAGAGTCCTGGGCCAGATGGCTTCCCAGGGGAATTCTACCAGACAATTAAAGCAGAATGAAGACCTATCCTTCTGAAGTTGTTCCAAAAAATAGAAATGGAAGAAAAACTTCCAGACTCATTCTTTGAAACCAGCATTATCTTGATTCCCAAACCAAACAGAGACCCCACAAAGAGGAGAATTACAGGCCAATATCCCTGGTGAACATGACACAAAAATTCTCAACAAGATACTAGCAAATTGAATTCAACAGCATATAAAAAGAATTACTCACCATGATCAAGTGGAATTCATTCCTGGGCTGCAGGGCTGGTTCAATATTCACAAATCAATCAATGTGAAACATCACATTAATTAAAGTAAGGATAAGAACCATATGACTCTGTCAATAGATGCAGAAAAAGCATTTGACAAAATACAGCATCCTTTCTTAATAAAAACCATCAAGAAAGTTGGGATAGAAGGAACATACTTAAACATCATAAAAGCCATATATGAAAAGCGCACAGCTAATATCATCCCCAATGGGGAAAAACTGAGAGCTTTCCCCCTGAGATCAGGAACACGACAGGGATGTCCACTCTCACCGCTGTTGTTTAACATTGTGTTGGAAGTACTAGCATCAGCAATCAGACAACAAAATGAAATAAAAGACATCAAAATTGGCAAAGAAGAAGTCAAAATTTCACTTTTCACAGACGACATGATATCTACATGGAAAACCTGAAAGACTCCACCAAAATGCTGCTAGAACTGAACAGGAATTCAGCAAAATCGCAGGTTACAAAATCACTGTACAGATATTGGTTGCATTTCTATACACCAATAATGAAGCAACAAAAAGAGAAATCAAGAAATCGATCCCATTTACAATTGCACCAAGAACCATAACATACCTAGGAATAAACCTAACCAAAGATATAAAAGATCTGTATGTTGAAAACTTATGACAGAAATTGAAGAAGACACAAGGAAATGGAAAAACATTCCATGCTCATGGATTGGAAGAATAAATATTGTTAAAATGTCAATACTACCCAAAGCAATCTACACACTCAATGCAATTCCAATCAAAATTGCACCGGCATTCTTCTCAAAGCTAGAACAAACAATCCTAAAATTTGTATGGAACCACAAAAGACCCCGAGTAGCCAAAGTAATATTGAAGAAGAAAACCAAAGAGGGAGGCATCATAATCTCAGGCTTTAGCCTCTATTGCAAAGCTGTAATCATCAAGACAGTATGGTATTGGCACAAAAACAGACACATAGACCAATGGAACAGAATAGAGAACCCAGAATTGGACCCACAAACGGACAGCCAACTCATCTTTGACAAAGCAGGAAAGAATATCCAATGGAAAAAAGACAGTCTCTTTAACAAATGGTGCTGGGAGAACTGGACAGCAACATGCAGAAGAATGAAACTAGACTACTTTCTTATACCATTAACAAAAATAAACTCAAAATGGATGAAAGACCTAAATGTGAGACAGGAAGCCATAAAAATCCTAGAGGAGAAAGCAGGCAACAACCTCTTTGACCTCATCTGCAGCAATTTCTTCCTGGACACATCTCCATAGGCAAGGGAATTAAAAGCAGAAATGAACTATTGGGACCTCATCAAGATAAAAAGCTTCTGCACTGCAAAGGAAACAATCAACAAAACCAAAAGGCAAACAACAAAATGGGAAAAGATATTTGTAAATGACATATCGGCTAAATTTTAGTATCCAAAATCTATAAAGAACTTACCAAAGTCAACACTTGAAAAACAAATAATCCAGTGAAGAAATGGGCAGAAGACATGAATAGATGCTTTTCCAAAGAAGACATCCAGATAGCCAACAGACACATGAAAAGATGCTCAACATCACTCATCATCAGGGAAATACAAATCAAAACCACACTGAGATACCACCTCACACTGGTCAGAGTGGCTAAAATTAACAACTCAGGAAACTACAAACACTGGTGAGGATATGGAGAAACGGGAACCCTCTTGCACTGTTGGTGGGAATGCAAACTGGTGCAGCCATTCTAGGAAACAGTGTGGAGGTCCCTCAAAAAAATTAAAAATTCAACTATCCCATGACCCAGCGATAGCACTACTAGGAATTTATCCAAAGGATATAGGAGTGCTGATTCATAGGGGCACATGTACCCCAATGTTTATAGCAACACTTTCAACAACAGCCAAATTATGGGAAGAGCCTAAATTGCCATCAACTGATGAATGGATAAAGAAGATTTGGTTTATATATACAATGGAATACTATTCGGCAATGAGAAAGAATGAAATCATGCCATTTGCAGCAACGTGAATGGAACTGGAAGGTATTATGCTGAGTAAAATAAGTCA
Organism: Felis catus; assembly: GCF_018350175.1. NCBI lineage: Eukaryota > Metazoa > Chordata > Mammalia > Carnivora > Felidae > Felis > Felis catus. The sequence goes on along the minus strand of NC_058384.1, from coordinate 18,136,833 downwards.
GTCATAGAAGGACAGATATCACATGTTTTCATTCATATGTGGATCTTGAGAAACTTAACAGAAGACCATGGGGGAAGGGAAGGGCGAAAAAAGTAGTTACAGAGAGGGAGGGAGGCAAACCATAAGAGACTCTTAATTACAGAAAACAAATAGGGTGGATGGGGGGGGAGGGGGAAATGGGTGATAGGCATTGAGGAGGGCACATGTTGGGATGAGCACTGGGTGCTGTATGTAAGCAATGAACCACGAGAATCTACCCCAAAAACCAAGAGCACACTTTACACATTGTATGTTAGCCAATTTGACAATAAATTATATTAAAAATTTTTTTTGTCAAATGAGTGGGACACCTCAGTGGCTCAGTTGATTAAGCATCTGACTCTTGATTTTGGCTCAGGTCATGATCTCACAGCTTATGGAATGAAGTCCCATGTGGGTCTCTGCGCTGAGAGTGTGGAGCCTGCTTGGGATATTCTCTCTCCCTCTCTCTCTGCCCCTCCCCTGCACTCTCTCTTTCTCTCTCTTTCAAAATAAATAAATAAACTTTAAAAAATGTTTAAAAACATTTCAAATGAGCAAGTATCAGTACACTTGCATTATATGAAAAATAAATGTGGGTGCACATATTTGAGTAAGTATATAGGCCATGTTCATGCAAAGAGTGGATGGCTCTTTGTATATTTGCAGGCACATCTTCCTCTCTGAATGATGGGACAAGTGGAACAGCAAATTTTCAAGGCTCCTGCCAATTACAAAATCCTACAGTTTCTCAAAAAATTAAGTTTGAAAGTTCACATTCAATAATTCAAGAAGTGGAATATTGGAATTTTGATTAAAAGTAGAAACTCTTTCATTGGACAAATGTGTATTGATAAAATTTTCATAATAAAGAAAATATTCTCTTTAAAAGAAAGAAAAGGGGGCACCTGGGTGGCGCAGTCGGTTAAGCGTCCGACTTCAGCCAGGTCACGATCTCGCGGTCCGTGAGTTCGAGCCCCGCATCGGGCTCTGGGCTGATGGCTCAGAGCCTGGGGCCTGCTTCAGATTCTGTGCCTCCCTCTCTCTCTGCCCCAACCCACTCACATTCTGCCTCTGTCTCTCTCAAAAATAAATAAACATTAGGGGCGCCTGGGTGGCTCAGTTGGTTAAGCGTCCGACTGTGGCTCAGGTCATGATCTCACGGTCCGGGAGTTCAAGCCCCGCATCGGGCTCTGGGCTGATGGCTCGGAGCCTGGAGCCTGTTTCCGATTCTGTGTCTCCCTCTCTCTCTGCCCCTCCCCCGTTCATGCTCTGTCTCTCTCTGTCCCAAAAATAAATAAAAAACGTTGAAAAAAAATTAAAAAAAAAATTAAAAAAAATAAAAGAAAGAAAAGGAGATCCCCATCTGCTGGGAAAATGAAACCCTGGAGTAAACAAAGACCATCCAGGACAATAGATAAACTGTGGGCTCAAAAACAGTCTAGGGCTCTGCCTAGTGTGACTCTAAGATAACAAGGAAGTTCTGTTTCTAGAATTACTGTTTGTTCGTTGCTGTTGGGGTTTTTTTAATCCATTAAGCTAGCTGTTGAGCAAAGTGCTGAGAAAAAAATCAATTGATTGGATTCATTTGTTGACACAATAAGAAAAGGAAGCAAGCGGGTATCATAATAGCAAACAAATGCTCCTCTTTGATGGAAAGTTAAGAAAATCTCTAAAATGTCAGTCCTCTGCAGGGCATGGCTGTTCCAATGAATCCTCTTAAAAACAGATGTCTTGTTATGACTGAGAAAGGAAGGAAAGAAGAGGGAGGGAGGGACGGAGGGACGGAGGGAGGGAAGAAGGAAGAGAAAGAAAGAAAGAAAGAAAGAAAGAAAGAAAGAAAGAAAGAAAGAAAGAAAGAAAGAAAGAAAGAAAGAAAGAAAGAAAGAAAGAAAGAATGAATTTTGGGAGAAGGAGGATTATTACAGGCTAAAGATCTTTGGGAGACCAGGAACATCATGGTTGGATGGTGTCAGGAAAAGAGCTTCTCATTCCTCTCCCTTGTAGTAAACTTTCTGCCTGCTGAAAAGTGCAAATTACCAAAATGCTGGTCCCAGAGAGCAAAAAGACAAGAAGAGAAATAGCAAAGGTAAGGACGGACAGTACAAACACATAGGAAGGAAAAACCCAGAAGAAGATCAGAAATGGGCTTTAAGTCTAGGAACAATAAAGAATAGAATCTGATGACTTGTAACATTAATTTATACCTAGGATTTTGGAAGTGAAATTGAAAAATTAGAGATAGAATTTCAAATACTGCTTCCAATGTGTCAACAAGGTAGACTGGGATCTACTGAAGTCCCCTTGGCTTTGTAGCATCAGTACTTACCAAAGAAAAGTTATGATCATTAGCTGCATAAACCTACCCCATCTCCCCCACCACTACCAAAACTTTCTCCTCCAAGTCTTTGCTGCAAGCCTGTTCCACCACATCACTGGGCAACTCACAGTGACAACAGCACCATTACTAGAAATATTAGCAACAGCTACTGTTTCTTGAGTCTCGACCAAGTCTTAGGCACTGAAGTAACCACCTTTGGTAGATAATTCTCACAAAAATCCTAGAATGTGGGTACTATTAAGCTCTCCATTCAGTAGATGAAGAAACTCATCTAAAGCTGAGAAAGATTTACAAAACTTGTCCAAGGATGCACAGCTGGAAAATGAAAACCGGAAATTTGAAGGAACTTTGAAGTCCATAGCCGCTATGTTAAATAACCTTCCATGAAATCTGATCTATGGAGCACTTACATCACTACACTAAGACCTTGCTTACCTTATTTTATTAGATTATCCCAATAGGCTGAAATCATTATTGCACTATATGCTAACTGACTTGGATGTAAATAGATAAATAAATAAATAAATAATTGTCCCAACAGCCTGTAAGGTAGGGCTGATTTATCCTATCCTATGAAATGAGAATCTAAGTAAATGCACCGATCACCAGGCTATTGCTCATTGACCCTCCAGCTAAAATCAACCACTATTTAGGTCACTAACATGTGCAAAACGAACACTTAAAACAAGCTTTGCATACAACGTGTTTTGTGATGACCATGATTGGCGAAGAATGTACAAATATCACACAGGGAACACCTAGTTTCACAAAATTCTGAACTCATGGTAAACCATTTCTCATTTTCTCTCATTTTAGAAATCAAAAAGGGCCCCTTCCTGCTGTATACACACATATATCGCCCCCAAACAGAAGTCAATGGGTGTTTCAGGCATAAAGCAAGGCAGACGTGGCTGCTGGGGTGGGGTGAAGATGATAACCAGCATACAGACTGTTGTGCTTATGTTGTTCTGTGTTGAGATCTGATATGGCTATTCTCGTCTGTGTTTACATGTCCCATTCATCTGGTTCAACCAGACAGAGTTTTATTAATATTATTGATGGTTGCCATAACAACAAGCATGTGACTATACTTTAGCTATGATACTGTGACAAGTATTTGGTTGATCACAGTCCGTAAATTCATCAGAGGGATGATCTCCAGGGGTGAAAGGAGATGGAACAGGACATCACCAGATGGACACTTGCTTTGATCTCATTGGGGAAATTTACATAGTGATTTCTCCTGAAAAATGCCTTTCCAGAGGCTTCCTCTGGAACTTTGGAGCTGTTTGACCCTTGGAGAAAATCCAGTAACTCAACCAAAGACTCTTCTTAGACCATAAATAGTATTCTGAATTTGCATCCTCCATTTCCATTACTCTCCCTCTCCCAATCATCTCGGTCCCTTCAGTGTTCAGAACATTGAAAGAACAAAGCCAAATACTGCTGCTTTTAGGTCTGGCATCTTAAATGACATTCTTTTGGACTATAGATGCTTGCTAAAATGTATGCTGGATATTGTAATGGGGGAGAATACAGGACAAAATGGTGGACACGGAAAACAGATAAAGCTATCTCTCTGCCATTAAGGAATTTGTGGTCTTGTTTAAGGGATAGGGTGACTGAAAGGAATCCTGAGGTGTGGAACTTTTAGTTTTATAACCAGGAAAGTCCAGGGAAAACTAGGGTAAATCAGCCCCTCTGTGAGTCAGCCCCTCATAGACCTCATTTCTCCCAACTCTAAAAATGAATTTAAAAATTTAACTCTTTTGCCTTAATTTTCAGCAATTCATGTTCAACAGAAGCAAAAAAAAAAAAAAAAATGCATGAAATCTTTACAAAGGAGAACAGAATTGCCAGCCATGCCTGATAGCAGAGTACTGGCTCCAAAGAGACAGGAAGTCGGTTACCCTTGGTGAAACACTGCAACACCTGTGACCTCAAAAGTTTAGCTTCTCCCTGTGGTGCACGTGATCTCTTCAAGGCACTGGAGTGCCATTTAACAAATTGACTCCCTGAAGGTGTCTAAGTGATTCCTAGGATGTCACTTACACACTGGAAGAATCTGGCTCGACCAATATTGAACAACAAATCTTAAAACTCCAAACACACAGCTGCATGTTTAGAATGAGACGCGATCAGTAAAATACTTTGATGACAAAGAGTTACAGCTTAAAGCACAGAAAGATACTAGACTGAGGTTTTCCCTTTAATGTATTGGTTGAGAAGGTGAGAGATGGTAAGGAGAACAGACAGTAAAGTCATCTTATGGTGATTTCATATCATCACCCTTCTTCCAATAAGGGAAGAGTAGTCATTGGGCTTAGGATCATCCATTATCCATTTTCTCTAGAGAAGTAAGACTGCTATGTACAGGTTGGTACAGGGGAAGTGTGTACTCAAAGTCTCCCCTTCTCCCAATTCATAACATACTTGGGAGAAGGAAGGAGCAGAGTCTCCGCCAAGATAATATCAAGAGCAACACTATCCACCCATCTTGGCTCAACTCAATCAGTAAAGGAAAAGATACTCCACCCAAAATGCCATCCGAGCTTATGGGCTTTGTATGAATGAGGTTGAGGAAACAGGTATGATACTATGAAGCTACACAGATCACTTTCCTTTCTGTGCCCAGGAAGGATTTGGGCATGCTATGGGTTAAATTTTGTCCCCCCCCCCAAAAAAAGATATGTTGTAGTCCAAACACTTAGTACTTGTGAATGTGACCTTATTTGGAAATTAGGTCTTTTCAGATATAATCAAGTTAGGATGAAGCCACATTGAATTAGGGCAGTCCCTAATGTAATGACTGGTATCCTTATAAGAAAAGGAAATTTGTACACAAAGACACGTAAGAACAACATGTAATGATAAACACGGAGATTGCAGTGATACATCTGCAAGCCAATGAGCACCAAGAGTTACTGGCAACCAGCAGAAGCTACGAGAAAGGCATGGATAGACTCTCCCTTAGGCAGAACCTCTCTGACACCTTGATCCTGGAAACTGTGAGAGAGTAATTTCTGTCATACTAAGCCACCCAGTTTGTAGCAGTTTGTTACACAACCCTAGGACACTAATACAGAGGTCAAGGTTCTGTCCTTGGCAAAATAGTGAAGTAGGTAACTCTGGAAACTGAATTCTTGCCTGATTTACTATACTCTCCTCATTCCATCTTGCTCACCTTGCCTCTACCCTCCCTATCAGTGTTAGGGACATAATGTTAAAATTCAGATCCTTCATGGCTCCCCCCATAAGATAGAAGACTTACAAAGCATTGCTAGGTGTGGACACTGTCCTTCTTCATAGCCCTCTCCTTTGCCTCACATTGTCCTTCTAGTCCGTTAGAATTACCCTTCTTTTTCAAGCATTGATTTCATACAGATGTGTTCTTTGCCACTATGAAAACTCAACTTAAATAATACTAAGATGCCTTCCTGAACTTCTGTAGGTGAAGAATTTGTCTGGTCTTTGTTCTTCAGAGTAGATCTTCAAAATCCCTCAGATTTTCTGAGTGATAAAAGTGTCTTTGTTATGCTAATGATGTCACTCATGGTAGGCCCCTAGGTAATTTCATGACAGGGACTAATTACCAGAAAAAGGGTGGGGACTTTCAGTTGCTAGACCTCCAGGAAGGGAAGTTTGACTGAAGATTGAATTGAGCCATTTGGCCAATGCTTTAGTTAATTAATCATGCCTCTGTAATGAAACTCCAATAAAAACTTTGGTCACCTAAGCTCCCAGGGCTTTTTGACTGGTAAGCATACTGATGTGCTGGGAGGGTGATGGACCCTGACTCTACCAGGACGCAGTGTGGAAGGTCTATGGTCCCTCCAAGAACTCACTCAATGTTCATTCTTTATAACAAAACTGTAATCAGAAATATAGCACTTTTATGAATCCTCTGAGTTGTTCTGGCAAATTATCGATACTGAGCAGTTTATGAAAACCCCCAAAAAGCAGGTGACCTGGGAACCCTGCAAGTACAGCTTACATCTGAAGAAAGGGCAGTCTTGTGGAAGATCGACCCTTTAATTTGTAAAGTCTAACGTTAACTCCAAGTGGTTAGTGTCAGAACTGTATTGTAGGGGCACCTGGGTGGCTTAGTCAGTTAAGTGTCCAACTTTGGTTCAGGTCATGATCTCATGGTTCTTGGGTTTGAGCCCCAAGTCAGGCTCTGTGCGGACAGCTCAGAGCCTGGAGCCTGCTTCAGATTCTGGGTCTCCCTCTTTCTGCCCCTCCCCTGCTCCCACACTGTGTGTCTCCTGTCTCTCAAAAATAAATACACATTAAAAGAAATAAAGAACTGTACTGTAGTATACCCAGTTGGGTTCTGAAACAGAATAACACCCTCTTACTCCTGTCCACCTTTCTCCAGTTGCTGCTAGAGTCTGTATTATTTTCGTATGTCCCAAAGAAATCCCCCTCCACAATCAATCCATATTGTTCGAATGGGGCAAATCTCATTTCTTCGGGTCCAGATTAAGCATTTGACCCAGACCTGGCCAACAGGAGGCTCCCACTTCCCCCGGCTGCTTAGAATGGGTATATGATCCAACACAGCACAACGAGATCTTCTTCACAGAAAAGCACCTTCTTTCCTAAGTGGGTAACACGCAAGACAGCTGCCTGGTCCATCCTTGCATCGTTAGGAAATGATGTGACACATCAGGAAATGCATCAACACAGAAGAAAAAAGAGTGAAAAGACACTGTCCTGATAGTGTTTCCGAGACCCTGAACATAGGTGTGTTGGAAACCAGAAATACCTCCTGACTTCCTTGTTATGTTAATCAGGGAATTCTCTCTTTGATTCAAGCTGGTTTGAGCTTTCTGTCACTTGCCAGCAAAAGAATCCTGACAACTGACCATCCTTCCCAAACACACCTGTGACTGACTTACTTCTCCCATCACACTCATTACCATCATCAGTTTGTTTGCCTACCCCAGCCATGGGACTGGGAGCTCAGAAGAAAAGTGACTATGTCTTACTTGTTTTTTGTTTTGTTTTGTTTTTAAGAGAGAGAGCACTTGAGCCAGCAGAGGCCGTGGGGGGGGGGGGGGGGGGGGGGAAGGGGCGTGCGGGGGAGGGAGGAGGGGGTGGGGGGGTGCTGGGGGTTGGAGTGGTGGGGAGGGACAGAGGGAGAGAGAGAGAGAGAATCTTAGGATGCGGGGCTTGATCCCACAACCACGGGATCATGACTTGAATCAAAATCAAGTTCAACCAGCTGAACCACCCAGGCGCCCCCGTATTTGTCTTTAATGTCTGCAATACCTATCTCAATGCAGAGAACAGCAATGTCCAAAAATACACAGCTTTTGAGTGAATGTTGGCTAACTAACCACCTCGTTTCCTCCCTCCCTCTCCCCCCCCACCTTCACCCCCCATAGTCTCATTCACATGGTAATAGAGGGGGAAAAGTCACCAGCCTAGAAACTGAAAGAATTAAACTGTAGCCCTAGTTCTGCTTTGTAACCTTACGGTTTTCTCTCTCTCTAGCCTCCATTTCTTCATTTGTAAAGTGACCAATGTCTGAAGATCCTCCAACAGAAAACCTCCCATGACTTAATATCTGCTAAATTATCCATTAAAAACTAAAGCAGTGCCTGTTAAAAGCTAAGCTGTGAGTTTTCCCTGGAATCACTGCATTTTAATAGATGATTCCTAAAGCCTGCAAAACCTTAAAGGGTAAAAGAGGCAAGGCTCTGAAGGTGGAAGGCTAGGCTACAGACAGAAACGTGGCATAGGTGTGCTCAGCCCAATGACCCCACCCATCACATATTCCTTGTGATTTACTATGGACACCACTGTTGGAAAGATCGAGAAAAGGACCTACTGCAGAAAACAGAATGTGACCAAGTCTCTTCAATACCTGCCCTACCCCACTGCCAGCTTAAATCATTAGAACTAGACCATAAACAAGAAGTTGTCTAAAACCCACTGGTTGGGTAAGTGGCTGAGTCCATGGCATTGACACTGTTGCCCCAAGCCCAAAAGGAAAGCATCTGTTACAAGAAAAAAAATGGAGGAACCCAATGAAGAAAAAGGCTAAATTATGTCTCTCAGCTCTTACCAAACAGGAGTAAGACCTATCCTGACGGTGTTCACTGGGACAGTGACCTATCCTACACCTGCCCATCCTGACAGTGTTCACTGGGAGACCATCAGAGGCCTCTAGCTTCCTTTCTTTTTAATGTTTATTTATTTTTGAGAGAGAGAGAGAGAGAGAGAGAGAGCGAGAGAGAGAGCACAAGCAAGGGAGGGGCATAGAGAGGGGTAAATGGAGGATCTAAAGTAGGCTCTGTGCTGACAGCAGAGAACCCAATGTGGGGCTTGAATTCATGAACCGTGAGATCATGACCCGAGCCGAAGTTGGACATTGAACCAACTGAGCCATCCAGAAGTCCCAAGCCTCTAGCTGCTTATGGACAACGTCTTGTTTTCCTGAGGGTATAAACTGGAATGTCTTTATTTTAGGCCAAATTTCCCTCAAGGGTAAAGCTATAGAAGAATTTCAAGAAAAGAGCTACTGAAAAAGACATATATAATAAATCTGATGTTCCCACCCCACCTGCCCATCCTGACAGAGCCCTGACAGGGCATCCAGAAAGTGAGCTCTGACTGGCTAGCGTCTGCTTTTGTCCCAGCAAACCCAGAGGCCATGCCTGGAAGAGGAGAGGCCAGCGGAGGCACAGAAAATCAGCTCCACTATCGGGCCTTGGATTACTTCTGCTACCGTCCCAGGGCTTGAGAGTGGGTGGCCACTGAAAATGGGAAAAGAAAGGAGAGGAAGGGAGATGTTTCTTCAAATTATTCAGGCCAGATTACTACACAATTTTCCCACTTTCCTGCTGAATAGAACACTAATGACACCACTAAGAGATTCCAGTGGGGGAGCTATAAAAGTTCAGGGCAAATACAGAACTGCTCATGAGAAAATGACTTCTTTAAAACTCCAGGAAGAAGCTAGTATCCTCCAACCCAGGCCCACTGGATGCTGCTCTGTGTATCTCTAAATCTTCAATTCCTTGGTTTAAGACCTTAATTTCTATTATAATACATGTCCTCCCAGGAAGATAATATTTTTAAGTCCGTATCAACTATCCTCAAGGTGAATGAGTTCCTATTCTTTACTAAAGTAATTCTGGTGAGTAAGGAAGCTAGGAAGGAAAGAGAGGAAGGAGGAAAAGAAGTGAGAGAAAGAGAGAGATCATGAGTGAGCTTGTGCACCAAAGAGGAAAGGGAAGGCTCAGACGACTGCCTTTATAACTGTGCAAAAAGTTGTCCCAGCAAGGCAAAATCAAAATTCTTAAATATGACCTCCTGGAGAATTTACAGTAAGCACCCATGAATCAACCAAGAGTCATCCCTGCAGAGAAGCCTACAGCTCCTGGAAACAAATCCTGCATCAGAAAAGCAGGAAGTACCCTGTCCGTCTTCAACCATCACCAGAATATCTCCATTTCTGAACTGCCTGTTCCTCCTTCCACAAAGGCATCATCTGGGATTATTTGGGAGAGAATTCTCCCTATAAATCTCGCCTCCCTGACACAGGCTGCAGAAAGCTACAGGTCACCTCTGCACACGCCCGCCGCAGTTCCTGAGCTGCTACCATAGGGTTCTTCACACTGCGTGCAGTTCCTAAAGAACAACCTCAGGCAAAGACGCGCATAAGCAGAGTTCTTAACTGTGGGGACCGCCAACTTTCCCTTGGGTAAGAGCGCCCTCTGGTGGTGAAAGCCGGGTTTGTGGCTAACAGCTCCATCTCTGGAGGTACACTGTCTCCTAACTGGGCTCAACCATAAATCCTTCCAGATGGGAAGCGTATTCCAGGATGTCTCTTGGTAGCGTAACCACCCGTCGAAATCAAAATTACAAGGTCTTGGCTCAGGGCCTACTCCATTACTCCTAGTGTGTAACTTCGGCCTAGTCCTTATCCTCCATCCCGCTTCCTTAAAGGTAGGAAAACAATGCCAACCTCAGGTTCAAATGAAAACGCCTGCTAGTCAGTAACGTACTATGCACCTTAAAATAAGAGATACCATTATGGTTTATCAGATATACACAGATCTCAGATCTAAATAGGAAGCTCTTAATATCCTATCCTCATCCCAAAGGATGCTTTGCGTATGTCACCCTTACAAATCTCTTAGACCGAGATTTTCCTTCCGGATGCCTGCTTTTTACCTTTACCTAGTCTCTTCTGACTTCATGACTCTGTGCTACTACAGCCTGGTACTCCTGACTCCAGCGTCTCCTCCAAACCACCTTGCCCACTGCTGTTCTATTAATTCTAACAGCTGTGTTCATCGAGTCACTTCCCAGCTTTGGAACCAAGGACAGCTTCCCACAAACTTGAGTGTGGATCTGCCAAGAGCCAAAGGGGACACAAACAAGCAGACTTTGCACAGCATGGCCAGAGTCAGCCTGGTGTTCCGCCACATTCTTCCATCTGGGGTATCGCTAATATGATTGGCTTTGTGTCCTCTCCTTTCCTGCAGGCTAGCAGGTAATCTCTGGTTAGAAACACAGGACTTCAATCATTTGCCCCCCGGCTACTTCTACTACCTTGTCCTACTTTGCTCCTTCATACATACTCTGCAGCCCACCCAGACCAATCTACTTAAATCCTCCAAATACAGTGCTTTATATGTCTCCATGACTTTGCATGTGGGTTTCCTCTGCCTAAAGCAAACTCTCCACACTTCCAGGTAATCCTCACTCATCCTCTAACGCTCAGCATCAGCACGGAACTCCTGGAAGCCTCCCTTCACTCATCACCTACAAATTTGGGCTAAGGTACATCTCCCCTATGGACCCCTGTGGTTGCCATTATCAGAGTACTCATCACCCTGTATTTTTTTTTATTTATTTATTTACTTTGAGACAGAGAACAAGCAGGGGAGGGGCAGAGAGAGGGGGAGACAGCGGATCCAAAGTGGGCTCTGTGCTGACAGCATGTGACAGCCCAATGTGAGGCTTGAACTCACAAATCATGAGATCATGACCTGAAGTCGGGCTCTCAACCGAGTGAGCCACCCAGGTGCCCCTCATCACACCTTATTTTGTCTCTTACTTGTCTCTCTTCCCCTACTGCCTAGCATAATATTTGGCATTCAACAGGCACTTGGGGGTGCCTGGGTGGCTCAGTCGATTAAGCGTCTGACTCTTGGTTTTGGCTCAGGTCATGATCTCTGTTTCATGACTTCAAGCCCCACATTGGGCTCCATGCTGACAGTGGGATTCGCTGTCTCTCTCTCTCTCTCTCTCTCTCTCTCTCTCTCTGCCCCTCCCCTACTCACACAGTCTCTCTCTCAAATAAATAAGCTTAAAAAAAATAGGCAGTTGGTACAGTTTGATGAACAGGGGATGGGTTCTGTTACCAAATTCAAAGGCCACCTCTTACTCTAATCTTACCTGATCTCTCAACACCACTGGCTGATGATTCCATTTTCTTCCCTTGGCTTTCATGACACCAAACCCTCCTGGTTTTCTCCCAGCCCTGGTTCCTCCAGGAATTCTACGTGCTGGAGTGTCCAGGACTCTGACTTGAGCCCTCGTTCTTCCCGGGTTCATGCTTTCCCAGGGTGACCTCTTCTCATCTCAAGGATTTAAATGCTGCCAATCCATTGATGACTACTGGCCTCTGTCTGCAGCTTTTGCCTTTCCGAGCCACCTTGACTCACGTCCAACTACCTATTAGACAGCTTTGGTAAGTTCACATCACCCCTGGATCTTAAACTCAACATGGCCAAACAGAACTCTCAATTTCCAATCCCTCACTCCCACCTTACCTGTCTCTGACTTTCCCAGCCCAGCATCCACCCAGGTGTTCAAGGCAAAGATCAACAAATCATCCTTAATCCTCTCTCTTTCCCTCGCTTCTTAGCACATCACCGCGCTCTGCCAATCCTCCTTCCCAAAGGGCCAAATCCCGTCCCTCTCTCCTAACTCCACCACAACGGCCCTCTTCGAAGCCTCCACCCTCTCTGTTACAGCCTTCAAATCGGCCCCCTTCAGTCCACTCTTTCTCCCCTCCCATCAACTTTCCACGTAGCAACTCTGCTGGTGCCTCCCAGCAAAGTCACTTCTTATCTTTGAAATTGGAGGAGATAAATTGAGACTATGTAAAATCCCATTTCTCGCCCCACTTTTATCCACTAGTTCCAGCACTCAATAATGTATCTTATTTAATTACTCCTCTGACAGTTGCCAATGGTGACTGTCTGATACCATCACTCCTTCGACATTATTAGTTGACTCACGGAGGAAGGAGCTTTCTCTTCTCTTCTCCCCGTTTATTTATTCACTCATTTGTGGATATCAATATGGAGTCAGGAGTTCCTTTTTCATACAGCAGGTTATAATCCATAACTACCAGAGTTTATTTTCATGCTCAACTTGTTCTAGACTTGGCCCAGGGGAGCCCTTCAACCTGGTTTCTTGTGTCCTTGCCAGGTTCCCATCATTCTTTGAGCATTTTTTTCTTTCTGACACAAGATATTCCAGGCTCATCTTATACTTTGCCTCAGCCCTAGAATCCATCATTTCTTCAAGCAGAGAGTGGCATCTGGAATCCGAGGTCTGGGCTCTAGATGTGCTCAGTACTGGGGTATTGCTGTTCCCAGTCTCTTTAAGTGGACAGAGCTAGACAACATGTACACATGCACACATACATATGCACACACACATAGACCAGCATGCATATGTGTGTGCACACATACACACACAGATGCACGCACACATGCATGCATACACACACATAGTATACACACGTACACACAGGTCTATACTTTTTATGTATATCCACAATTTCATATCAATACCTTCAACTCTAACATGTGGTCCATTTCACTCTAGCTTTGTCCCTCTCCACACCTGCTCGTCCATCTCTGACAATGAGAAACATTCTCTCCAGCTCCCACCTTGTGGCTTATTACCTCCCGATGCTGCCAGGCTGCTGCCTACTCCGGCCAGGGCGCCAGCCCCCACCTGTGCCTGTCCGCCAGCCCTCTCTTGTGTTAGCCTCACACACATCACCATATTTTAATTCTCTAAGAAGGGCTTTTCTTTTCAAGAGAGGCACAAGCAGAGTAGAGACGCAGAGGGAGAGAGAGAATCGTAAGCAGGCTCCACGCTCAGTGCAGAGCCCAGTGCGGGGCTCGATCCCACAACCCTGGGATCATAACCTGAGCTGAAATCAAGAGTCAGACACTCCGCTGACTGAGCCCCCAGGTGCCCCGAAAAGGGCTAATTTTCAGTGTACCCTTACTAGAGTGTAAGAGTATCCCCTGCACCTAACATGATGGTTGGTATACGGTGTGTCCCCAAAAATATTTGTTGACTGAGTGAATGACTTCATACAGGCATGTTTCTCAAGCAGGGTCCTGAAAGAAGTATCAGCTGGGGGATCACGGGTGGTGGGAGGAGGAGGGAGGCTGCAAATCACGAATAGCACTAAGCAGGCCCTGAAGTCTAATTCCAGGAGAGCAAGCAGCCACTTTACTTTCATGGATCCTTCTCTGTGGGAAGATCATCAGACAACAAGCAGGAATTTTTATGTATTAGAGCAGGTGAAATGAAAAAGGTCGGGGCGTCTGGGTGGCTCAGTCAGTTAAGCGTCCAACTCTTGGTTTCAGCTCAGGTCATGATCTCATGGTTTTGTGAGTTCAAACCCCATGTCAGGCTCTGTGCTAACAGCACAGAGCCTGCTTAGCACACAGCCTGCTTGGGATTCTTTCTCTTGCATTCTCTCTCTCTCTCTCTCTCTCTCTCTCTCTCTCTCTCTCTGCCCCTCCTCCACTTGTGCTCTGTCTCTCTCAAAATATATAAACTTTAAAAAGAAAAAAAGGATAAATGTGTTTCATTCAAAAAGCAGGGTTTTAAGGGTGCCTGGGTGGCTCAGTCAGTTAAGCAGCCAACTTGTTGTTCGAGAGTTCAGGCCCCGTGTTGGGCTCTGTACTAACAGCTCAGAGCCTGGAGCCTGCTTCAGATTCTGTCCCCCCCCCCCCCCGTCCTTCTCCCACTCACACTCTGCCTCTCTCTCTCTCTCAAAAATAAACAAACATTGAGAAAGAAAGAAAGAAAGAAAGAAAGAAAGAAAGAAAGAAAGAAAGAAAGAAAGAAAAGAAAGAGAAAGAAAGAAAGAAAGAAAGAAAGAAAGAAAGAAAGAAAGAAAGAAAAAGAAAAAGAAAAAGAAAAGCAGGGTTTTCAAAAACTGAGACACCAATCTTCAGAGATTGAACTTCTAAAGCCAATCAACAACTATATGCAGAGGGGATGGTGAGAGGGGCTTCCCTAGGACAGAAGACATCTGGTCAGAAAAAGTTAGAGACAAGAAAAGAAAGAAGTTAGAGTAAAAATGAAAAAGAACAAACAGAAACCTGAAAATGGACTTGGTGACCAAACTAGTGAGATCTCTCAGTCACCTCAGAAGACAAGGACACAGGGCACCTGGCCGGCTTGTCAATAGAGCATGTGACTCTCTGTCTTGGGGTCCTGAGTTCGAGCCCCACATGGGATGTCGAGATTACTTTTAAAAAGTTTTTTCATCTTTAAAAAAAAAACTAAGACAACAAGGGCTTAAGTGCACCCCATCACTGAAAGCAAAGGAACACCCGGAACAGAGGGGAAGTTAAAATTTCCTGAATAGTCAAAACCGTGAGTTATGGACGGCAGGATCTTGGTTACCAAACAAAGCTGCTTTTATCTTCCTACCAAAAGGAAGGTGGAGTCATCCTTGAGGATTATACAAATTACAAGCATTTTCAAGGGCACACAGACAACGAGGAGTATGCTGGAGTGAAATGACGGCACGCATAAATGCATACTCTCTCAGATGCCGGGCACTCAGCCGCTCTACAGCTCTGAGATCACAGCATCGTGGAGTTCTTACAGACCACGCTGACATACCCTTATCCCAGGGTTACGCCACACTACGTTTACTGAGATTATCTGTATGCATCCAAGCAATACTGGCCTTTGCACCTCTGCGTGGAACTTCCGGATGAGAACTTCGCTTTAATACTAGACTATCTGCAAGATTTCCAAAGGACCTGGAAGAGATTTCTGCAACTTTGCATAGTGCCAGCAATTATAAGCTTCCATCAGGAAGTTGTGATCTGTCCACACTCGTGTTTGAATCTCAGTGGCATGCTAGAAAATGTTTGACAACAGCTCTTTTGGGGGGAGGTAGGAGCACTGATCAAGCACTGATCAAGGATCAAAATCCTCGAGGAGAAAGCCAGCAAAAACCTCTTTGATCTTGGCCGCAGCAACTTCTTACTCAACACGTCTCTGGAGGCAAGGGAAACAAATGCAAAAATGAACTATTGGGACCTCATCAAAATAAAAAGCTTCTGCACAGCAAAGGAAATCATCAGCAAAACTAAAAGGCAACCAACAGAATGGGAGAAGATATTTGCAAATGACATATCAGATAAAGGGTTAGTATCCAAAATCTATAGAAAATTTATCCAACTCAACACCCAAAAAACAGATAATCCAGTGAAGAAATGGGCAAAAGACATGAATAGATACTTCTCCAGAGAAGACATCCAGATGGCCAACTGACACATGAAAAAATGCTCCACATCGCTCATCATCAGGGAAATAAACATCAAAACCATGATGAGATACCACCTCCTACCTGTCAGAATGGCTAACATTAACAATTCAGGCAACAACAGATGTTGGCGAGGATACAGAGAAAGAGGATCTCTTTCGCACTGCTAGTGGGAATGCAAACTGATGCAGCCACTCTGGAAAACAGTATGGAGGTTCCTCAAAAAATTAAAAATAGAACTACTCTACAACCCAGCAATTGTACTACTAGGTATTTATCCAAGGGATACAGGCATGCTGTTTTGAAGGGGCACATGCACCCCAATGTTTACAGCAGCACTATCAACAATAGCCAAAGTATAGAAAGAGCCCAAATGTCCATCGATGGATGAATGGATAAAGATATGGTATATATATATACAATGGAGTATTACATCCATTACGATGGATGAATGGATAAAGATGTGGTATATATATATACAATGGCAATCAAAAAGAATGAAGTCTTGCCATTTGCAACTACGTGGATGGAACTGGATGGTATTATGCTAAGTGAAATTAGTCAGTCAGAGAAAGACAAGTATCATATGACTTCACTCATATAAGGACTTTAATACACAAAACAGATGAACATAAGGGAAGGGAAGCAAAAATAATATGAAAACAGGGAGGGGGACAAAACAGAAGAGACTCTTAAATACAGGGAATAAACAGAGAGTTACTAGAGGGGTTGTGGGAAGGGGGATGGGCTAAATGGGTAAGGGCCATTAAGGAATCTACCCCTGAAATCATTGTTGCATCATGTGCTAACTAACTTGGAAATAAATTATAAAAAATAAATAAATTATTGAAAAAAACTGTTAGTGCATGATAGGAGTGATGTTTAATCTTGTTTTCTCTTTGGTTTTTAATAGAAAATAGAGAAGCACAGCTCCTTTTCTTAGTTCATAATCGCTACCCACAAGTGACCTGATGGACAGAGAGGGCTTTATTTTCTGGTTGACAAAGCTGCTCTCACAATACTGCTGTGTCTATTCCTTATACACTAAGCATTTTATAGTACGTGCTAACGCTACACGATAAAATAGTCTGATTCCGAGTGCCTAATACTCTGATTCAATGTACATAAGTGAAAAAAGACGCTTATGTGCTCATTTTTTAATAGTCCTTAAAGTAAATAGCTCTTTCGTTGTAAATCATGGAGGTTGCTAAAATTATTGACTAATAATGGCTTATTTCATGGTTTTTGGTGTAGAGTAGTAATATGCTGTTACAGTTTTCCGGGAAAGTCGCTTTTTAGCAATTTTTCTTCAGAGATTCTGTGTTTTTCCTTAAGTTATACATATTATAAAGGGGTGTGTGTGTGTGTGTGTGTGTGTGTGTGTGTGTGTGTGTGTGTGTTGGGTTCTCTCTTGCTTGTCTTATGGAAACAGGAAAGAAGCCAGGCCCGAATGTGTAATAACATCATCTTCATGTTGTCATGCTGGGATGCTATTACCAAATTCCTGTAGAAAATAAGCATCTGGACTTAAGTAAAACACACCTCTTCTGCAGCTAAATAATGAACCTTCTAATTATGACAGCAGCCTTCACATTTACAGGACTTTGCAGTTTTCAAATGACTTTTAAGTGTATTGTGCCTTCCGGAGGCACCTGGGTGGCTCAGCTGGTTAAGTATCCAACTCTTGATTTTGGCTCTAGTCATGATCTCACGGTTTGTGAGATGGAGCCCTATACAGGGCTCTGTGCTAGGAGCCTCTTTGGGATTCTTTTTCTCTCTTCCTCTCTCTCTATCCCTCCCCTGCTTGTACGCTCACTCACTTTCTCCCTCTAAAAATGAATAATAAACACTAAAAAATAAAAATAAATGTATTGTGCCTTCTGGTGAACTTTTTTTATTGCAGTATAGTACACACACAGTGTTACATTAGTTTCAGGTGAACAACACAGTGATTCAACATTTACATTACAAAGTGATGACCACAATAAACCTAACCACCATCCATAACCATATGAACTTGTTACATGTTAACTCTATCCCTATGTACATTGTATCCTCATGTCTTATTTATTTTATAACTTCAAGTCTGTACTTTTTAATCCCCTTTCCTTATTTTGCCCATCTTCCAACCACCACCCCCTCCCTTCTAACAATCACTGTTCTCGGAATCTCTGAGTCTGCTTCTGGTTTTTATCGTTGTTGTTCACTTGTTTTTTGAGATTCCAAATCTCAATGAAATCATACAGTATTTGTCTTTCTCTGGTTTATATTACTTAGCACAATGCCCTCTAGGTCCATCCATGTTGTTGTAAATGGCAAGACTGTATTCTTTTTCACGGCTGCATAATATTCCAGTGTGTATATATTCCACATCTCCTTTATCCATTCATCTATCAATGGTGGACTTTTGCCAATATATGCTCTGGAATCTAAGGTCCCTAGCAGAAAAGCTACTAACACACATACTGAACATTAACACACATACTGAAAATTCAAGATTGGAAGAAAGAACAAAACAGGTAATTGTTCACTTCGATCTTGGCTTTAATGCAGTGGGCGCCATATTTGGGGAGAAAAGCCCCCAACTAATCACCATTTAGTCTAAAGCATCAGGAAGGACTGCCACATCACACACAACAAGGGTGACCTCACTAAAGAGTATGCATAGTTGATGTGCCTAACAAAAAGAAAAATGCCAGGAGAAAACAATTTTTGGAAGTTGACATGAACTCCTGGAATACGACCAGATTGTGGTATAAATCATGAGATTTCACCTTTTACTCAATGGAGCTTAAATCTCCACGCCCACCTCCGAGGCAGAGATGTGGCAGCAGTGGAAACAATAGGAGAAGAGGTTGTGAGACTCCACCTCAAAGTGCAAAGGCAGTAACTAGCACCTGGCATTCCCAGAAGCAGAGCTATGGCTTGTAAAACCTGCTGTGCTTTCTTGAAGCCAGGTCAAGACCAGCCAATGGCAATGCCTCACTTTCCCCAATTTGAACCTGTACTCACGGAGAATCTGGTATGTACAAGAGGACTGACTCAGAGATTTCCCTTGACTTCAGTGAAAATATGGTCTTAAGAGGGACATAAAGCGTGGTACGTTTAAGAGCAACTAACCAAAAGAGGACGTTAAAGATTTCAGGAAAGGGGAGCCAGTTCAGATAAGAGTGTTTGAGAAAAGTCCCACAGTGAACATGAGATTTTATCTGGGTTGTGAAGGCCCACTGGACTCAGACAGACAAAGAAGGGGTGAGAAGGTAGCTTGAGGGCACTGGGAGCAAAGGCGTAGAGGTGAAACCATGCAGCAGGTACGTGGGCAACATGAGGGGAACCACAGAGTAGACACTGAGGCATGTTTTTCAACCAAGGGTGAAAGTATAAAGACCAGATGTCTTCTGAGGAGTGCCCATTCCTCTGCCTGACGCAGCATGAAAATCTCAAGGCTGGGTGCATGCAGTGGCCCCTAACCTTAAAGCATCCTGCTTCCTCCACACCTGCGAGCAGTAGCTAGCCAAACACAAGCAAACTACAGGAAGAGTTTGGAGCTCTTCCTAATAAACGGTACCAAAGGGAGACAATACAGTAACAGCAGCCAACTCTACAGCCTACTTAAGACGAGAGAGCTCCAGGGAGAAAAACGGGCGACGGAGGCAAGACAAGGTTGTGATAACGATGATGGTGGCGACAACGGCCGCGTGTACGCAGTGTCTGTAACGCCCCAGGAATCGCGCTTCACCTTCCTCGCATCCCCACAGAAACTTCATGACGTCTATTAGTAGACAGGACTTCTGGTAACAAATAATGTAAAACTGACTTAAAATCACTTAGCATCAGGGTGCCCGGGTGGTTCAGTCAGTTAAGCATCAGACTCCTGATTTCAGCTCAGGTCACGATCTCACGGTCCATGGGATTGAGCCCCGCATCTGGCTCTGAGCTGATGGTGCGGAGCCTGCTTGGGATTCTCTCTCCCTTTCTCTCTGCCCCTCCTCCACTGGCACACATATGTTCTATTTCTTAAAATACACAACCTAAAAAAAATAAAAATGAATTTTAAAATTTATTATTTATTTTAGTGTTTATTTATTTTTGAGAGAGAGACAGAGCATGAGCTGGGCTGGGGGCGGGGGGGGGGGGTGGGCAGAGAGAGAGGGAGACACAGAATCCCAAGCAGGCTCCAGGCTCCGAGCTGTCAGCACGGAGTCCAACACGGGTCTCAAACTCACAAACCGTGAGATAATGACCTGAGCTGAAGTCAGAGGTTTAACTGACTGAGCCACCCAGGCGCCCCTACATTCAAAAAGTTTTTTTAAAAGTCGCTTAGCATCCAAGGGGATTAATCATCTGGCATAACTAGAAAATTCATGGGCAGATACTCTAGGCTTCAGAAGTAGTTCAATCCAGGGGATCAAGTGATATTATCAGGATCCTGTCAGTATCTTCATTTCTCAGGTCATTTTACTCTGGCTGGCGGCTTCATGTGCAGCCAGCCACTCTCGGCAGACCCGGGGAAATTGACAGCTGGAAGCTCCCAGCCTACAATTTACACTTGGAGGTCAAAAGGAAAAGAAACTTTCTTCCTTGTTCACTCCCTCCCGCTTGCTTCCCCTGCCCTCTGCCTCTCCGTCTCTCCATCATGGAAGACTTTGGATGGCCCTACTGCATCACATGCACAATACTCAGGCCAACAGCTCCAAGGCCAGGCTTGAGAGCCATGCCCATCCCTTACCACCACAGAGGGGCAGGTAATGGGACCAGAGACCTGCTGGAACCATACGAGACGGGAGGGAAGCTCCCGGGCGGAAAACAAGCTGCTGGCCAGAAAACCACTCCAGGTGAATACTGACGTCATCCCTACTTGGCCACGAGAAAATTGAGGCTCTAGGTAGGTGGTTGTGTATGAAACCAGGCTTTGGAGTAAGAATGCCCTTTGTTAAACCAATGGCCGTTAACCTGAGAAGCTTTTGAAAAGGACTGGGCCGGAGCCCCATCCGGGTAATGAATCCAGAATCCAGGTAGTAAGAACTGGGGAACGGAAATTTTTTTTTAATGTTCTTAGGTGATGCTAATATACAGCCAATTTTGGGAACCCATATCCTAAACACTAGTTCCCTTTAATAATAAACCCCAGCTCCCTTCAGCCACCTTCATCAACCAGCATCTAAGTGAACTTACACTTTACCTGCCGCGCCCCCCATCTCTGTATCATTCCACACCCCATCTTCACAGATGCGGTCCCTCATACCTCACTTGACACGGCAGGCATTCAATAAATTTCTGCTAAACTGTAGCCCCAGATTTTCATACAAACACTCACAAAGGGCTGAGAGGAGAAAATAATAAAACTATCTTCGTGATGTAGTAGTGATGATAACGATAGGAGGAAAAAGTAAGAGGAAGAGTGATCCATGATCTGTCTCTTCTGAGTCAAAAGAGGAACAGAAAAAAAAATAAGGATCTCAGTGGGTAAGATTATCATGTAGTATAAATTATTTTTCCAAATTAACATACACTTCAAGCTAGCTCCTGTGTTTTTGTCCTGCCAGGTTCCTTAATTATGACATCCTATTCCCCAGATAAAGACTAATTAAGCTTGTCAGCACCTTTCTAGAATATGAACTGGTTTATTCTTTAAAAAGCTAGACTTCAGTCAGTCAGAGAAAGACAAAAATCATATGATTCACTCATATGAGGACTTTAAGAGACAAAACAGATGAACATAAGGGAAGGGAAACAAAAATAATATAAAAACAGGGACGGGGACAAAACAAAGAGACTCATAAATATGGAGAACAAACTGAGAGTTACTGGAGGGGTTGTGGGAGGGGGGATGGGCTAAATGGGTAAGGGGCATTAAGGAATCTACTGAAATCACTGCTTCACTATATACTAACTAATTTGGATGTAAATTTTTAAAAATAAAAAATAAAGTTAAATCAAAAAAATTAAAAAATTAAAAATAAAAAGCTAGACGTCATTAAGTCAAAATCCTTTATGGAAAACAGTATATTCTAATGACTTCTTGATCTCTCATTTCATCTGACTACACCATACTAAACAATAGGTTTATTCTGATCAAAAGTTTAAGATTAATTTTACTGTAGTCAAGCAACTGCATGTTGGTTAAAAATCTTCTGTTAGAGCTATGCGAACATAATAGCTATTGGTTCTGTGTTCCTTTGGGTGATTTGTTTCCTTTTCATAAAATAGCTTCATGCTCTCAGACTTCCATTTTCCCCTGCAGGACTCCTGAACCTATGTGATTCATCACTATTTGGGTGTGGAGGTATGTGCCTGTCTCTTTTCTAGGATCCCTCCATTTTTGGCTGCTCTGGGATTTCCCTGTTCTCTGCACCTGCCCTGACTGTGGGCTCTACCCCAGCATGGGCCAACCTCATAAATGTTTATGGGACTGTCTGCAGCAGACCATAGGCGCCAACCACAAGCACCTGTTGTTTCCTCGACTTTCTCCGGACCTGCAGTGCCCATCCCCTGCTGGACTCAGGCATTCCTTCCATCCAGAGAGTTTCTGGGGTTTGTATATCTGCATAATCATGTAATCATCAGTCTGCCAGTGGGTTTATTTCCAAAAACAGATTGGACACTGAAGTGTGTTTCAGGCAACTCAGGTGAGTCCTTAGGCTAAAGAAGCATTTGCCTAAAAGGGCCCTTTCTGTGAAATTTCAAGGCCGACTGGCAACCATAGTCCCTTTGGTCATATTTTTTCCAAGGTCCTGGTTTGTTCATTTTTATTTTCAGTAACCACTAAGGAAAAAAGGAAGGTCTCATTAGAGTCCAGGGAAAGAATGCATGTTTCCTCCGAGGAAGAATCTAGAATTTCCTTTAGGACTTTGATGTTCCTGTCTCCATGACTGCCCCTGCCACCACCCCAGGACTTTAGACTCAGTGGATCTAGGAATCTCTTGATCTCTTTACTTAATTCTTCCTGGACTCAAGTATTTCCTCCATCAAATAATTGTATGTCAGTATCACTTGAATTCAATACGCTCTGAAGGTCTATGTCAACATGCTTAAGGGCCTGCATGGCCCCCTCATATGACAAGACACTGCAAGCTTCCATTGAAAAACCTCCTGCATCCAACCTTCCACATCTCTACCACCTCTTCCATGAACCAACTTAGAACCTCCCATTTCCCCCTGGTTTCCTTAGTGCTGCCTTTTAGCTTCTTTAGCTACTCCCTCAATTTGAAAAATAAGTTTCAGCCTGGTTCTCAATGTCCATTTCTCTTCATGTTAAGATCTATCTCTCACAACTCTTTTCTCTATTACCATTAAGCATAAAAGAGTAGAGCAGAAGACCTCAAGCTTTTTGGTCTTGGGGCCCTTTTACATTCTTAAAAATTATTGAGGGTACCAGAAAAGATTTTTATGGGTTTTAACTATTGCTGCTTTCCACATTAGAAATTAAAACTGTTAATATTTTAAACTATTCATTTATTTTAAAACAACAGCAGTAAACTCATCATGTTAACATAAATAGCTTACTTGTTATGAAAAAACTACATTTTCCAAAACAAAAACAAAAAATAGTTTAAAAAAAGTAGCACTGTTTAATGTATTTGCAAAATTTTTAGTATCTCGCTTAACAGAAGACAGGTGGATTCTTGTATCTACTTCTGCTTTAAAGTTTTTGTGATACAACATTTCATGTAATAATGGAAAATTACACTATTCCCTCATAAAATAATGAGAATGGAAAAAAGGAAAATACTAATATTATTATGAGAATAGTTTTGACCTTATGGAGATCCTGAAAGGGACCCAACGACCCATGGACATTCATGGACCATACTTTAATGAGTATTTCTGACCCAGGGTAAATCCCATCCAGCCCAGCCTAGGCTTGGAAACACCACAACCCAATCTAACTCCAGCAAGATAGGAGTCTGAACAGTATTCATATACAGTTGGCCCTTGAACAACAGCAAGGTTAGGTTACCGGCCCCTGTGCAGTAGAAAAATCCATGTATAACTTTTGATTCCCCAAAAACTTAACTACTTAATAGCCTACCGTTGACTAGCAGCCTCACCAATAACATAAACAGTTGATTAACACATATTGTTATGTTATATGTATTACATACTGTATTCTTAAATAAAATAAGGTAAAGAAAAGAAAATGCTATTAAGAAAATCATAAGGAAGAGAAAATACATTTATACTACTGGATTATATTGAAAAAAAATGTGTGTAAGTGGGGATGGCTTTAAATCCTACTGTTTTCACTTTATCAGTGAGGATGCATTTAGCAACAAGTAGCTAAAAAGCAACCAAAAGTGGCTTACGGGATAGGAATATTTATTATGAGGGTGCCTGTTCAACTCTTGATTATGGCTCAGGTCATAATGGCTCAGCCCTGTGTCGGGCTCTGTGCTCACAGTGCAGAACCTGCCTGGGGCTCTCTCTCCCTCCCTCTCTGCCCCACACCTGCTCACTTGCTCTCTCTCTCAAGACAAATAAATAAACTTTAAAAACCAAATAAATACCCTTCTTAAAGAAGAATATTTGTTATGTCTCATAAGCCCTAAGCAGGATGGTGTTTGGATTCATCGACTCAGCAGGGTCTCTCCATCTCTCCACTCCGCCACTTTCATCATGTCACGTCTGCTCTTTGGTTTTCTCCCCTCATGTTTGCTTGCCTCACGCATCGCAGCCTCAAACCAGAGCACCCAGAGGCAGGGAGAGTACAAAGTGTCCTTTTCAAAACAATAATAAGCTTTCCAGAAGCCCCACGGTGGACATCCTCTCTTGTTTCATTGGCCAAAACCGTCTTTCATTCTCATGCCTGAACCAATTAGTTGGCAAGGGGGAAGTACATCATCATGACTGAACTAGACCGACTAAAAATCACCCCTGACGAACACTGTAACCCCCCACTGGTGAAAAATATTGGGGTTCTCTCTGCAAAATAAAGGAGAGAAGAGCTATTGGGTGGGTGACAAATAGGGTCTTCCCACCTTCTTTCTAACTGAGTTACCTCAGAGAGGTTACTAAACATCTCTCGGGCTCAGTTTCCTCATCTATTAACTGCAAATAATAAAAGTACCTACCATCTCGGCTTTTATGAGGATGAAATAGGATTGTTCGTGAACAGCACTTAGCACAGTGCCTGTCACAAAGTAAGTACCCAGGACGTGTTAGCTATTAATGTGCCATCTAACTCTCAATTTTCTAATCAGATATTCTTTCGGATATATAAGCTGGCCTTCCCTCCTCTTCTAGCGGCTAATAACATCCTCTATAATAATCTACCACATGATTGAAAGGTTTTCTTCTTTATATTTTAATCACTGAGCTGCTTCTTTTCTACTGTCCCTTGGCCATTTATCCAATTGACTTGAAGAGCAGAACAAAAATAGACTCGGTGCTAAATTAAGAGGACTGACAAACACTGAGAATAAAAGGAAAATTGCTATAATCCTGGCGAAAATACAGTTTACTCCATCTGCAATGTCCAAGTATAATATTTGTTTTTTTATAATAAACTATTGTAGACTCCTACTTGGCTAATAGCGCACTGTGACCCCCAGGTCTTGCTATGTCTAAGCATGCTGTTTCCCTCACCATTGGCTTCTCACCACCATGTATTATTTCCTTCTGGTTGACCTGGGGCGAGTGTTTACACTATGTGCCACACAAAACAAAAGACTTCTAAGAATTTCCTTAGACGCCTGTGAAACAGACCATCAGAAAGAGAAACCTCTCAAATATAATGTTTCATCAGCTTGGTATGGCAATATTATCTTTGCAATTATATGCAACTCTCAGGAATGATGTAGGGAATGCAGTTGAATTATGTGTGCATGCTATATGTTGGTTAAAAAAAGGAAGTGCCCAAGTATGTGTCTTCTAGTAGATGAGTGAAATATACATCAATCATCTAGTTCAGAGGCTTTGTGTTCCTTAGGTGTTTTGTGATGATTTCTCTGAACTATTCCTCAGGATAATTTTAATACGGTCATCTTTGTCGATAAGGCTGCATGGGATAAGAGCAAGAGCCCTAGCCCGGGAAGTAGGTGAGCTAGGTTCCAGCCCTGCTTACTGTGAATCATCTGTGCAACATCCAACAATTTACGTGTCCTTCCTGAGCCTCAGCCTCCTCACTCGCCACGACTAACTTTGTAGCTCTGGTACTCCAAGTGGGGCTGACGTTGCCAACCCTACTTGCATCCTGGGAGTTGAAAATACGTTCACAACACTGTGCTCGTGCAGTGTCCACTCCAGGGAGGTACCTGGTAGCTCTTGGAACGTGCACACGAGCTCTTAACCTTGGCAGACAACACCTGACTGTGTCCGTGTGATACCCTTTTGATCCCTGGCTGTGCAGTCTGCTTTTGTGTGTCAAGGACAGTGTCTGGTGTCTATCGGAGAGGAGCTTCCTCTATGTGGAAGTGCAACGGTAGAAATCCGTTAAAAAAAATACTTGAAGAAAATATCCCAGTGGTGTTTTTTTTAATGTTTATTTATCTTTGAGAGAGAGGGAGGGACAGAGCATGAGTGGGGGAGGGGGAGAAGGAGACACAGAATATGAAGCAGGCGTTAGGTCTGAGCTGTGAGCACAGAGCCTTACACAGGGCTTGACATGAACCGTGTGATCATGACCTGAGCCAAAGTCAGACGCTTAACCGACTGAGCCACCCAGGCGCCCTTCTCAGTGTTTTTGATGATCAAATGGCACAGGATCAAATATGTTTTTCACCATCAAATGGCCAGAGAGCATATAGAAACCCTCCTGCCACACACATTTTTCATCTTCCATGTAAGAAAACACCGCTGCAGCAGGGCTGGAGATGGAGTAAGACCAGAACGAGGACTGGGTCTGCTTGTCCCGGAGACAGCAGAATTTTCACTAAAGCGTGCTACTTTTTTTTTTAATTTTTTAATGTTTATTTTGTTTGTGAGAAAGAGAGAGACAGAGTACAAGCAGGGGCGGGGCAGAGAGAGAGACACACACACAGAATCTGAAGCAGGCTCCAGGCTGTGAGCTATCAGCACAGAGCCCGACGGGGGGCTCGAACTCACAAACTATGAGATCATGACCTGAGTCAAAGTTGGACGTGTAACCAACTGAGCCACCCAGGTGCCCCTAAAGCATGCTACTTCTTCAAAATATACCAGTGTCAATGTCAGAGGTTAGGCACTCATATAAATACAAAATACAAAAATTATGTTCACAAAGCTTGATGCTTCTTGCTTATAAGCAATTTGTGCCTCTATTCCTATTTTTAATTTTTTTAATTCCAGTTAATGAACATATGATGTTAAATTAGTTTCAGGTATACAACCCAGTGATTCAACAATTCCTTTATTCTTTCATTTGAGCCTCTGCACAAAGAAAGCAGGCACTTGGAAGGGTTAAGTGACTTGTGCAACGTCACTTAGCCAGGTGGTTAAGGGAGCCAGCCCTGGAGACCAACTCTTCTTACTCTGGTCTTGTCTGTTTCCTGGACTTGGTCCTGCCTCCTATCAAACAAGCTGATTACCAAGGAATGAAGTACATCTTTCCACTGCCTCTGGCTGCTGAGTGATCCACCTGAAAAGGGCTGGTCCAATTGGCAATATACTCCAAGCTAGTCACATGTTCTAATCTACTAATATTAACACTATAATTAAGTTTACTTTTAGGAAACTCCTGAACAGGAAAACCAACCAGAAACCAGATGTTCCAGCTGATTCACTTTTGTATGTACATGTGTGTGTGTGTGTGCTCGGAAATGGCTCATTGCTACACATTTAACCATGTTAGCACACAATGATATGAAAGGGTGGTTAAGAGAGACAAATGACTAAATAAGCGAGTTTTTGATGCAGAGTTTTTCCATCATGTAATATTGATGGTTTCTTACATTTACAATGAGGAGCACCAGCATGACGGTCAAGCAGAAGGGCTCCCGTAGTCATGTCCCAGATCAAATCCTGCCTCTTTTCCTAGCTGGGTAACCCTGTCGGTCTCCTCATTCACATGACAGAGATAAAACTGTAACACGTACATCGTAACGTTAAGAGAAGTAATTGTGGTAATACCTATGGACAATGTCAAGTTGTACTAAGCACACAGTAAGGGCACGGTATACGTTAGGTTATTATTATTATTTATACAATGGAGTGTCACATTATCTTCATGTTATAAACAAGGAAAGGGAGACCTCAGAGGAGTTAGTGATTTTCCTAAACATACAGTATCTTAAGCGGCCTTCTGGAAATTTATTTGCTAAAACCTTACTAAAGGTTAACTGGTGTCAGGCTGAGAGCAAACCCAAGACTAAGGGAGAGAAGAGGAGGAACAGCAGGCTGACTGAGTGGAAGGGGCTCTCGAAGGACCATGAGAGACAGCACTGAGCTGAATGTTGCCAACTTCACACGTCTGCTACATTTAAGAAGCGACTGGTCTGGGCCACCCTGCTTACCCCAAGTGGTCTGGCCTTCCCTCAAAGCATGACAACAGCAGGAGAATCAGATCAGATAGAAAGACCCATCTTATGTAACTTACCAAAACAGCCTCTAAGCAGAAGGCCTGCTAAGTCTAGGTCTGCCCCGTGCGACACAATAAATCTGTTTAAATTTGAGAGGTATCAGTTACGTGGACGCAACCTTCTTTTCTTATGATGTCTGTAAGTTACGAATACTCATAGCTGATAGTAAGTAAAAAAAGAATCAACTAAATTCGCAACTAAAATATCTATAGTGGTAGTGTTGTCATTTTAATTCCCAATCCATCTTGTATTAATCGATATTTTGTTCACTGAGACAAATCTACCGTCACTAGTTTAAAACAATTATCAAAGTACTACAGAGGTATCTAAACCTTATTCTCAAATTTCTGTTCTTTCTCTTTGCAGAGCAGTGAGAATTTGTGGACTGGCACATATTTCCTCACATTATGTATATAGTATTGGCATAAACGTAAGGATGTTTATTGTCAACTTCCTGAGAAATTCAGAAGTGGTCCCGGGGTTAGTTAGTTAACCGGGGTTAATTTGAGGGCTCCATGTCATTAAAAAAGACCCTGACTTTTTTTTTATTATCCCATTTTGTCATCTGCAGGATACTGGTTCCTATCCTCAAGCTTGTAATCTCATGGCCACAAGCTTCTAGAGCCCCAAATATCACCTCCTCACTCAACATTCTCCAAAGCAAGAAGGGAAGAATGAGGGCAAAAGCATTTTCTCTTCATGTGGCTATGTCTTCACTCAGAGAGGACGATCTGGTCTGGAAGCTCCCCAAAGATCCCCCAGCTCATCCAAGACTGCCCCTATACTGAATATGCAAAGGAGAACGGCATGGCTATGGTTGAATGAGGGCAGTGGAGATCCAATCCCGTGGGGCACACAGCCACCTGAACAAAACCAGATGCTTCAGCAAGAAAAAACAAGGAATAGATGGATGTTGGGCAAGAAAGGAAGAGTCTGCCACAGAAGTCTTAGCTCTTCCCAGACCGCATGAGGCTTAAATAAGCCCACCCTCAGGGAAAACGTGGCATTCTCCAAGAAGAGAAAAGATAGGCACTCGAATTTTTGAATATTATATAGACTTCTAATCCACTAGAAACTTCTGGAATTCAGAAAGCACCAAAAGACAGATCTCTCATTCATTATGTCCTGAACAGGTTTTTCAACCTCCCAAGCCTCCTTTCCCTTGTTTGTAAAATGGGTTTATAATACGACTTTCCTCAGGGGTGTGCTTTGAGGATTTTAAAAGTTAATAGAAAACCCTTAGGATGGGGATTGGCATATGGCAAGCCCTAAATAAATCTTGCCTTATTATTATTACCGCTAAGTAGTTATGGAGACCATGTTTGAGTTTCTCCATAATCCAGGGTTAGAAAACCATGAGAGCTTGAGAACGTGGAGACACCTAGGGCAGCTTCTGGAACTTGCCTCACACGAATGCATAATAAGGAAAGGACGAGCAGAGGCGGAGAAATGCTATGGGCCACACAGGCGACTTCAAGGAGAAAGGCGTCAAGGCACTCACTCTGAAGCAATGGATACTCGGCGGGCCCAGATCTGTGCCACAGCCCAGCAGAACCCAAGCAGCGCACAGAACCAGGCCTTGGGCCCTTACAAAGTCTTGCTCTGTAAGTCCCGTTGGGGGCCTGTTTGATGACACTCCGGTCAGGGCTGTAGAGCAACGGAGCTGTGCCCTCGGAGGTGGTGCTGGGGTTGTGATGCTGTGCCGTCTCCTTGCCAAGGAGTCACTCCAGGAAGCCAGAGCCTCGGGAACGACCCGGAGGACCTTTCAGAAGCCGTTGACAGAAGCAGCTGGGAGTTCTCATGCCCAGCACAGAGTCCCTGCATGCAACAATACAGAGAGGAACGGTCACCAAGAGCTGGGCCCACAGGCCTTCCCTGTCACTGAGGGCCATGAGCCACAAAAGCAGGTGCCGTCGACAGTGGCTCCTAAAAGATGGTGCTGGAAACCGCCAATGGGACCGATGCTCATGATTCAAAGCGGCAGAACCTCGGTGAGAAATGGGAGGTCTTACTGCTCAGAAGTTCTGGCTCCCCTCACAGACAGTGCAGGGGATCCAAGTGCTGGTCAGTGAACAGCACACTGTAGAGGGAACAGCATGGACTTGGGAGTCAAAAGACCTGGACTTGAGTTCTGGATTTTCCATTCCATGCCCTTGAGTAAGTCCCTTAATCCTCTGAGTTTCAGAGGATTTAATAAGCCAATATATATATAAACGCTTTATAACATACAAAGTAACAGGAAAATCAATAACACTGTTGTCATTATGTTCTCAGTATATTCCTCAATGAATAGTAAAATTAACAATTTTGCACGAGGGAACCCCAAGGGGCTGTAGCCCCAGAAAGTCTGAGGAGGGGCCCCAGCCGGTTTGGGAGCTCCTCAACAGGAACCTTAGGTTACAAAACTGAGTTCTGGAGAGTGCACATCTCACTAATGAAGAGGATCAGATTCAAATTCGTGATCTCACCTTTGGGCCTCTGCGGAGACGTGGTACAGCTTTTCGGCTGCTTAATGTGCTGGAGATCCCATTTTGTTTCAAATGAAAAACCACCTGGAAGTTTCCTAAAAAGGGTTTTCTTAGGGAAAATTTAAGCATAACATATCTGTGGTTGAACTTCAGTCAGTGGAGTCCCTCCCAAAGTTCCCTGAGAAAACCAGAAGGCAGCAGCATCTCAGCAGTTGGGAGGGGAGGACACATTACAAGACGCGATCACAGCTGCTGTGTCGTCAGGACATCCTTCTGATGGCGCTCAGACTGGTGCTCTCCACCCCGCGCCGCCAGTCTAGAGGATTCCCCGCACACAGCAGGGTAGGGGCACCACCTCCTTGCCTCCCTTGCCTTGGGCACTGTCTTCTGTTTTGGCAACGAGTGCGCTTCTGACAGACTCCATCTGCCCATCCACTTTGAGTTTCCACTGCACTGACATCTGGGATTCAAAACTATTCAATCTACTGTCAACAGAGTCTTCTTTAAAAAAAAAAAAAAAATTAAGGGGAAAAAAAAACAGTCAAGAAGTAAAGGAATCCAAACACTATCTAAAATGAAACAGAGAAACAGCATTCTTTTTGTCTTGTTTTTTAAATAGAGCTTTCCATACCCCATGTGTTTATGCTATAATTAGAAAGCATGTTGTAGAAAGGGTGTTATGATCACCCTTTAAAAATCTTGTTTTTATAACACTGGATTTGCCATATGATATTAATTTGGGGAAAGAAAAACACAGGGAAGCAGCCACAGCACACAGAGTTCGCATTGCAGGGCTATGGGGTTTCAGAGTCAAGAGGGATAGCTAAAAATAATAATAATAATAATGTCTATTAATGTTTTCAGGCATAAAAGTGGTGAAATTGTCTAATTTGAGTCCGCACTGACTGTTGCCTAAACGATGGCAATAGACTGAATTGTCCTGCTTCCCAATTTTTCCCTCCTCTGATTCAATCTCCAGAAATCATTGTCCTGAATCCCAAGTCTGATCATGGCCTCGCTCTGGTCAGAACCATTTAGTAGGCCCCTAGCACTTACAGAAGTAAAGACTGTCCCAACTTGGTTGCCCACATTCCCCCTAGAGCCATTCTCAACAGAAGTGATCCTGCCTCCCCCCAGGGGGTATTTGAAAATGTTGGGGGGGGGGGGGTCTTTCCAGTGGTCAACATGACAGGGACCACTACTGGCTTTGAGAAGGCTGGGACTAGGGATAGACACTCCCTGAGATGACAAAGAAGCTTGCACCCCAAAATACCAATGGATTAGCCATTGAGAAACTCTGAGGCTACCTTCTCAAGTTCTCCATATGTATTTTCTATTCCTTTCTCTGTCATATCCAATGCTCCAGCCACCTTGACTAGTTCCACTTCTGACCTCAGTGGCCGTGTTCACACAAGTCTCTGGTCCGGAATGTCCTTCCCAGCTCACTGATCTTTACCACCCTCAATCCTTCAAAACCCAGAATAAACTATTCCCACCACCCCATCAACATTAACTTCTCCCATTTCTGTGGTTCCACATCACTTTGCTTAAACCTCTGCTTTAACACTTATTGTATTCTGCCTTTAATTAGTGCCATTTTTGTGACTCTTATCTCCACCACCAAATAATACATCCTTGAAGACAGGAATCACCTTATTATCTTTATATACCTATAACACAGAGCACTCACTTAGTACCTGGTACTTTGTAGATTTGTTGAATTTAATTGAATTAAACTCATTATTTTTAAATATTTTTTCTATCAAATACCTGTGGGGACATTCTAAGTTTTTGTTAAACTATTAGTGGATTTAACATGCAAAGTCTTATTTTATTAGGTCTTCATGGGCAAAAATCTGTTTGAGTAAATTGCAAAAATGGTTGGTCTCCTCTCTCTGTAACTTAGGGTTAAATCCTTTCAAAAGAAACAACCAAAAAGAGTTATTCTTCTAAAAGTCACAAGGAAAAGGAAAATGTAATTTTTTGGTGTTACCCAGTGAGATCTTTGTGTACACATAGCTCCCCAAATGACTAAACTTTACAAATGTCACTTGATTTTAATTCAACTTTCTAAAAAAAAAAAAAAATTTTTTTTTTAAAGTCACCTTTGGACTGGGATGAAACATGGAAAATTCCAACTCAAAGTAAGATTTTTTTTTCCCCCTAGGAAGCTGTGAGCAAATGAAAACAAGGTTTGGCGGGAGCATTTTATCACCTCTACCATAGGACGGGTCACTGCCAGCCCCATACTTGTTGATGAGACATTTGGCAAACGGCCTGCTGCAGAAATATAGTCTGTGACTTTATTTTGCTGGAGATTTCATCCGTGAAGATTTTCTTTTCCAGTTACAAAGTTCTCCCAAGAGGGACATAGCTGCTTTTTGGAAACCTGTGAAGTGTTGGCAAGTCTTGCCCTGTTTACCATGGAAACTTGTACTTGGATAGAATTACAGTGTATGACCTGGTGCGAGCATAGATGGATGTTTGATGCCTGCTATTTTCTCTTCGTGTTGATTTGGAAATTCTAAATCATGGAACCAGATCAAATAACTTTGATCTTTCCAGTTCATTTGTTCATCGTAGCATATGGTTATACCTGCACAGACTTGAAAATACATTGGCAGATGACAGAACATATGTTACAATTAAAATTTATGGGTTTGGTTCTGTTAATCTGCACAGAGTTGCCTGAAAAGGGAGTAGACTATTGGTAAGCATGGGTGATTTAATGGCTGCTATCTGTTGTTTTTTCTTCAGGAGTTCTAACATATCATATGGGTTTGAAACTGCATTGATGGGTTATTTTATTTTTTAAATAAGAAAGAAAAAAAATAACTAGCCCTGCCTGCAAGCAGATATTATCTGCTTTTCTCTAAATAACTATTTAAAGCATCTGGCCCAGGATTGTGTAAGAGATTTGTTTTTATGTCTTTGGGAAATATTTAACAGTCTAGTACAGGACTTCTTCGCTTCTTGACTGGATTACGGCAATCATTTCTATCTTGATCCCAGACCACAGTGGGGCACCCCACCCTCAATCCATTTGCCATAGTCTCACTGGCCCTGTCATTCAAAAGGCAGATCTGATCACCCCAATCCAATGGTTAAAACCCTTCACACAATTTTGGAGAGCTTTTAGGAAAAAGTGCCAAATTAGCTTGGAATGCAACATTCTATCCTAACCTTTTCTCTCACCTCACACGACTCTCGCTCTATATTCTTCTGAACCACATGTCACTGGCTAAGGTATCACTCAGTTGTGCCTCTCTGCTTTTGAGCCAGCTGCTCCCATGCATGTAAGGTCCTCTCTGAACTCCCTGCCTTTCCATGGCTTGCTCCTATTCACCTGTCAGCCCATGTGCCATCCTCTCTAGAAACCAACCCAAATTTTCTCATCTAGAAAAGGTGACCTCCACAAGTGTTCCAGTAGTACTTGTGCATGTCTCTAGGATGGCAGCTGTCACACTCACACAGCACTGTAATCACAGAGAAGTTCCAAGGGACCATGTTTTATCCAGAGTGCAACAAATACCCTGGTATGTAGGGCGCCTGGGTGGCTCAGTAGGTTGAGTGTCTGGCTTCGGCTCAGGTCATGATCTTGCAGTTCGTGAGTTCGAGCCCCGCATCAGGCTCTGTGCTGACAGCTCAGAGCCTGGAGCCTGCTGCAGATTCTGTGTCTCTGTCTCTCTCTGCCCCTCCCACATTCTCTCTCTCTCTCTCTCTCTCTCTCTCTCTCTCTCTCTCCCTCAAAAATTAAAAAAAAATTTAAAAAAAATTTTTTAATATCCTGGTATGTAGAAGGTACTCCATAAAAATTGATCACATTATGGGGCACCTGGGTGGCTCAGTCAGTTAAGCCTCTGACTTTGGCTCAGGTCATGATCTCGCAGTCTGTGAGTTCGAGCCCCATGTTGGGCTCTGTGCTGACAGCTCGGAGCCTGGAGCCTGTTTCTCATTCTGTGTCTCCCTCTCTCTCTGCCCCTCTGCCTCTCATGCTTGCGCTCTCTCTCTCTCTCTCTCTCTCTCTCTCTATCTCAAAAATAAATAAACACTAAAAATTTTTTTAAAAAAGATCACATTATGAAGGGACAAAGGATGAATGGAGCAATAAAAGTTTGCATTTATAGTATATTTGTTTTTCTGGTTATACCTTTAGACATTGATAATTCTTGAATTTTCCATTTTGTTTTTTTTTTTATTTTTTTGATATTTATTGTTGAGAGAGAGAAAGCGTGTGAGTGGGGCAGGGGCAGGGGCAGGGAGAAAGGGAGATACAGAATTCAAAGTGGGCTCCAGGCTCCAAGCTGTCAGCACAGAGCCTCACACGAGGCTCAAACTCACGAACTATGAGATCATGACCTGAGCTGTAGTTAGATGCTACCGCGGAGCCACCCAGGTGCCCCCTGAATTTTCCATTTTGAAAGGATCTTAATGATCAGGAATTATTTCTTCCCTTTCTACCATTTTGAGAAAACAACATAGATTTAAGAACCAAGCTGAACTAAAAGAAAGTTTACACAAGCTAAGAACTGAAGAATGTTCTTTTCATGGCTACCACAGCCATGGCTCCTGGTCCCAAGAAGCATCTCAAGTGTGCAGCAGTTCTAAAGCAGTGGATGCTAATAATTTGATCAGTGTGTTTGTTGCTCATCCATCTACCAGGCCCCATGAGCTGAGAGAATGTCTTCTCCTCATCATTCTCCAAGGAACACACTTAAGTATGCTCTGACAGGAGAGGAAATAAAGAAGATCTGCATGCAGCAGTCCAATAAGGTTGATGGCAAAGTCCAAACTGATACAACCTACCTTACTGGCTTAATAGATGTCATGGGCATTGACAAGACTGAAAAGAATTCCTATCTCATCTGTGACACCAAGGGTCCTTTGCTGTTCATTATATTACACCTTAGGAAGCCAAGTAAAAGTTGTGTGAAGTAAGAAAGGTCTTTCTGGGCACAAAAGAAATCCCTCATCTGGTGACCCATGATGCTCACACCAGCTGTCCCCCTGATTCCTCACCAAAGTAAATGAAACTATTCAGATTGATTTGGAGACTGGACAGATTACTGATTTCATCAAATTTGACACTGGTGACCTGTATATAGTGATCAGAGGTGCTAACATGTAAAGAATTGGTGTGACCACCGATGAAGAGAGACATCCTACATCCTAGTTCTTTTGGTGTTGTTCCCGTGAAAGACGCCAGAGGCAACAGCTTTGCCTCTCAACTCTCCAACATTTTCATTATTGGCAAAGGCAACAAAACATGGATTTCTCTTGCCTGAGGAAAAGGGATCCACTTCACCATTGCTGAAGGACAGACAAGACACTGGCAGTCAAACAGAACAGTAGGTGAAATGATCTCTAGTGATGTGACCTGAAGGGTCTTTGTACTTAATTTAAGATAAGATGGCACAAATAGACCCATAAATACGGAGAACAAATTGATGTTTGGCAAAGGGGAGAGGTTGGGGGGGGGGGTGGGCAAAATG
Source organism: Felis catus (assembly GCF_018350175.1). Classification (NCBI taxonomy): domain Eukaryota; kingdom Metazoa; phylum Chordata; class Mammalia; order Carnivora; family Felidae; genus Felis; species Felis catus. Next base: position 18,100,456 of record NC_058384.1, on the reverse strand, counting down.
GATGAAATAGAGTGAAAGACACAGGCTTTCAGTTAAGGAATGAGTAAGTCATTGGGATAAAAGGCACAGCATAAGGAACACAGTCAATGGCACTGTAATGGTGACAGATTGTGGCTACACTTGTGATAGGCATAGCATAACATAGATGTTGTTGAATCACTATGTTACATACTTGAAACAAATGTCACATTATGGGTCAACCATATTTCAATTTTTTAAAAAGATAATATGGCGGGGCACCTGGGTGGCTCAGTTGCTTAAATGCCTGACTCTTGATTTCAGCTCAGATCATGATCTCACAGTTCGTGGGATCAAGCCCCACAGTGCAGAGACTGCTTGGGATTCTCTCTCTCCCTCTCTCTCTGCCTCTCCCCTGCTTGTGCTCTCTTTCTCTATCAGAATAAAGAAACATGAAAAAGAAGTTTTTTAATAAAAATAAAAATAAAAAAAAAGATAGGGGTGCCTGGGTGGTTCAGTCAGTTAAGTACCCGACTCTTGATTTCAGCTCAGTTCATGATCTCACAGTTCATGAGCCTGAGTCCCACAAGTTCATGAGCTTGTGCACTGACAGCACAGAGCTTCCTTGGGAATTCTCCCTCTCCTTCTCTCTGCCCCTCTTTGGCTCATACTCTCGCTCTCAAAAATAAATAAGCATTTTAAAAAAAGATAATATGGCACAATTAGAATAAAAAAACAAAGAATTGAAGAATGCCATTTCAGAACTAAGTATTAGTTCTGAAACCATTTCAGAACGAAGTATTAATGAATTACACAGGCATCATTCGAATGCTCCTGTGATCCCCTGCATGGCACACAGGTCACATATTGGCCAACACAGAACCTAAAATAAAAATACCAACCCTAGTTCGTGACCAGTGAGCTGCCTCCAGTTATCCCATAGATGTTGGTAATTTTCAAGATAAAATCATTTTAAATTAACTTGAATACAAAGGAATTAACATAAAATTCTTAGCAGTTTTGGAAAAAGTATGCTATTAACTTGAACCAGTAATAGGGTTTACAAATCCTTCTCATATTTAAAATAATCCAGAGGCACCTGAGTGGCTCAGTCAGTTAAGCGTCCGACTTCAGCTCAGGTCCTGATCTCACAGCTTTTGAGTTCGAGCCCCACATCGGGCTCTCCACTCTCAGCGCAGAGCCCACTTCGGATCTTCTGTCTCCCATTCTCTCTCTTTCTCTCAAAGATAAATAAAAATTTTTAAACTTAAAATAATCTGCTTGCAGGATTTGTGACTTTCCACTTGTTTTCTTGTATTCCTCCAAAGGCACTGAGAGTTCAGAGACTCCAATATTTAATTCTAGTGTGAATAAACCCAGCTCCAGTCCAGAACTTGCACTTTGTGACATCTTCCACCCAGGCTCCGAGGGATAAAAGCACTGTTTAAAATCAGCCTTCTGAGGCACCTGGATGGCTCAGTCGGTTAAACGTCAACTTCGGCTCAGGTCATAATCTCACAGTTCATGGGTTCAAGCCCCACGTCATGCTCTGTGCTGACAGCTGGGAGCCTGGAGCCTGCTTCGTATTCTATGTCTCCCTCTCTGTGCTCCTCACTGCTCATTTTCTCTCTCTCCCTCTCTCTCAAAAAATAAACATTAACATCAGCCTTCTATGTAGAAAAAAAAAACCTGGAGTGTCATGAAGCGCAACACTCTTTCTACCCTTAAACTACATCCCTCTCTACCCCTGCCATTACTGCTCAGTGTCTATAACTGCTTCAACAAACAGAAACACAAAATAAGAGGGACTAAGGCCTCCGATGTTACAGAGATCATCCACTGACTTAAACTCACACAGCCTACTGTGTTTCCCTTTTTTGCCTTCTTAGCCTGGAAGCTCAGAGGCCAATTTATTACTCAGTCATAAAACTGTTCTACTCTCTGCTTCAGTTAGAAGCTTCATTCCGTCCACTGTATTTTATGAACTACACGTTACTACCCCCCCAAATTCATATCTTGAAGCCCAAACCCCCTAGTGTGGTTATATTTGGAGATGGGAGCCTCTTAGGAATTAAAGTTAAGTTAAGTCATTAAGGTGGGGCCCTGATTCAACAGGATTAGTGTCCTTACAGGAAGAGTCACCAGAGAACTAGTGAACTCTTTTTCTCTTTCCCCTTTCCCTCCTCTCGGCCCTCCCTGCACACACATTAAGGAAAGGCCATGTGAGGGCATAGCAAGAAGGCAGCCAAAAGGAGAGCTCTCACCAGAAACCAAACAAGCTAGAACCTTGATCTTGGGACTTCCAGCTTCCAGAACTGTGAGAAAACACACTTCTGTTGTTTAAGTCATCCAGTCAACAATATTTTGCTATGGCAGCCCTGGCTATTACACATATGATTCTCTCTTTGTCTGACTCTTCACTGCTCACCTGGCAACTAGCCCCTGAGCTCCGGTCACTGTAAACTCTGCTGTGCTACATCTCGCATCGTCCACCCACCAGGCACACAAACTTGGAAAAAAAATACTTCATAAGCTGAATGAAATCAAGAAAGGTAATAACTCAGCACAATAATTCGGGGGCTATACTCAATCTATACTTGCAACCTAAAAAAAATTTTTTCATGTTTACTTATTTTTGTGAGAGAGAGAGAGAATACACACAAGCAGGAAGATGCAGAGAGAGAGGGAGACACAGAATCCTAAGCAGGCTGCAGGCTCTGAGCTGTCAGCACAGAGACCGACGTGGGGCTCGAACTCTCAAACCATGAGATCGTGACCTGAGCTGAAGTCGGACACTTAACTGCCTGAGCCACCCAGGCGCCCCATACTTACAACCTTAATTCAACCTTGTCTGTTGCTTTTAAATTTTTTTTTTCAACGTTTATTTATTTTTGGGACAGAAAGCATGAACGGGGGAGGGGCAGAGAGAGAGGGAGACACAGAATCGGAAACAGGCTCCAGGCTCCGAGCCATCAGCCCAGAGCCTGACGCGGGGCTCAAACTCACGGACCGCGAGATCGTGACCTGGCTGAAGTCGGACGCTTAACCGACTGCACCACCCAGGCGCCCCTTGTCTGTTGCTTTTAAAGAGTATCCTCCATAATTTTATAAAAAGCAATGATAACTTTTTTCCTTCATATACTCTGCTGTCCAGTTTCTATAAGTGCAGTTTCTATAAAAGTGGCAAAATTAATAAGTATACTGCTGTGGCTTGATTTCATGGGACGGTGTATCCTTACCGAACACTGAAATAAGCCCACTTCTACCCCATTTGCTTTGTTTTCATGTTTTCCTCTTTTTTCTAATCTGTAGTATCATCCACAACCCAGCCCCCCTCCTCCATTCTCAGGACTGTCCCTCCTACCACGCTGGCACCAAACAAGCTCGGTATTGCCTATTTCTTTGCTGTCATTCAGCTCAGAGAAAAAACTCTTTTCTTCGTGTAAGACATGCTCCAGGTAGCTATCTTATAAGCCTTCCAAACTGTAAGATCTTCTAGAAGTATAGATGTTTAGAGCTACAGAAAAGCTGATATTGTCCAATGAATAGTTTTTGTGTCAAGAAAAAAAATCATGGATTAAGATAACAGTTTTGGGCCGCCTGGGTGGCTCAGTCAGTTAAGCATCTGGCTTTGGCTCAGGTCACGATCTCACGGTTTATGAGTTCGAGCCCCGCATAAGGCTCTGTGCTGACAGCGTGGAGCCTGCTTAAGATTCTATGTCTCTCCCTCTCCCTCTCTCTGCCCCTCCCCCCACGAGCACTCTCTCTCAAAATAAATAAAAGAAACTTTAAAAAAATGTTAAGATATATATATATATATATGTATATATATACACACACACACACACACACACACACACACACATAATAACAGTGTCCACTACAGCTCACATGCTTAAAACTTTCCTTAAAAATTTTCCTTGTGGGCGCCTGAGTGGTTCAGTCAGTTAAGCATCCAACTCTTGACTTAACAGCTCAGCTCATGATCTCACGGTTCACGGGATCAAACCCCACATCAGGCTCTGCACTGACCAAGCATGGCCTTGCTTGGGTTTCTCCCTCCCTCTTTCTCTGCCTCTCTCTCTCAAAATAAATAAATAAATAAACATTTTTAAAAATTCTCCTTGTGGGCCAAAATATTCTGAATTTTCACTGAATGAAATCACATAGCTAAGACTATTTTAGATAAATCCAATTTGACTTTTTTTAGGTACAGAATTCAAGAAATGACACGTTTATTTTTTGAAAACTGTATTTGGTCATTTTGACAAAAACAACTGAAAAGTGGTTGAGTCTTGTGAATTCCTGTGTGAACTGACTTCAGTGAGAGACAATGTTAGGAAAAATAATAAACTAAAGTTACCTGTGATTTGAAAGTACTTTATGAGTGACTACGAAAAGGTCTTCAATATCTCCTGGACAAGCACATCAACATTAGCCTTTTGGGTATTTAGAAACTGAATAGATTTAAATATCTCAAGATACAACAGGGTCCAAGTATAGAATGACCATTTCCACTGAGTGGTCCAGCATGGATACATGGTTACAGTGCCTCTATACATGGTTCTGGAAAAGACCATTGGTCAGGAAAGCAAGCACCAGTTCCCACTTCTTTGAAAATTAAAGTACTGTTTTCTTGAAATGCCCAAAGAGAGCTTAGCAGACCTGACATTCAAGATGTTGCATGGCCGCCCCAATATGACCTTTCTACTTTTCTATCATAGATTCTATTCTCAAGTCTAATTAAAATCCTTCTTGACAACGCTATCTAATGTTTTCCACCCCACTTATGCTTTATATTATGCTGCTTTGTTTTCTTGATAATACTTATCACTATCTGAAGTTATCTAATTGATTTTTTACTGTCTATCCTCTTGCCTCTCAGAATGAAAGCCTCATAAGAGCAAAGATTTTGCCCTGTTTGGTGCTGTATCTCTGGGGTCTAGAACAGTGTTTGACACAAAGGAGTTACTCTCTCTCTCTCCCTCTCTCTCCCTCTCCCTCTCTCTCCCCCCTCTCTCCTCTCTCCTCTCTCTCTCTCTCTCTCTCTCTATATATATATATATATATATACACATAAAAGGAATGAATTAATGAAACCATTCCCAGAAACATCCAAGCTTCACTGTGTCTGTGCCTTGGAATATAAAGTTTCCTCCATCTAGAAGGCCTGTCCTCTCCTTCTATACATCTTAACAGTCCAGCTGAAATTTTGTGGCATCTAGGCACATGTTAGAGTTGCCAGTATGCATGCATGCTTCAGCCCCCTCCACAGAGTGGAAGCTACTTACAGGATCAGCCTTTGATAGTTCCTTTTCAAATACAGACACACCAACTAATCTTTGATGAAGCAGGAAAGAATATCCAGTGGAATAAAGACAGTCTCTTCAACAAATGGTGCTAGGAAAACCAGATAGTGACATGCAGAAAAAAAAACCTGGACCACTTTCTTACACCAGACACAAAAATAAACCCAAATGGATGAAAGACCTAAACGTAAGACAGGAAGCCATAAAAATCCTAAAGGAGAAAGCAGGCAAAAACATCTTTGGCCTCAGCCACAACAACTTCTTACTCAACACATCTCCAGAGGCAAGGGAAACATAGCAAAAATGAACTATTGGCTCCCAAAAAACAAAAGTCCAGGGCCAGATGGCTTTCCAGGGAAATTCTACCAAACATTTAAGGAAGAGTTAACACCTATTCTCTTGAAGCTGTTCCAAAAAATAGAAATGGAAGGAAAACTTCCAAACTCTTTCTATGAAGCAAGCATTACCTTGATTCCAAAACCAGACAGAGACCCCACTAAAAAGGAGAACTACAGACCAATTTCCCTGATGAACATGGATGCAAAAATCCTCAACAAGATATTAGCCAACCAGATCCAACAATACATTAAAAAAATTATTCAACACGACCAAGTGGGATTTATACCCGGGATGGAGGGCTGGTTCAATATCCACAAAACAATTAACGTGATTCATCACATCAATAAAAGAAAGGACAAGAATCACATGATCCTCTCAATAGATGTAGAGAAAACATTTGACAAAATACATCATCCTTTCTTGACAAAAACCCTCAAGAAAGTAGGGATAGAAGAATCATACCTCAAGATCATAAAAGTCATATATGAAAGACCCAATGCTAATATCATCCTCAATGGGGAAAAACTGAGAGCTTTCCCCCTAAGGTCAGGAACAAGACAGAGATGTCCACTCTCGCCATTGTTATTGAACATAATATGTATGGGAAGTCTTAGCTTCAGCCATCAGACAACACAAAGAAATAAAAGGCATCCAAATCGGCCAGGAGGAGGTCAAACTTTCACTCTTCACAGATGACAAGACACAATATATGGAAAACACAAAAGATTCCACAAAAAAATGCTAGAACTGATCCATGAATTCAGCAAAGTTGCAAGATATAAAATCAATGCAGAAATCGGTTGCATTCCTATACACCAAATGAAGCAACAGAAAGAGAAATCAAGGAATCAATCCCATTTACAATTGAACCAAAAACCATAAAATACCTAGGAATAAATCTAACCAAAGAGGTGAAAAATCTATACACTGAAAGCTATAGAAAGCTTATGAAAAAAATTGAAGAAGACACAAATAAATGGAAAAAGATTCCATGCTCCTGGATAGGAAGAACAAATATTGTTAAAACGTCGATACTACCCAAAGCAATCTACATATTCAATGCAATCCCTATCAAAATAACACCAGCATTCTTCACAGAGCTAGAACAAACAATCCTAAAATGTGTATGGAACCAGAAAAGACCCCGAATATCCAAAGCAATCTTGAAAAAGAAAGCCAAAGCAGAAGGCATCACAATCCCGGACTTCAAGCTACACTACAAAGCTGTAATCATCAAGACAGTATGGTACTGGCACAAAAACAGACATTCAGATCAATGGAACAGAACAGAGAACCCAGAAATGGACCCACAAACATATGGCCAACTGATCTTTGACAAAGCAGGAAAGAGTATCCAACGGAATAAAGACAGTCTCTTCAGCAAGTGGTGCTGGGAAAACTGTACAGCAACATGCAGAAAAATGAACCTGGACCACTTTCTTACACCACACACAAAAATAAACTCAAAATGGATGAAAGACATAAATGTAAGACAGGAAACCATCAAAATCTTCGAGGGGAAAGCAGGCAAAAACCTCTTTGACCTTGGCCGCAGCAACTTCTTACTCAACACATCTCCGGACACAAGGGAAACAAAAACAAAAATGAACTATTGGGACCTCATCAAGATAAAAAGCTGTTGCACAGCAAAGGAAACAATCAGCATAATAACTAAAAGGCAACCGACAGAATGGGAGAAGATAGTTGCAAACAACATATCAGATAAAGGGTTAGTATCCAAAATCTATAGATTTTGTACTTATCAAACTCAACACCCAAAAAACAAATAATCCAGTGAAGAAATGGGCAAAAGACATGAATAGACACTTCTCCAAAGAAGACATCCACATGGCCAACAGACACATGAAAAAATGCTCCACATCACTCATCATCAGGGAAATACAAATCAAAACCACAGTGAGATACCACTTCACACCTGTCAGAATGGCTAACACTAACAACTCAGGCAACAACAGATGTTGGCAAGGATGCTGAGAAAGAGGATCTCTTTTCCACTGCTGGTGGGAATGCAAACTGATGCAGCCACTCTGGAAAACAGTATGGAGTTTCCTCAAAAAGTTAAAAATAGAAGTACCCTACAACCCAGCAATTGTACTACTAGGTATTTATCCAAGGGACACAGGTGTGCCATTTCGAAGGGCACATGCACTCCAATGTGTATAGCAGCACTATCCACAATAGCCAAAGTATGGAAAGAGCCCAAATGTCCATCAATGGATGAATGGATAAAGAAGATGTGGTATATATATATATATATATTCAATGGAGTATTACTCAGCAATCAAAAAGAATGAAATCTTGGGGCGCCTGGGTGGCTCAGTTGGTTAAGCATCTGACTTCAGCTCGGGTCACAGTCTCGAGGTTCATGAGTTCAAGCCCTGCATCAAGCTCTGTGCTGACAGCATGGAGCCTGGAGCCTACTTCAGATTCTGTCTCCCTCTCTCTGCCCCTCCCCTGCTCATGGTCTGTCTCTTTCAAATGTAAATTAAAACAACAAAATTTAAAAAAAAATCAGAATGAAATCTTGCCATTTACAATTACATGGATGGAACTAGAGGGCATTATTATGCTAACCAAAATTTGTCAGAGAAAGACAAATATCATGTGACTTCACTTATATGAGGAATTTAAGACACAAAACATGAACGTAAGGGAAGGGAAGCAAAAATAATATAAAAGCAGGGACGGGAACAAAACATAAGAGACTCTTAAATATGGAGAACAAACGGAGGGTAATTAGAGGGGGTTGTGGGAGGGGGCGATGGGCTAAATGGGTAAGGGGCATTAAGGAATCTACTCCTGAAATCATTGTTGCTATGCTAATTAACTTGGATGTAAATTTTAAATTAATTAATTAATTTTAAAAAAACACAGACACACAAATGTGCGCACGCACACACACACGCACACGCACACACGCACACACACACACACACACACACACACACACACACACACTGGCACAGTGATACTTATTCATTACCGTAATGAATGGGACTAAGGCACCATTCAAGTTCTTAATGTGATTTCACCTTAGCTAAAAATTTAACAAGTGGACCTATCATTTGGTTAGTGCTGTGAAATGGCAAGAGAAATATATCAATTACTGGTGTTCAAAACACTCATAAACAGCCAGAAAGGCAAAACTCTGGTGCAAATTCAGATCATTAGTTAATAAACTTGGATTTATTTTGTCATATTGAGCTGTCCTATTGAGCTATTGAGTTGTCCTCTGCCTGGTTTCTGGGACACAGTCAGGACTCCCTATGGCCTTCTGATAGGAGTTTAGAAAAAGAAAAGGAAAGAAGACAAGACAGAACCTTCCCAAGCCTACATAAATCTGAATGGGCCTCCTGTCCTTAGGTTTATGTCAGGCTGACCTCTTTGCTGCCCTCGTGGAGGAATCTGGCCTGAACGGGTTAGCTGAGATTTAGGAAGGCAGAAGGAGAAATGCTTTTGTTCATCCCTTGAACTGACGGGCCTTAGTACCAGGTGAGTCATTCTAGTCCTACTCATTTTTCAACCACCAAATTCCCCTTTCTCATCCCTCCCCCTGCGGGCACTCAGTCTCTAACAGCCCATTCAGTAATACGTTCTTCAACTATACTCTAAACAAGAACTCTCATGGCACGTAATGATAGTGAGTCCTCTGACCACAAAAATTATCAATGTTTAATCCCATGCTTTTTTTTCTCTGTACTACCTCTATGCTCCTTCGTGGCCTTATACCACAGAAGAATGTCCTTCTTATTATTTCAACCTGCTCTTCAGTATCTCTTGCTGGATCTAGAGGTGAATGAAATCTGTGGACGATAGCACAGCTGCTATGTTTATTTGGTTTTTTTTTCTACCAGTGTGAATGGTGGGGTACACATTGGTGATTTCCAAGGTTCATTTTTTCATACCTAGGTGTGATACCCCAAAGGGTATCATAAAATTCTTAAGACTAAACTAATTTGGACTCATCTTAAAATTTGTGAAATAAATACTGGGCAATAGGATTCCCTGACGCAAAGCATAGCAGAAGTTGTTGTGGGGGCACCTGGGTGGCTCAGTCGGTTAAGCAGCCAACTTCAGCTCAGGTCATGACCTCATGGCTTGTGAGTTCAAGCTACATGTCAGGCTCTGTGCTGACAGTTCAGAGCCTGGAGCCTGCTTTGGATTCTGTGTCTCTGTCTCTCTCTGCCCCTCACCCACTCACGCTCTGTCTCTCTCTCCTTCAAAAATAAATAAACATTGAAAAGAATTTTTTTTTAAAGTTATGTCTCCAGATTAGGAACTATTGTGTTCAGAAACAGACCTAGTGCATTTTGTGAATACTGTCCAATTACTTACAAAGTTTAAATGTTTTGTGATGATAAATAAATTGTTGTTGCATGCAAACTCTTTGAGTTTTAAAATATTCACCATTCTTTAAGCCCTTAGAATTGGAAACCTGACATGTATGGGAAGGTTACACAGACAACTGTTAGTAACTGCAACAAGCATTACTTCCAGGTTGGCTTGCTAACAACAGAAAATAGCTGTAGTCAGCCACAAACAGGTATGCAAGGAAGGAAATGAACAAATGTCAATTATGCGCCCCCCATGGTCAAAACAGATAGATGCATGTTTGCTGACACTAATCCATTCCACTGATGCTCGTGAGAGTCAGATGGGAGTATGGCTTGTTCACAAGGCTGTCTTCAAAAATGGTCTACAACACCCTACACAAACCGGGGCATAAATCCGAAACAAGAGGAAGAGAAGGTAAAGGTTCATCACGCAGTTTCAATCCCAAATGCAGGTGCACAGAGCTGGAAAGTATTTTACTCAGTACCAGTGAATGCAACACAAATAACATTCATACTTCTTTACTAATAATATTTAGAACTTATTACTTAGTATTTATTTAGTACTTACTATGTGCCAGGAACTGTCCAAAGTCCTTTAGCATATTAGTAATAGAAACCTCACAGCAGGTAGTTAGCAGTAGGCTGTTACTGGTTTTAACATCATGCAAATGAAGAAACAGACACAAAGAGAACAGGCAACTTGCCCCAAATCATACATATAGCAAGTGGGTAGGCAATGGAGCTAGGATTCAAAGCCAGGGATTTATGGCTCTGGAATCCATACTATTAACCACTATACTACCTGCCTAAGGGGTACACAACATGTTTATAAACTCTACTGAAAGATATCTTGAAGTTACAAAACATTCAAGAAGCACTGCACAAGAAGAAGGAAAATGATGCCCATCCAAGGAGCTGTGCTGCCACAAACAACTACAAAGAGACAACAGACCAACCTGATCAGTATAGGTGGGTGTTACCAAAATGGGTACAATACCTGCATCATCACTAAAGGAAGACATTCAACAACTGCTAAAATAGGAAGCCATTAAAAACCATACAGAAAATATTGAGGTGCCTGGGTAGCTCAGTTGATTGAGCATCTGACTTTGCCTCAGGTCATGAGCTCATGGTTCATGAGTTTGAGCCCCATGTCAGGCTCTATGCTGACAGCGTGAAGCCTGACTCGGATTCTCTGTCTTTCTCTCTCTGACCCTCCTCCACTCACACACTTTCTCAAAAATAAATCAACATAAATAAAAAAAAAAAATACTGGGGAGCCTGGGTGGCTCAGTCGGTTGAGCATCTGACTTTGGTTCAGGTCACGATCTCACTGTCCGTGGGTTTGAGCCCTGCATCGGGCTCTGTGCTGACAGCTCAGAGCCTGGAGCCTGCTTCAGATTCTGTGTCTCCCTCTCTCTCTGACCCTCCCCCATTCATGCTCTGTCTCTGTCTCAAAAATAAATAAACATTAAAAAAAAATTTTTTTTAAATACAGAAAATACTGTGCATCTGTTGTGAACAAATCAAATTCCTAAGAAATAAGGTAAATACTGTAGTGTGGCTCTTCCTCAGTAATATTTAAGGGAGAGTAAGATATACCCTTCTTGGCATATCAGCTACAAACAGGTATGCAAGGAAGGAAATGAATGAATATCAATTATGGCAATGAGGCATCACTGAACTAATGTCACAACAATCATGAAGGCGTCGGCGGGGGGTGGGGTTGGGGGGCAGGAGGGAGGGTGAAGAAGCATCATCACTCCTTCCAAGTTACTCATCTCTTCAGATTAATGGACTATATCCACGGTCAGCACAAAACTCTTTCAGACAATGTGAGGAGCTGTAGGCAGTGAAGATCAGATTAGACCTCCATTACTAGCTGTTTCCTTTGTTTGTTTGACCAGCATCATCATTTCTTCTTTCTTCTTATGGCATTAACATATGTGGTGATGATACACAGTTTTATAAGACAGGCACTCCACCTGAGCCACGTGTGCCCAGTTGAGGCACCTGCACATGCCTGGATTGGTGAATCCTACCATATATTAGCATTGACTTAATAGAAACAACCAAAATTACCGAAATTACTTCAAGGAGCCAGTTCTAGGGGATTATGACTTAAAAACTAATGCTTTGGGCCTAAGAGAAATTCAAAAGTATGGATATTATTAAATAAGTTCAACTATTTCAGCAACAGGAAATGTCACAGCATCATTATAGTTCACAATGAAAATAATAATGCCCAAGTGCCCATGTGATCCTCCAAGGGTATTCATGAAAGGAATTGCTTGCCTTATGAGATATAGGCTTGATACTACAGTCACTGAGATGATCACATGAAATACACCATTTTTAATCTATTCAATTCTTAGTAAATCATTTGGACAATCATGGAGCCTTAACTAAAAATCTTGTTTCATTAATGTTGATTTATTTTTATAAAAGAAAATACAAAATTAAAAATTAAATTAAACCTGCAAATGGAAAGTAAATGTGAAAACCATAGTTAATCATCTAGAAGCAACATTAAGACACTTGAAGTAAGCAGAACATGTGATCATATCTTCAAATAACACCTTTGTTAATAGCACATGAGTTGCTAGCGAAAATTACATGTAAGCCCTCTTATTTTTGAAAACTTTTTTTATTTTGAGAGAGAGAAAAAGTGGGGGAGGGGTAGAGAGAAAGGGGTACAGAGGATCTGAAGCAGGCTCTGTGCTGACAGCAGAGAGCCTGATGTGGGGCTCGAACTCACAAACTGTGAGATAATGACCTGAATCAAAGTCACATGCTTAACCAACTGAGCCACCCAGGTGCCCCAAGCCTTCTTATTTTTAACAAATCCATACACCTGAACCTTCAGCAACACAGTGTTCACACATTTCCTACCTTGTTATGCCAGTGATTACACAAACTAATACAAATACAAACCAGTAAGTATTTTATTATTAAAATCCACTAAGACAATACACCATCATTCTGACATTTATTTCTTTATAAAAGTAATTAAAAAGTAATACTAGTGCTGAATTATGTGATACTACAATTAAGACACCTGGGATATCGCATTCAGATAAAACTGCCCAAGCTAAAAATGTTAGGTTATAAAACCTGAGAAAATAAAAGTATTCATTTGTTCATTTGTTCATTCATTCATCCATTCAACTAACAATAATATTAAGTACCCATAAAACAGTATAACATATGTTGTACTACCCATTTTTGGTAAGTATTAATACATTTATTTATTGAACATTTTATTCATATAGTCTATTATGAGTTCAATAAACATTGTTCTTAGATACACTTTTTTTAATATTTATTTTGAGAAGGAAGAGTGCACATGAGTGGAGGAGGGGCATAGAAAGAGGGAGAGAGAGAGAATCCCAAGTAGGCTCCACGCTATCAGCAGAGAGCCTGATGTGGGGCTCGAACCCGCGAACCATGAGATCATGACATGAGCCAAATTTAAGAGTAGGATACTTAACCAACTGAGCCACCCAAGTTCCCCTGTTCTTAAATATAGTTAATGAACTCTGTGATGAAACTCTTGAGAAAATCTCATAGTTTTCTCAAAATGTTTTTCCTGAGACCAACTTTTTTTTTAATGTTTATTTATTACTGAAAGACAGAGAGAGTCAGAGCATGAGCAGGGAAAGGGCAGAGGGAGACACAGAATCTGAAGCAGGCTCCAGGATCTGAGCTGTCAGCACAGAGCCCGACGTGGGGCTCAAACTCACAAACCACGAGATCATGACCTGAGCTGAAGTTGGATGCCTGAAGTTGGCGACTGAGCCACCCAGGTGCCCCAAGACCAATTTTTATTTGAGGAAAATACACATTAAAAAAATTGGGGACCAGCCACAGCAACTTTTTATGCAACATGTCTCCGAACACAAGGGAAACAAAAGCAAAAATGAACTACTGGGACCTCATCAAAATAAAAAGCTGTTGCACAGTGAAGGAAACAATCAGCAAAACTAAAAGGCAACTGACAGAATGGGAGAAGATAGTTGCAAACAGCATATCAGATAAAGGGTTAGTATCCAAAATCTATAAAGAACTTATCAAAGAACTCAATACCCAAAACAACAAATAATCCAGTGAAGAAATGGGCAAAAGACATGAATAGACACTTCTCCAAAGAAGACATCCAGATGGCCAACCGACACATGAAAAAATGCTCCATATCACTCATCATCAGGGAAATACACATCAAAACCACAATGAGATACCACCTCACACCTGTCAGAATGGCTAACATTAACAACTCAGGCAACAATAGATGTTGGCAAGGATGCGAAGAAAGAGGGTCTCTTTTGCACTGCTGGTGGGAATGCAAACTGATGCAGCCACTCTGGAAAAGGGTACAGAGGTTCCTCAAAAAGTTAAAAATAGAAGTACCCTACAACCCAGCAATTGCACTACTAGGTATTTATCCAAGGGATACAGGTATGCTGTTTTGAAGGGGCACATGCACCCCAATGTGTATAGCAGCACTATCCACAATAGCCAAAGTATGGAACGAGCCTAAATGTCCATCAATGGATGAATGGATAAAGAAGATGTGGTATGTATATACAATGGAGTATTACTCAGCAATCAAAAAGAATGAAATCTTGCCATTTGCAGCTACATGGAACTAGAGGGTATTATGTTAAGCAAAATTAGAGAAAGACAACTATCATATGACTCCACTCATATGAGAACTTCAAGAGACAAAACAGATGAACATAAGGGAAGGGAAACAAAAATAATACAAAAACAGGGAGGGGGACAAAACACAAGAGACTCTTAAATATGTAGAACAAACAGAGGGTTACTGGAGGGGTTGTGGGACAGGGGATGAGCTAAATGGGTAAGGGGCATTAAGGAATCTACTCCTGAAATCATTGTTGCACCATATGCTAACTAACTTGGATGTAAATTTAAAAAATAACTTAAAACAAAAACTTACTCCCAAATGTTTCAAAGGAAAAAACTGCAGTATGTACTTGAATCTTTTCTACATAAGATTTCTTTTTCAAAAGATTTTTTTAATACTGAAAAAAGATAAAAAGGCTAGAAACTGCATCCTTTGAGACTTTTTTTGGCTTCCACTGCAGGATTAAGCCTTAAATCTCTGAGCTTTCCTGCTTGGCCTTCCACTTGATAAACCCTTTTCCACTTTAGAGTCTTTACACTCGCACTCCATCTGCCAGAAATGCCTTACCCTGAATGCGCCCATGGCTTTGCTCCCCACTGCACTCCTGTCTCTGCCCAAATACCCTCTCCTCTGGCAGTACACGCCCCCATCACTCTGCACCCTTTCCCTGATGCAATAGACTGTTATGCAAATCTGCTTTGGATCCTTGTGACTGAAATAACAAGAAGAAGTTCATGTGTAATAGACCCAGCGTTAGGATGGCTCCATGACATGGATCCTGAAATAAACAGCAGCATTACTCATCCTCGCACGTCAATAAAGATTGTTTCCAGACATAAGGACGTTTACTGACTTGGAAACTATTTGAGCCTTAATATTAAAGAGTATTACTTTCATTAGAAATTTCTTGGAGGTCTGATGACATTTGCTGATTGGATTTGAAAGTCAAGTAAAATGAGATGGCCCCTCTCAGGCACTAAATATATATGTGGCTTTTAAAGTTAGACAGACCTGGCTCAAATCTCAGGTCTTCAACTAACTGGCTGTGTGAGCCTACACCTGAAACTACTCTCATTAAAAGCACCAAAACCTCCAAAAATCCAACAGACACATTCCAGATCTTATGTGACTGGAACACTCTGAATCATTTGGTGCAGATGATAATTCCTTTTTTTTTTTTTTCCAGGAATTTTGCTTTCTTTCTACATTTTTGGCTGTTCCTTCTCAAACTCTTCCTTTTTTGTCTTCCAAATATTGATGTTTCTCAGAGTTCTGAACTAGGCATTCTTTTCTCCCTTCCTCAGAGTTCTGAACTAGGCACTCTTTTCCCCTCACTCCATTCTTTCTTGGCACTATCACTCTCTCCCACGGTCAGACTCCCACAATGGCATACAGTTGTCTCCCAAGGTCCAGATTCAGGTATACAACTGTCTACTCAATATCACCCACCATATACATTTCCCAGAGACACTTCAAGTGGATCATGTCCAAGCAGGAACTTGGCACTTCCTTCGCACCCAGCCTATATTCTCCTCTTCCTTCTGCTAATGAAAGCACCGTGACCCATCCAGTCACACATTTCATAAACCTGCATCACCCTTAACTCCACTCTCACTTTCCCCCTTCCCTTCTCTGATCAGTCACCAAATCTTGTCACAGCTACTTCCTATATGTTTCTCAAATCTGTCCATGTCCCTTATTCTCCACTGTCATTATCCTAGTTCAGGAGAAAAAATCATCTCTGTATGGATCGATCGCCTCTAGAGAATACAGGCTTAAACAGGTAGCATTGCCATGAGAAATAGTTCATGAACAACTTCGGGTATTTGGAGTAAATTAATATCCTACTCTAGGGGTCTCTGACTCTCAGGGAAGGTGAAGGTCATATCCTTTTTTCCTGGGAGTCAGAAACTATGCACCTTAAGGAGGTTGTTTCATTAATTAACAATAAAGCAGAAAATATAAGCATTTAATATTTGGGGGCACTGACTTTGCTATCCGAGTGATCCTATACAAGCCCAGAAAAAAATCTAGCCAATTTGATTCTATGTGGTCCAAAGTTGGTTAAATTGAGAACATTAACAGTTAAGATTTAATAAAGAGGGACGCCTGGGTAGCTCAGTCAGTTAAGCGTCTGACTCTTAATTCTGGCTCAGGTCATGATTTCATGATTCATAAGATCGAGCACAGAGCCTGCTTGGGATTCTCTCTCTCCTTCTCTCTGCTTCTCCCCAGCTCACTCTTTCTCACAAAATAAATAAACTTTTTTCTTTAATATTTAATAAAAGATTTAGGAACAAACACATTTATAATAATATACTATTACTAGTCAATTATTGTACCTTCATGTTAATAAAAATGTAATGCCTATACCTTTTATGAACAACCTGAAAGCATCAAAATGACAATTTACAAATACCCTACTAGATTTAAAGTGTATTGTTTTAGAAAAAGTTGCTACTTATGTAGTTAAATAGTTACTACTCTTACAACTTAATAATAAAAAAGACAGCCCACTTAAAAATAGGCAGAGGAAAAAAACAGGCAAAAGATTTGAATAGGCATTTCCCCAACAAAGACATATAAATGGCCAATAAGTCCATGAAAACATGTTCAACACCATTAGTTATTGGAGAAATACAAATCAAAACCACGCTGAGATACCACTTCGGGCCTACTAGGGTGGCAATCACCAAACAAATGGACAATAACAAGTGCTGGTGAAGATGTGGAGAAATTGGAGCCTTCATATATTGCTGGTAGGAATGTTAAATGGTACAGCTGCTTTGGAAAACAGGTCGGCATTTCTTCGAAATACTACCATATGAAGGGTGCCTGGGTAGCTAGTTGGTCAAGCGTCCGACTTCGGCTCAGGTCATGGTCTCATGGCTCATGGGTTCGAGCCCCGCATCCGGTTCCGCACTGACAGTGCGGAGCCTGCTTGGGACCCCCTCCCTCTCTCTCTGCCCCTCCCTGCTCTTGTGCACTCGCGCGCTCTCTCGCTCTCTCTCTCAAAAGATACACATTTAAAAAATACATGTATATTACCATATGAAATAGTGCTACACCAGCAATTTCACTTCTAGGTACATACACAAGAGAAATTAAAACAGATGTGTATGCAGAAAATCTGTACACCAATGTTCACAGCAGCCTCACTCATAATAGCTAAGAAAAGGAACAACCCAAATGTCTATCAACTGATGAATGAAGAAATAAAATGTGGTAAATCCATACAATGGAATATTATTCAGGCAATCAAACAGAATGGATTACTAGAGCATGCCATAACATGCATGAGCCTTGAAAACATTACGCTCAGCGAAAGAAACCAGATGCAGGTCAGTCTAACTCTAAAACCCATATATATAGTGCCTGGGGGAACCTCTCATTTTACTTGACTTTTCAAATTCAATCAGCAAATGTCATGGGACCTCCAAGAGATTTTTAATAAAAGTAATATTCTTTAATATTCAGTTGTAAATAGTTTCCAAAGCAGTAAGTCCCATTACATCTGGAAACAGACTCTTTATTGATGTGTGAGAATGAACAATACTGCAATCTGTTCGGGATCTGTGTCACGGAGCCGTGTTACACATGGACTCCTTTGCGTGACACAAGGGTCCCAAGCAGATTCACATAAATTTATTTTCCTAAAAATGACACACCAAATGTATTTACAACATAATATAAAATAAAAAAAACACCTTTTCAGATAATTTAAATAAATAACTATAACAATCTTCCTGATTTTGTAAAACTCACTCTATTTCTAAATATACGTTTGCTGAATTTCTGTAACCCTTAAGTTATAAAGAGATTTCAAGCAGAAGTTTTTGAAGGTTCATTAAATGACATGCCTTTGTAGATTTATTTTTTTTTAAAATTTTTTTCAACCTTTTTTATTTATTTTTGGGACAGAGAGAGACAGAGCATGAATGGGGGAGGGGCAGAGAGAGAGGGAGACACAGAATCGGAAACAGGCTCCAGGCTCCGAGCCATCAGCCCAGAGCCTGACGCGGGGCTCGAACTCACAGACCGCGAGATCGTGACCTGGCTGAAGTCGGACGCTTAACCGACTGCGCCACCCAGGCGCCCCTAGATTTATTTTTAAAAATTATTCAGTGCCTGGAAATTCAGATATGATGCTATTGACTCCTTTACTCACCACAATAGACAAGTGTTCAGCTCATTTATTCTCAGAACAAAGCCTATCTTTGACACTTCTTATTATGTCACATTTCATTATATTGTAGAAAACAATTTTTATGTTAGAAAAGTAAAATACTTCCCAGACTTTCCAATGACCTTAAAACAAAAACAAAAACAAAAACATCTGGGGGCACCTGGGTGGCTCAGTCAGTTGAGCTTCTGACTTCAGCTCGGGTCACGATCTCATGGGTTCGTAAGTTTGGCCCCTACGTCAGGCTCCTTGCTGTCAGCACAGAGCCCGCTTCAGATCCTCTGTCCCCCTCCCTCTTTGTCCCTCTCCCTCTCGTGCTCTCTCTCTCAAAAATAAATAAAACATCTTAAAAAACAAAAACAAAATCATGGCTAAGTCAGTATTTTGGAACTTGTGCTCTTTTACATCAGAATCTGATCCATAACTGGAGATGCCAGGACAGCCCACAAATGTTATCTAGGAATATATAACATTCCTGAGGCCAAGACTAAATGCTTCTAGTAAATCTAGTTGCTATATACCATGATGTTTTAAAGGTAAAATACACTCAGAGTATCATTTAGGATGTCAAGTTCACATTTCCCCACTGTACCTCTGACATAAGATCAGAGTCACTCTTTCGATGCATTTTACTTCAAAAAATATTTATTGATCATCTGCACCCCTACACCTCTTTTCTTCACCTCCTAATGAGCAAAGAGAAAAAGAAGTCCCTTAACACCAATCCACAGCTCGTGACTCCACAGGCTAAGGTTAAAAGCCCAAGAGTACAGATTCTTGAGAAAGATTAATCAAATTTCTTCTTACTACAAAAGTTAGACACCAAACCCAAATTAACCTAAACTTAACAATTTTTTTGAAGAATAAATTGGCTTATGTACCAAAAGTCTAGAAGCAGAACTAGTTTTAGGCATGATTTGACCTGAAAGTCCAAATGATGTAATTAAGCTTCTTTCCTATCTACCTTTTCATTCTGCTTCCCTCCACAAACTGGTCTTCTCTTCTAACCAGTCTTCTTCCCTGCGATTGGAAAAAATGGCCACTGACAACTCCAAACTCACAATATCCTAGTACCATTACAGCAAAGGAAAGAAACAGGCACCAAAGTCTTCTGGCACAAAAGTCCTAATTTGGCTTATGAGTTTGGCTAACATACACACAGTTCGTGAGTTTGAGCCCCACATTAGGCTCTCTGTGGTCTGCACAGAGCCCACTTCATATCCTCTGACCCTCCCCCACTGCTCTCTCTCTCTTTCTCTCTCTCTCAAAAATAAATTTATTTTGGGGGGCCCCTGGGTGGCTCAGTTGGTTGAATGTCCGACTTCGGCTCAGGTCATGATCTCATGGTTGGAAGGTTCAAGCCCCACGTCAGGCTCTCTGCTGACAGCTCACAGCGTTTTGTTTTGTTTTTTTTTTTAATGTTTACTTATTTGGAGAGAGAGAGAGAGAGAGAGAGAGAGAGAGAGAGAGAGAGAGAACACGAACATGGAAGAGAGAGGGAGACACAGAATCCTAAGCAGGCTCCAGGCTCTGAGCTGTCAGCACAGAGCCCGACGCGGGGCTCGAACCCACGAACCCTGATATCATGACCTGAATCAGAGTCAGACGCTCAATTGACTGAGCCACCCAGGCACCCCTCTCAAAAATAAATTAAAAAAAATTTTTTTTAAAGAATAAGACAACAATATCTGCTCATCACTTCTATTCAACACTGTATTGGAAGTCCTAGACAGCACAACAAAATGCTTTTGTTACACTGTAAGAAAAGAGTTGTGGCTTTTGGACTGATGTGCCGCTGCCCGTTATTTTGATATCCTACAGTCTTGAATCTGTCAACTCACCCATCTGATCCACAACATTACAGATTAGGGAAGTTATTCATTAAAACAATTTTCAGTGAGATGAGCTGGGATTACTTTGGAAGCACATATGATCCTATGTCCTTATCTAGAAGGAGGAGAAAAAATAATGCTTCCAAGAATAGACTGACTTTACTGCATCACTATAATTTGCCGGCAATTGTCTCTTTTTTATGAAGCGTATTCACATCATTGCCTTTGGTTATCAGGGACAAATAATGACTGTTTCGATTTTCCTTCTTTTTTTTTATTTTTTATTTTTTAAAATTTACATCTAAATTAGTTAGCATACAGTGCAACAATGATTTCAGGAGTAGATTCCTTAGTGCCCTTTACCCATTTAGCCCATCCCCCCTCCCACAACCCCTCCCGTAACCCTCAGTTTGTTTGCCATATTTATGAGTCTCTTGTGTTTTGTCCCCCTCCCTGTTTTTATATTATTTTTGTTTCCCTTCCCTTATGTTCACCTCAATTCTATTTCTCCTTCTCAACCTTTTTCAAGACTCAAATCTTCACTCTATTTGTAAAGTAACAGTTCATTATCAAAAACTGTCTTGCTCTTTATTTTAAAATGCTGTCTGCATTTTATAACAAATTTATGTATGGCTATGTTCACTGCTGTTTGTTGTGAACATAAAGCTTATGGTATAGCACGTAAACTTTATGTTACTACATTCAAAGCAATTGCTTGTTAACAACCACATCAGTTATTTGGTGATTGGGAAGACGTTTTAAGCATTTTACATCCTAATATGGTAGTTTGTTATGTGTGTGTAAACGATGGCCCCAAATATGTCACACGTAGATAAATAATGTTGTGCAGTATGGTCTTAACATTCAACAGATACACATAGATGGAGATAGAGAGAGAGACATAGACATAGATAGAGACCCAGAGATGGATGAGTGGATGGACAGAGATAGAGACACAGAGATACAGATGGAGACTCAGAGGAAGAGATAGGCAGAAACAGAGAGACGTCCTGGGCAGACAGTGGGCACTGTGCCCTTGAACCTTGAGCAAGCCAGCAGATGCCTGGCACTGTCGAACTCTCCCACAAACACTGAGGTAAACTCCAAGAGCCTCTCTGCGCCAACTTCTTATGTGCCCCAGGAGGAACTTTCCTTTTTGCTGATGTTATATTGTGCCCAGCGATCCTCATCTGCTTCAGTGCCCTGGCATAGTACGTGGGGCGCTCCTCCCTGTCAGTGGTTGAGATGGTCCTTGCTTTCTTCTTCGTCATCTACACATGTGTAGATATGTACATATGTACATATCTACATATGTGACCTAGTTTATCAACTAGCCCTGAAGTGTTTTCTTTTGAATCTTCATGCTGTGAACCACTACCTGATCATGTCCACTGTTGTCCCTGTTAAACAAGGAAACCCCTCCAGAATTGTTTCCAGGGTAACCTAATCACCAAGGGCCTCTTTGGCCATGATGCCCTATTCCACCTTTCTCTTATGGCAAAAAGACATACAGTAGCCTCCACAGCCTCTGCAGATGACAAACAGGCCAATGCCCCTCACTTCTCTGCAGTCTGCAAGTAACCCTCCCTCCAGAATAACTCTCTCCAGTGTCAACAATATGCCAACTGCCAGCCCTTTATTCAGCTACAAGTGCCTTGACTGGGATAACTGTACACGCCCTCCTGGCCACAGCCACCTGTAGGCCACCTTCTGCAGCACCCAAAGGAAGATGCCAGTTCTAACCGGTTCATGCCCCACCTAAGCCACAAAGTGAAGGGAGAGGGCGTCTCGTATTTTAGACTCTAAATCCCAGGCTGTGACTGACTCCAAATAACCTCCTCTGTGTAGGGAGTGGCTCTGGGGAAGGATAAATAAAAATTAAACAGATGGTTGGAAACAGGTAATAAATAATCTTTTGATGTAAAAAAAAAAAATAGAGGCATTCTGTCAGAAGAAAATTTAATCAGGAAGACATTCATTAAGGTGTGTCTGATAAACCATTGGAACTACACCAAAATAAAAAGCTTTTGCACAGCAAAGGAAATCATCAACGAAACAAAACGACAACCTACTGAATGGGAGAAGATACTTACAAATGATACATCCAATAAGCACTTAATATCCAAAATATATATTGGGGCGCCTGGGTGGTTTAGTCAGTTAAACATCTACCTCCTGACTTCAGCTCAGGTCATAATCTCACGGTTCGTGGGTTCGAGCCCCATGTCGGGCTCTGTGCTGACAGCTCAGAACCTGGAGCCTGCTTCAGATTCTGTGTCTCCCTCTCCCTCTCTCTGCCCTGCCCCTGCTCACACTCTGTCTCTCTCTCTCAAAATAAATAAACATCAAAAAAAATTTTTTAAACCCACAATGAGATATCACCCTATACCTGTCAGAATAGCTAGAGTCAAAAAGACAAGAAATAATAAGTGTGGGTGAGGATGTGGAGAAAAGGAAACCCACATGCACTGCTGGTGGAAATGTAAATTGGATGGGGCAGCCACTGCAGAAAACAGTATGGAGGTTCTTCAAAAACTTAAAAACAGAAATATCATATGATCCATACTACTACGTATTTACCCAAAGAAAACAAAAACACTAATTTGAAAAGATGTATGTATGCCTGTGTTTACTGCAGCAATATTCACAATAGCCAAGATATGGAAGCAACCCAACATCCATCGATACACAATGGATAAAGAACAGGTAGTATATATATGCAATGGAGTATTACTCAGACATAAAAAAAATGAGATTTTGCCATTTGCAACAACATGGACAGATCTAGAGGGTATGATGCTAAGTGAAATAAGTCAGAGAGGGGAGCCTGGGTAGCTCAGAGGTTAAGTGTTCGACTTCAGCTCAGGTCACGATCTCACGGTTGATGAGTTTGAGCCTCATATCAGCCTCTCCGTTGTCAGCACAGAGCCTGCTTCTGATCCTCTGTCTCCCTCTCTCTCTACCCCTTCCCCCCCAAAAATAAATAAACATTAAAAAAATAAGTAAGTCAGAGAAAGACAAATACCATATGATTTCACTACATATGGAATGTAAAAAACAAATGAGTAAAGAAACAAAAAGCAGAAAGACCCATAAATACAGAGAACAAACTGATGGTTACTAGAGGGGAGGAAGCCCAGGGGGATAGACAAAATGGGCAAAGGGCAGAGGGAGATACAGGCTCCCAGTTACAGAATGAATAAGTCACAGGGATAAAAGGGCACAGCATAAGGAATGTATACAGATGGTGGCTACACTCACAGTGAGCACAGCATAACGCACAGACTTGTGGAATCATCATGTTGTATTCCTAAAATGTGTGTCAATTATACTTCAGTTTTAAAAAATCAATAAAAAGATATGCCTGTACTTCTTGCACTTGGAGAAAGATTAGGGAGGAGAAAGAAGCAAAAAAAAAAAAAACATATTATCGAAAATTGCAAACTATTTTGACTGAATGACTGCCTCTTTGTTTCATATGCCTATGTAAAAAAATTTAAAAAGACTTCAATGGCAGAAAGACTTGCCTACAAGCAAAAACTTTAAGATACATTCCATTTTTTAGAAGTTGAATTCAGTTAAGTGCCAATTCTCCCTCCCTTTTGAGTTCCCATTCCTCACACTGAAAGAGATGGCTAGGTCACCATACACTCACTTTCCTAAAGCACACACATTTCTCCCCTCCATCATCTCTATTTCAAATGTAATTTCAAGTCTTCCCAACAATGGACCAATGTTTGCAGTCGAGTGGTTAATCCCTATGGGTCATGGAAATGACCTCCATAGGCTGACAGCAAAGGGTCAGATAAAGACACTT
Organism: Felis catus; assembly: GCF_018350175.1. Lineage (NCBI taxonomy): Eukaryota > Metazoa > Chordata > Mammalia > Carnivora > Felidae > Felis > Felis catus. The sequence goes on along the minus strand of NC_058384.1, from coordinate 18,076,015 downwards.
AAAATACAGATTTTCTCCACCTCTCTCTTTCTATCCTCGTTAACGTTCTCACCCCACCTTCTAATCATCTGATCTGGAAGATGTTCTCCTCTGCAGAACCACACCAAAAGTGGGCTTATTCTACAAGTCTGAGGGGAAATGGGAGTCAGATAAAGAGTCTGGTCTTACATTCCAAAGTCCACGTCTGGCAATCCCAAATGCATATTTGGTCAAGTAGAAAGTGAACCAGAAAAACTTGGTTACAACCAAGTATAAATGAAGGTATAATGAATCACTGAGATATTTTATGGTGGCTTTATTTGGAGAGTGGCCATTCTGTAAAAGGTCATTCCCCACAGGACACCAGACTTCCTAAGATGATCAGTATTGTTAACAGCAATTTACTGTTCTGGGGCCGCCTGGGTGGCTCAGTTGGTTAAGCATCTGGCTTCGGCTCAGGTCATGATGATCTCACAGCATGAGTTCCAGCCCCGCGTGTGGCCCTATGCTGACAGCTCAGAGCCTGGAACCTGCTTCGGACTCTGTGTCTCCCTCCCTCTCTGCCCCTCCCTCACTCATGCTCGCTCTCTCTCTCTCAAAAATAAACATTTAAAAAAAATTTTTTTAAAGAGCAATTTACTGTTCTTTCTTTGTTACAATAAAATAGCACAGGTGCAAGAGGAAAAAATTTTTCACAGAACAGAGAGTTCCTTCCTACTATAGCCCTTGGCGAGTTCTTTCTCAAAATTACCTCCATTAGGAGTTTCTTATTTTCCAGACTTTCTGTGCATTTATATATGTATATGTGCTTTAATAGTAATCCATCTAATTCCAATGTTTTACACAAAAGGAGGAATATGGTTTGTTCTATATTTTTTAATAACACATCTCACTTTTGTTAAGAGCTGCATGATATTTCCTTATTGTATGTTTAGGTTGTTTCCAATTTTTTTTCTCATTACAAACTATGTTGCAACAACTTATATGCACATCTTTTCTGACTTGTGGATATATATCCATTTGGATAAGTTCCTAAAAGTTCTGTGTATGGTTAATTTTAATGGATATTGTGAAAGTGTCCTTCACAGGGTAATCTGTGCCAATTTGTCCTTGGACTAATAGTGGAGATCAAAGTACTTCCTTCCCATGCAAATCAAACCCATAATGTGAAATCACCTCACACCCGGTTGGAATGGCTAAAATCAACAACACAAGAAATAATAGGTGCTGGCAAGGAGCAGAGAAAGCGGAACCCTCTTACCCTATTGGTGGGAATGCAAAGTGGTGCAGTCACTCTGGAAAACAGTATGGAGGTTCCTCAAAAAGTTTACAATAAGAACTACCCTAAGATCCATGGGGCACCTGGGTGGCTCAGTCGGTTGAGTTTCCGACTTCGGCTCAGGTCACGATCTTGCGGTTGGTGAGTTCAAGCCCCACATGGGCTCGCTGCTGTCAGTGCAGAGCCCGCTTCAGATCCTCTGTCCCACTCTCTCTCTGCCCCTCCGCCACTCACGCTCTCACTCTCAAAAATAAGTAAAACATGAAGAAAGAAAGAAGGAAGGAAGGAAGGAAGGAAGGAAGGAAGGAAGGAAGGAAGGAAAGAAGGAAAGAAAGAAAGAAAAGAAAGAAAGAAAGAAAGAAAGAAAGAAAGAAAGAAAGGGTGTAAGATCTAGCAATTGCACTACTATTTACCCAAAGAACACAAAAATACTAATACAAAGGGATACATGCACCCCCATGTTTATAGCAGCATTATCTACAATAGCCAAGCTATGGAAATGGCCCAAGTGTCCATCAACCGATGAATGGATAAAGAAGATGTGGTGTATATATATACAATGGAATATTATTCAGCCGTAAAGACCAAATGAAATCTTGCCATTTGCAATGCCACGGATGGAGCAAGAGAGGATTATGCTAAGCAAAGTAAGTTAGTATAGATAAAGACAAATACCATATGATTTCATTCATGTGGACTATAAGAAACAAAACAAATGAGCAAAGGAAAAAAAAAAGAAAGAGGCAAACCAAGAAACAGCCTCTTAACTATAAAGAACAAACTGGTGGTTACCAGAGGGGAGGTGGGCAGGGGGATGCGTGAAATAGGCGATGGGGATTAAGGAATGCACCTGCCGTGAGGAGCACTGCGTGATGTGTGGAAGTGTTGACTCATTATATCATACACCCAAAACAAATATTACACTGTATGCTAACTAACCAGAATGTAAATAAAATCTTTGAAAAAAATAGAAACTACTTACTTACCCATAGCCTCATGTATGTTATTATATTATCCAATTTTTAATCCTTTTCAAAATCTGATAGGTAAAAATAACCCCTTTTTTTTGCTGTTTTGTTTCAATATATATTTATGTATAAATGAGGTTGAGCACTTTGATGTGTTTACAATCTATTTGCACTTATTTTTCTGTAAAATGCCTATTTATATTATTGGCTATTTCATGTAACTTGTATTTCCCCTATTAATGTATAAGAATACTTGTGTATTTAGGGCACCTGGGTGGCTCAGTCGCTTAAGCGTCCAACTTCAGCTCAGGTCATGATCCCACGGTCTGTGAGTTTGAGCCCCACGTCGGGCTCTGTGCTGACAGCTCAGAGCCTGGAGCCTGCTTCGGATTCTGTGTCTCCCTCTCTCTCTGCCCCTCCCCCACTCATGCTCTATCAAAAAACGAATAAACTTTTTAATAATAAATTTTTAAATAATAATTTAAAATTATTATCTATCAAAAATATCTATCAAAAAATGAATAAACTTTTTAATAATAAATTTTTTTAATTAAAAAAAAAGAATACTTGCGTATTTAAGAACATTAGGGGGCACCTGGGTAGCTCAGTCAGTTAAGCATCCAACTTTGGCTCAGGTCATGACCTCAGGGTATGTGGGTTCAAGGAGCACATCAGGCTCTGTGCTGACCGCTCTGGAGCTTCCTTCGGATTCTGTGTGTGTCTCTCTCTCCCCTCCCCCACGTGTACTCTCTCTCAAAAAATAAAAACAATAATCAATTTTTTAAAAGTTAGTATTTTGGGGCACCTGGGTGGCTCAGTCAGTTAAGCGTCAGACTCTTGATTTCAGTTCAGGTTATGATCTCACAGCTCGTGAAATCAAGCTCCGCCCGGGGCTCTGTGTTGACAGCGCAGAGCCTGCTTGGGATTCTCTGTCTCCTGCTCTCTCTGCACCTCCCCTGCTTGAAGACTCTCTCTCTCTCTCAAAATAAATAAATACGTGCCCAAGACAAGATCTGTAAAATCTAGGGATCTACCTACTGACTTCCTCAAATGCCTTTTCCCCTTCCTTGCATGTAATAAAGTACAACTAGGACTTTTTCTAAAGAACATTTTCAATTACACAGAATACTTTTGCACATGAAAAATTCAACAGAATACATATGTAAATAATGAACTCATGTATCAAAAGAATAAATATGCAAATAATAAACTCCTATATCTTGTCGATGACCTTGAAGGCCTGTCCTCATAGGGTTCATCCCTCTTACTACATTTTCTTTCCCATTCATTGCCATTTCTTCTTCAGGGACACCAATGGTAAGTAAGTTGGACCTCCTCTGCCTGTCGTGCAAGTCATTAATTTATTGTCTCTCCTCTCCAGACCCGCCCTTCACCACCTGTTCTGTGATAATGAGGACAGACCTTACAAACATCTGTCCTCTGTTAGTAGAGGGCACTGGAAAGAGACCTCTCTTCCAGGTTCCGATGCACTCTTCTCAGCAGGCCCCCACAGCACAGGGAGCCTCTGAGGTGCCCCATCCAGCAGCACATACGCTTTCTGACGCAGCAGGTACCAACAACTGCCAGAGACCGGAAGCTCATGGCCCCTTCCCATGGGAAACTTCCCCTAGAGTCTTCTCCGTCAGCCCTGCTCCTCCTGGCGCACAACTCCATAGCCTCAGTGAACTTCTGCCTTCCAGTGAGCCATAGCACACCCTCTCCACAAGATCTGGATCTCGGACCTGGGCGAAAGGGAAGAAGGTCTTCCAGAGTTTGGGTACTGTACCTTCCTGGACTGCTAATGTACTTTATTCCTAGGGGTGGTAGCTGCTCCCTATATCTACCACTTATGTACTCAGCATTCTTGTAACTCTTTGCTAGCGGTTACGGGCTAAACTGTGTTCTGCCAAGATTCCTATTGGCAAGTCTTAATTCCTAGTATCTCGGAATATGACTGTATTTGAAAATATAGCCTTTCGAAAGGTAATTAAAATGAGGTCATTAGGGTGGGCCCTAATCAAATACGAGTGGTGTCCTTATAAGAAGAGGAAATTTGGACACAGACACAGAAGGCAGACCGTGTGAAGACAGAGGGAGATGACAGCCATCTATCATCCAAGGAGAATGGCCTCAGAAGAAATCAACCCTGCTGATTTCACCAGAAATTGTGAGAAAACAGATGTCTGTCGTGAAGCCACCCAGTCTGTGGTACTTATTACGTGGCAGCCTTAGCTAACTATACACTGACCAGTCCCATTATCCCAACATCTTGTTATGGTTAATAATTCACTAGGTTGTACTTTCCCAGGTTGTAATTACTGTCTAGTTTGTCTCCATTCATATTGTTTTCTCGAACATTTTTAACTCTTTATTCTTTTTAATTAAGTTTTTATTCATACCTAATTTTGCAAAATTTTCTCAAACAAACCTGTCTTCGATACACCTAGTTGTTTTTTCTGCTTTTTAACACTACTTCCATTCCTGGAATACTTTTTTTTTTTTTTTTTTGCCCTTCTATTTCTTTCCTGTAGGCTTCCAGATCACTTTTCATTTCCTCACATTGTCTTAGTAATCATTTCTTTAAAACTGGTATTTTTTCTTGTCCTCTTGTTTCATAAAGTCCATTCTAAAAATCTCTTTGGTATCACTGACAAGTGTTTATTTGCATTAATCAACTATTGCCTAGCATATCTTGTTTGGTGTGTATTCACCATCGACATTTTATTTTCTTTTTTTGTTTTGAGAGAGTGCACATGAGCAAGGTGCAGAGAAAGAGAGGGAGAGAAAATTCCAGTAGGGTCAGAGAGAAAGAGAGAGGGAGAGAGAAGTGGGGCTCACCCGAAGCGGGCCTTGAACTCACAAACCGTGAGATCATGACCTGAGCTGAACTCACATGCTTAACTGACAGAGCCACCCAGGCACCCCCACGATCTACCTCTAGTGGATTTGGTTCCTTTCCTGCTGTCCCTATTATACTGCAGTTTAAGCCTGGTGCTGGTTTGCTTTAAAGCCACTCTTTCTACGCCTGTTATTTGTTGAAGAGAAAACCAGGGAGGTAAGTTGATACAACAGACAAGTTCAATGACTGCATGTTTTTCTCAGATATTTGCCCACGATGCCGGGTACCCTACAGCACACCTCCATGCTCTCCTGTGTCTCATCCCACAGAAACAGGATCATTTCCATGTGAGAACAACACGTACCAATTCTCGCTCAGTTGTGAGCGTGCTGTCTCCCCAGAGCTGTGTGCTGCCCGTGACCAGCCACAGAGCACTGGGACTGGATTTAGTCTCAAAACTCTTCCAGCCCACTTTCCAGGCACCACTATCAACGAATGAAAAGTTGGCAACTGACAAGAAAATCACTTGCCAGGGATGCCTGGCTGGCTCAGTCAGTAGAGCATGCCACTCTTGATCTTGGGGTGGCGAGTCTGAGCCCCACGTTGGGTGTAGAGATTACTTGTAAAAGACGCTTATGACATAAAAAAAATTAAATCTTAAGAGAAAGAAGAAAATCATTTGCCATTCTGTGTTTACATTTGTGATTCTGGCATAAATAAAAAATTTATTTACTTGAATAAAGTAAAAAATTTACTTGTGAAATCCCTCCTTTGAAACTTCTAACCATACCATTTATCCAGTTAATCTTAGGGAAATTTTTCCAGTGATGTCACTGGTAGACCATCTTTGCTGACATTTGGACTCCTAAGAGTCCAAACTGATTCACAGTCTCTACTCCCAACATGATCCATAGTCAGAACAAGTTTTCAAACTTCTGACTGAAAGGCACAGGCACATATCCGAGAAATCCGAGAGAGGAGCATGACCAGGCACTAACCCTGAAGCGTCTCTTCCTCTGTGAGCCACAGTCTGGTAAGTTCCACTTGAGCACACTCTTTGCAGACTCTTAAGGTTTTAGCTGGAATTTATAATCGGCAAATGGACAGAACAAATCACTAAAATGTACCAAATTCCTTATTCGTTCTGGACTGCCTGAGATTAAACTTTTAGCTTTGAATGTATTGCCTTTGCTCTCTGAAAAATACGTATATTTTTTGGATATCACAACTGGGTGATAATCCAAAAACTTCACACTTATTTTCTTTATAAAGACAATTTTAAAATAGTTTTAACAGGATATTAAATCTGACATCACTTAGTTTTTGGTTTCTCTTTTTTTTTATACGACAGATGTCTTATATATGTGTGTGTATATATACATACACACACACAAACATACACACACATATATATTATAAAACAAGGTGGTTGGAGCACCTGGGTGTCTCAGTTGGTTAAGAGCCAGACTTCAGCTCAGGTCATGATCTCACAGTTCGTAAGTTCGAGCCCATGTCAGGCTCTGCCTCCCTCTCTCTCTGCCCCTCCCTGTTCACACACACACACTCTCTCTCTCAAAATTAAATAAACATTAAAAAAAAAAAACAAGGTGCTTGACTTTTTTATTCATTCATTTATTCATTCATTCATATGCTCAACATACAACTATTGAGTGCCTACTATGTATCATGCACTCTTCAAAAGCCTAATGATACGGCAATACAAAAAACAGACACAAATGCCTGCTTTATTGCTGCTGACATTGCAAGGGACATCAAAGACACTGTGAAGCCAGTTCTTCAATTACTCACTTCTTGATTGTCTAAGAGGAGGCTAAGTAAGAATCCACTGGGAGGGTGAAGAGGCTGCTGATAAGGATTTTTTTTTGAAAACTGTTGTTGGAGTGTCATAAATTTCTTTCCCCCATGGGAGGGAAGAGAAGTTCTGTCGTCACCTCAAGCCAGCTGAAGGTCCAACAGGACCATATGAAAAGCTAATATGCATTTCCTGGAATTTGAGGGACATAGGGGAAGTTACCTGATACGACTACACAAAGAAGCGAAGGTAAGGATAGCTAAGAGCTGTCTATAGAAGAAAAAGTTTGTATCAACAGTAAGCCAAATATCTGCTGACAGCCGGGCAGAAGGGTCTGTTTTCCAATGATCAGCTATAGACCCTGTAGAATGGAGCTATCTGATAGTCCAGTTGATTAGCTGACCATGAGTTTCACCAACATCTCTGGCCAACAGTCAGGCGGCCTCAACAAGAGGAGGAAGGCAACCCATGGATGCAGAAGTGGAGTGGAGGGAAGAAACTGGCCACAGGGCAGCAACACTCATGCCAGGAGCTGCAGACGAAGGAAGGCCTGCAGGGAAACGATCACTAAACATTAAGAAGTGCCACAGGAAAAAAGAAAGGCTAAGTCTGGGATTCCACCCTGCTCAGATGGCATCCTCACCAGTGTAACCTTATCAGTGCAGAAGGACTTTCCTACCCCTTGCTTCTCCTTCCCCTGTTTTAATATTAAAGGGCCCCAAAATAGCAACCATTAAGTGGAGAATGCATTGTAGCAAGAAAAGACAAAAGTCAGATTAACCCACCCCCCCCCCAATTCCCAACTTCACCCCTATAATCTTCTAACCCCAAGGCCAATCTAAACTGGGAAATAAGAGATTTTACAGTGAGTGAGATTTTGGACTTTTGATAGTCATCTATGATATACTTTTAATTCTTTAGTGAGACGGGAAAACCTTGCAACCTAACTGAGGCTCTATCCCAGGGGCTAGAAATAACTAATCCAAAGGACAAGCGGAAAAGAATGAAAGGCACTTTCTGCCTCACTCTACTGAGTGCGGGCTCATTTAACAAACCAATTAAGTAGGCTTAGCTTGTCCTAAGGAGGAAGAAATCCACAGTTAGGAAAACTTCTGAATCAGATATACTGAGAGAACAGGGTGACACAGACGTGGATTCTTTGATAGGAAAAGTAAAGCTAAACAATGCCTCCTTGTCCAATTTCTTAATCACCCAAAACAACAGAAGATTATAAGTTCCTAGGAAAATAATTATTTTTACTGCACTGTATTCAGCAACTCCTCGAAGTTTTCCCAAATACCTCGAATTCCTTCTATCACCTCAGCTCAGAACAGGGAGATTGTGACCTGTGAATTACAGGGCTTCCAGGTGAGTAACTCTTTTTCTTTTTTTCTAAAGCTGAACCTGAGTGTGAAAAAGTTCAACTGTGATCAAATGAACAAAGTTTCAACCACCTTTGCAATAGGATACAAAGGTCACCCAGAATAGGAGATAAGTGAGTCAGAGATTAAATATAGTAGCCGTTTTCAGATCAGAATGCCCTGGTAGCATGGATCCAGGAATATTTAAGCCATGTCCTCAATTTATCATAGAAACAATCTTTCTAAACACATGATGGACAACTGTGAACCCTAAAAACAGAAAGGACACATGTAAGGTCTGCCTCTAAAGAAAATAAACTAATAACTCTAGAAATTATTGCCTGGTCACCTTAACTTTGATACCTGAAAAGACCAAACTCATCAATCATTTCATTTATAAACCACTAAAAAGATCACAGGGTGCCAGTGAATGGTAAGCGGGACTTTGGGAAGGATAAATCAGTCAGCCCCGTGTAGTATCAGTCCATGACAGACCACCAGGCATTATTGATGGGATGAGAAAGGAAAAAAAAAAAAAAAAAAAAAGACTTTAATCCTTGTCTTAAAGGACATACTCATAAATAAAGTTGGGAAAATATTTTCAAAGTACATGACTACATGGATTCTGAACTTGTTAGAAGTCAGGACAGATGGAATTTTATTCTCCCCTTTTCTTTCCTGGCGAAAGGACAAGAGGGATGGTTAAGTTTTAATTAAATATATGGGAACAACAACAACAACAACAAATCTTTACCAAGTTTTTGTAAATTGGGAGTGTGTCATTCTTTCTGCAAATGGAGAAAACACATTCTCCACTTGGTTTCCTTTTTTTTTTTTTTTTTAACTGTTTCCTTCCTCCCACCCCCGGGGCCTCTCTCTACTTCGAATTTATAAATGTGTAATAGTCAAAGTCTTCAATATCCATCTGTAAATGGCTTTGCAGATGAATTTCTTTTACGCTACATTCATCTAAAACTAACCAAAAGCTAAGGGATTTGCTCCCCCTCCAAAAATGAGAGAGGTTCAAGGGATGCAGAGAAAGTAAGCGAGCTGGGTAAAACCAAGATGGGCTAAAGAAAAAAAAGGAGGGCAGGGGCTCTGATATTTTTCACGCCGAGGAAATGGAAAGAAGTTTAATCCGTGTAGACAGAATCACAAGGAAACGGGAATTGAGTGCAAGACTCCATTGACTCTAACATGGTTTTGACCTGAAGCCAAGGGGTACACTCCCACAGGGACTAAAGAAGCCACAAGGGGACTGCTCCAATTATGAGAAACTTCTACAAAAATCTCAGCACTTTCCACAAATGTTGCCTCAAATGAAACACTGCTTTGTGATAACAGTGATAACACAACTACCTCATTAATCTTCCACCAGTGGAAGCCATTCTTTTCCACAGTCCCTTTCATTAACTGGGCAAGAAGAAATATGGCTCTGAATGGTCCTTGCTCCAAACTGTTTTGTCAACAACTCATGATAGCTTTTTACCACTCTTGTTACCATTACTTCCAGGTCATACCACCATTCCTGATGACTTTGATCATCTCACTCCCTACCGAATCCCATTCCCATTCTTACTGACTTAACACCTAGTTCCTGTCTACAAAACTCTTCGATTCCAATGAGATGCACTAACACTTCACTTCAGTTACAAGATGGCACAGATGCACTTTGGATTTTATTTGCAACATGGCTCCAAACTCATTAAATCTGGGTTTCCTGTATACAACACTTTGATTCCCTTACTTGTATTGAACTCTTTCTTAAACTTCATTATGATCCCAGAACTTTGGTCTGTAAATAAAACTAAATTTAAATACAAACTTTCATATTTATAGGCCATATGACTTTACAAGAGTTACTCTGCAAACCTCAGGCTGTTTCTTGGTATAGCAACATATCGTCATTGCCCGATACGACAACCCAAGACACTACACAAGATGACAAAAACTGGCTGTAATATTATCAGCTAAAAATAAGAATACCACATAACATTTCTGAGGGGAATTTCCATTAGCTGCACTGGTAGTCAAAATGGATGAAGAAACATTCTTGAACTATAAATCACATTTTCCACAATCTAAATAAAATATCATAGAAAATTCCGAAAAAGGGAGGAGAAGGCTTTGCCTCTCTCGTTATGTGTCTCCAACTCTGAGATACAGGGAAAATAATAACCAGCAAAACAGATGACTGTCTTTCAACTATATCAGCCAAAACCAGAATAAAAAACAGTCATGTTCTTTGATTCTTCTATTTATTATTTCCTCTCTTTCTGTATCTATTCAAGGACTATAATCTCTAGTGCCCAATGCAGTAGAAGGCAGACAGGGTATCTGGAGGTATATTGCATCCAATCTTTTTTAAGTTTATTTATTTATTTTGAGAGAGACAGAGACAGCACGAGTCAGGGAGGGTCTGAGACAGGGGGTGAGGGGGAGAGAGAGAGAGAGAGAGAGAGAGAGAGAAAGAGAGAGAGAATCCCAAGCAGGCTCCACACTGTCAGCACAGAGCCCAACACAGGGCTCAAACGCACAGAACTGCGAGATCATGACCTGAGCCGAAACAAAGAGTCAGATGCTTAACCGACTGAGCCACCCAGGCGCCCCTGCATACAATGATTTTTAGTTGCCTAAGTATGTCTAAATAAAAATACTACTGGAGATATAATTTTTCATACCGTATTATACCAGGAAAAAAGCTGCATTGTATGTTCTAGGAAGTTGCAGAACCCAATTGTTAAACCAAGATCTAATGCCAGTCCAGCAGGTCCACATAAGATAGTCATTATACATACCAACCTGCTCGTGATAAAATAAAAAGTTTAATCTCTTAAAAGTAATTAACTTGATGTCTTCCACAAAAAGCTAGAACACAGCCTTTATAAAGCAGAAGACCAAGCCATAAACAGAAAATAAATTGAAATAAAGGGAGAGGTGAAATAAAAACAATGCAAGGAAGTCCAAAATAGAATGCTAAATTAAAATCTACATCTGAGGGGCGCCTGGGTGGCACAGTCGGTTAAGCGTCCGACTTCAGCCAGGTTACGATCTCGCGGTCCGTGAGTTCGAGCCCCGCGTCAAGCTCTGGGCTGATGGCTCAGAGCCTGGAGCCTGTTTCCGATTCTGTGTCTCCCTCTCTCTCTGCCCCTCGCCCGTTCATGCTCTGTCTCTCTCTGTCCCAAAAAATAAATAAACGTTGAAAAAAAAAATTAAAAAAAAATAAATAAAATCTACATCTGAGATGGTAAAAATTACTACAGAAATCTGAATCATCTAATTTAATCCAGGATAACATCTTCTGACCAAATAGGGCTTATCCTAGGAATTCAAGGCCATTCCAGTATTTAAACAACAATGAATGAAGTAATTATATTAACAGATTTGTTAAATCATATGATCATTTCATTAGATATAGAAAAAGCATTAAACAAAATTCAATGTCCATTTATGATTCAGAACAAAAAACTCTTAGCAACTGAGAACACAGGAGAACCTCTTTAACCTAATAAAAGACATCTATAAAACACCTACCACTTGCTCAGCACTTTTATTTGATGTTATGTTGAGGGGCGAGAGACTGAATGTCTTCACTGATTATAGAAAAAGGCAAGATGTCCTTCTTCACCACTCCTATACATCACCATACTGGGATCCTGCCCATGGCAATAAGGCAAGAAAAATCATCAAAAGGTATAAATATTGAAAATAAGTAATAAAACTGTCTCTATTTGCTATGATTATGTAGAAAATCTCAAATAATCTATGAAACATCTCTTAGAACTAAGAAGTAAATGTAGTAAGATTGTAGAGTTCAAGGTGAACACACGAAAGTCAATTATATTCCTATATATCACTAACGAACAACTGGAATTTCAAATTAATAGAAATACCAACGACTATATCACACAAAAAATGAAATACTTAAGGAATAAATCTAACAAAATATGAATAGGTTCTGTATATTGGAAACTAAAAATCATCAATAAAAGAAGTCAAAGAAGATCTAAATAAGTGGACAGATATACCACACTCATGAACTAGACTCGATATTGTTAAGATACCAATTCTCCCCAATATGATCTGTAGGTACAGTGAAATCCCAATAGATACCCCAGCAAGCTTTTTTACAGATATTAATATGCTTCTTCTAAAAGTCATATGCAAAAGCAAAGGAACGAGAATTGCCAAAACAATTCAGAAAAGAAGAGCAAAGTTGGAGGAGGAGCCCAAATTATAGTAAATCAAGACAGCTTGGTATTGGCAAAACGAATAGTTATTATGGCAACTTGACAGATGCTAGAGATGTGAAGTCCAGCTCCTCCACTGTCCTAGACCTATGAGTGAAGCCATCAGTAACTCTTCGTCCCCCGAGCCATCCCACCATCTGACCCAGGGAAGACCAGCAGAACCATCCAGTAGAGATCAGGCAAAATTGCCCACCCACAGAATTTTGAATAAATGATTATTGTTTTGATTTTGGAGGGTGGTGTCTTTACATGGCAATAAATAACTGATATACCACAGTAACTCTAATGCCAACTAGCAGTAGCACAATTATGCTGGAAGGGAAGCCAACATGAAAAGAAATGGTGGGGGGTGGGGCACCTGAGTGGCTCAGGTGGTTAAACGTCTGACTTCAGCTCAGGTCATGATCTCACTGTTCATGGATTTGAGCCCTGCCCCCAGCTCTGTGCTGACAGCTCAGAGCCTGGAGCCTGCTTCGGATTCTGGGTCTCCCTCCCTCTCTGCCCCTACCCTGCTTGTGCCCTGTCTGTGTCTCTGTCTCTGTCTCTCTCTCTCTCTCTCTCTCTCTCTCTCAAAAATAAATAAACATTAAAAAAAGAAAAAGAAAGAAATGGTGGCAGTCTTAGCAAACTATGTTTAAACAGTTTGCTTTTGCAAATTTTGCCAAAGTATGCAATCACGTGAACACGTTGTCGAGAACCTGGGAGGAGCATGTATAAGTGGGAATCCCTTAATCTGAAGCTTCATTCAAGGTTAATCTACATACCCTAAGCACGATGCTTAATTTTGAAACACTAACAACATCCTCTTTACTGTCAGAGAATAAAGGAATGACTTTAGGTAAAGTAAAGGAATAACCTTACTATGTAACATTGTTCTAAATGTCTTGCTCATAAAATAAACATTGTTCATAAAATAACAATAATGACAGCATATTTAATGTTTATTATCTATCATGCACTACACTAAGCAGTTCACATAGATTATTTAATATAATCATTTACAACAACCTCATAAGGTAGAAACTATAATAACCCTCTTCAGATGCTGAAACTGAGGCTCACAGTGGTTGTTAATTGCCCAAAGATACACAGTTACTAAATGTCAGGTTTGTATAAAGTCTGTGCCCTCAGTAACTCAACTCTACAATACAGGAAATATTTGAAAATTAAAATTAAATTGGAAGGAGAATATTTTATCTTTGGTTTTTATACATCTTTCCTATAACTTGAAGGCGATTTTCTAATACATTTTCTGGATATAAAGAAAAGCCATTCATGCTTATATTCATTTGAGAGATAACTACCTTACTGATCTGTATAGTAATCTTAAATTGATGCTCTAGGGTTATACTGCTAGAGAAACATATCATCTGGAAATAGAGATGAGTTCATGTATTTTTTTCCATACAGACAATTCTATAAACAATTGGAAAATGTATAAGAAACATTGTAAGTAATTAGCTCATCAAAGTGAAATACACAATACAAATTATTTTGAACACAGTTTTCCTCAAAGCCAGGTACAAACAGTAAAAAAACATAATAGGAACATGTAGTATTTAGAATAGCATTTAAATATATTGTACCTAGGAATAATGAAAGAAACATGCAAAGCCTGTGTAAAAAAAATTCAAATATTTAATCGGCCGCATTAGAAAACCTACAAATAAATAAACTTACATAAAAATTTCTTACATGTGAAGTCTGAAAACTACAAAGTTGTTAATTCTTTCCAAATGATTGTATTAGTTTAATCTCAACTCAATAAATGCCTCAATAATGTTTCTTCACCAGTTTTTCTGTGTGAAATTTGTGGAGGTGATATAGTCACAGAGTTCAACAAATCAAAGATACCACATGATGGATTAAAGAAATGACATATAAAAGCTAAAACTATAAAACTCTTAGAAAACACAGGAAAAAATTGCATCATATTGGATTTGGCAATAATTTCTTGAATATGACAACAAAAGCAACAAAAAAATGTAAAAATAAATTGGACTACTTCAAAATTAAAACCTTGTGTGCACAGAAACACAATACAGTAAAAAGGCAACCTATGAAAGGGAGGCAATATTTGCAAATCATATATTTGATAAAGAGTTCACATCCAGGACATATAAAGAACTCTTACAATTCAATCACAACAACAAAAAGCCTGATTTAAAAATGGGTAAAGGACTTGAATAGACATTTCTCCAAAGAAGATATACAAATGGCTAACAAGCACATGAAAAGGTGTCCAACATTACTGATCATTGGGTAAATGCACACAAAAACCATAATGAGATACCATATCACAGTCATTAGGATGGTTACCATGCAAAAAAATTAATTAATTAATTAAAAGAAAAACAGAGGGGTGCCTGGGTGGCTCAGTCAGGTAAGCATCCAACTCAGGCTCAGGTCATGACCTCCATGAATTCCAGCTCATGAATCCCAGCCCCACATTGGGCTCTGTGCTGACAGCACAGGGCCTGCTTGGGATCCTCTCTCTCTCTCTCTCTCTGCCCCTTCCCTCATCTCTCTCAAAAATAAATAACCTTTAAAATAAATAGATAAATAAGGTTTTAAAATACAGAAAATAGCAAGTGTTGGCAAGGACACAGAGAAACTACAACCCCTGTGCTCAGTTAGTGTGTAAAATGGTACAGCCATCACGGAACACAGAATGGTGTTACATCAAAACATTAAAAGTGGCATCACCAAATGATTCAACCATTCCACGTCTGCACATTTGCCCCTAAGCATTGCAAACAGGGACTTGAAAAGATATCTGTACATGCGTGTTCAAAGCGGCATTATTCATAATAGCCAACAGGTGGAAACAACTCAAGTGTCCACTGACAGATGGATGGGCAAATGCTATACCTGCATTTACCATGGAACAGGATTCAGCTTTTAAAAAGAAGCAGAGTCTGACATACGATACAAGACAGAGGCACCTGGAGGACGTTATGCTAAGTGCAAAAACCAGTCACAAGAGACACCATCCGATTCCACTTACATAAATTATGGAGAATAATCAAATTCACAGAAAGTAGGGGTGCCCAAGGGGTTCAGTCGGTTAAGCTCCTGACTCCTGATTTCGGCTCAGGTTACGATCTCGTGGTTTGAGTTCAAGTCCCGAGTCAGGCTCCTCGCTGACAGCTGCACAGCCTCTTTGGGATTCTCTCTCTCCCTCCCTCTTTCCCTCTCTCTGGCCCTCCCCCACTCTCATGTGCCTGCTTGCGTGCACACACACACGTTCTCTAATTAAATAAATGCTTTTTTTTAACTTACATTAAGTAGAACGGTTCCCAGGAGCTCGGAGAAGGGGAACATGGAGAGTTTAAGGTTATGATTTCATTTATGAAAGCATTTTTTTTTTAATTTTTTTTAACGTTTATTTATTTTTGAGACAGAGAGAGACACAGCATGAACGGGAGAGAGAGAGGGAGACACAGAATCAGAAGCAAGCTCCAGGCTCTGAGCCATCAGCCCAGAGCCCGACGCGGGGCTCGAACTCGCGGACCGCGAGATCGTGACCTGAGCTGAAGTCGGGCACTTAACCAACCGAGCCACCCAGGCGCTCCTATGAAAGCATTTTTTTAAATGACAAAATTATAGAGATGGTGAACAGATTGTTAGTTGCCAGATGTTGAGTGACAGAATGAAGGAGGGAGATGCTGGTGGCTACAAAAGGATAACATAAGCCGTTTCTTGGCTTATATCCAAATAACCCCAAAATAGCGTGTAGAATTAGTGTTCCCTTTCGCCTCAGCACTATTTAAAGACATTTTTTCTTTGCCCTAATGTAACACACCCTTCTCTTTGTGTAAGTGATCAAGGAATATTGGTATGTGGTCATGATAAAAGGTGGTATATAGGGATACTACAGACTTCAGGAGAACGGCATAACCACTTTTGAACATATTTACTGCTTTTTATCTTACTATCTATTAACTTGTAAATTATATGTTGTTTCTGTATTTTTTAATAGTTACACTAGAAATTACAACATGGATTCTTCACTTACCAAAGTCTGATAATCAATAATTTTAGGGGTGCCGGATGGCTCAGTCGGTTAAGTGGCTGACTCTTGATTTTGGCTCAGGTCATGATTTCATGGTTCATGAGCTCGAGCCCCACATCAGGCTCTGAGACTTTTGGGATTCTCTTTCTCTCTCCCTCTCCCAAAATAAATAAATAAACTTTGAATTTCTCCAAAAGAGACTGAATTCATTCTTTTAAAGCTTAAGAGACCAAGATGCACTTTTGTGGGTTAAGGATTTTTTTTTAATGTTTATTTTTGAGAGAGAGAGAGAGAGAATGCAAGCAGGGGAGGGGCAGAGAGAGGAGGACAGGATCCGAAGCAGACTCTGTGCTGACAGCAGTGAGCCCAATGTGGGGCTCGAACTCACGAACCAGGAGATCATGACCTGAGCCAAAGTTGGATGCTCAACCGACTAAGCCACCTAGGCGCCCTGAGACCAAGATGGTTTTAACTGGAAAGTGGAAATTACTCCCTCTTACTACCTTTCACTACCTAGCCTGGAAACTGAAATCAAGATGAGTTTAAATTATAGACAAGAAATGCCAGGTAAATATCAGACAAGATAATTTGGACAAACCCTCTCACTGGAGACAACTGAAAATTTAGAGAATATACACAAAAATGTATAAAAGTGTCATCTAAGTTCGTCATAAACTAGCAACTATTAAAAGTGACATTTTGCAATTTCTCTACAAAATGTCTATTTCTTTTTATTATCTACCATGGGATTCACTGGACTTCTTTGCATTGATGTCTTTTATCAGTTCTACCAAATCTCAAATATTATCTTTTCAAATACTTGCATAAGACAATTAAGTAGAAAATCTTTTTTTTTTTTTAATTTTTAACATTTATTTATTTTTGAGACAGAGAGAGACAGAGCATGAACGGGGGAGGGTCAGAGAAAGGGAGACACAGGATCTGAAGCTGGTTCCAGGCCCTGAGCTGTCAGCACAGAGCCCGATGCAGGGCTCGAACTCACAGACTGCGAGATCATGACCCAAGCTGAAGTCGGACGCTCAACCGACTGAGCCACCCAGGCGCCCCAGTAGAAAATCTTTTAAAGCAGCTAGAGAGAAGAGACAGATTAAAGGAGCTACAGATAGATTAGGAGCTACTTCTCAATGTGAACAACAGAGACCAGAAACAGGAATAATGTCTTCAAGGTGATGTACAATACAACAGCCAATCTAGAAAGCTCTACAAAGTCGAAGAATCCTTTGGATATAGAAAAAATATATGTAAAATTTTTTATATAAACAGAAACCGACTTACTCACACAAAAGGGAATTCTAATATCCATTCTTCAGACTGAAGGAAAATGACCCTAGGTGTAAGCCAGAGGTATAAAAAGAAATGAAGAACAATTAGAGGGGTCAATTTAAATGAATACTGTATAAAACAATAAAATTTTTGTGGTGTTTAGACTTAGCTAGCCAGAGAAATAAACTACATGGTAGCAATAAACATGTAAATTGGAATGTGGGTAAATGTAGCTAAAGGGTTCTCAGGCCTTTGCATCATCCTGGAAGTTAAAATTATTTTTTATTATTTTTTAAAATGTTTATTTGCTTTGAGAGAAAGACAGAAAGGACAAGCAGGGGAAGAGCAGACAGAAAGGGAGAGGGAGAGAATCCCAAGCAGGCTTTGCACTGTCACCACAGAGCCCAGTGCGGGGCTCGAACTCATGAACCGTGAGATCATGCCTTGAGCCGAAATCAAGAGTCAGAAGGTTAACTGACTGAGCCACCCAGGTGCCCCTGTGGAGGGTTAATATTGAATGCTTCAGAATTTCTCCCCACTCTCTCTACTCAAGATGTAATCCGGTGTGCTTGGAGGCTTATCAATCCTTAAAGAAAAAAGGGAGGTGCTTTGAGTCCATGTGTATGACCTTAGGTTAGCCTCTGAAACTCACTGGCCCCCAATACTGAAGTCCAGAGTAGTGATTTACTTGGTCTGTTTTCTAGATACCATCAGTGTCTGATGGTCCCACCTTCACTCTTTCTGGGGCTGGAGATCCTCTGGGTCTCAACCACATCCTCCATTCGCCCTAGGATTAAATCACTAACCCGGGAGCCTCTGCTGTAGAGTCACCTTGTTCCTTGCCCAGGCGGCTCCAGAGTAGGCCCACCTGTTCTCTACTTGGCTATCTTCTGTGTCCCCCACACGGAGTACACGGGGCTTTCTCAATCTTCTGAACTCGACACAAGTCATGGGGAACCTATCTTTTCCAATGTTGCTGGGTCCTGAGTCATTTTAGGTGTGGCCCTACTTGTATGTGAGTCATACTGGAGAGACCTCCATAACCCCTGGTTGTGCCTAGGAAAGCTGGTCATTAGCCCTGATTTACCTGTGCCCATTTGTATGTGCCACCTAAGGTCTGTGATCCCCTAAGACCCGCCTGTGATCCCCTAAGGTCTGGCCCTGAGAGGGGGATAGATAAAGATGCTAACTTCTAGCCTCATGCACCTTCTTCCCTACCAATTTTTTATGTGGAAACCTTCCTCTTCTTGACTGGTGGATACTTCCCAGTCTTAAACCCTAAATTTTCTTCACCTTACACTTACAATAGAATTCCTATTCAGTGCTCTAAACTTTGCTTTTGCTATATAAAGGGACATTTGTTTCTTGAGGAATATCTTCTCATAGTTAATAAATTCTGGCATCAGACTAGTGTTTCACCAAAGACTCCAAAAAAGTCAACTAGGAACTTTCAAGCTCCTTGACTCCTTTTGTTCTAAATAGAATCTACCCTGTCCCTGAAGGAAACACCTTTTGGGCAACAAGATTTACAACAGATAAGAGTACACCTCAAAATACTTCAAATGTAGTGAGCTCAAAAATTTAAAAACTACCAATGAGATGTGAAAAACAAGCAGGTTGATTTTATTTTCCATAACTAAACCCGTGTTGCTCTTGGGTACCCATCCCAGTAAGCAATGCAGGAAGAGGATAAAGTAGCCAGTTTATAGCAACCTATTCTATTTTTTTTTTAATGTTTATTATTTAGAGAGAGACAGAGAGAGAGGGAGAGAGAGAGAGAGAGAGAGAGAGAGAGCGATGTGCATGGGGGAGGAGCAGAGAGAGAGGGATAGAGAATCCCAAGCAGATTTCGTGCTGTCGGCACAGAGCCCAACAAGGGTTCAATCCCAAGAACTGTGAGATCAGGACATGAGCTAAAATCAAGAGTCAGAAGCTCAACTGACTGAGCCACCCAGGTGCCCCTAAGAGTCTATTCTCTTCTGATCTAAAATATTATCTTTCCGTTAAAAATATCTCCTCTACCGGGGCACCTGGGTGGCTCAGTTGGTTAAGTGTCCAACTCTTGGTTTCAGCTCAGGTCATGATCTTACAGTTTGTGGGACTGAGCCCCGTGTCAGGCTCTGCACTGACAGCCTGGAGCCTGCTTAGGATTCTCTCTCTCCCTCTCTCTCTGCCCCTCACTCTCTCTCTCAAAAATAAATAAACATTAAAAATCTCCTTTACCTCTTTTCTACTACCCCTCCCAAAATAGAAGCTCCAGATTTAGTGGAAAGGTTAGATGCCCTCAAGCAGGGTAGAGAATGGCTCCAGACGTTGCCACATCAAAATGGGACAACCACTCCAGAGTGAAAGCTACAGAACAAATTCACCAAATAGATAGCCAGCTATAGTGCTAAGATTCTAAAGGATCCAGAAGTTCCTATATGCCCTGTGGGAAGATGCAGAATGTAGCTGATTAGTGAGTTTGCCAAGAGATTGCTACAGGAGAGGCAGAGCAAAAAATGTAATTGAGAACCTCTGGGCAGGTGACCCCAAGGAGTGACACAGAAGTCTCAACCAGATCCCTGAAGGTCAGAAGCCTCAGCAAAAGCTGAAGAAAGGTCTACTCACAAGGAAGTTGGCCATACTCCCCACCAGTAATCCCCAGGCTGAGAGAGCAGACCATGAATTTCACCAGGAGTACAGCTCAACAGCAGAGGCCGCTGAAGAGCCAGTGCAAGGCCTTCCCCTTTCCCATCACCAAACAGCAGTTTTCCGGTCCAATACACCCAGGCCCTATCTTGGGGGAGAAGAGGGAGAGACTGGGCATTTACCCAAAAGGGACAGTTTTAAAGAAAGGAGACTCTTATCGTGAAGAGAACGACATATTTCTAATTGGCAAGTATACATTTAGCTTTCTACCATTCACTGGGATGTGAGTTCCTGAAAATATTCAGGTCACTTATAGAAAAGTTAAAAAACTATGAATTTTATAAAACTTGAACAGCAGCATATAAATTTCAATACCAGTCCATTTTTCAAATTTATTAACATAATTGAAAAATACTCTTATAATTTCTTTCATTTTTTTCTACAGCTATTGTTTTTACTGTTTCATTGGAGTTTTGTGTATTTACATTCTCTTTTTAAGATTTTACTTTTGTTTAAAGCTTATTTATTTTGAGAGAGACAGTGAGAGAGAGAGAACAAGCAGGGGAAAGGTGGAGGATGGAGGGGAACAGAGGATCGAAAGCAGGTTCTGTGCTGACAACAGAGAGCCTGATATGGGGCTGGAACTCACAAACTGCAAGATCATGACCTGAGCTGAAGTCTAACGCTTAACCAACTGAGCCACCCAGGCATCCCTTCTTTTTTCTCTTTTATTAAGTAGACTCCATACCCAACCTGGGGCTTGAACTCATGATTCTGAGATCAAGAGTCACATGCTCTACTGACTGAGCCAGCCAGGTGCCCTGTATTTACATTTCACCCTCTCTTGATAAGTTCACCTTAGTGGGTTTACTATTTAATAAGGTTTGTTTTCAAGGAAATAGATCTTAGATCATATATTTATTCTATTTTTTTCTAATGCATTAATACTCCTATATTTATTCCATTTCCTTAGTTTTTTTTAAATCTGAGTTTGATATTTATAATTGTTCTTGTTTGATAATGAACTTTTTTAATGTTTATTTATTTTGAGAGACAGAGAGACAGGGAGGCTCCACACTGTCAGTGCAGACCCCAACTCAGGGCTTGATCCCACAAACCAGAGATCATGACCTGAGCTGAAATCAAGAGTCGGACACTTAACCAACTGAGCCACCCAACACCCTGATAATGAAAATACTTAAAAGAATGCATTTTCTTCTGAGTCCATTTTTTCCTTTTTTCTTAAGATTTTATTTTTAAGTAATCTCAACACCCAATATGGGGCTCGAATTCACACCCACGAGATCAAAAGTCAGACAGACGCTCCACCAACTAAGCCTACCAGGCGTCCCGTCTGAATCCAACTTTTTAACATGAAGGGTATGAAGAAAGATTTATTTAATTCCCAATGGGTGAATCTTATTTGCACTCATGCTTATAAATAACAATATCAGAAATCTTTCAAATCATAATCAGAGAACACGGTTTGTATTATGATATTTTGGATTTAGTCAGGTTTCTTGTGATCTAATCTGTGGACAAAATCTATAAGTATTTTATAAGTGAGAAGCAAGTGTATTACCTGTTTGCTAGATATAGATGGAGATGAAGAAAAGCATATCAATTAATCTTATTAGTCCAACTTTTATTTCTCTACATCTTCACATATTTTTTTGTCTACTTTATCATTCAAGTATTATAAGAGGTTAGATGAGGTTTTCCACTAATATTATATTTTTCATATATTTTCTTTATACTCCTGAAAAGAACCTTTTGGTTCATATATTCTGGTTATATCTTACTTGGGTTACACCCTTTATGAACATGAGTGATATTCCTCTCTAAATTCAACTTTTTCTGGGGGTGCCTGGCTGGTTCAGTCAGTAGAGCATGTGACTTGGGGTTGTAAGTTCAAACCCCACGTTGGGCATAGAGCCTACTTAAAATAAGTAAAATAAAAACAAAACATAATCTTTCTTTAGTGTTTATTTATTTATCTTGAGGGAGAGAAAGGACAAGCCAGGGAGGGGCAGAGAGAAAATCCCAAGCAGGCCCCACACTGTCAGCATGGGGCCTGACATGGGCTCAACCCCACGAACCATGAGATCATGACTTGCCTAAGCCAAAATCAAGAGTCAGATGCTTAACTGATGTAGCCACCCAGGTGCCCCAAAAATCTTTTCATAAACAAATAAATTCAACTTTTTCTGTCATTGTAAGGTTTTTATTGCATTTTTTGCACACTGTTTTTTGCATTTCTTTGCATACTTTTTTTTTTTTTTTAAGTAAGCTCTAGGCCCAACGCAGGGTTTGAACTCACAATCCCAAAATCAAGACCTTCATGCTCTACCATCTGAGCCACCCAGGTGCCCCTGCATACTCATTTTTAATTTGAGTCACTTTTCTAAATTATGTCTTCCACAGACAGTATATGTGTGTGCTTGTATCTTTTTACTTGATCTGAGCATCTCTTTTCCTTTATTAGAAAATTTTACCCCTTTTAAGTTGTACAGGTTTGCATGGGTGAATAGAGAGAGTAGGTTCTACTTCTTTTTTTTTTTTAAGTTTTTGTTGTTGTTAAGTTTTTATTTAAGTAATCTCTACATCCAACATGGGGCTCAAACTCATGACCCCGAGATCAAGAGTCACTCGCTCTTCCAACTGCGCCAGCCAGGCACTCCAAGTAGGTCCTAATTCTGTATTATTTCATAACTTTTGTTTTTCATGCTTAATATTGTCTCTGATATCTAACTTTTATTATGCAGTTTCTATTTACTTTGTTTGCTGCCTCTCCTATCCTCTGCCAAAGAAATTTGGAAGTCATAATCTGGTTTTTGTTTTCCTTTTTTTTTTTTAAACCAATGATAACCTTTAAGATTTTTAAA
Organism: Felis catus; assembly: GCF_018350175.1. NCBI lineage: Eukaryota > Metazoa > Chordata > Mammalia > Carnivora > Felidae > Felis > Felis catus. Next base: position 18,052,711 of record NC_058384.1, on the reverse strand, counting down.
TAAATCCTTAGACCTTTATGTTTTTCAGTCAGTTAACTTCAGAATTAAACCGTATAGATTTGACACTTGTCAATTTTGGGTCATGTCCTACAATTTTTATATCATTCTATTATTGCCAAATTATTATTATTGGCAATACATCACAGAACTCCTGTTCCAATGATACTAACAACAACAGCAGTCTGTTTCGTGCTTAAAAAAAAAAAAAAAGAGGGGCGCCTGGGTGGCGCAGTCGGTTAAGCGTCCGACTTCAGCCAGGTCACGATCTCGCCGTCAGTGAGTTCGAGCCCCGCGTCGGGCTCTGGGCTGATGGCTCAGAGCCTGGAGCCTGTTTCCGATTCTGTGTCTCCCTCTCTCTCTGCCCCTCCCCTGTTCATGCTCTGTCTCTCTCTGTCCCAAAAATAAATAAACGTTGAAAAAAAAAAATTAAAAAAAAAAAAAAAAAGTTTCTGACTTACTGGACTTCATGTTGACAACTCACTATTTATACTACATCTTCTACAGTTATGCATGATTTGTTTTATTTTTTGATTAGCTGGATTACAAATTCAAGTAATATTTTCCAAATATATTTTTTAAAGATTTATTTAAGTAATCTCTACACCCAACGTGGGGCTGGAACTCACAACCCCAAGATCAAGAGTCACACGCTCTACTGACGGAGCCAGCCAAGGGCCCTTCAATTATGACATTTTACAGACTTTCTGTTACCACTGCACATTAAAGACAACTCAGCAAGATATACAATCCCAGGGTCACACCTTTCAGTCAATTATCAATCAAATGAAAGGTTTTTGAGTACTTACTTTGTGCCAGGTACTAGGAATCCAAAAATGATCCCTGCCCTTATAAGGATGACATTGAAAACATAATTTTAAGGAAGTTAAATATTACAAAAAGTGGCATACAGGAAGCTAAAGGAATATAAAGTAATTTAACCTAGTTTAGATTTAACCCGGTTTGAAGGGAGATATTCCTGAAGAAATGAGATTTGAGACCAAAAGGATAATTAAGAGTCAGCAGGTAAAGCATGAGAGGTGGTAGAAAAACCAGGGGTGGTCCTGCGTGTACAAAGGGCTTGAGGTGGAGAGAGGAATAGTCATCCCAGATGAAGCGATAAGGAGTACGTTTATCCACAGAGAACTTAAAACAAAAAATAAAACCTACTAAAAGTCTACTTTTTATCAGCAGTATGAGTCAGCCATTCTAAACAGTATCAGCGGTAAAACACTTCCCAGACTTCCGACTTCAGCAAGGACCTCTAAAGAGCTTGAAAGCGGTCATTCTGTACTTAAAACAAGAAAAGTTGGGCAAACTAGAAATCAATGATTTTTCTTGGACTCATTAGAGAACTGTGGCTGCAGGACAAATCACCACCCCAAATTCTGGAGAAACAGGCTCATTCAGGGACACAGCTGAAATCTGCTTACCTGAAGCCGAACTGCTGGAGCCATAAACTGGCAGAAACATTTCAGTGGTTATACTGACAAACGCCAGTCTGCACAGGGACCAGCATGGGAGCGAGGAAATAAATCCGGAGAGCCGCAGTCTTGGGGGGACTACCGCAACCTCACAGATTTTTACCTCCAGTAGCCCCACCAGTTTCTCATGGTGAAGATCCAAGCAAGATCCCTTTGTGGCTGTGGAAGGGTGTGGGGAGAAGGGAGAAAAATCGTATAGTCCAGAGCTTTCTCCATAACACAGCAGGCCTACTCTGCAGGAGAAAAGACCATCAAACATGATAAAGGCAAGTGTGTGACTCCAGCCCCATCCAACCTTCCTATCTCTTCTAAGAGAAAGGAACAAAGCTAAGAAAAACTTGTGAAGGTCATAGCCTGCAGACACGCTAAAAGCCCACTGAAACGCTGACGTTTAATCGTGAGATTACAGGATATTCCCCTTTCCTGCAAGTGCACGCTCTCTCCAGTGAGGAGGTCTCAGGAAAGCCCAAACATCACAGGAAGATCAAAAACAAGATACTAGAAGAACTATGTCAGGGCTCACACTACATCCAGTTTCGGGATGCTTTTATCCTAAGAACGGGAGCTAGCCAAGACTGTCCTTTCTCACCACGCCTCTTTAACATCTGTCTTAGTTCAGGCTGCAATAACAAATTACCATAGACTGGGTGGTTTAAACAAGACACATTCATTTCTCACAGCTCTGAAGGCTGGGAAGTTGAGAACAGGGTATCGAATGCTCAGTAAGGGCCCTCTTCCTGGTTATATCCTCAAATAGCCTTTCCTTGATGCAAACAAGCAGAAAAAGAGATTCGTACCTTTTCCTCTTTTATAAGGACATTAATCCTATCATAAGGGCTCCACCCTCATAACCCAAGGTGCTTATTACTTCCCAAAACCTCACCCAAATACCATCTCATTTGGGGTTAGTGTTTCAACATATGAATTTGGGGAAAACAAAAACCCTCAGTCCACAGCAATATTATATTGCAAGTCCTGGCTACTGCAATAAAACAAGCAACAGAAATAAAATGCATGTAGATTGGAAAGGAAGAAATAAAATGGTTCTTGCTTGCAAATGACATGATTGCCTATATAGAAATTCCCAAAAACCTACCGCATTTCTGGAACTATAGGCATACCTCAGAGATGCAGGTTCAGTCCCAGACCATCACAATGAAGCAAATATCACAATAAAACAAGTCAAATGATTTCCTTTGGTTTCCCGGTGCAAACGTAAAAGTTACGTTTATGCCATACTGTAGTATATAGAGTGTGCAAAAGCATTATGTCTAAAGGAACAAGTACATACCTTAATTAAAAAATACTCTATGCTTGGGGCGCCTGACTGGCTCAGGTGGTAAGCATCTGACTTTGGCTTAGGTCATGATCTCATGGTTCTTGAGTTCAAGTCCCACATCTGAGGAGCTCAAGCCCAGCTTCAGGTGACCCCTGCCCCTCTTCCTCTCTCTCTCTCTCTCTCTCTCTCTCTCTCTCTCTGACCCTCACTCACTTGTGCCCTCTCTCTCTCTCAAAAAAAAAAAAAAAAAGCAATACTCTATGCTAAAAAATAAGCTAACCATCATCTAAGCTTTTAACAAGTCATCAACACTGATCACAGATCACCATAACAAACATAATAGTACTGGAAAAGTTGGAAATATTGTGAGAATTACCAAAATGTGACACACAGTCACAAAGTAAGCAAATGATGTTGGAAAATGGCACCAATAGACTTGTTTGATGCAGGGTTGCCACAATCTTCAATTTGTAAAAAACACAGTATCTGTAAAGCACAGTAAAATGAAATGCAATAAAAGGAGATATTCCTGTAATAACCTATTATACCAAGGTTGCAGGATACAAGATTAATATATAAAAGTCTATTGCTTTCCTATATACCAGCAACGAACAATCAGAATTTAAAATTCTTGGGGGGAAGCCTGGGTGGCTACTCTAGATTTCGGTTCAGGTCATGATCTCAGGGCTGTGAGACGGGAGCCCCACATTGGGCTCCATGCTGGGTGTGGGGTCTGCTTAATTACTTTCTCTCTCCCTCTACCCCCTCTGCCCCCCCGCCAAATAAAAGAAATAAAACAATTTTTTAAAACCTATAATAGCAACTCATCCTGCCAAATAAGTAAATAAAGAATACTTGGGTGTAAACCTAACAAAATATTTGCAATATTTATAAGTGGAAACTATAAAATTCTGATAAAAAATGAAAGTTCTAAATGAACAGATGTTTCATGTTCATATATTAATAGATTCAATATTATTAAGATGTTAATTCTTCCAACATGATCTGTAGATTTGATGCAATTCAAATCACATTCTTTTCAAGCTATTTTGTGGATACTGGCAAAATGATTCTAAAGTTTATATAGAAAGACAAAAGACATAGAATAGCCAACATAATGCTGAAAACAAAGTTGGAAGACTCAAATCACCTGATTTCAAGGCTTACTATAAAGCTACAGTAATCAAGAGAGTACAGTATCCATAAAAAAAAAATCATAGACACATAGAGCAACAGAACAGAGAGCCCAGAAATATCCCCATAAAATACTGTCAACTGATTTTGACAAAGGGGTGTCAAAGAAAAAATTGTCACCACTTGTTAAAGATAGCAAGTAAGAGATTATTAAACAGGAATTATTGCAATAGGATCTGAAGAAGGAGAGAGAGAGAGACACACGTCTCTCAATTCTGAATACGACAAGGACAAATGGAGATTTGTAGCCAAGGAGCAGGTGGGATTCAGAGAATGGAAAATACTAAAAGGAAACATTGGAGTAAGGGGGATTCTTGCCAGACCCACCCAGCAGGGGATTCTTGCTAAAGACAGGCCATGGTGATAAGATATTGAGGATGAGAGATTAGGAATCTGATGTGATATCAAGGGTCATTACTTACTAAGAATGGGGATTCTTCCAAACTGATTTAGAATTCTTGCTAAAACTGAACTAAGCAAGCCAAGGACAGGGCGCAAAGTTGGGGCCTAGTAGACAAGAGGGCCAAGAGGAGCCTGACCAAGGTTCGGTCAAGGAGAGTGTCAGGAGTAAAGACAATTGAATGAAAAAAAAAGAAAGTCTTTTCAACAAATGATGTGCAACAATTGGATGTCCATATGCGAGGAGGAGGAGGAGGAGGAGGAATGAAACTAGACTTACACTTTTCACAAAAATTAATTCAAAATAGACCATAAGGGGCACCTTGGTGGCTCAGTCGGTTAAGCATCCAACTTCAGCTCAGGTCATAATCTCCCAGTTTGTGAGTTTGAATCCAGCATCAGGTTCTCTGCTGTCAGCGCAGAGCCTGCTTTGGATCCTCTATCCCCCTCTCTCTCTGCGCCTCCCCAGCTCCTTCATTCTCTCTCTCTCTCTCTCTCAAAAATAAACGTCGAAACAGACCATAAATCTAAACATAAAATACAAACACAAAAAACTCCTAAAACATAAGAGAAAATCTCAGTGACCCTGGATTTGGAAATGTATTTCATTTTTATTTTTTCAAACTTCCTTGGCAATGAATTTTTAGATACAACACAAAAGCATCATGCATTTAAAAAATAAATTGGATTCTATTAAGACATTTTTTTTAAGTCTCTTTAAGAACTGTAAGTTGTGTCAACCAAAATCTACACATGAACAAAGAAACTCATATGAAGGTCCTATAAAATGACCAATAAAATAATCAAACCTTTGGAAAATCTGATAATGAACACAAGAAAATAAGCATAAAATACCACAAAATAGGAAAGAAGGCCAACCTCACTTATGACTATAAAAACAAAAATCCTGAATAAAGACAGGTAAATTTAATTTACCAATGTGTTAAAAAGATAACACTCCATGACCAAGTAAGATTTATTCCAGGACCACAAGGGTGGTTCCACATCAGGAAATCCATTAATGTGACTTACTCCAGTAAGAAAGAGTTATTTGGTTATTTTGGTTACATGGTTACCATATTTTGATAGATGCCAAAAAGACATTTGATACAAATATAATACCCATCCTTATAGATATTAATATACATTACCATAATGTACACAGGGGAGGGAAGAAACACAAAATGAGTAATATCTATAGGAATGAAATTATAAAACTTCACTGTAAAACTTCACATTTTGATATGTTTCTATATTGTTTTATTTTTTTCCCAATGAGCTTGTATTACTTTTTGTAAAAATAATGATTAAAAAAAAATAAACCTTGCAGGAAGCACTGAATTACAAGTTACACAGAAAATAACGCAAAACTTTCTTCAGGTAGTTGTGATTTATATTCAGTACCAATAGAAAGAATACAGTCCAGAGAATGGATGAAGAGAAAGAATATATAACAGAGCATAGAAATAACTATTTTAAAAAATACATGAGAGGAGCACCAGGGTGGCTCAGCCAGTTAAACGTCCAACTTTGGCTCAGGTTGTTATCTCAGAGTTCCTGAGTTCCAGGCCCCAGTAGGGCTCTGTGCTGACAGTGGGGAGCCTGCTTCAGCTCTGTCTCCCTCTCTCTCTGCCCCTCCCGTGCCAAAAGAAATTAGCATTTAAAAAAACCTATGAGACCTTGTTTGACTTTAAAATACTACAAAAACAGGGGCGCCTGAGTGGCTCAGTCAGTTGAGCATCCGACTTCAATTCAGGTCAGACTTCAATTCAGGTCATGATCTCACGGTTCTTGGGTTCAAGCCCTGTGTCGGGCTCTGTCCTGACAGCACAGAGCCTGGAGCCTGCTTTGGATTCTGTGTCTCCCTCTCTCTCTCTGCTCCTCTCCTGCTCACGCTATGTCTCTCTCTCAAAAATAAATAAAGATTAAAAAAATATTTAAAAAAAATAAATAAATAAAACACTACAAAAACAAATCAAAAGATAAGCCTCAGACTGAGAAAAAATATTTACAAAACACATATCTAAGGACTTATATCCAAAATATATAACTCTTAAAATTCAACAAGTAAAAAAAAAAAAAAAAAAATTCAAAAAAAAATTTTTTAACATTTATTTTTGAGAGAGAAAGTGTGAAAGGGGAAGGGGAGGGGGGGGAACAGAGGATCTAAAGCAGGCTCTGCACTGCTAGCAGCGAGCCCGACGTGGGGCTCAAACTCACAAATTGTGAGAGATCATGATCTGAGTCAAAGTCTGACACTCAACCAACTGAGCCACCCAGGGGCCCCAAAAACTCAATTTTTTTTTTTAACGTTTATTTATTTTTGAGACAGAGAGAGACAGAGCATGAACGGGGGAGGGGCAGAGAGAGAGGGAGACACAGAATCTGAAACAAGATCCAGGCTCTGAGCCATCAGCCCAGAGCCTGACGCAGGGCTTGAACTCAGGGACTGCGAGATTGTGACCTGACCGAAGTCGGACGCTTAACCGACTGAACCACCCGGGCGCCCCCCAAAAACTCAATTTTTAAAACAGGCAAGAGATCTGGACATCACACCAAAGAAAATAAACAGACGGCAAATGAGGGCAAGAAAAGATGCACAACATGATTTGCCATTGGGGAAATACAAATTAAAACAACGACCTTCCACTACACCCCTTTTAGAATGGCTCAAATCCAGGGGCTTAGTCGGTTAAGTGATCGACTTCCGCTCAGGTCATGATCTCACGGTTGGTGAGTTCTAGCCCCACGTTGGGCTCTGTGCTGACAGCTCTCTCTGTGCCTCTCTCTCTCTCTGCCCCTCCCCCACTTGCAGTCTACCTCTCTTTCTCTCAAAAATAAACATTAAAAAAAAATTTTTTTAAAAGAATGGCTAAAATGCAGAGCACTGACATCAAATGCTGTGAAGAATGTGGAGCAGCACGAACACTCTTTGCTGGTGGGAACGCAAATGGTGGGAATGCAAATGGTGGGTATGCAAATGGTGGCAATGCAAAATGGTGAAACCAGTTTGGAAGACAATTTGGCAATTTCTTACAAAGCTAAACATACTTTTCTTATATGGTCCAGCAATTGTGCTCATAGGTATTTCCTCAACTGATTTCAAAACTTGTGTCAATACCGGGCGCCTGGGTGGCTCAGTCGGTTGAGCATCCGACTTTGGCTCAGGTCATGATTTCGTGGTCTGTGAGTTTGAGCCCCATGTCAGGCTCTGTGCTGACAGCTCAGAGCCTGGAGCCTGCTTCGGATTCTGTGTCTCCCTCTCTCTCTGCTCCTCCTCCACTCATGCTCTGTCTCTCTCTCTCTCTCTCTCTCTCTCTCTCTCTCTCTCTCAAAAATAAAAAATAGATATTGAAAAAAATTAATAAAAACTTGTGTCAACACTAAACTCTATACGATAATACATAATACAATATACATAACTGCCAAAACTGGAAGCAGACAAGATCTCCTCAATGGGTAAATAATTTGTGCTATATCCATATAATGGAATATTATTTAAAGATAAAAACAGGGGCGCCTGGGTGGCGCAGTCGGTTAAGCGTCCGACTTCAGCCAGGTCACGATCTCGCGGTCTGTGAGTTCGAGCCCCGCGTCAGGCTCTGGGCTGATGGCTCAGAGCCTGGAGCCTGTTTCCGATTCTGTGTCTCCCTCTCTCTCCGCCCCTCCCCCGTTCATGCTCTATCTCTCTCTGTCCCAAAAATAAATAAACGTTGAAAAAAAAATTTTTTTAAAGATAAAAACAAATGAGGCATCAAACCATGAAAAGACAGGGAGGAACCTTAAATGTATACTGCTAAGTGAAAGAAGCCAATCTGAAAAGGCTGTATGATTCCAAATATATGACATTCTGGAATAAACTATGGAGACTAAAAAGATCAGCAGTTGCCAGACATGAGGAGATGAGGAGAAGGGATAAGGTGAAGTACAAGGGATTATTTTCATGGCAACGAAGCCACTCTCTATGATACTATAACTGTGGATATATAATACTATGCATTTGACAAAACTCCTAGAACATCACAGCATAAACAGTGAATCTTAGTATATGAAAATTTAAAGGAAAATCATTTATGTTTTTTAATGTTTATTTATTTTTGAGAGAGAGAGAGACAGAGTGTGAGTGGAGAAGGACCAGAGAGAGAGCAGAAGACACAGAATCTGAAGCAGGCTCCAGGCTCCCAGCTGTCAGCACAGAGCCTGATGCGGGACTCGAGCTCACAGACCATGAGATCATGGCCTAAGATGAAGTCAGATGCTTAACTGACTGAACCACCCAGGCACCCCTACAGGAAAATCATTTAGAAGTGGCAGAGATCCTAGAAAAAAATGCAGATTGTGACAAAATAATCTAATTGCATTACAAGTCAGCAAAACAACCTCACTAATGGGGAAGATGGTGCTGATCCAAGTAACTCTGGAAATAAGTGGAGGCTTTAAGATTAAAGTCAAAAGATGCGGTGCCTGGGTGGCTCAGTCGGTTGGGCGTCCGACTTGGGCTCAGGTCATGATCTCACACTCCGTGAGTTCGAGCCCAGCATCAGGCTCTGTGCTGACAGCTCAGAGCCTGGAGCCTGCTTCAGATTCTCTGTCTCCCTCTCTCTCTGCCCCTCCCCTGCTCATGCTCTGTCTCTCTCTGTCTCTAAATAAAAACATTAAAAATAAATAAAGTAAAAAAAAAAAAACCGTCCATAGAACCATAGTCTCATTCCCATTGGGGCTTAATTTTCGATACTGCTATTCTTGTATACTACAATCAATGCACTGGAATTGAAGTAGATGGGTGGGATGGTGTGGCAGGGGGGAGGGGGACTTGGGGGAGCCAATGTTCTCACTGTTGAAATGGGAATTTGCAAACAAGCAAGGGGAGTGCTCACTTCAGCAGCATATACACAAACAAACAAGGGGAGGAGGCCACAAAGATCCCTGTGGTAATGGACTGGAGCTGGAGAGAGTATGAACTTATGTTTAGCTTAATGAATAGTTACATATAAAAAAATTTATAGATGCGTGTATATACACTTGTTAGCATATACACATATATTTCCTTCATCTGTCAGCTGAGCAATGACAACCCAGTATCAAAAAATACACCTAGCATCCAGATCTTGGATCTTAATACTCTTCTCTAATAAAAGGAACCAGAGTGCCTTGGAGAAACAGCTGAATCCAGAACTGGGGCAGGAAACATCCAACACAAAACTGGACCATCTTTCAGTGCCAGAAAGGAAGAAGTACTAAAAACAAACAAATAAACAAAATCAGAACGATAAGGGTATGTCAAAGGGACCCAGGAGCCAACTGAAAGAGCTCCCAGTGACCAAAGCTGGGACCATTTAAGCATAAACAACATAAAGTAGTACTGGATTATAACCAAAAGTATTAAAAAAAAAAAATCCATGAGCCCATATGGATATAAAAAAATGACTGAATAAATAAGTACATGGTAGAGAAGAGACAAATTTCCTGTATAGAAGAATTACAAATAATTTATGTAGATACTCTGTCTTCATAGACGTAAAGCTTACCTCCCTGCTCCTTAAGTAAGAGCTGCCTATGATGACTTCTTTCCAAAGACTGCAGTATGGAAAGAAGGGTGATGAGGAGAAGAAAGCGTACAGAAATGACAAATAACCACCTCAGCCGGGTGATCAAGATGATCAGTCATGCTGCTAGAAAATATTTTTGATATAATGTAATGAAAAAAGGTAATTTATTTCTGTGGCTTTGTTCCCCAAGATCCACAAGTTCAAACTAATCATAAGAAAAACATCAGACAAATGCCAAGTGAGGAACATTCTATATAATACCTAGCCAATACTCCTCAAAACTGTCACAGTGTTGGAAAGTCCAGGGGCACCTGGGTGGCTCAGTAAGTTGAGCATCTGACTTCGGCTCAGGTCATGATCTCCGGATTGCTGAGTTAAGCCCCACATCGGGGTCGCTAATGTCAGCCCAGAACCCACTCCAGATCTTCTGTCTCCTCTCTCTGCGCTTGCCCCGCCTATACTCTGTCAAAAATAAAATATATTTTTTAATTTTTTTAACCTTTATTTATTTTTGAGACAGAGAGAGACAGAGCATGAACGGGGGAGGGTCAAAGAGAGGGAGACACAGAATCTGAAACGGGCTCCAGAGCCTGACGCGGGGCTCGAACTCACGGACTGCGACACCACGACCTGAGCCGAAGTCGGACGCTTAACCAACTGAGCCACCCAGGTGCCCCCAAAATAAAATATTTTTTAAAAAATGGGAAGTCTGAGAAACCATCCAAGAAGAGCCTAGAGGGACACGATGCTTTATTACATGTAATGTACCATGGATAGGGTCCTGGAACAGCACTATATTAGGTAAAAAGTAAGAAAATATGAATAAGCATGGACTTCAATTAATAACAATGTATCAAAGAAGCTGGCCCCCCCAAAAGGACCCACCCCCAGGATGTAGGATGTGGCCCAGCCCTCATATAGAATTTCATCTTACATTCTACCTGCCTGATATGTAGAGAACCCCGATCCTTAAAATTTAGGTTGTCCACTGAGAATACCCCAAATAATCCCCCCAATACTCCAAGCGGTGGAGGCAAATGGAAATCCTCTCTGGAGGAATGTGACTCTGTCCTGGCCTAATGTTATTGCTACGATGTGTAGAGGCTGCTTTTAGGCAACAGGCTTGAGCAACAGAAGCGGGATCAAGGCACAAAGACCCACAGCGACCACCTGGTTGAATACAGACATGCACATCAGGCGACCCACCTCAAAGTAGCCACAGGCCCTAAGTGACCAATGGGCTACTTATAACCAGGTGCGGTTAACAAAAAATAGAAAATCCCACCCGACAGCACACCTCCTCACTTTCCCCCTTTACAAATTAGCCCCCACCCACTGCCTTGTTGGAGCCGGTCTATGCGGTCCTGCCCACAGCTCTTTTGCAATGTACTCAATAAACTTCTGGCGCCATTGTTCCGCCGCAGGTAAATCCTATCACTTCCTGCCACCAGTTTGCACTCAATCCGGTCGCCTTACATCTGGGAGCCCCCAGGCCATTGGAGGAGACACACCACATTCTAGTGACCCAAATAACCACGTGCATAAACAAACAAGAAACCACGGGCAAGAACAAGCAGGAAAACGGAGCAGAAAAGAGACACAAAAATTTCACTTGGACGCAAGTGACCCAGGGACGCCCCTGTCTTCCGGCCTCCCACCAGCCTCTAACCTCTTCTCGAGCCGCAGCCTCCGGAACCGTCTTCTCCGCGACCCTCCGCCCCGGCCAGCAGCCGACACAACATTTGAGCTTCACGCCCCGTGGGCCACGAGCTCCCGGGCTCACCCGAACGACTCCACGGCCCGCTCCCCGGCACCTGCGGGCCTCGCACCCACCTGTCTCGGAGCTGCCGCTCGGCCAAGACCTGGTGGCTCCCGAGGACGTGGGTCCCACCGCCGCGGGACCCGAGCGGAGCCGAACCAGGCCCCCTGGACCTGCGGGCCCGGGGCCCCCACGCGGACGCCCGGCTCGGTGGCTTCCGGACGGCCACTTCCTGCACGAGGCCGCGCCGCTCCTCGGAAGACGCCCGGCACGCGACTCACCTCCGCAGGCCGCGGGCTGCGCCGGCGCGTTCCCTTCCGAAGGCCCACCCTCCGGCCCCGCTAGGAGCCTCGGAGGGGCCCCGCTGGCCTCCCCCACGGAGCCCGGGCTTCTGCCTGAACCGCTCCGGGCGCCTGCAGCTGGCTCCCAAGCGGTGGGCCAAATGCAAACAATAAGGCTTCTTGCAGCAAAGAGTAAAAACGTATACAACTTCTCCCTCTCTGGGTGCAGATTCACACGCTGCCACCCCCACCCCACCACGAGCACACTACTAGGGAGGGGGGCATTTCTTTTAACAAATCGTACAAATTTGACCAAAACGTTACACAAAGCAATTTTTAAAGAAATGACTGGAGCAAGGAGAGCAAAGGAGAGATCGTAGACGAGTCAGAGAGCCAGGAAGAAGGCCCTTCAGGCTGTTGAAAGAACTTGGGCTTTAAGAGACGGAGAAGACACTAGTTTTCAAAAAGAAAGTGACATAACAAGATGTGCTTTTGCAGCAGATTTGAAATTCACACATGATGGTGCCTTGCAAAAATAAAACTTTATTTTCTGTTAACACAGGCTCAAAGTCCTCACTTAGTGGATATACGGACACATTTTTAGTGGGAATGATGACCCCGGGGAAAATTTTAATTACTTCTCTATTAACACAACTTCTTTGAGAATAAATATGTAGTGTTTCTTTCCCCTCTTCCTTTTCTGCCCCTATCCCCTGGCAATAGGGGACAAAATTCCTGGGTGACTTATGTTGTATGCTATTAGAAATGTGTGATACAGGTGCCTTCCTTTGATACTTTGGCCTCCTGTTTCTGTGTAATTCTCTTTTCACACTGCATCCTTCAATATATGCTTGGCATCAACTGAAGCGAAATTGTTCAGACCTGGCAGTAGGTATTAGAAAGCACCATCTCGGGGCACTTGGGTGGCTCAGTCAGTTAAGCTTCCAGCTTCGGCTCAGGTTGTGATCTCACCGTTTGTGAGTTCGAGCCTCCCCATCTGGCTCTATACTGACAGCTCAAAGTCTGGAGCCTGCTTCCGATTCTGTGTCTCCCTCTCTCTCTGCCCTACCCCTGCTCATGCTCTGCCTATCTCTCTCAAAAATAAATAAACATTTAAAGAAAAAAAAAAAACAAAACAGTAGCTCTGAGGTGCCTGGGTGGCTCAGTCAGTTAAGTGTGCAACTTTGGCTCTGTCCATGATCTCAAAGCTTGTGAGTTCGAGCCTGATGTCTGGCTCTGTGCTGACAGCTCAGATCCTGGAGCCTGCTTCAGATTCTGTGTCTCCCTCTCTCTCTCTCTGCCCCTCCCCCGCTCATGCACACACTCTCTCTCTCTCTCTCTCCCTCTCTCTCTCAAAAATAAAAAATAAAAATTTTAAAAAGGAAAAAGAAAAGAAAGGAAAGCAGCATCTCTTACTCCTAACGTGGTGGTTAGAAGCTTGAATGATTGGACCAGATTTCAGGATTAAAATCCTAGTTCTGCCATTTACTAACTTAATCTCTCTGTGGGAAATTTCTTCTTCTGCAAAATGCAAATGTTAAGAACACTTACCATACAGGCCTGTTTCACTGGTGAGGAGAGACTAAGTTAACATATGTGAAGAACTTAAAACAATACGTAGCATATAGTAGTGCTATGTAAGGTCAGCTACTATTATTAATGGGCTTAGAATGCAACACTATATTTTTAATAATTTATTTTTAGATAATTTTAGGTATACAAAAAGTTTTTAAAAAATGATAGAGAATTCTTGGGTTCCTTTCACCCAGTTCTCCCTAAAGTTAATACACATGACCACAATGCATTTGCCAAAACTGAAAGAGTAACATTGGTACATTATCATTAAATTAACCCCAAACTTTATTTTGATTTTGCCAGTTTTTTAAGAATGCCCTTGGGGTGCCTGGCTGGCTCAGCTGGTGGAGTTTGCAACTCTCAATCTTGGGGTAGAAGTTCAACCCCCACATTGGGTGTAGAGATTACTTAAAAATAAAATCTTTAGGGGCGCCTGGGTGGCTTGGTCGGTTGAGTGTCCGACCGGCTCATGTCATGATCTCACACTCCGTGAGTTCGAGCCCCGCGCCGGGCTCTGTGCTGACAGCTCAGAGCCTGGAGCCTGTTTCAGATTCTGTGTCTCCCTCTCTCTGTGACCCTCCCCCGTTCATGCTCTGTCTCTCTCTGTCTCAAAAATAAATAAAAACGTTTAAAAAAATTTTTAAAAATAAAATCTTTAGAAGAATAAAAAAATAAAATAAACGCCCCTTTTCTATTCCAGGATCCAGTCCAAGATTCCACATTGTATCCAATCCATTGCATTTCTAAAATATCATGCAGAAACTTCTGCTTCTAGCCACGGGGGAGAGATTAATACCAGACTATCAAGTACAACCCAAATAAGGACAAAATATTGTGTTCAGGCATGAACAACAGTCAGTTTCTGACTGAACATTGCAAAAATGGAAATATTTAAAGGGGGTCCCACAATCAGGTCAGATGTTTGTCAGGAGATACTCTGGTGCAGTGGAAGAGGGAAGTGGAGGCCTGGTGGAACGATGTTCCTTTCAGCTGAGGAACAGACAAAAGTTAGAGACTTCTGAAGTGCCTCGAATTTGTGCAGCAGGGTACCTGAGAAGAGGGAGCCCAGATGTCAGCGTGGGACTCACTGCAGGACCAGGGCCATGAGCACAGGACAAAACTGCTCAAGGCCTAGCAGGGGTGGCCTGCTGAGAGCTGAGAACCAAATTATGATCCTACATTGAAGACCCAGCCCAGCATCTCAGAAGCATCCTCGGAACTTCAGGAAGTTCATGTCTTTTTTTTTTTTTTAATGTTTTAGTTTATTTTTGGGAGAGAGAGACACAGAGGCAGAGAGAGAGAGAGGGAGACACAGAATCTGAAGCAGGCTCCAAGCTCTGAGCTGTCAGCACAGAGCCCAATGTGGGGCTCGAACTCACAAGCTGTGAGATCATGACCTGAGCTGAAGTCAGACGCTCATCTGACTGAGCCACCCACATGCCCCAGGAAGTTCATGTCTTAAAGTAAGAATCATCATCCAGACTAAGGGGCACATCCTAGGACTAAGCTCAAAATTGAAGCCTGACAAGACCAAAAGGATCTACCAGTAGTTCAGATGATTGCAAAACAAAATTCAGTATTCCTTATGGAGGAAAAAGTAGCAACCCAGGCTCTCAACTACATAGCATTCACAATCTATATATTCCAATGGATACATACATGTTTATAAATATGTAAGCACAAAGGAGGGGAGTTGTAGAAAACAGGAACCACTTTGTTACAAGGGTCATACATTTTCTTTAATGTTTATTTTTGACAGAGAGAGATAGAGAGTGGGGAGGGGAGGGGCAGAGAGAGAGAGGGAGAGAGAGAATTCCAAGCAAGCTCCACACTGGCAGCGCAGAGGCTGATGTGGGGCTTGAACTCATGAACCTTGAGATCATGACCCAAGCCAAAGTCGGATGCTTAACCGACTGAGCTACCTAGGTGCCCCAGGTTTGTTTGTTTGTTTGCTTGCTTGTTTGTTTGTTTGTTTTTGAGGGAGAGAGACCTGAACTAATACCAAGAATCAGATGCTCAACTGACTGAGCCACCCAGGCATCCCAAGGGTCGTACATTTTACAAAAATTATTACATAATATTAACTATGTAGACTATGGTTGGCATTCATATTGTAATCCTGATGGCAACCCTAAAAAAAAATAACATAAAGAAATATAGCTGAAAAGCCAACAGAATGATTACACTAGAATACTAAATTAATATTCTATTAACCCAAAAGAAGTCAGGAAAGGAAAAAGAGAAAAGCAAAAATAATAGCATTGGCACATTGAAAACAACTAACAAAAAGAATAGACCTAAATCCGACCATATCCATGATTTTATTAAATGTAAAACAAAAACATAAATAGGTCAAAAGGAAAATCATGAAAAAAGATACATCATATAAATGGGATGCAAAAGAAAGCTGACACGGTCATGTTAATATTAGACTTAATGGACTTAAGACAAGAAGAACTATCAGAAATAAAGGGAGACATTTACAATGATGAATGAAGACATAGCAAACCTAAAATGTAAGTGGCTAATAACTGAGCTTAAAAATAGATGAAGCAAGGGGTGCCTGAGTGGCTCAGTCCATTAAGCGTCTGACTCTTGATCTTGGCTGGGGTCCCGAGCTCAGGGTCTTGATCTCAGGGTCGTGAGTTGGGCCCCACTTTGTCTCCACACTGGGTGTGAAATCTACTTAAAATAAAATAGATAATGCTAATCTGACCGAACTAAGAAGGCAAAATAGACAAATCTACAATCAGAAGTAGAAATATCAATTTCCTCTTTAATAACTAGATACAATTCTAGAAGGATGTGGAAGATCTAAAAATAACTATTGAACGCTCTAACGTGATTCACCTTTATAGAACCATTTATCCACTAACAGCAGAATTCACGTTTTTTTCCATGTGCACACAGAGCATTAACCAAGAAAGACCTCATGTCAGGACGAAAAACATCTCAATATTTTGTAAGTTTGCAACTTTACAGAATACGTTCTCTAAACACAACCAAATTAAATCAGAAGTCAATGGCAATTAGGTATTTTTAAGTCTGAAATATTCCGGGGCACCTGGGTGGTTCAGTGGGGTAAGCGTCTGACTCTTGACTTCAGCTCATGACTTCATGAACGGTTCATGAGTTTGAGCCCTGCATTGGGCTCTGTGCTGACACCATGTGGAGCCTGCTTCTGAGTCTGTGTCTCCCTCTCTTTCTCCCCTTCTCCTGCTTGCTCTCTGTTTCTCTCTCAAAATAAATAAAAATAAACTTAAAAAAAAAGTCTGTTAAAAGTCTCAAATATTTGCCGGTTGCAGGTTAAATAATAAACTTCTAAATCACTAATCAAAAAGATATAAGAAAAATTAACACTTATTTGAAACTAGTAATAAACATATATTAAATATTTGGGATGGAGATAAAGAGTACTTACAGGAAGTTTTTCAATCTATCTTTCAGAAGGTCATCAGAAAGATGTGACCACTGATTGACCCCTGTGCTGGACCTGGGCACTGGGAGGCTCCTCACTCCCTCCCCTGTCCTTGGAATGTGGGTTGCCCTTGCCTTTCAGGCTCCCAGAGGCTGCTCCAAGGACAGAGCCTTGAGATGGTGATGTGTTGAAAACACCTGCATGGTACATGTGACTGAGCCCAGTCAGGACCTCTTCATACACTTTAAGATTTAGAGGGGCACCTGGGTGGCTCAGTCGGTTAAGCGTCCAACTTTGGCTCAGGTCATGATCTCAAGGTTCATGGATTTGACCCCGCATTGGGCTCTGTGCTGGCAGCTCAGAGCCTGGAGCCTGCTTCAGATTCTGTGTCTCCCTCTCTCTCTGCCCCTCTCCCCCACCTCAAAAATAAATACATGTTAAAAGAAGAAGAAGAAGAGGAAGAAGAAGAAGAAGAAGAAGAAGAAGAAGAAGAAGAAGAAGAAGAAGAAAGAAGAGAGATAGTTTATTACTTGTCCAGGCAAAGGAGACTGAAGCAGGCAAGTGCCTCCAAGGCTGCAAATCCTTCCCGGGTAAAAGGCTGAGGGATTTTATAGGAAAATACAGGACAGAAAAATAAGTGAAGGGGTGGGGGCTTCAAGAATGAGGAAGAGAAAAATTTGTTCAGTTTAAAGTCACGCTTTGCTGAAGCAGTAGTGTGTCCATCTTAATTTCCATCCATTTTTACATTTCTATAGCAGTTTCACTATCCCTACTAATTATACTGCAGGATATGTTTTATTTGAACCTATGTGGGGGCACAAGCAGTCATGATACCTCAGTGTAAATTACAAGAACCTCTAGAGAACTTCCAGGAGTTTGGAGGTCAGGAGGTTACACAGGCGTAGGGGAGCTTGGGTAATTCAGTCGGTTAAGCATCCGACTTTAGATGTCAGCTGGGGTCATGATTTCATTGCTCCTGGGATTGAGCCCCGCCTTGGGCTCTTTGCTAAGAGACTGCTTGGGATCCTTCCCCCCCCCCCCCCCCGGCCTTCCCCTGCTCGTGCTTGCTCTCTCTCTTTCTCTCTCTGTCTCTCAAAATAAATAAACATTAGAAAAAGAACATTGGGGCACCTGGGGGGCTTAGTCGGTTAAGCACCTGGCTCTTGGTTTCAGCTCATGTCATGATCTTGTGCTGTGTGGGTTCGAGCCCTGAGTCGTCCTCCATGCTGACAGTGCAAAACCTGATTGGGATTCTCTCTCTCTCTCTCTCTCTCTCTCTCTCTCCTCCTCCTCCTCTTCCTCCTCCTCCTCCTCTCTCCCCCTCTCTCTCTCTGCCCTTTCTCTACTTGCGCTCTCTCAAATTTTAAAAATTAAAAAAAAAAACATAAAAGAAGAAAAGATTTGTACAGGTGTGTCTGTCAAACCTCAGGCTAGGATCTCTTCCTCCATGGCCATTTCAGCTTCTTATCTGTATTAAATTAGTCAAGACATACTTTTTGGTCAGAGAACAGGCGTCATCCAGTGTTATTTGTTGAGTCGGCCAAACCCACTCTGCTAACACTTTGGTATTTCTCCAGGCTGACTCCTATCCTTTGTCTTCCTCCAGGAAGAGAACTCCCTCTAATCTGCCTACTCTAGTTAATCTTTTTCCTCTGACCTCTGCTTTTCATCAAAAACAAATTCTACTGTCTCAGGATAGCTAGACTGGCATCTATATCCTCTAAGGCTCTTTTCTGACTTGGGGGCCATTGTTTGATACATTGTTTGATACATTGTTTGATACATTGTTTGATACTTGGGGGCCATGTATGTTGTTTCCATCGTGTACTAATGGCTTGGGTATGGTCAGGATACGTATTTTCTACCCAAAAATGTTGGGCACCCCATATAAGAGTTAAATGAGTGGTAGTCGAAGCCATCTGTAATTTAGTTTGAGTATGCCATAAGGCCTCGCATAGCCTTCCTCCTCTCAGGGTGGGTCCCTTCCTTAGAAGATCTCAGATCTACCACTTGATGCCCAATGCTTTAATTTCATCGGGAGCCCATTGTTTTCCCCTATTCTGATTAATAGCTTTCTGTCCCCCCAGACAAGAAGGTTGTGGGTGCGCATAACACACTGTGGCATGTTGGGCATGCTGCCGTTACATTTTTCCTTTATAACCAGAGACTTTTGCAAGCATTTGATCGTCAAGGTTTATAGCCACGCAGCAATCAGTGTGCTGGGAGCTATATACCAAATGACTTAAAGTCTCAGTAGGAAGCCATTCTTGGAAATCCCCTCCCACATGATGTCCTCTGTAGTAGATGTAGCCTGAAAATTACTAGTCAAAAGATGCTAGGGCATTATTAGAGTTCAATTTAGCCATTAACAGTTGATCCAATTCATCAACAGATTGTATGACCAGAATGCCTCCCACACTCAGGTTTGCAGACTCCCATCTGACCTGGTCAAGTTCCAACAGCGGGGGGAGCCTCAGGAAACCTAGCTTCAACTTCCTGGACATCCGGTATAATTGCGCTAAGAGATAATACTATTCTCTTGCCTTGAGCCTCTCTCTCAAAGTATTAATATAATGTCGAGTTTCTGTCATTTCATAACCCACTTATCTGTTTTTTATGCTCAACTATTATTTCTCCTTCTGTCCGTTTATCATTTAATTGCCATTCATTTGTACCCAAACTTTCCCGCCTTTAGAAAGGGCATGAATTTTGGCCACAATGCTGGTTCAGATTGCTAGCAGCAACCCTAGCAGCGAGCACCTTTCCTTCAACTCATTCAGGGATTGGCCAGATTATTTTAGGGAAGTCTAGTCCCCTCTCCACCCCTCAATACATGCGCACATACACTGTACTGAACCTTTCATATTGCTCCTCATGGAGGTATACTTTGGGTATGCCCATGGTCACCTGGCACTCTTCCTTTCTTTCCCTGACCACATTCAGCTGTTAAACGCTAATTGCCGGCCAGTTGCTCTATTTTTTTTTCATCTGTCTTTAGGCATAAATTGTTCTGCAAACCAATCCAATAAAATTGTGTCTTTTAAAAAATTTTTTCAACATTTATTCATTTTTGAGAGACAGAGAGAGACAGGGCATGAGCGGGGAAGGGGCAGAGAAAAAGGGAGACACAGAACTGGAGGCAAATTCCAGGTTCTGAGCTGCACAGAGCCCGATGAGGGGCTCAAACTCATAAACCGTGAGATCATGACCTGAACCACAATCAGATGCTTTAACTGACTGAGCCACCCAGGTCCCCTATCCTTTTTATTTTTTTTTAAGTTTATTATTTATTTCTATTTATTTATTTATGTATTTATTTACTGAGAGACAGAGCACAAGCCAGGGAGGGGCAGAGAGAAGGAGGAGAGACAGAATCCCAAGCGGGTTACACAGAGCCCAATATGGGGCTTGAACTCACGAACTGTGAGATCATGACCTAAGCTGAGATCGAGAGTCAGACGATTAACCTACTGAGCCACCCAGGTGCCCCAAAATGGTGTCTCCTTTAAAGGAATAGTTTCTGAAGTTAGTGTTTGATATATTTTCTGACTCAAAGAGAATTCCTCCCCGTTGTCCTATTCCTTCGATCTCTCTCACAAACTAGCCAGCCAACGGTCTAGTCTGTGTCTACATTAAAGGCAGGAATCTCTTTCCAATTGCCTTTCACCACAACCTCCATGGTTCAGGTCCTTAGGCTTGAACTTCTGCAAGTTGTAAGAATCAAGTCTGTTCGGAAGTACCTGGGTGACTCGGTTGGTTAAGCGCTGACTCTTGGTTTGGCTCAGGTTATGATCTAATGGGTTCGTGGGTTCGAGCCCCACATTGGGCTCTGCACTGACAGCATCGAGCCTGCTTGGGAGTCTCTTTCCCTCTCTCTCTCTCTCTCTCTCTGACCCTCTCCCGCTGACTCTCTTTGTCTCTCTCTCTCTCTAAATAAATAAATAAAAACTTAAAAAAAAAAAAAAGAACAAAGTCCGTTCTTTTGGAAACTGGGAGCTTCCATGTCCTCCCGATGATGAGATTAGGAATAAACTTCTATGGACTACTTCTCTAAGCAAAATTTCTGAGCCCGAGCTCTTGAGCTGGGGTTAGGAACAGTGCTTGCTTCTCTGAGACTTCCACCTCTGCTGCAGACGCTGAGTGTTCAGCGAAGTGGGGGAAGGCAGCAGCCTGAGACCCCCTGGGCTTGTCTCTCCTGGCAAGGAACCATGGCTCCCAAGCTGTGGCAAGGACTACTGGGCCCCAGGCTTAACCAGCATGCTGTGACCAAGGCCCTGACCTGCACCAAACTCACGCCATAGCCCCTGCTTCCCAAGTTAGCAGTGATTTAAGTCACTGCTGTACCACAGACACCCACACACGTTCCCTTGATATTAATAGAACATCTCCGTTCATTCTCTTTCTGCCTACTGCCATCAGGATGTCCACATTTAAAAATTATTCCCTCCTAACAACCAAAAATTCTTCAGTTAACTTCATGTAAATTGGGAAAAGTTAGCCTTCCTGCCCTTTTCCTTTGGAAAGTATGAAATAATCATATCTTTGCTGACATGCAAGTCGTTTTCCTACCAGAATGAGGGATCACCTTTCCTCCAGGCTCTTTTATACTTATCCATTCCTAAGAGATAGGACTTTTTAAGATTTATTATAATAAAAACAACTTAGCAATTTGAAGAGTAGCATAATAAGCCACCCCAAAATATGCCTCTTCGGCAGAAGGATTATTTTGAACTGATTATTTTTAAGAAAC
This sequence comes from Felis catus, assembly GCF_018350175.1. Classification (NCBI taxonomy): domain Eukaryota; kingdom Metazoa; phylum Chordata; class Mammalia; order Carnivora; family Felidae; genus Felis; species Felis catus. The sequence continues at coordinate 18,031,026 of NC_058384.1, read as the reverse complement.
TATAGACCCTGCAGAAGCTCTGAAAACCGAAATTACCCATTGGTAAGAGAAATCTACATTTGTAAAGTAAATTTACATGAGAAAGGGGGCCTGTTTACAGGAAGAGAGCTATTACCTTCCTGGCCAGGCAACCTTTGTTTACCAGTTTTTCTCAACTTCTGTGAATTGCCTTCCCATTTTTTTGAAGCCCCAAGCCCCTAAGCCTCTCTTTAGCTCATGGTGGTCTATAAGCCTCAATCTTCTAGGCTTTGAGTCTTATATTTTTGAGGGGCTCCCATTAAGTAACTAAAACATCATTTAAAAAAAATTGGTGTGTGTGGGGGGGCACTTGGGTGGCTCAGTCAGTTAAGCGGCTGACTTCAGCTCAGGTCATGATCTCATGGTTAATGAGTTCGAGTCCTGGGTAGGGCTGTCTGGTATCAGCGTGGAGCCTGCTTCGGGTTCTCTGTGTCCCTCTCTCTGTGTCCCTCCCTCCCTCGTTCTCTCTCTCAAAAATAAAATAAACATTTGGGGCGCCTGGGTGGCGCAGTCGGTTAAGCGTCCGACTTCAGCCAGGTCACGATCTCGCGGTCCGGGAGTCCGAGCCCCGCGTCGGGCTCTGGGCTGATGGCTCGGAGCCTGGAGCCTGTTTCCGATTCTGTGTCTCCCTCTCTCTCTGCCCCTCCCCCGTTCATGCTCTGTCTCTCTCTGTCCCAAAAATAAATAAAAACGTTGAAAAAAAAATTTAAAAATAAAATAAACATTAAAAAAAAATTTTTTTTCTGTTAATCTGTCTCCTTACCTCAGGCCCCTAAACTTTAGCCCATCCTCAACCTGAGCAGTATACATTCCCTGAGAACACCCGGGCATCAGGGTAAAATAAAATATTCTCTCATCTACTACTTGGATATGCCACCGTTAACCTTAAACTGCAGGTTACTTCACCGGCCAAAGATGGGGTTATTGGGGAATAAAAGAGAATGAAATCTGAGACAAACAAGCTACAGCAAAATCTTACCCAAGTCTGGGGAATAAAAGAGAGGCAGGCTTTTTTTTTTTTATTAATTAAGTTTTTTTTCTTACGTAAGTAATTTTTACACCCCACATGGGGCTCAAACTCAGGATCCCTAGCTCAAGAGTCGCATACTCTTCAGATTGAGCCAGCTAGGCGCCCGGAGAGGCACCCTTTTGCAAGGAGAAAAGGGGTCAGTTGGAAAGGCTGTTATAAACTCAGCCCCCATTGGAGTAAACCGGAAGTTCAATGTGTGGTGGCTCCTCATTGGCTGAACTGTTATGGAGAAGAGGGGATTGGGGAGGAAAGCTTCTCTTCCTCCGGCTGGAACGGTAGAGTAGTATCCACATGCAAGGTGAAATCTACGTAGGGTCAAGTCCTAAAGTCAAGTCCATCTCTTCCTTTTGGGGCTGCCATTAACTACTATTGGTGTGGTTGAAACCTCCTAATGCCACTTTAGTGAGGTTTGCAATAATTACGTTTCACACCACCCATTCACCCCACTTCCCCACGCCTAGTTCTTTTTAGCTTTGTTTACTCTTCCCTTTTGCTTAAGTCTTGCGTGTTGCTTGCACACCTTGTGGTCAAAGCCTTCTTCCTGTTGCTGTAATCGCCCTCCCCCCGTTTGCAATAACCCTTTCCCCTCTCTTGCAATAATGCTTTTGAATACGGTCTCTTCTTCATTAAACCCAGATTTGATTTTTATTCCAGTCTTATGAGTAATTTCTCTTGGTATTGCCTACCTTGTGACATCCTGAACATACGGGTTTTATGTTTTATGGTTTACCTTGAGTTAATGTTCAGGATAGAGTGATACGACAGTACATGGAGCAGACTGTGGTGTCCCAGCGAAAGTCATCATAGAACAGCTGGCTCCCAGCCAATTCAGCAGGCGCATGAGGCAGTCCAATTGAGACATGAAGAGCTAACTGCCCAGTGGAGCTCAGAGGAAACCGCTAACCCGTAGAGCGAAGAACTCAGTAAGTGATATTTTTTAAGCCTCTAAGTTTATGGGCATTTGATAAGTAGCCATAGATTAATGATACAGTGAACACGTGAAGGAAAGAATGAGCAAAGGAACAATGTCACTCTGGAGATTTTGTTCCTTCCTGAGTAGGAGGAAGGCAAACCAGGACTTCCGAAGTAGATTGCTACTGGGGCTTCCGATCTGAGATGATAAATAGTATATGAGCTGATGAGGATAAAAATACGATTTTGAGTGTATTTTTGAAACTTTAGTTGCTATGGGGGTGTTTGGAAGTGTATAAAATTTATCACCCACCAAAAATATGGAGTCGTGATACTAAGAGGGTATTAGTGAGTTCTGTGTGAGTCATGCATTCACCTTGGACTAGAAAATATCTTCATGATGTTGTGAAAAGTCAGAATCACAGGGGAAGTTGGATTAGTCTTTAAGGCATCTTTAAAATATGACAGCATCTTAATTCAATATCCATTTAGCAAAAATATATGTACCTTGCCCTTTATATAACTAGGCACTTTGCCAGATGCTAGGAATAGATCAGAACAGTCATTACAATTAAGAACCTGACAATCTTGTTGAAAGATATTGATAACTACAATGCCAAGAGCAATGACAGCAGTAAGGGATTTACTGCCTGTGTAACTAAATACTTGGGGTTGGTGCTAATATCAGATATGGCTGGATTCAGGGCTGAAATGATGTGGTCAGAATTTCATCTCTCCACGTGTTAATACTGCTTTCCTCTGTGTCGGACTCATTCTTGGTTTCCACATGGTAACAAGATGGTACCATTATGGTGGCAACAGTTTCAGTCCCTATGACCTAGTTAGCTTCATATCCAATAAAAAACCAAACCAAACCAAACCAAAACAAAACAAAAACCTCTCCTTTCTAGATGTCCCAGCAAAAGCTCCTCTTTCTTGAATAATTTGTCTATTCCTAAACCAATCATTCTAGTTGGAGGTGTGGGCAAGGCCCTAAGAATGTGATTCACTGATTGGTTTAAGTCTGGATTATATGTTAAATTTGGAGTTTTGGGGTTTGGTTCTTTCCAGAACCACGTGGACTGAAAATGAGACATGAGAAAGGGCACAGCTCTCCATGTGTCACCAGAGGTAAGGTAAATAGATGGTGGTATTCAAAATGCAATCACTGGGGCACCTGGGTGGCTCAGGCCATTAAGCATCTAACTCTTGATCTCAGCTCAGGTCATGATCCCACCATTTGTGAGTTCGAGCCCCCAGTCCCTCATTGGACTCTGCCTTTACAGCACAGAGCCTGCTTGGGGTTCTCTCTCTACCTCTCTCTGTGCCCCTCACACACGCGCGCACACACACACACACACACACACACACACACACACACACAGTCTCTCTCTGTCTCTCTCTTGAAATAAACAATACATTTTTTTAAAAAACCACAATTACTATAGATTACAGAGGGCCTATGTTTTGTCATTCTTATTTACTGCAAAAATTTACCCACAGTTTATGATTTACCTTTTTATGTTGACCTCTTTCTTTCTTTCTTTCTTTCTTTCTTTCTTTCTTTCTTTTTTTGACAAGTGGGAGTTGCATTTTTATTGTTCTTATTGTTAAATATGTCTATGTTTTTTGTTCTCAGTGATTAGTTCTGGACCTTTAGCCAAACTCTTAATAATTCTCACCACACTATTGATTATGCTTTCTTTCCTCATGGGGAAAAAAATGGAAACAACCTGTGAGTTGAAAGGAAAGAAAAGTGCTTCTCTATCCTCAAGGTCTTCCAGCTAGATGAAAAACTGTTAAATTTACATGAGACAGATTAACAGGAAAAAAACCCCAAAGTTTTATTATGTGCACACAGAGGCCACAAAATGAAATGGAGACCCAAAGGAATTACCAAGGCAGCAGTTTTTATATTTCTCAGCCAAAGAAACAATAAATCTGTGAGGAATTGACAGGATTAAAAAAAACTTAATTTGGGGAGTTTCAGTTAAGGAATTCTAAACAGAATTTGGGCTGGGGTAGTAAATTAGTAAAAAGTAAGAAGAGTTGGGGCACCTGTCTGGCATGTGACTCTTGATCTCAGGATTGTAAGTTCAAGCCCCCACATTAGGTATAGAGATTACTTTAAAATAAAATCTTTCAATAAAACTTCTAAAAACAAAGTAACAAGAGTTATTTATACAACCTTCTGAGCTCTAAATTTCTCATCTCTGGTGAGAAGGATGTCTCTTTACCTCCTGGTACAGGGAGGGTAACTTTCACATGGGAAATTCATTTCCTGCCTTCAGAAGGATGAAGGGTCTGAGTGTCCTTTTTGTATAAGTCATCTCTGAAGTGACTTTTATTTAAAATGATCAATATGCCAAAGTGGCATACGTTAGGGTAGTCTTCCCTTGATCTGTACAGAGTCTTAATGTTATTCTCAAGAAAGTCTCATCAAGTACACCATTAAAACAAGAACATGTAATCTTGCATAGTTTCTGTGAATAAAATCTCAGTTACAATTGTAACAGCTACTGTTAAAAATGGTTCCTGGCTACCCGCATTAGTTTGCGAGTGCTACTATAACAAAATACTATAGACTAGGTGGCTTAAATTTTGTCTTAATGTTTATTTTTGAGAGAGAGAGAGAGAGAGAGGGAGAGACAGACAGACAGACAGAGTGCAAGCAGGAGAGAGGCAGGGAGGGACACAGGCTCCAGGCTCTGAGCTGTGAGCACAGACCCGGATGCAGGACTTGAACTCTCAAGCCATGAAAGCCAAAGTTGGACGCTTAACCAACCAAGCCACCCAGGCGCCCCCCAGACTAGGTGGCTTAAACAACAGGTATTTGTTTTCGCATGGTTCTAGGAGTTGGAAGTCTGAGATCAGGATGTTGACTGGATTGGTTTCTCCTCAGGTCTACCTTCTTGGCTTCCAGATGGTCACCTTCTTGCTGTGTCCTCACATGCTCCTTCCTCTGTACATGCTCCTGGCATCTCTCTGTTGTCCACATTTCTCTACTTACAAGTACACTGGTCAGACTGAATTACAGCTTACCTTAAAGGCCTTAATTTGAACTTAGTCACCTCTATAAAGACCCTATCTCCAAATGTAGTTGCATTCTGAAGGATTAGGGGTTAGGACTTCAACATATGAATGGTAGGGGATACAATTTAGCCCATAACACCACCTTTCTAACTTTATATCCCCCCCCCCGACATACTGTTTTAGCACACTGTTTTTTTGAGTTTCAACTATTAAGCGTTCCTCCTACAAAGGGCCTTTGCACACGCTGTGATAATTTCTGCCTAGAATGATCTTCCCTGGCTGTTCCCTGGCCTGCTTCCTTTTTTCATTCAGGTCTCTGATCAAATATTAGTTTCATTAGAGATGGTTTTGACCAATTTAATCAAAACATCATTTCCATCAGTCAACTGTGTTTCACAGAATTTATCTACTGACTTAATATATTTATTAGCACATAAAGCTTATGAAGGAAGGAAGCTTGTGTAACTACCGTGTCTCCAGAACTTGATACAGTGGTTAATACACAGCAAGTACCTAATAAATGTTTGTTGAATGAATAAATGTTATTCCTGAAGAACAGAGAAAGACTGACACTGAATCTTCTACAGATTAGTAATTAAGTTATGATTGGATATCATCTGCTAATCTTATGTCTCTTAGGAACCAAAAATTATTATTATTTTAATTTTACTTCCATTTATTAAGTAATTTCAATCCCCAACTTGGAGCTCGAACTCACAACCCCAAGATCAAAAGTCACATGCCCTACTGAGTGAGCCATCCAGGCACCCCTGGAGCCTAAAATTATTTAAAAAACAAAAAAGTGGAGCTATTTGGTAGGAAACATATAATAATAGAATAACAGATGAATGAAATTAGTGAAAGATAATTAGATGGAGGAGCTCTACTTGAATGTAAAAAATGAAGGAGAATATAAATATATAGATAATACTATAAATATATAAATTGTAGATATATATAACAACATGTAAACTATATATGTATATGTATATAGGTAAGAGGTAGAGTGAAGAAAAATAAGTGCCAAAACCAATTAATTGAAATCGAGAAGGAAAGAAAAAGGAGGAACTATAAGGTGAAATAATATAATGAACTGTGATGATTAATTTCCCAGAATTAAAAAAACAAAACATTACTCAGTTTGAAGAGGCCCTTAGAGTGGCAAACAAAAGAGACAAGAATAAAGGACGTGATCTCAGGTTTTAATACTAGAAGAGAGTGAGGGCTGGAGGTGGGGAATGACACAGATAGCAGAGTCTTACTCCAAAACCTACAACCCTCTTCACTATAACCGAAATGTTCTAGTATACTTATTCCATAAAGTTTTGGAAAAGATTATGTCAGGCTCAATATGAACGCTCAGAAATACTACCTATTACTTGATAATTATTATTTTATATGTATATAATTTTTTAAGTTTATTTATTTTGAGAGAGCGTGCACACACACACACACACACACACACACACACGTGGGGGAGGGACAGAGAGAGACAGAATCCCAAGCAGGTTCTGCACTGTCAGTGCAGATCCTCAAACTCAGGAACCATGAGATCATGACCTGAACGGATGTCGGCTGCTTAACTGACTGAGCCACTGAGACACCCCTTATTCTTTTATATTTAAAACTTTATTTGGAATATATATTTTTTTGCATGGCACAAACTGGGGTTTTAATTTATAATTTTTCTAAATGAACAATGCTTCCAGCACTATTTATTGAATAATGATAGCACTGCCTCTTTGTGTAATATTTGTATGTCTTGTTATTTTTTTAATTAATTTATTTATTGTTTAACTTACATCCAAGTTAGTTAGCATATGGTGCAACAATGATTTCAGGAGTAGATTCCTTAGTGCTCCTTACCCATTTAGCCTATCAATCCCCCCCAACCTCTCCAACAACCCTCTGTTTGTTCTCCATATTTTATGTCTTGTTATTTTTATTTTTTCAGCACTTGCTAGAATTGAAGACCATGATGAAATTCTGGTGAATTAGCCAGAGTAATTTGCACTAGTTGCAATGTCTCTTCCTGGCTCAGTGCAGACTTTGGGAGTGATTCCAATCTTGCTCCTTTGGGTGGTTCTTACCCAATCTCAGGCATTTTCCTCACGTACAGGCATGAATCAGTATTCAGCTGAAGACTTAAAGAAGATATTCTTTCTCTTTTTTTTAAGAGATTTTTAATTTTATTTTTATTTTAGAGAGAGAGCATGTAAGAGGGGAAGAGGGGCCGAGGAGGGAGAGAGAGAGACAGAGAGAGAGAGAGACAGAGAGAGAGAGAGAGAGAATATCCCAAGCAGGCTCCACACTCAGCCTGAAGTCTGATGCAGGGCTCGATCCCATGACCCTAGGATCATGACCTGAGTGGAAATCAAGAGTTGGCCGCTAAATGGACTGAGCCACCCTAAGATACTTTTTAGATCTTTTCATATAGTTTTTTCCTTTCTGCAGCACTGCCCTGAAAACTCTAGCCACTGGATTCTCAGCCACTCCAACTCCCACTTACGTTTCCTCAACTGAGAACCACCCTCTGGTGCTGCCTGGGTCCTCTTTCTGTAGAGTGGACTGGAGATGTTCTTCAGGCAGTAAGCTGGGATAATTTTAGGGTTCACCTCATTTATTTCCCATTTCTTGGGGACCACTGCTCTATGCTACTCAATATCCAATGTCTAAAAGCATTGTTTTAGGGGCACCTGGGTGGCTCTGTTGGGTGAGTTCTGACTTCAGCTCAGGTCATGATTTGATGGTTCGTGAGTTTGAGCCCTGCATTGGGCTCTCTGCTGTTGGCATGGAGCCTACTTCAGACCCTCTGCTCCCTCCCTCTCTGCACCTCCCCCACTCATGTTCCCTCACTCTTAAAAATAAAAAAATAAACATTAAAAAAATGAAAGCAGGGGCGCCTGGGTGGCTCAGTCGGTTAAGTGTCCGACTTTGGCTCAGGTCATGATCTCGCGGTCCATGGGTTCAAGCCCCGCGTCAGGTTCTGTGCTGACAGCTCAGAGCCTGGAGCCTGTTTCAGATTCTGTGTCTTCCTCTTTCTCTGACCCTTCCCTGTTCATGCTCTCTCTCTCTCTGTCTCAAAAATAAATAAACGTTAAAAAATTTTAAAAAATAAAAATAAAAATAATTTAAAAATGAAAGCATTGTCTCACACAGTGAGCCTAGTTTTTTAGTGGTTTCATGTGAGAGGGTTTCATGTTACTCCATATTGGTCAGAAGTGGAAGTCCCTTGGATTCTTTTCTTTTTTTTTTTTTAAGTTTATGTATTTATTTTGAGAGAGAGAGCACACATGCAGGGGAGAAGCAGAGAGAGGGAGAGAGAGAGAATCCCAAGCAGACTCTGTGCTGTCAGTGCAGAGCCTGACCTGGGGCTGTATCCATGACCTGAGCCAAAATCAAGAGTCAGACACCTAACCAACTAAGACACCCAAGCGCCCCAATTGGAGTTCATTCTTTTTTTAAGTTTTTTTTACATTTATTTATTTTCAAGAGAGAGAGAGAGAGAGAGACAGAGAGAGAGAGAGAGAGAGAGAGAGAGAGCACAAGTGGGGAGGGGCAGAGAGAGAAAGAGACAGAGAATCCAAAGCAGTCTCCAGGCTCTGAGCTGTCAGCACAGAGCCCGACGCGGGGTTCAAACTCACAAACTGTGAGATCATGACCTGAGCTGAAGGTGGACGCCTAACCGACTGAGTCACCCAGGTGCCCCTGGAGTTCATTCTTAAGCCAACTTTTTTGGGGAATGTGTAGGGTGGTAGGTTGTGTTCCCTAGAAGCAGAGCCTGAGATGGGAATTCTTATGAAAATGATTTAATGAGGGTTTTCTCTCAGGAGAAGGGGAGGGAGGGAAGCAGGATAGGGTAGGGGAAGAAAACAAGGTGAGAATGAGGTTTCAGCTGGCAACTCATTTCAGTCTAGTTTTCTGGGGAGCCAAGGAGCACCATGTACACTGCAAGGTTGGTCCCTGGAGGCTGGAGTTTTGTTCAGCTTGTGTCAGTGATTGGCCATTGGCTCCCGGTGTGGGAGACGGGTGGAAGGATAGAAGCCAGTTGGGAAGGTGGCTCCCAGCTGCAGCAGGGCACCCTCCAGAAAACAAGGCTGTGTTGTGAGCCATTCGCAGCCAATACTCAACAGCCAGGTGACCTGGCCAGGTAAAAGGAATTGGGTTGGGCACCATCAGTATCCAATACAGGTAGTAAGCATTTCAAGCACTTTTATGTCTGAAAATATCTTTGTTTTGCCCTCACACTTGACTCATACTTTGGTTTTAGAATTTTAGGCTTAAAATAGTTTTCCCTCAGAACTTGGTAGGCATTTTTTCTAATAGCCTCTAGTGTTGCTTACAACACATCTGTCTTAGCCGGCTTGGGCTACCACAACTCATTGTCACAGACTGGGTGGCTTAAACAACATTTACTTCTCTGAGCTCTGAAGGCTGGGAAGTCCAAGATCAAGGTACTTGTAGGTTTAGTATCTGGTGAAAGCCCATTTTATGGTTTGTAGATGGCTGTCTTCTCCTTGTATATTCATATGACAGTGAGGAGGGAGAGAGAGGCAGTAAGCTCTTTTGTCTCTTGTAAGGGCACTAATTGCATTTATGAGGGCTGACCTAATCACCTCCCCAAATCTGCCTCCTAATATCATCACACTGGGGGTTAGGAATTCAACATAAGAACTTTGGAAGGACACAAGCATTCAGTCCATAGCAATATCCAATGTCAATCTAATTCTCATTATTTTAAAATTTATTTATGTAAGTAATCTCTACACCCAACATGGGAATTGAACTCATGACTCTGAGGTCAAGAGTCACATGCTCCTTGGATAGAGCCACATAGGCACCCCTGATTCTCATTATTTTAAAGTAATACTTATCTTCCTGTATATTGACAATAATTTGGTATTTTCTTGGGGCGCCTAGCTGGCTCAGCCAGTAGAGCAGGTGACTCTTGATCTTGTGGTTGTGAGTTTGAGCCCCACTTAGGGTACAGAGATAACTTAAAAATAAAATCTTTAAAAAAAAAAAGAGGAAAAAATTTAGTACTTTCTTTTTATCCTTGATGATTTGAAATTTCACTGGTAAAATATTTTTTTAATATTCTTGTTTGGCACTTATTAGGTAGTCTGATCTTACTGTCTCAATACTGATCTGTCATGAATAATATTATAATGATTGGGAATTTTTTATTCTGATCTGGGAATTTTTCTTTAACATTTGTCTATTTTTTTCCCTTTAGTTATCCATAATCTATTCCTCAAACCTCTGAAAATTAATTTCATTTTTTAAAAATTTAAATTCATGTTAGCTAACACATTATTTTGTTTTTTAAATTTTCGTGTATTTATTTTTATTTTTATTTTTCAAAAAATTTTTAATGTTTATTTTTGAAAGAGAGAGAGAGAGAATGGGAGCAGACAGGGAGGGGCAGAGAGAGAGATCCACACACACACACACAGAGAATTCAAAGAAGGCTCCAGCACAGAGCCCCTCACAGGGCTCGAACTCATGAACTGTGAGATCACGACCTGAGCTGAATTCAGACACTTAACTGACTGAACCACCCAGGCGCCCCTATTTTTATTTTTATTTTTTTAATGTTTATTGTTTTTTGAGAGAGATAGAGCCCAAGCAGGGGAGGAGCAAAGAGAGGGGGAGACACAGAATCCGAAGCAGGCTCCAGGCTTTGAGCTGTCAACACAGAGGGGCTCGAACTCACCAACTGTGAGATCATGACCTGAGCCGAAGTCAGATGCTTAACCAACAGAACCACCCAAGAGCCTGTATTTTTTTTTTTAATTGATAGGCTTCATTATTTAGAGCAGTTTTAGATTTAAAGACACAAAGAGTAGAGAGTACATAGAACTTCCCTATCTCCCCCCCTCCACCCCCACCAACAGTTTCTCCTATTATTAACATACTGCATTAGTGTGGTACATTTGTTATAATGGATGAATGGAATATTAACACACTATTATTAACTAAAGCCTATAGTTTACATTAGGGCTCAATCTTAGTGTTGTACAGTTCTGTGGGTTTTGATATAGGTATAATGCTATGTGTCAACCATTATAGTATCACTTGGAATAGTTGCACTGGCCTGGAAGTCCCCTATGCTCCACCTATTTATCCCTCCTTCCCTCTTCCCTGAATTCCTGGAAATCACTGATATGTTTACTGTCTCTACATTTTGCTTTTTCCCAAATGTCATATTGTTAGAATTATACAGTATATAGCCTTTCAGACTGGCTTCTGCCACTTAGCAATAAGCTATCCCCTCAGGGTGTATGGATGTGGAAGGAAGCATGTAAAGCCGGGCACTTCCACAACTGCTGGAGGAAGGAGGGCTTCATTCTTGAGGGTACTGGGCAAAGGCTGAGTTTCCATCTTCCTCCTTCTTTCCACTACTCCCCTGTCCATTATGTGATTCCATGTTATCTAAGGGTTTATTCAGCCTTTCTCTCAATGGTATGCTTTACCTATAATAAGAGCCTGCTTATCTAGAGGATTCACTTTCTTTGAGAGATTTTCCTGGTCTTTAGGTTAGAGACAAATCTTATCACTGCTAGCCTTTTTAGGTATAGCTGAATGGGGGAGGGCTTAACCACAGAGGTCCTGGTTTTGATCTGATAAATGCATACATGTTCAAGGGGGGGGGGGGTCGGTGCCCACCTGCCACTGGCATGTATTAGTTCTAGAATTATCATAGTTATTCAAGTAGGAGAGGAGGGAACAACCAAAGGAACCATAACTGATTTAATGAGCCATTTGTAGTTTTACTGTACCATCTGTATGTACTTAGACCAACTGTTCCACAGGTAGTCTTTTAATTAATTATCCTAACTAGTGCTGGAAGGCTTCATCATGCTTGAGGCTCTATTGGGAAAAAAAGGCTTTGTTGCTCTCCAGTAACTTTAGCCTGAATATACTTTGGAAATGACCTTGCCTACCCTAGATTCTTCATTGGTCTATTATGATATACACATATATCATAAAATCTATATTATATATATATATCCTATCATAGTATAACTGTATATATTAGTTAATTACCATCTGCTATATACAGTATATACTTATGTACATATAGATACAAATATACATATATATTTGAGAAACTCCCCCAATTTTCTTGTTCACTATTGGTCTTCCATTCTGTTTTATGGTGCTGTTAAGAATTTATTCCTTTAGAGATCTCATTCATTTCCTTTTCAAGGCATTTTCAGAAAGAGAAGAGGTAAATGTGTGATCTCAGTCTGCCATCTTGAAGTAGCAATCACAAGGTTTTCATTTTTGTCGTAAGTTCTACTTCTGTATTCGTTTGTAGAGTAGAATAGGAGGAATAAATGACATGCTGGCTCAACAAACCAAATTTCAAAGCTCCCCGGATTTTTCTGTCTCACTTCTCAGGTGAAAGAATCTCTTGTAATATAAATATGCTCTAAGTATAAAAAAATCATGGAAAAAAATTCCTATCAAGGAAGCAGGTGCATTGTTCTGCCATGATATACAAAGAAATGTTCAGTAATGATGTCTAGAGTGGGTACTTAAATTTATCAGTCAGTATAAATTTGTATTGATATGTTAAGTTAATCAATATTTAATAAGTGTACTAAATGAAGGCAACTGGTCCACTTAATGTCAGAAGCTGAGATGATTCACACAAGAAGAGGAACAGATTTTCTCAGTATTCTGTTTCTCTAAAGAGAACATTCAAAGGAATCATTATCTTATAAAGTGGTTCTTCGGAAGAAGCAAATTCTTACCTGTGTAGATAAGCCAGGTAGTACTTCATGTCGCCTAATCAACCAAGAAGTATTCATTGAGCAATATGTGGTCTATACTGCATATAGTAGGCAGATTAAAGCCCTGCCAAAGATGTCCATGCCCTAATCCCTGGAACTGGGTCAATGTTATGTTACAAGGCATTGAGATTTTGCAGGTGGAATTTGCTGACTTTTAGAGAGATTATCCTGGATTATTTGGGTTGGTCCAGTTTAATCACATAAGCCCTTAAAATGCGGAGGAGGAAGGCAGAAGAGTCAGAGAGATACAGTGTGAGAAGGACTTGATCCACTGTTGATGGTAAGAAAGGTAAGGGGCCATGTGCCAAGGAATGCAGGTGAATGGAAGCTGAGAATAGCTCTGAGCCGACAGCCAGGAAGGAAACAGGCCCATGACCTCAGTCCTATGACCACATAAAATTCAATTCTGCCAACAACCCGAAGGAGCCTAAACGCAGATTATCCCCCAGAGCCTCCAGAAAGGAAAACGGCTCTGCTTGATTTCAGTCTTGTGAGACTTGGCAGTGAAATCGGCAAGCCTAAATTCTGTTGTTTTGAGCCGCTAAACTTGTGGCAATTTGTTATGACAGCAAGGGAAAAGTAATACACTTCTACTGACACTGCAGTAGATACCAAGACTGAATTTGATTTTTAGTATGGGATTCAGTTTATAATGTCTTCAGACATATTATCAACATCGGTTACATCTTGTCACAAACCAAGTATTTGAGAATGATGTAGTAGCATACAAGGAAGGAAGGAAGGAGGAAGAATGGTGTAGTTTTTTACTTATGACTTTGGTTTAATGACTCAAAACTAATATATGCTCTTATATCAGTTGAACCATTGTCAGAGATCACCCAGATTCAGCAACCCTCGATTTTTCAACATAGGGTGGGGTGCCAGGATTTGGGCCAGCAGCTTTACTGCTGACTTAATTTTTCCCAACTGAAGGTGAGTTTCTACTGTCTCACAATAAATTGATAAATGCAAATACAGTTTATGAACTGGTGTGATGGTAGATGCCTGAGGCTGTGTGTGGGAGGGCTCAACAGGGTGAGAAAAGAAATACCCGTTGTTATTTGAGTAAAACGAATTGAAAAGATAAGAATTACCATATGGACTCAGGAAATAAGAGGAGGAAACGTCAGGGGCGCCTGAGTGGCTCAGTCAGTTAAGCGTCTGACTTCATTCAGCTCAGGTCATGATCTCAAGGTTTGTAATGAGAGCTCTGACCGCTCAGAGCTTGGAGCCTGCTTTGGATTCTGTCTCCCTCTCTCTCTGCCCCTCCCCAACTTGCGCGCGGGCACGCACGCGCTCTCTCTCTCTCTCTCTTTCTCTCTCTCTCTAAAATAAAAATAAATAAACATTAAAAAAAAAAAGAGGAAACATGTCAGAAGTAATCCTTGTTGGGGCGCCTGGGTGGCTCAGTTGGTTAAGCGCCTGACTCTTGATTTCGGCCCAGGTCACGATCTCATGGTTTGTGAGATAGAGCCCCAAACTGGGCTCTGCACTGACGGCAAGGAGCCTGCCTGGGATTCTCTCTCTCTCTGTGCTTCCCCTCTTTCTGCGCCTTCCTCACTCGATCTCTCTTTCCTAGCTCTCTCTCTCTCTCTCTCTCTCAAAAAAAAAAAAAAAAAAGGAATCCTTGTTTTATTTGACATCACCTTCAAGGGTTAGTAGGCTTCCCAAAGTAACTTCTCTTGAAACCTGATATAAATCCAATTATAATTATATTATAACCAAATACTATTCACTCTTCGTTGTAGGTTGTTTACATAAGTTCACACTTCAGTGCTTCTTTAGCATTCCCAGTTTCTTAACAGAATTTAGTGGCTGATAGGAGTGAGCATTGCAGGAGGAGTCACGCATGGTATGACTCACCCGCTATTACAGCAGAATGCCCGGGGCACTAGGCAGGAAGAAATATCACACACTAGGAAGGAGTTTTGTTGCAAATTACAGTGAACAGGTTACTGTTTTAAACATTTCTTGATTCTAGCTATATACACTTTCCCAGATTGTTTAGTTATGCCACATCGCATGCATGGGTGGTCAAATCCATGGAGCAAAAGATTTGCGAGGTTATCTGTTTCCATTTTCAACAGGAGGTGTTTTTTTTTTTCTTTTATCCTTTATTACTTGTTCTCCACCTAATGATGACACCACTTGTTCTCCTTTGAATTCATTAGACATCAGTTTGTTTTGGTTTATTACATTCAAGTGCATCTAAACCTGCCCACATGTTCATAAAATATGTACATATTGCTATATACAGAATGAGCAAATGTTTTTCTAGTCAATGTTGTTTTCTCCCAGTCTTGGCATTTTTTTTTTTGAAACTGACTAAACCTATTTGGTAACTTGCATTTACATTCACAGCTCCACCTATAATCTTTCATTGTTACAATATGTCTGATTGGCCTATTTTACAACTGCTTTGACTAAAATTGCCAGCAGTAGCTTGCCAAAGGAGTGCCTTAATAAAGGAAATTAACTTCTTTTAATACGATGACTGACTTACCAAGGTATTAGCACTATTCATTTACCTTCTTTGAACAGTGCTTGTAATTTTACATGGGAACACTGGGAGAAGAGAATAAAAGCTAACAATGCAATTCTAGCAATGAAATCAGTGTGATAGACATTTTTAGAAAGGAGATTGTCTGCAAACAGTAACTCTTGAGAAATTATAGTTCTCCATAGGTAACCGTCTACCTCTGGTTTTTAATGTATAAGTTGGAGCTTTTCATTTTACCAGTAGCTTGTAGATTATTTTCTTCCAGATGCATTATCATACTATTACTGTATTACAGGAACTTTTCTATTTCTTTCCTGTCCATTCACACTGACAAAAAAAATATATTTCTCCTTCCCCACCAACTTTAGCTTTTTATTTTTTATTTATTTATTTATTTTTTTTATGTTTATTTATTTTTGAAGGAGAGAGAGAGCGTGAGAGGGGGAGGAGCAGTCAGAGAGGGAGACACAGAATCCGAAGCAGGCTCCAGGCTCCGAGCTGTCAGCACAGAGCCCGATGCGGGGCTCAAACTCACGAACTGTGAGATCATGACCTGAGCCAAAGTCGGACGCTCAACCGACTGAGCCACCCAGGTGCCCCAACTTTAGCTTTTTAATACCGTGTTTATTTCACATTTTAAAAAAAAAATTTTTTTTTTCAACATTTATTTATTTTTGGGACAGAGAGAGACAGAGCATGAACGGGGGAGGGGCAGAGAGAGAGGGAGACACAGAATCGGAAACAGGCTCCAGGCTCCAAGCCATCAGCCCAGAGCCTGACGCGGGGCTCGAACTCACGGACCGCGAGATCGTGACCTGGCTGAAGTCGGACGCTTAACCGACTGCGCCACCCAGGCGCCCCTATTTCACATTTTTTTAAAAACAGGGTAACACCATTAAATTAAAAAAAAAAATTTAACAGGACGCTATTATTCATTTAGAGATTTGGTTGGACAGCAAATAGGGCTAACAAGTAGGACAGTCTTCAGGTGACTCAGGCAGGTAAAGCTTTTTAGAAAGGATCTTTTTGAGAAATTGGTTACCAAAGGGTTGGACAAGCTGGAGGTAGAAACCAGCTGCCTATTTCCCTATCATTTTTGTATAAGTCACTTTACAAATGTGTCTGGGAAGTTCAATCTTCTTGGTAATTCCATTCCCTCGAAACTCCATTAGATTTTACTTCAGTAACGGTATTTTCATAAAAGACTTTGGATTTTGTCTTGTCATTTTTGACAATATTAATATTAATATTTAACAACACGACGGAATTCTTTCAATTATTAAGGGCTTCGTTTTTATTTTACATTTACTTTCATTTATCATATATTTTTTTGTCTTCTATTTGTTTCTTTTCCTGAGTTGTCTGACTTCCGTGTGTGTGTGTGTGTGTGTGTGTGTGTGTGTATGTTTTGCCATGCTTCCTCTTTTCTCTTCTGCTTTTCC
This sequence comes from Felis catus, assembly GCF_018350175.1. Taxonomy (NCBI): domain Eukaryota; kingdom Metazoa; phylum Chordata; class Mammalia; order Carnivora; family Felidae; genus Felis; species Felis catus. The sequence goes on along the minus strand of NC_058384.1, from coordinate 18,014,289 downwards.
AGAACAACTTGCCAGTGGAAACTACTAAGGACTGTGTACTTTCAGAATAGTCTGCATACATTTAACTGATATAAAAGGGAAATTCTATTGCATGACATCCTCTCTCCCCTCAGCTTCCTTTTGCACACTTAGATTTTACTGAAGCTAGGTTCCAAAGAGGTAATACTAAGCACGGATGATTTCTTCCTAGGAGACTTCTCAGTTGGGGTCATACCACTTTTGTTCTCTCAGTAAGTAAGCTACCTGGAAGGAAGAAACCATTTTACATACTTCTTACATTCCCTACAATATCAATCACAGTGTTTCTCAAGGGATTTGGTTTACCGGGGTGCTGGTAATAATGCATATTCATAGGCCTTACCCCAGACCTACAGTCAGAACCTCAGGAACCTGCAATTTTTAGTTTTCATGCCCTAAACTTTCTCCTGTGCCTTCACCTGAATTTTTGGTCACTGCCTGGATATGCTGACTTGAATATATTTTCGTCTTACTTCCTCAACACAAACTAAAGCATTTACTGGCCATCTCCGATGCTGTCATCATGTTATTATCCCTGGACACATCTTTGGAGTCATTCCTCTTTGTATTCCATCATTTTTTACTTAATCAATTTATTGGCCTTTGTGCCAAGCACTGGAAAAGACAGTGATGAACAAGACCATGGGTTATGCCCTCAGGGATCTAAAGATTCTTTTACAGAGAGTAACTTAATCCTACAGTTTTCCTTTTCTTTTTTTTTTTTTTTTTTTTCTCAGAATACTCCCTTATTTTCCTTGTCAGCACCTTAATCTACAATCTCATCACTTATGTTTGGACGCCATCATTTTTTCCTAATTAGTTTCTTTGCTCCTAATCTCCCACCTCTTCTGAAAGATTAATGTGCTGAAAACTTAATCTTCAAAGCAACACCTTTAATATATTTAACCCCCTTGTAATGCTTTCATTGTTTCTGAGTGCTTATAGGTTATTTTCCAAAGTGGGCCTCAGATGAACTTCTGAATAATCATTCCCCCCAATGAAATAGATGTCTGAATTTGTTGTAAGCAGTTTTACTTATTTATTTTCTGGGCTCATGGCTTTACACTTTCTGACTGAGCAAGTCATACTTTTCTCTTAAAGGCCTATCAGCCCCAGCCCCCAACATGGCTGGCCCTTAGCATTTACGTTTGTTTCTGCTCAAACTGTTATTCTCTGCTTTACTCATCGAGCATTTAGTATGTGCTCTTTGGTAACATTACTTATCCTCCCCCTGCCCCAACTCTCCCAGACTCTCCCCTCCAACATTACTTATCTTTTTATGTATTTTTCTAATTCTTCAATTATTCCTTAAGCTTCCTGAATGCAGGGACAATGTTTTATATGCTTCTTTATCTCTTCCTTGCTTAGTCCAGGCCAATGTATAGAAAATATTCAACAAATATTCATCAGATTCTTTACATTCTTTTTTTATGCATTCATTCATAAGAACAAATACGTACAGTCCTTTCTTTAATGGAGCTTACAATTTAGTTGGAAAAACTTAAGCACACTTTAAGCAAATAATTAAACTAAAAATGAGATCAACTGCTTTACTTATTTGTTAGTCAAGAAATATTTTGGGGTGCCTGGGTGGCTCAGTCGATTGAGTGTCTGACTTCGGCTCAGGTCATGATCTCAAGTCTGTGAGTTCTTTTTTTTTTTTTAAGTTTATTTATTTATTTTATTTTTTATTATTTTATTATTTTTTTTTCAACGTTTATTTATTTTTGGGACAGAGAGAGACAGAGCATGAACGGGGGAGGGGCAGAGAGAGAGGGAGACACAGAATCGGAAACAGGCTCCAGGCTCTGAGCCATCAGCCCAGAGCCCGACGCGGGGCTCGAGCTCATGGACCGCGAGATGGTGACCTGGCTGAAGTCGTACGCTTAACCGACTGCGCCACCCAGGCGCCCCAAGTTTATTTATTTTTGAGACAGAGAGAGACAGAGAGAGACAGAGCATGAATGGGGGAGGGGCAGAGGAAGAGGGAGACACAGAATCGGAAGCAGGCTCCAGGCTCTGAGCCATCAGCCCAGAGCCCGATGTGGGGCTCGAACTCACGGAGCGCGAGATCATGACCTGAGCTGAAGTGGGACGCTTAACCGACTGAGCCACCCACCCAGGTGCCCCCACAGTCTGTGAGTTCAAGCCCGGCATTGGGCTCTGTGCTGACAGCTCAGAGCCTGGAGCCTGCTTCCAGATTCTGTGTCTCCCTCTCTCTCTGCCCCTCCCCCACTAATGCTCTGTCTCTCTGTCAAAAATAAACATAAAAAAAATAAAAAAAATATTTTTTAAAAATGTTAATAAATAAATATTTTGAGACAGAGCGTGCTTGTGGGGGAGGGGCAGAGAGAGAGAGAGAGAGAGAGAGAGAGAGAGAGAGAGGAAAACAGAATCCCAAGCAGTAAAGACCCGGAGTTGGGGGTCCATCTCACCAACTGTGAGATCGCGACTTGAGCCGAAATCAAGTTGGATGCTCAACCAACTGAGCTACCCTAAGAAATATTTAATAAGCACCTACCATGGGCCAAGTATGTCACATGCTGGGGATACCAAGCTGAAGCTGATAATCTAGTAGAGAAGAATCCCATATAAACCACTAAAATACAATATTATAAGTGCAAACAAACATCCTAGGAGCACAAATTAGGGTGTAAATATCTTTGCTAAGGAGTAAGTCTTCACCTTTCAGTTGGGTTTGGAAAGCCAAATTAAACAAGGGGTTGGGTAATGCATTTGTTAATACAAGGAGGGTGGTTCTTGGAAATCTGGTAAGTTCATTCGTGTATCACTATTCTGAGCTAGGAACAGGATGTAAGCAGCCATGGCAGAGCTGAGGAGGATGACAGCCTTATGATGGAACACTGCTGGGATGAATGGCTAGGTCTTGTTGCTGGGCTTTCATCTAGGCCCTTCTTTAGTTCTGCCCCTTCAGCATGGTTAAAGGTACCTAGGGAAAGGCCCCAGCAGCCCCTATGGTCTTTAATACACAGGACAGAATTATATCTGGGATCTTTCCCTCTAAGAAGCAAAGGATGACAGAGTTGGAAAGGATACTGAAAATCACCCAGTTGTTTCTAATTTGCATGCCTCAGAATCTTGGGGTTCTCAAAATAGCAAATGAAAATCTGTAATTAATTTTCGATATTCCAAAAAGCTACCAGAAATCGCACATGTTTTCGTGTTATTAACTGCCAGGTTTCTTTGTTTTGTGATAATTATATCAGATCCACATTAAATGGAGGTTCTTAACTGAGCTGTGTTCAGATTAAATATGTTTTCCCATTATTGTTATGCTTAATTTGGTAAATAATTTTTCAAAATACAAGAGAGCATTGTCGAATAAAATTGGTAATATTTGCCACCACGTTTGCAATTTACAAAGCACGGTTCACTGACTTCACGTTACTTTATTCCTCACGATACTGTGAAATAGTTTAACAGCAGAACCCGGACTCCTTGACTCTCAGTCCAGTGCTCTTTTCAACAGCTCAGGGCTTCTGGGTTTTTTCCTTGCGTCCCAGTCAGTCTACGGAGCCTTCAAACCGCGACTCGGAAGCACCTGCCGGCCCCTCGCCACTGGGTCACACCGCCCGCCTCTCGGGCGACGGCCACAGCGACCTCTCCCTCTTCAGGTTCAGGAATGCGGCTCTCCCCCAACAGGCGTGGTGCAGCGACTCCGCGCCGGCGCCGTTCCGAGTGTGGAGCAGAGACCCCCCGAGCCACCAAGAGGGTCGGCGACCAGAGCGCCTGCGCAGTAGCTTCGAGCGCACTTCTCTCTCCCCCTCGCTTCCAAACCATTTGGCAACCGTACCATTCATTCCTCTCTCCGCAGTCCTTTCACCCTTTAGGACAGCCTGCCCTCCATTCGTCAGGAGCTGCACTAGCTGCCGAGGAGCCCGACCAGCTTTGCTAGACCGCCGCCGGGAGCGCGCTGCGCGCGTCCGAGCGGTCCGCGGAGTCGTCTCCGCCGCCGCTCCCGCCCCTTCCGCCTCTCGTGTGCGCGCACGGCCGGCCTTCGGCGCGCCCGGGTTGGCTGCTGCGGGGCCCGCGGTGGTGGCGGCGGCGGCGGCGGCGGTCTCGACAGCGGTAGTGGTTTCTCCTCCGCTTTTAGGTTCCTCCGCCCCCTCCCGTCGGACGCTGCCGGGTGCCAGCCTTGAAAAAGCCAACTTTATTGTTCCTCAGCCCCACCTCCCGGCGCGGCGCGCGGCCTCAGGATGCACTGAGGCTGAGCGGAGGGAGGCGGCGGCGGGTCGCGGTCCCTCTCCTCTGAGCGCCCGGCCGGAGGTGGGGGGAGTCACGATGTCTGGGAGCCGCCAGGCCGGGTCGGGCTCCGCCGGGACCAGCCCTGGCTCCTCGGCGGCCTCCTCGGTGACTTCCGCCTCCTCGTCCTTGTCCTCTTCCCCGTCGCCCCCTTCCGCGGCGGCCGCGGCGGCGGCGTCCGGCGGGGCGGCCCAGGCCGCGGGCTCGGGCGGCCTCGGGGGCCCGGCGCGGCCTGTGCTGGTGGCGGCCGCCGTGTCCGGCAGCGGCGGCGGGGCGGTGTCCGCCGGCCAGTCTCGGCTCAGCTGCGCGGCCAGGCCCAGCGCCGGCGTAGGAGGGAGCAGCTCCAGCCTCGGCAGCGGCAGCAGGAAGCGACCTCTGCTTCCCCCGCTGTGCAACGGGCTCATCAACTCCTACGAGGACAAAAGCAACGACTTCGTGTGGTGAGTTTGAAGAGCATTGCCCTCCCTTTCGCTGGATGCGGAGTTTCTCCTGTTTGGGCTGGTGGGGTCCGGTGGGAGGGTGGTCTGGTTGGTGCCTTGGCGGTGCCTGCAGACCTCGAGGCTGGTGGTTGATGGGGGGGGGGGGGAAGAAAGCTTGGTAGTCCCGGGGGCTGGGAGGGTACGGGTAATATAGAGGAAGGTGCTGGAGGGGAGGAAGTGAGGGGAGTTGAGGGAATAAATAAGAGGGGGCGAGAAAGAAGGTCAAATAAATGGTTGTGCGTAAAAGGAGAAAGTTGGGCCTTGGATTTTATGGCTATCTGGTGAGTTAGACACCCTGTCGGTCCGTTTTGCTTGTTGGAGTGAATGAAACTCGTAAAGGGAGAGGATTAAGCTTCCCATGGTGGAGTTGGTCAAAATTTGCTTATTGAAAGTATGGGAGATGGTGCTCTAGACATGGGTTGTGAGTGTTTTAAGGAGAAGTAGTATTTCATGTAAATATCTCTCCTGTGCGTGAGTATCCTCCCACTTCAAAGGGTAGGCCACTTTTAAATCTGCAGTTAAGGCTACTGTGGTCATGAAGTCTGTTCACAAAAAATTCCACTTGTCACTGAATGTCTTGAAAAAGGGAATCACATCTATTAAATATTATCCGTGTGTCAGATGTAACTGTATTAGATTTGTATAACACTATACAGTATACTGGAACTTCTGTTTTGAGAAACGCCAGGTATTACACATTTTGGCATCGTAGTTGGCATCTTGAATGACACACAGTCGCATTCAGTTTTGGTACTTGACATAGATGGGTTATCCTTATTAAGCGAGAGATGGAGTTGATTGTTTTACTGAAAGCGTTTTGGGATTTTCATTGGGTTTGGTATCCAGAACCCAATCCAAATGGTAGGATTATGAGAAAGGAATTGCTTTTAGCTAAGTGAGAACTGGCAGGATTTTATGCTTTTCCTCTGGAGGAAATTGTTGATAGACTTCGTATATTAGTGATGTGGGAAGTTGGCCTGCACTGTCATTGTAGGGGAAGTTGATTTACTTCAGGGTTGAGGATGATGTGAATTGTTGTCATTAAATAAGATAGGGCTAGAAGTTGGAACTGTAGGAAATACATTGATTAGACTTAGGTGTAGTTCTTTTTTTTTTCTTTTTTTTCAATGTATTTTCTTTAAAAATTTTATTCTGAGAGAGAGAGGGAGGAAAGGGAGGGACAGGGGAGAGGGGAGGGGAGAGAGAGAGAGAGAGAGAGAGGGAGGGAGAGGGAGAGAGAGAATTCCAAGCAGGCTCCTCCCTGTCAGCACAGAGCCCTGTGTGGGGCTTGAACTCATGAACAGTGAGATCATGCCCTGAGCTGATACCAAGAGTCCACTTTTTAACTGACTGAGCCACCCAGACACCCCTTTCTTCTTTTAAAAATTTGCTTATTTATTTTGAGAGAGACTCAGTGCAAGTGGGGGAGGGCAGAGAGAGAGAGGGGACAGTGGATCCAGAGTGCGTCCCGTGCTGACAGCAGACAGCCGGATGATGGGCTTGAACTCACGAACAGTGAGATTGTGACCTTGGCCGAATTCGGATGCTTAACCGACTGACCCGCCCAGGCACCCCGAAGAATGAAGAAATATCTTCATTCGTATTTTTGCTTTGTTCTTAAATTATTCTGGATTCAGAATTCATTCATTTTTCATTGAAACTTGGCTGTAATTGTGACTGTTATTTATAAATAACCAGTTTGTGATTGGGTCTAAGAGGTGTTTGTGTCCAGTTGAGAGTGCCATATGATGAAGTATAAGCTAATGAAGCAAAATGAGCATTTTCAGATTTGTCCTTTTAGCCATCATTGGCATTTTAGTTTTCAGAAGGCTGAAAGAAAACAAATATGTCAGCATTCATATAGCATTCACATAGAATATGTGAGAAATAAAGGAATCCATCATTCAAGATACTTATTTGGCACACAATGTCTGCGAGGCACCACATGGGTTGCATTGTACTTACTATTGGCCATTTTGTAGGGAGTTGGAGAGCCATAGAGTAGTATAAACAGCTGGCATTGATTTTTTTTTTTCTTTGTGGGGTCTTGGGGAGGTAAGATTATTAAAATTTTTGTTAGTCACCTACTTTTTAACAATTTCAGTCTATTTTCCCAAGTCCTAACCTGGAAGTACCCAGTGAAAGTCTTTAGTTAAAAATTGTGAGGGGCGCCTGGGTGGCTCAGTCGGTTAAGCGGCCGACTTCGGCTCAGGTCATGATCTCGCGGTCCATGAGTTCGAGCCCCACGTCGGGCTCTGTGCTGACAGCTCAGAGCCTGGAGCCTGTTTCAGATTCTGTGTCTCCCTCTCTCTGACCCTCCCCCATTCATGCTCTGTCTCTCTCAAAAATAAATAAACGTTAAAAAAAAATTAAAAAAAATTGTGACTATTTCTGGGGCACTTGGGTGGCTCAGTCAGTTGGGTGGCTCAGTCAGTTGAGTGTCCGACTTTGGCTCAGGTCATGATCTTACGGTTTGTGAGTTTGAGCCCTGTGTCGGGCTCTGTGCTGTCTGACAGCTCGGAGCCTGCTTCGGATTCTGTGTTAACCTCTCTCTCTGCCCCATCCCCACTCATGCTTTGTCTCTCTCTGTCTTAAAAATAAATGAAACATTTTAAAAAATTGTGAATATTTCACTTTCTAAGAATCTCATTAGTCCATTATTTCTTTTTTGGTGAGGTTGAATATTCAGAAGAATTCATTAATAGGAATCTATCTTCCCAATTCTCAAGCTAGATTTGGTTTGGCCAGCCTTTTGGGGTAGAAGAAAGGGATTAGGATTAGGCGGAGGCCAAGGAATCTTTTTCATTTCTAATTGGCTTTGGGTGGTTGTTCTTGTCTTATATGCCTCAAGGTCAAACGGAACCAACTGAAATTACCTTATGCTTTTCCATTTAAATGAGGCTAAAGCTTGAATAATGGTGATAATTCCCTATTCATCAGATTTTAAAACCATGTTTGTACTTCACATTTCATTTTATCCTTAAAACAATTCTGTGAAGTTATAGATAACTTCCAGTTTTGCTATAATACTAATATAATTGTATTCCCACAGAGAAGTAATTTTGTTTCAGATTGGTCAACTATGGGTAAAATGAGAACTCAGATCTCCCAGTTCTCAATTTAGTGCTTTATTTGTATTTTTTAGCCTATGCTACTCCCCCCCCCCCCTTTTTTTTTAAGATTTTATTTTTAAGGAAATCTCTGCACCCAATTCGGGGTTTGAATTTACAATCCCGAGATTAAGAGTTGCATACTCCACCACTTGAGCCAGCCAGGCACCCCTAGCCTCCTGGTTCTTAAATGTGGTAGCTTGGAGGGAAACAGCTGTTTCATAATCACAGGAGATATGTTGTTTATCCCTGACCACTCTCTCCTCCTGCCCACGTCCCAAGAGGACATACTAGAATTGGAGGCTTGAGTGGTAGTGTAATTTGCAAAAGCTACCTAGGTGATAATAACCTGTCTTTCCCCTTTTTTGAGAACAGTTGATTTAAAATCAAATGCCTGATTTTCAGTAACACACATTGGATTCTCTTGACTTCTATCATATTTGAAAGTAAGTTTACATTTAATTGCACAATTGATGAACATTTTAGGAATTTATGGTTTTCATGTAAATATTTTTTTCATACAAAGGATTGAAAGTATTAAGTTGTAGAGAATTTTTTTTAAGTTATTTATTTATTTATTGTAAGATTAAAGAGCACAAATGGGATAGGGGCAGAGAGAGAGGGAGAGAGAATTTCAAGCAGGCTCTGCACTGGTATCATGCAGAGCCTGATGCTGGACTCAAGCTCAAAAACCATGAGATCATCACCTAAGAGGAAATCAAGAGTCAGACACTTAACCAACTGAACCACCTAGGTGCCCCAAGTTGAAGATAATTCTAATAGTGTATTGTAGTTGGAGAATCTGTAGTACAGGAGAGGGTAGTATTTAGCTGAAGTTGGGTAAATCTTTAACATTCAAAGGAAGTCTTTGTTATTTTGATTTTTCTAATTTTTCTTACATGAGCCATTTAAATTGATGAATCTAAGATGACTTGTTTCTTCTATCACATTACTGTTGCTTCTTCATTAGCTTTTCCAACTACCTAAATTCCTTTTTCTACCTCTGCAAGTCTGTTATTCTCTAAGTTGAGGCAGAAATAAATATTTTCTTTTTTATTTATTTTTTTAATGTTTATTTTTGAGAGAGAGAGCGAGAGACTGAGTGAGGTAGGGGCAGAAAGAGAGAGAGAGAGAGAGAGAGAGAGAGAGAGAGAGAGAGAGAATCTGAAACAGGCTCCAGTCTTGAAGCTGTCAGTACAGAGCCTGACACCAGGCTTGAACTCAGGAACGGCGAGATCATGACCTAGGCGGAAGGCGGATGCTTAACCGACGGAGCCACCCAGGCGCCCCAGAAATAAGTATTTTCAAGTAGATAGTAAACCCCTTGTAGGAAGGTTAATTCTGATCACCTGCCTAATAGAAAATAGGTAGGATCTACATTGAATAGATCTACTCTTTAATAAATATGTGACTGCCTCTCTTGTGTCATGCTGTAGTAATAGACCGTCCTGAAGGAGCTCATGATTTAATGCAGAGAGAGACTTTTAGTCATATAATTATAGTTTCATATCCTGACATCGTTGCTTCTTCTTAGTACCATGGCAGACGTCATTCTTTCGAATTTTTTTTTTCAATGTTTATTTATTTTTGGGACAGAGAGAGAGCATGAACGGGGAAGGGGCAGAGAGAGAGGGAGACACAGAATCAGAAACAGGCTCCAGGCTCCGAGCCATCAGCCCAGAGCCTGACGCGGGGCTCGAACTCACGGACTGCGAGATCGTGACCTGGCTGAAGTCGGACGCTTAACTGACTGCGCCACCCAGGCGCCCCGTCTTTTGAATTCACATGTATGTCGGAGTCCTCAACATAGCACTCTAGGAAGCCATTACCTACTAATCACATTTAGTGCTAAAGATGAAACCTATTGATCATTCTTGCTATTGTGTTTTTCTGGCTGTCAATAAGTGAAATAAAATAGAAATCATATAACTTGTCATGGTACAGACAACTTTGAACTTTTGGTTACATACTTACATACAGTGTATGTGCAGTGTATGTTTTACTGGGTATCAGGGTGAAAAATATTTGAAAGTTCCTGAATTATGGTGTATGATTTCTCTTGCAACTAAAAAGTAAATGAAAAATTTAGGTGGCCTATTGAAAGCCTAGTGAGCTTCTAAATAGGATTAAATGTATTTTCAAGAGCTGTTAAAGTGTATTCAGCTACTGAAATAAACTGTAGAATTCATTATGTTGTTATTGTAGTAACATCAGGCAAGAACTTGATTGAATCTGCAAAACTGAAGCTTGATGAATCTCTTGCGTTATAATGCATGTACCATTTGGGTGACAATGATGGCGAAAGATGCTCTGCAGAAAATGATATTAAATCATAGCAGTTCATAATGCTCTTTCTGGCTGTCAGATGGCGGGTTGTTTGCCTCATTGTCAGCAGAAGACTTAGGTGAATGAAGTGGTAGAGCAAACGAAAGAGAAGATTATGAAATAGCGTATGAAAGACTATCAACTTGAATTCTGGTCTATAAATTGAAAGGAAAGTACTGATGCAGTTCATTACTAAATGTGTTAATAGCTACCTTTTCCTTTTACAAATCTTTTCTTTTTTAAGTTAATTTTAGAGAGAGAGAGAGAGAGAGAGAGAGCGCGCGCGCGTGCGCGCAGGTGCCCTGGGGAGGGAAAGAGACCATCCTAAGCAGGTTCTGAGCTGTCAGCATGGAGCCCAGGGCGGGGCTCGAACCCAGGAACCATGAAATCATGACCTGAGATGAAACGCAGAGTTGGATGCTTAATCGACTGAGCCACCCAGGCACCCCAGAGCCTTTTCTGATTATAAACCAACATTACTTATTTGATCATATTCTAAAAAATGTTTTTTATTTTTTTTAAAAGATTTTATTTTTGTAAGTAATCTTGACACCTGATGTGGGGTTGGAATCCACAACCCGGAGGTCAAGAGTCACATGCTCTAACTACTGAACCAGCCAGGAGCCCCTAAAAATTGTTATTGATTAAAGTAACTGTAGCCTTAAACCTTGTTGCTCATTTTTTCTCCTTAAATGTATATATTGTTACTGGGGTTTTCTTTCTGTTTTGAATACTTACTTTAGCCTGCAGTCCTTTTCCTCAAAGCTGCTATAGCTTGGGAGAAAAGGTTTAACAGTGGAATTAGTCTTCTCTTCCCTGTTAAAATTTGTATTATACAAAATAAAATGCTTCTTAAATTCTTGAATTGTTTTTGTATGTGGTGTTTCCCCATCTGTGCCCTTCACTTTACTTGTTCTTTGCCGTCTCTTTTCATACATGTATGTGCCACGTTCTAGATGTATAGGTTCCTACCATCTCAACTAATATTTCATTGAGAGTAAATTGTTTTCTCTTCATACAAGTTAATTGTTCTTTCATTTTTCATAATTAAGTTTCATGAACTGTTTTTGTCTCTGTTTCTGTGTAGAGAGTAGGGTTGTATAATAGGTGGTCTGATTTCTGTTCACTTAAATTCTGGTATTAACCTGTGGAAGCCCATCTTTCTCTCTTCCTAGTCTGTGCGGTTTGGGGTGGGTGCTGTTCTTCACCAAATTCAGAGCTGGAACACATGACCCCAAGCCCAAGTAGTCTCTTGTATTGGAATTCCGTGGCTTCAGTGTTACTTCACAGATCGGCATTTTGGGTTTAATGGAGGTATTGAGACAAAGTTGGTTAAGTAAAAATTACAGATAACTATTTTTGGGACTCCTTTAGATACTTTAAATTCAAAGTTAATAAATGCCAAGTCCACCCTAAAGTGAATGTGATGTACTAACCATTGGCTTGGTATACATACTCCTGATAAAATACATGCTCTAGGATAGGCCGTTGTTATTTGCAAGGCACTGTCCTTCCTTCCTTCCTTCCTTCCTTCCTTCCTTCCTTCCTTCCTTCCTTCCTTCCTTCCTTCCTTTCTTTCTTCTTCTTCTTTTTCTTCTTCTTTTTAATGTTTATTTATTTTTGAGAGGGGGCCATAGAGAGGGGGAGACAGAACTTCAAGTGGACTGCGGGCTCCACTGTCAGCACAGAGCCTGACTCTGGGCTTGAACCTGAGCCCAGAAGTCAGATGCTTAACCGACAGAGGCACCCAGGTGCCCCTGCAAGGCACTGTTCTAATGGTTTAACATTACCTATTCAGTCTTCATGATAATTGTTTGATGCAGGTACTTTCATAATTTCCATTTTGTAGATGAGGAAATGACAGAGAGGTTATGTAATTTGTTGCAGTTCATACAGTTAATAGTGGTGGTATCCGTATTTATATCCAGACATTTTGGTTCAGAGCTCAAGTTAACCACTATATTACTTTGCCTTTAATTCAGAGGCTGGGGGTTTTTGTTTAAAATTTTTTTTTAATGCTTATTTATTTTTGAGAGACAGAGACAGAATAGAATGTGAGAAAGCGAGCGGGGGAGGGGCAGAGGGGGAGACACAGAATATGAAGCAGGCTCCAGGCTCTGGGCTGTCAGCAGAGAGCCCAGTGTGGGGCTCAAACTCATCGAACTGCAAGATCGTGACCTGAGCCAAAGTCGGATGCTTAACCAACTGAGCCATCTAGGCGCCCCTGGAGATTTTGTTTAAAATCAGCTTTATTAAGGTATAATTTGTATACAGTAGAAATCACTAGTTTTAATTGTGTAGTTCAGTGAGTTTTGATAAGTGAATACGTCTGTATTATCACCACCCTAATCGAGATCTAGAACATTTTTATTACACTGGAAAGTTCGCTTGTGCCAGCACTTTGCACGTATCTGTTCCCCCCACATCAACACCTGGCAACCAGTGATTTTTCTAGCACTATAGTTTTGCCTTTCCTAGGATTTTGTATTAAGGGAGTTTTTCAATATGCAGTCTTTGTGTCTGACTTTTTTTTTAATGTTTTATTTATTTTTTTGGGAGGGGGCAGAAAGAGAGGGGGACAGAAGATCTGAAGCGGGCTCTGTGCTGACACCAGAGAGCCTAGCCTGATGTGGGGCTCGAACTCAGGAACTGTGAGATCATGACCTGAGCTGAAGTGAGATTCTCAACCAACTGAGCCACCCAGGCACCCCTGTGTCTGACTCTTTTTTTATTTGGCGTAATGTTTTTGAGATTTAATGTTGAGTATGTCACTAATTTTTTCTTTTAATTGCTGAGTAGTATTGTTATATGGATATATAAGATGATATGTATATATAATCAGTTTAAAGAGATTTGATTTTTTTTGTTTCTAGTTTTTGGTAATCGTAAAGAAAGTTGTAAAAATTCATGTTCAGGTATTCATGTGGACATACCTTCATATCTCTTGGGTAAATATCTAGGAGTGTATTATTGTTGGGTTGTATGGCCAAGTGCATATTTAACTTTATAATATACCGCAAAACTGTTTTTAATTTTTTTTTAATGTTCATTTATTTTTGAGAGAGAAAGTGAGTGGGGGAGGGGCAGAGAGAGAGTGGGACCGAGGATCCAAAGCGGGCTCCAACTGACAGCAGTGAGCCCGACATGGGGCTTGAACTCACAAACCATGAGATTATGACCTGAGTGGAAGTCAGATGCTCAACTGACTGAGCCACCCGGGCGCCCCTGCAAAACTGTTTTTAAAAGCGGTTGTATCATTTTCATTCCTGTCGGCAAAGTAGAAGAGTTCCAGTTCATGTTCTTGCCGGCATTTGGTCTTTCAATGTTTTTTCAAAGTCTTTACAATTTTGGTTGTTCTAGTGGGTGTGTGGTAGTATTTCATTATCCTAATTTGCATTGTCTTAATGACTGATGACACTGAACATATTTTCATGTGCTTATTTTCATTTGCATATCTTTCATAAAATTTTTAAATGTTTTTATTTATTTTGAGAGAGAGAGAGAAAGAATGCGAGTCGGGGAGGGGCAGAGAGAGAGGGAGACGCAGAGTCCGAAGCAAGCTCCAGGCTCTGAACTGTCAGCACAAAGCCTGATGCGGAGCTTGAACTCGTGAACCACTAGATCATGACCTGAGCTGAAGTCGGATGGATGCTCAACAGACTGAGCCATCCAGGCACCCCTGCATATTTTTTATAACGTGTTCTAATCTTCTGCTCTCTTTTGTCATTTATCTTGAGTTGTCTTTCATCATTCCAACATATTGTGATGTTTTCTCCCAGTCTGTTGCTTACCTATTTATATTTTTACTGATGTCTTTGAAGTGCAAAAGTTTAAAATCTTAAGTCCAGTGTATCACTTGTTTCTCTTATGGGTTGTGACTTTTGTGTTCCATCCAAAAAATTGTTGTCTAACGTGAAATTCAAAGATTTTCTTAAATATTTCTTCTAGATACTTTATGGTTTTCTCCTGGTTAGATAAATGATCATTTCATGTTAGTTTTTATATACTGTGTGTGGTAAGGGTTGAAGATTTTTCCTCTCTACTGTGGGTATCCAGTTATTATGGCACCCATTTGTTGAAAAGGCCATTTTTGTTCATTGAATTTCTTGGAAGCTTTCTTAAAAATTAATTAACCGGGGTGCCTGGGTGGCTCAGTCGGTTAAGCGGCCGACTTCGGCTCAGGTCATGATCTCTCGGTCCGTGAGTTCGAGCCCCGCGTCGGGCTCTGTGCTGACGGCTCAGAGCCTGGAGCCTGTTTCAGATTCTGTGTCTCCCTCTCTCTGACCCTCCCCTGTTCATGCTCTGTCTCTCTGTCTCTCAAAAATAAATAAAACGTTAAAAAAAATTAAAATTAATTAACCATGTGTATGAGTTTATTTCTGGAGTCTTTGTTCCATTGATCTATATATTTATCCTTATGCCTATACCACCATCTTGATTACTATATCATTTTAGTAAATCTTGAAATCAGACAGTATAAATTTGTTCCTGTATCTCATTTTTGTTATCTAGGTCCTTTGCATTTCCACCTGGATTTTAGGATTAGTTTACCAATTTCATCAAAAAAGCATGCTAGGATTTTAATTTGGGTTACTTTAAATTTTTTTTAATGGTTATTTATTTTTGAGAGAGAGGGCAAGGGGCAGAGAAGGAGGGAAACACAGAATCTGAAGCAGGCTCCAGGCTCCAAGCTGTCAGCACAGAGCCTGACCTGGGGCTGGAACTCACAAGACATGAGATCATGACCTGAGCCCAAGTCAGACTCTCAACTGACTAAGCTAACCATGTGCCCCCATGATTTGGGTTACTTTAAATCTATGACTCAATTTGGAAAGATATGACATTTTAATGATTTTGAATCTTTGAACTATGAACATCGTGTATTTCTTCAATTATTTAGGTCTTTAATTTTTTTCAGTAGTGTTTTATAATTTTGTAGTTTTAAGTGTTTGGAACTTAAACATATTTTATTAAACTTAGCCCTAAGTATTTCATGTTTTTAATGATGCTGTAAATATTATTTTAATTTCAACTTCTAATTGTTGCTAATGTATAGAAATAAAATTTATTTTATTTATTTTTGAGAGAGAGCATGAGAGGGGCAGAGAGAGAGGGAGAGAGAGAATCCCAAGTGGGCTCTGTGCTGTTAGTGCACAGCCAGACACGGAGCTCGATCTCACGAGCCATGAAATCCTCAGCCAAAAATCAATAGTTGGATGCTCAACTGACTGAGCCACCTAGGCACCCCAATAAAATTTATTTTTGTGTGTTGCCATTGTATCTTGTGATTGCTAAATTTACTTCCTTTAACTGTTGTTTTTTAGGTAGAACCTATGGGGTTTCTGAGAAGACAATTGTGTCACGTGCAAATCAAGACAGTGTTACTTTTTTTTCCCAATTTGCATACCCCACTTACTAATTTTTTAAAGGGATTTTTTTTTTGAATTTTCATGAGTGATACTGGTCTATGCTGTTCTTGTAAAAACACACACACACACACACACACACACACACACACACGGTTTGGTTTTGATACCCAGTGTATTTGCTAGGTTTGCTGTAACATAATGGACAGACTGGGTAGCTTAAATAACAGCAGTTTATTTTCATACAGTTTGAGGCTAGGAATCCAAGGTCAAGGTACTGGTAGGTTTGGGTTCTTCTAGACCTCTCTCCTTGTCTTCCAGATGGCTACCTTCTTGCTCTGTCTTCACATGGTTACCTCATGATCTCTGTTGTTTGTATTCTAATCTCTTCTTCTTCTTTCTTTTTTAAAAATTTTTTTTTTAAGTTTTATTTATTTTGAGAGTGAGAGGGAGCAGGGGAGAGGCAGAGAGAGAGAATCCTAAGCAGGCTTTGCACTGCCAGCACAGAGCCTGGGGCTCAAAACCATGTGGGGCTCAAAACCATGAACCATGAGATTGTGACCTGAGCCAAAAAGTCAGATGCCCAACTGACTGCAACTGAGGCACCCAGGCACCCCTCTAATTTCTTCTAATTCTTTTTTAGGATTTTGATTCTTTTAAATTCTTTAAAATTTATTTGTTTTGAGAGAGAGAGAGAGAAAGTGCCAGTGGGGTGGGGCAGAGACAGAGGGAGATTGAGAATCCCAAATAGGTTCTGTGCTGTCAGCCCAGAGCCTGCTGTGGGGCTTGAACCCATGAACCATGATGTGAGATCATTACTTGAGCTGAAATTGGACACTTAACCGACTGAGCCACCCAGGCACCCTTTAATTTTTTTTTTTAATGTTTTTATTTATTTGTGAGACAGAGGGAGACAGAGCATGAGCAGGGGAGGGGAAGAGAGGGAGACACAGAATCCGAAGCAGGCTCCAGGCTCTGAGCTGTCAGCACAGAGCCTGATGCGGGGCTCGAACCCATGGACTGTGAGATCATGACCCGAGCCGAAGTTGGATGCTTAACCGACTGAGCCACCCAGGTGCCCCTAATTTTTTTTTTTTTTTTAATATTTATTTTGGAGACGGAGAGACAGTGTGAGCAGGGGAGGGGCAGAGAGAGAGGGAGACACAGAATCTGAAGCAGGCTCTAGGCTCTACACTGTCAGCACAGAGCTGACATGGGGCTTGAACCTAAGAGCCGAAGTTGGATGCTTAACTGACTGAGCCACCCAGGTGCCCCGTCTCTGATCTCTTAAAAGGACATCATTCATTGGATTAGGGCCTAATATATGATTTCATTTAACCTTAATTGTCTCCTTGATGCTCAGTCTCTAAATACAGTCGCATTTGGAGGTACTGGGGGGCTAGGATTTCAACATACAGATTTCAACCCATCACAGTGTAAAGCCCTTCTAAAAGGAGATGAGGAATGTTATCTCTTCTTTCTTTTTCTTTTCCTAAATGTTTATTTTGAGAGGGATAGAGAAATCAGGGGAGGGGCAGAGAGAGAGAGAAGTGAGAGAGAATCCCAAGCAGGTTCCATGATGTCGGCACAGCGCTGGACTCCGGGGCTTGATCTCACAAACCATGATGTGAGCCAAAACTAAGAGTCAGGTGCTTAACCTACTGAGCCACCTAGCCACCCTAAATGTCATCTCTTCTGTTTTCTGAAAGAGTTTCTATGGAATTGGTATGTTTCTTCCTTACGTGTTTGGTATAGTTCACCAATGTATGATCAAAGGGCTGTGTCTGTGCTTTCTTTCTTTTTTTTCCTTAAAATTAAAAAAAAAATTTACATAATCCAAATTAGTTAGCATATAGTGCAACAATGATTTCAGGAGTAGATTCCTTAATGCCCCTTACCCGTTTAGCCCATCCCCCCTCCCACAACCCCTCCAGCAACCCTCAGTTTGTTCTCCATATTTATGAGTCTCTTCTGTTTTGTCTCCCTCCCTGTTTTCATATTATTTTTGCTTCCCTTCCCTTATGTTAATCTGTTTTGTGTTGTAAAGTCCTCATATGAGTTAAGTCATATGATACTTGTTTTTCTCTAATTTTGGTTAGCATAATACCCTCCAGTTCCTTCCACATAGTTGCAAATGGCAAGATTTCATTCTTTTTGATTGCCGTGTAATACTCCCATCGTATATATATACCACTTCTTTTTTTTTTATGTTTATTTATTTTTGACAGAGAGAGAGACAGAGCATGAGCGGGGCAGGGGCAGAGAGAGAGGGAGACACAGAATCTGAAGCAAGCTCCAGGCTCTGAGTTGTCAGCACAGAGCCTGACAAGGGGCTCGAACCCACAGACCCTGAGATCATGACCTGAGCTGAAGTCGGATGCTCAACTGACTGAGCCACCCAGGCACCCCTATACCACATCTTCTTTATCCATTCATCCATTGATGGACATTTGGACTTTTTACATAGTTTGGCTATTGTTGATAGTGCTGCTATAAACATTAGGGGTGCATGTGTCCCTTCAAAACAGCACACCTGTATCCCATGGATAAATGCCTAGTAGTGCAATTGCTAGGTTGTAGGGTAGTTATATTTTTAATTTTTTGAGGAACCTCCTCACTGTTTTCCAGAGTGGCTGCACCAGTTTGCATTCCCACCAGCAGTGCAAAAGAGATCCTCTTTTTCCACATCCTCACCGATATCTGTTGTTGCCTGAGTTGTTAATGTTAGCCATCCTGACAGGTGTGAGGTGGTATCTCATTGTGGTTTTGATTTCTATTTCCCTGATGATGAGTGAGGTTGAGCATTTTTTCATGTGTCGGTTGGCCATCTGGATGTCTTCTTTGGAGAAGTATCTATTCATGTCTTTTGCCCATTTCTTCACTGGATTATCTGCTTTTTGGGTGTTGAGTTTGATAAATTTTCTATAGATTTTGGATACTAACTCTTTATCTGATATGTCATTTGAAAATATCTTCTCCCGTTCTGTTGATTGCCTTTAAGTTTTGCTGATTGTTTCCTTCACTGTGTGGAAGGTTTTTATTTTGATGAGGTCCCAATAGTTCATTTTTGCTTTTGTTTCCCTTGCCTCTGGAGATGTGTTGAGTGAGAAGTTGCTGAGGCTGAGGTCAAAGAGGTTTTTGCCTGCTTTCTCCTCGAGGATTTTGATGGCTTCCTATCTTACATTTAGGTCTTTTATCCATTTTGAGTTTATTTTTATGTATGGTGTAAGAACATGGTCCAGGTTCATTCTTCTGCATGTCACTGTCCAGTTTTCCCAGTACCATTTGCTGAAGAGTGTCTTTATTCCATTGGATATTCTTTCCTGCTTTGTCAAAGATTAGTTGGCCATATGTTTGTGGGTCCGTTTCTGGGTTCTCTGTTCTGTTCATTGACCTGAGTGTCTGTTTTTGTGCCAGTAACTGTTCTTTATGTCTTAAGTGAGCTTTGGTAGTTTAAGGGATTTGTCCATTTCACCCAAGTTATTGAACTTATTAACGTAAAGTTCAAAATATTTCCTTACACTTTTATTTATTATTTTTTAACTTTTATTTATTTTTGAGAGAGAGTGAGAGAGAGACAGCACGAGCGGGGGAGGGGCAGAGAGAGAGAGAGAGAGAGAGAGAGAGAGAGAGAGACATTGAATCTGAAACAGGCTCCTGGCTCTGAGCTGTCAGCACAGAGCCCGATGTCGGGCTACAACTCTGATTGGCAAGATCATGTCCTGAGCCAAAGTCGGACACTTAACTGACTGAGCCACCCAGGCACCCCTCTTCTTACATTTTGATGTTTATGGGATTTGGAGGGATGGTGCCCTTTTTTTCTTTTAAGTTTATTTATTTATTTTGAGAGGCAGAGTGAGCACACTTGAGTGCATGTAAGCAGTGGAGGAGCGAAAATCCCAAGCAGGCTCCCTGCTGTCAGTGTGGAGCCCTGTGAGACTTGGGGCTTGATCCCACGAACTGTGACATCAGGACCTGAGCCGAAATCAAGAGTCTAAGCTGAACCCAGGGGCCCTACCCTGGGGGGATATTGCTTCTTTCATTCCTGCTAGTGGTAATTTGTATTTTCTTTTTTTTTTTCTTGAACAGTTTAGGGGATTATTAATTTTATTATTTTTTTCAAATTACTCATTTTGGGATTACTAATTTTCTATATAGTTTGTCCATTTTATTTTCTAATTTATTTTTTAAAGTTTATTTAGGTAATGAGTGAGTGTGTGCGCCTGTGGTGGGGAGGGGCAGAGAGAGGGAGAGAGAGAATTCCAAACAGACTCCTCACTTTCAGTGAGCCTGACACAGGGCTGGAACTCAAAAAGCATGAGATTATGACCTGAGCCGAAATCCAGAGGTGGACTGAGCCACCCAGGCATCCCTGTCCATCTTCCATTTTACTAATTTTTGGTTTTATTTTTATTATTTCGTTCGGTTTTGAATTTCATCTTCTTTTGGTTTGTGAATATGGAAGGTTAGATAACTGATTTGGCCTTTTCTAATCCTTGCATTAGAGGTATCTTTTTTTTTTTTTTTTTTAATTTTTTTTTTTCAACGTTTATTTATTTTTGGGACAGAGAGAGACAGAGCATGAACGGGGGAGGGGCAGAG
The DNA here is from genome assembly GCF_018350175.1 of Felis catus. NCBI lineage: Eukaryota > Metazoa > Chordata > Mammalia > Carnivora > Felidae > Felis > Felis catus. Next base: position 17,994,126 of record NC_058384.1, on the reverse strand, counting down.
AGAGAGGGAGACACAGAATCGGAAACAGGCTCCAGGCTCTGAGCCATCAGCCCAGAGCCCGACGCGGGGCTCGAACTCACGGACCGCGAGATCGTGACCTGGCTGAAGTCGGACACTTAACCGACTGCGCCACCCAGGCGCCCCTAGAGGTATCTTTTAATTTTCATTCAGTTGAAAATACTTAGTAATTTCTTGCTTGAACTGTGGGTTGTTTAGACATACAATATTCATTTTTTTGGTAATATTTTATTTTTAAAATGTTTTTTAATGTTTATTTTTGAGAGAGACAGAATGTGAATTGGGGGGGGAGCAGAGAGAGAGAGAGAGAGAGAGAGAGAGAGAGAGAGAGAGAGAGAGAACCTGAAGTAGACTCCAGGCTCGTAGCTGTCAGCACAGAGCCTGATGCGGGGCTTGAACCCACAAACGGCGAGATCATGACCTGAAGTCAAGTGCTTAACCGACTGAACCACCCAAGCGTCCCTAAAATTTTTTTGATTACAGTCAATGTAGTGCATGTCAGGTATCTCATTGTGGCTTTGATTTATTTTCCCATATTGACTAGTGATACTGAACATCTTTTTATGGACTTACTGGCTCTTCTGCTACTACTTTTTGAAGGTTGTGTTTTGATCTTTAATAATTAACTTGAGTCAGTCAACATTATACTTTTTCATAGCCAAAGTAAAGTTCAGAGAAAAGTCATTGTCCTGTCCAGATTTTCACCTTTTGGTTGAATGCAATTTCTGTGCAAGTATGTGTTATTTATAGTTTTGGGTTTTTCAAAAGTTCAAGAGCAGAAGGCTAGGCGTGCCTGGGAGCTCAGGCCATTAAGCGTCCAACTTTGGCTCAAGTCATGATCTCACAGTTTGTGAGTTTGAGCCCTGCATCGGGCTCTGTGCTGACAGCTTGGAGCCTGCTTTGAGTCCTCTGTCTCCCTCTCTCTGCCCTTCCCCCATAAGTATGTGTGCATGCACACTCTCTCAAAAATAAACATTAAAAAAAAAAAGGAACAGAAGGCTAATTTAATTAGATTATAATTTAAATTCAGTACTGTATTTATAAAACAAAACTTAATAAAACAATTTTTTAAGAAAGTTACTTTAAAAAATCCACATAAGGATATAAAGGACACCTCTTCCATGCAACTTAGAGATGTCTTTTATCCCTGGATAATGGGCTAGGGGTGTTGTCCATGTAAGATATGGGACACCTTCCTGTCCCTACTTCCTTATAATAGAGATTTCTGTTTCTGTAGCCCCTCCTCTGTAGGCAACGTTTTTTTTCTTCTGTGTGAACTTGTATCTTCTTTAGTTGATTGGTCTGTGATTGGCCTCTTCTGAAGTGTGACTAAAATATAACAATTACATCATCTTGGAATTGTCTTGAAAGGATGTTTTGGGTCAATCATGTTTTCTGTATTAGGAATTTGAAATAAGTAAACACCCGAATTGGACTGTTTTGAGTAAAGTTCTTGATGTAGTATTGTTGGAAGGACTGTATATTGCAGACTGATATTCTTGATAGCAGCAAATAGAAGCTGTTAGTCACATTAATGGTAGAGCACTAGTGAAGATCTGTACTGCTGTGTTGAAGTCTGTAGATCCACCTTGAATCCAACCTTCTAGATCCTATGAGGCCTAGTCCTGGTGTTCCCCCATGAAGTCATTGTCCTAATTCTTCCACCTATCTTAAATGTATACAAACCCAATGAAAATTCTCCAATTCTAAGCCTTTGATGATAGTTAGAATTAATGCTCTGTTTAAGGAGGAGTCCTGGGAATGTGTGAATAGAATAACATCCAGGACAAGACTGAGAGTGTATTGGGTAATTTTCATCCTGGGGGAATCAGTAGTAACACTTCTTGGCCATATTTGATTTCCCGATCCAAGCTACTTTTATTGATTTATTTATTTCTGGTGAATACCAGAGATTGGCTCCACTTTATTTTTTTTATTAAATTTTTTTTAATGTTTATTTATTTTTGAGAGAGAGACAGAGTGTGAGTGGGGGAGGAGCAGAGAGAGAGGGAGACACAGAATCTGAAGCAGGCTCTGGGCTCTGAGCTGTCAGCACAGAGCTCGATACAGGGCTCGAACTCACAAACTGAGATCATGACCTGAGCTGAAGTCGGACGCTTACCAACTGAGCCACCCAGGCGCCCCTCCACTTTATCTTTTCATGCCTGTTACTTGCATTTTTTTTTCAAGTTTCATTTATTTACACAGAGAGAGTGCACACGTGTGAGTGTGGGAAAGGCTGAGAGAGAGGGAGAAAGAGAATCCCAAGCAGCTCTGCACTGTCAGCTCGGGGCTCAATTCAGGAACCATGACCTGACCCAGCCGTCGACCGGAGTTGAAATCAAGAGTCAGATAAAATCAAGAGTCAAATGTCTAACTGACTGAAGCACCCAGGTGCCCTGCCTGTTACTGGTATTAGTAATCATCATTTCCTTTCTTTCCTGCCCCATTGTGGTCTTATCCTTTTAAAATCCCTGCTCCTCAAAATAAATAAACAGACATTTAGGAGAAGAAAGCTGTTTTGAGTCTCCTTCGTTCCTTTTATTTTTGAGAGAGAGAGAGAGAAAGCGTGAGTGGTGGGGGGCGGGGGGGATGGTGCAGAGAGAGAGAAAAAAATCCCAAGCCGGCTCTGCACTGCCAGCGTGGAGCCTGATGTAGGGCTCGAACCCACGGACCATGAGATCATGACCTGAGCCCAAGTTGGACGCTTAACTGACTGGGCTATTACCTTTTTTTTTTTTTTTTTTTTAAAGTTTTTATGTATGTATGTATATATGTATGTGAACTCTATACCCAGTGCGGGGCTTGAACTCATGACTCTGAGATCAAGAGTTGCATGCTCTGTCTTTGTTTATGGAATATGGGACATAAGACATTAAACCCAGGTCTTTTTTTTTTTTTTTTTTCCAACGTTTATTTATTTTTGGGACAGAGAGAGACAGAGCATGAACGGGGGAGGGGCAGAGAGAGAGGGAGACACAGAATCGGAAACAGGCTCCAGGCTCTGAGCCATCAGCCCAGAGCCCGACGCGGGGCTCGAACTCACGGACCGCGAGATCGTGACCTGGCTGAAGTCGGACGCTTAACCGACTGTGCCACCCAGGCGCCCCTAAACCCAGGTCTTAATGGAGATAGGTAGGTAGAAATACCAAATAAATATAATCTCTACTTTTGAAAAAAAGATTAAAGTTCTTTTTTAGGGCATTTTATCGTATCAAGTGAAAGTAGGAAGGAGTGTGATGATGGGACAGAGGCTGGAACTGAACGGCTGTCTGTGAAGGTTGGTGTGGAGGATCTCATGTTACCAGTGTTGGTGTGAAAGGAGGATTTGAGATTTATTTTCTCCTTTTCACTCATTTCCTTGTCTTTCAAGGAAATTCTCTGGGGCCAGTTGAAAATAGAGGATGGCTTGGGGATGCTTACATGGCTACTGGTAGAAGGGGAAGGAGGAAGATAGAGAAATTGGAAGTTTTGGACATTTTGAGAGGAAGGAAGAAATATTCCTGTGGCTACTGACTTTTGCTTGGATGTCTTAGCCTTGAAGGATGAACATAAGTTTTAAAAAATATATTTTTTTAACGTTTATTCATTATTGAGAGCATGAGCAGGGGAGGGGCAGAGAGAGAGAGGTACGGAATCTGAAGCAGGCTCTAGGCTCCGAGCTGTCAGCACAGAGCCCGACGCGGGGCTCTAACTCACAAACCGTGAGATCATGACCTGAGCCAAAGTCCGCTGCCCAACCACCTGAGCCACCCAGGTGCCCCACATAAGTTTTTGTATATTCGAAATAATTTTTCTTCTAAGATTTTCTATGTGCTGACAATTTTCATAGTCATAGTGCCGCGTATTGTTCGTTTCCTTTATCTTCTGAGATTGTAGCATAGTGCAAGTGCACTGGACTTAGAAGCCCTGAAATTTAACTTTAGGCAAATAAATGATTGACTTAGAGTCTGTTTTCTTGGTAAGTTAAGATATAGTAATATTCTAGTATAGAATTGTGAGGTTTAGATTATATAATACATGTACAAATACATTGTGAATTATGGAATTACAGAAAAGAATTGCTAAGGTTTGGCATTTGGTATCAAACTATGAAAGTGGTTCTTTGGTTTAGATGAGGTGTAACCACTCTTTTTTTAAATGACTCTAGATTGTACCTTGCTTTTTTTTTTTTAATTTTTTTTTAACGTTTATTTATTTTTGAGACAGAGAGAGACAGAGCATGAACGGGGGAGGGTCAGAGAGAGGGAGACACAGAATCTGAAACAGGCTCCAGGCTCTGAGCTGTCAGCCCAGAGCTCCACACGGGGCTTGAACTCATGGACCGCGAGATCACGACCTGAGCCAAAGTCGGAAGCTTAACCGACTGAGCCACCCAGGCGCCCCTGTACCTTGCTTTGATTATCTTGGTAATGATATGTCTTTAGTACTTAATCTTTGAAAGATTTGAATGTTTGGTTAGTTAGAACCAGAACTACTATGAGGCAGTTGAAACATTTTGTTGCAGCATAATGGAGTTAGTGTCAGTACCAAGATCTACATGGATTCAACAGTGTACTCACTGTTTTATTGAAGAGTTTTGAGATTATATTGTGTACTAGTCAGTAAATTTGGATGCTGTTTTTGAAGCAGGGAATACATACAAATATTAGGGAATTTATAAATATGTTACTGATTAAAAATGTAACCTGAGAGTCAAACTGATTGTGATATCACCCTTGACAAATGTGTGCTTTATAAATTCAAAATAGTGGCATTTAAAAAATAGTTTTTTGTATGTGTTCTGCAGTGTTGATTTTTACTTATTTTTTTAAGGTTTATTTTTTGAATGAGAGAGCAAGGAGAGGGGCAGAGAGAGAGAGCTCGGGAGATAGAATCCCCAATGTGTGTCTGGGGGGGGGGGTGTCTCAATCCCATAGCCATAATGTCATTCAAGACCTGAACCATAACCAAGAATTAGACAGTTAACCAAATGAACCACCCAGGTGCCCCTGCAGTGGTGGTTTTTACATGCAGTTAAATGACATAGATAACCCTTTGGCAAGCTTAAGGTTGTGCAGTCTAATAATATCTGCCTTTAGTTTTTGGAGGTGGGTATGGAAAGGTCTTCAGAAGAGCTCTTGGATTTTCTGTCTTCTTTTTTTGTTTTCTTTTTATGTTTTAATTTAGATAATGTCTGTTGGCCGATCTTCAAACATTCATGGCTTCCTTCCTTAACTTATGTTTCATGTATTGATGAGCTTGTGGAAGTAATCCTTTGTGTTTGATGTGTTTTTAAAATTTCTAGGAATTTTATATTTTACTTTCTTATGAGTGCACGTCTTTTGCTGTGTTTTTAGGCACTGTATTTTTAACCTGTAGGCTTTTAATTGGTCCGTTTTATATCTTCTGTTTTCCTCATTATACTTTTGTGATCTTTTAAATTATGGAACATATTTGTAATATATGTTTTCAAGAATTTTCTGCTAATTCTATTAACTGTCTTTTTGTTTCTCTAGAGTGGTTTTCCTCCTCTTTATGGGTCACAGTTTCCTACTGTTGTACATGTCTCGTAATTTTTTTTATTGGATAGTTGACATTATAAACTTGCCATTACTGAATGCTTGATTTTGCTTTCTTTCTCTACAGAGAGTGTTGGACTTTGTTCTGGCAGTAAGTAAAGTTCCTTGCAGATCAGTTTGATCCTTTTGAGTATTATGTTTTTTAATTTAGTTAATTTTTTTGTAATTGAAGTTTTTGTTTTGAGAAAATTGTAGATTCGCATGCAGTTGTTATAAATAAATTAATTTAAAATTGTTTTGAGGGTGGGTTATGAGGAGCCATTTTTCTAGAGCCACTTTATTTCCACGCTAATGACTCTTCTGGGTTTTCTATTAAATACCCTGTGTTTTATCATTTCCTGGCCATTTTTAACTGATCTTGTGGAGTTTTACCCTGGGCACATAGGACTCGTATTCAACAACAGGCTTGAGAACCCTGTGTAGATTTCTAGAATTCTTTTTCTTTGCGTCTGCTTCCTCTTTGGTGTCTTGCCCTGTAAAGTCTTTCCCCTTTATCCTTACTGGACTTAGTGAGATTGGGGTGCTGTTTGGTTTCTCCTTTCTTTGGCTTGTGAAGCTTTCGGTGAAGGCAAAAAGCTGGGTCTGGGATAGGGTTCACTTCATTTGCTCCCCTTGCCTCAGAGATCTCAGTACTGTGCTGCCTAGTGTCCAGTCCTCCTCCCCTTCTTGTTTTCTAAGTGTACATAGCAAGAGGGTAAGTCCACTTACAGTTAAGTTTTCACCTCAAGTGCGGAGTGAGGGCATTGTGTTTCACATTGTCCTTTGGCCCATCCAAGGCTTTGTTTTGTTTTGTTTGCTTTGGTTTACTTTGTCACATTTCTTTGATTCTAAATTGAACTTCTTTTTCTTTTTTACACTTTGACATATCTGAAAATTGGACTATGTTTTATAGATTATAGAACTAAAAAAAAAATTCCCGTTTGCTACGTGGCAGTTGGATGTATACGTGGCAGTTGGATGTAGCTTCATGTGGTCATTTCATATAGACGTGTAAACATAAAAAAATGCCTGCCTCAAAACTTGACTAGGTTTCAGCAGATTGGAAGAAATTCTCTGAGACAATTGTGAATTATTGTTTTATTCCCTGTGAACTAAAAATTTGTATGTGGGAGTGAAGGGTGGAGGAGGTTCTGGGATGTGGTGAATTAGACATGTTTAGCAACATTCCTGAAGCTGGAGTCAGATGTAGGTTAGCTGGCTAAATGTAAACCTGACTTAAGATCCCAGTACTGGTAGGATTCTCTTAATAAATGTCACCTCACCAAAGTCAAGGAGAATACTGTGTGAAAATCTGGATATCAGTAACTTAGTCAAAAGTGATTCAGAAAAGTTAGACTCTGAAGAATGAGAATTTTGTAGGAAAATTCTAATTATATGTATGTGTGTATTTTTTTTTCACAATAGTGGCATCTGATAAAACTGAAGTCTAAAAGAGTGTTTTAGAGAAACGTAAATAAAATTACTATTCATTAGCAGAGTTGTTTCTTTTTTACTGGTATAATGTTACATCTTGTTGTTGATGACGTTCTTAGATCCTATTGAATAAGAGATTTTATTACTTTCGCCATTTCATTTTTTATTCTCCTGACTTGGTGATTTATGTATGTCTTTGAATACATGTATCCTTGTGAAATATATTTTTGCATGTTTTACATTTATATAAATTGCATTATGCCACAGATCTCCTTTTCATTTCTATTTTCACTTGACAAAGCATCTAGCCATGCCTCCATGTATCTTTGGTTCATTCCTTCTGACTGTTGCATGAAATTTTATAGTGTATATTCAAGCACAATTTGCTTCTTTATTGTAGTTATTATGAGCATTAGGGCTTCTTCTAATTCCCTGCTCTCATAAGTGTGTGGCTTGTTTCAAGTGTCCTCATGCATGACTCTACACAGACATGCACTCACACATAAGCATATGCACAGCCACATATGTTTATGTAAGTACCTACGTCCATATGTGTATATGCATTTAAATACATATTACATACATATAATCAAGTCTTTGCTATTTACATGTAATAGCATGCTATTTATATGTCTTTAGCTATTTACATGTAATCTCAGGAGTGAGGTTGCTTGGTCATAAATATATGAATACTCAGTCTAGGTTGCTTGCTAGAATATCTCTGCATGAAGATTCTTGTTTTTCATGTCTTACCTAACATACTTGGTATTCCAGTGTTCTAATACCTAATGGTGATGAATTGTTATTTTGTTGTGTTTTTTAGTATATGTATATGTACGTATATACACATACTTACTTACTTACTTACTTATTTATTTATTTATTTATTTATTTATTTATTTATTTATTTATTTATAACAGGGGAGGAGCAGAGAGAGAGGATGAGAGAGAATCCCAAGCAGGCTCTACACTATTAGTGTAGAGCCTGATGTGGGGCTCGAAATCACAAACCATGAGATCATGACCTGAGCTAAAATCAAGAGTCAGACTCTGCTTAGTCAACTGAGCCACCCAGATGCCCCCTTTAAAATTTTTTTTTTAATGTTTATTTTTGAGAGAGGGAGAGACAGAGCGTGAGCAGGGGAGAGGCAGAGAGAGAGGGAGACACAGAATCTGAAACAGGCTCCAAGCTCCGACCTGTCAGCACAGAGCCTGATGCAGGGCTCGAATCCATGAACCACAGGTATGACCTGAGCCAAAGTCGGATGCTTAACTGACTGAGCCACCCCAATACACGCCCCCCTTGTCTTTTTCTTCTTCTTCTTCTTCTTCTTTTTTTTTTTTTTTTTCTTCATTTCTTGATTACTACTGAGTTGGAACATTTTTTCATATACTTGAAAGGCAGTGTGTGAATTCTGTGAATTAGGAATTCACATTTTTTCCCATTTTTTTCTTTTAAGATTTTATTTGTTTATTATTTATATATCTATTTGAGAGAGAGAGAGCTTGTGAGCGGGGGAGAGGGGCACAGGGAGAGAGAATTTTAAGCAGGCTCCACGTTCAGCATGGAGCCTGATGTGGGGCTCTATCTCACGACCCTGGGATCATGACCTGAGCCTAAATCAAGAGTCAGACCCTCAGCAGGCTGAGTCACCCAGGTGCCCCTAAAGATTTAATTTTTTAATTGAAAAAAAAATTTTTAAGGTTTATTTAGTTTTGAGAGATACAGGCAGAGTGGGAGCAGGGGAGGGGCAGAGAGAGAGGGAGACACAGAATCCGAACCAGGCTCCAGCCTCTGTGTGAGCTGTCAGCACAGAGCCCCATGTGGGGCTTGAACCCGCAGACCACAAGATCATGACCTGAGCTGAAACCAAGAGCTGGACACTTAACTGACTAAGCCACCCAAGTGCCCCTAAAGATTTTATTTTTAGTACTCTCCACACTCAGCATGGGGCTCAAACTCACAACCCCAAGATGAAGAGTGACAAGCTCCACCGACTTAGCCAGCCAGACACCCTTCCTGTTGGATTTTCTGTCTTGATTATAAGAGTTACTTGTGTTATGTGGTGTGGGAGGCGTGAACAGTCCCAGCAGATCTTTAAGCCATGTTATTTTTCCCTCTTTTTGTGATGCCACTGTGTCAGGAGTCCATAAAGAGTTTGGGGGATCTATAAACATTTTTGGGGCATCTGTGTAACGTTTTTGAGGTTGTATAAAATTTTAGGTATCTGTAATGTCTGGCCTGGCTGCCAGTTCACATCTGTGCTATGCCCGTATTGTGTTTAGGGCTTTGAGCTCGTACTCCTTGATTGCTATAGATTGGCAGAGAGGAGGGTTTCTGAATGGGTTGTTTACAGTTTTGCCCAAAACCCACTCTGAATATGTTCTTGCCCCTCAAAATTGGAAAGAGGTAGTGGTGTTTTGTTATTGTTAGAGTCTTTTCTGTTTCCTGTGATACTGCATCCCTTTCTTGGGAAGACGAATGGTTGGTCAGTCCTCATCTTCCTTTACCTGTTTCTAGTAGGAATTCCTTGAAGTTTTTAGTTTGGGTAGACCACTCTTGTCAAGTTTCTATCACTGATACAGATTGTTCCATCATCTCTTTTCATATATTCTGCTATTTATTGAATGTTGCATACCGGGAATTGTACTGAGTACTTCATAGATATTTTGTTAATCAGTACAGTGATTGTGTGATGTAACTGTCATTCCAGTTATACAAATGAGAAAACAAGATTACGTTTAACACTTGACTCAAAGTTAGAAAGTTGTAGGTCCGAATTTGGCTCAGGTCATGATCTCACAGTTTGTGAGTTCTATCCCCACATTGGGTTCTCTGCTGTCAGTGCAGAGCCACTTCAGATCCTCTGTTCCCCACTTTGTCTGTACTTCTCCCGCTTACTCTCTTTAACTCAAAAATAAACATTAAAAAAAAAAAGTTAGCTCTGGTAAAAAGAATGGAAACTTTCTTAATTCACACGTTACTCAGAAGCCATTCCTTAAATACTTCTGTTTAAACTCATCTGATGGTAATTTTTAGGTACTACATACAACTTTTGGTATTGGAGGAACACACGATAGGACATGCATTGTAGTCCTGCTCTCTCTCTCCCTTTTTTAAATAATGAATGCTAGAGCTCTCTGTGAAATAAACATACTGTAATTTCTTCCAGTTTACAGCTTAAAATCCATGATTCATTTTTCTCATAGCTAATATCTAATCCGTAGCAAACCAAAGATCTGCCTTCAGATTATATCAGAATTTGATCACTTCTCATCAGCTTCACTGCTACTACCGTCATTTAATCCAGTGTCATTTCTCAGCTAAATTATTATAAGAGCTTTTAGTTTTACAATTGCTTTCCTTTCAATGTATAAGGTAGAGTGATCTGGTTTATCACTTTGTCACATTGGGCCATTCTGTTCTAAATTGTCCAGTAAATTCTTGTTTTATTCACTGTAAAATCCAAAGTCCTTAACATGTTTCAAGAGAGGTTTTTTTTTTTTTTTTTAATGTGTATTTACTTCTGAGAGAGAGAGACATACACAGGCAGAGTGCGAGCTGGGGAAGGGCAGAGAGAGAGAGGGAGACACAGAATCTGAAGTGGGCTCCAGGCTCTTAGCTGTCAGCACAGAGCCTGATGTGGGGCTCAAACCCATGAACTGTGAGATCATGACCTGAGCCAAAGTCGGATGCTTAACTGACTAAGCCACCCAGGTGCCCCCCCTTTTAATTTAATTTAATTTAATTTAATTTAATTTAATTTAATTTAATTTAATTTAATTTATTGTTTTTTTTTATGTGGCCCCTTATTATTTCTCTGGCCTGATCTTTAGTATTTTCCCACTTGGTTATTCTACTCTACACTGACCACCTTGCTAGTCTGAACATATCAGGTATACTCCTGCCTCAGGGCATTTGTACTTGCTCTTATTTTTTGGTTGCTGTTTTTCCAGATTTCTGTGTAGATTGTTTCCCTCTTACTTTGAAATAGTTACTCAAATGTCAGCTTCTCATTGAGGCTTCTCTTGCTATTCTGTCTAACCCAATCTAACATTTCCTATCCTCCTCCCCTGCTTAATTTTTTCCTTATCTTTGTCTCTATCTAACCTTATCATATAAGGTCTACCTTATTTATCTTGTTTATTGTCTGTCTTTTCCACTAGATTATAGAACCATGAAGGGATTTTTGTTTATTCACTTCTTTGCCCTTGGTATCCAGAACAGTGTCTGGTATGTAGTCAGTACCTAATATGTAATTTGTTGAATGTATGAATGTTTAAAAATTTTGGAATTTCTGAGAAAGTATTGATAGGTATTTACAGTTGATTCTTCTACGTGCTGGGGCCAACTTTAAAATGTTCATTGGTGGCACTGATGGAAGTCTGGACTAAGGTCAGTCTCTTAAGACATTCTGCATCTTGGGGCGCCTGGGTGGCGCAGTCGGTTAAGCGTCCGACTTCAGCCAGGTCACGATCTCGCGGTCCGTGAGTTCGAGCCCTGCATCAGGCTCTGGGCTGATGGCTCGGAGCCTGGAGCCTGTTTCCGATTCTGTGTCTCCCTCTCTCTCTGCCCCTCCCCCGTTCATGCTCTGTCTCTCTCTGTCCCAAAAATAAATAAAAAACATTGAAAAAAAAAAAAAGACATTCTGCATCTTGCTTCTAAGCCTGAGTTAATGCAGCATAACAGATATGATGGTATTATTAATTATATTTATAAACATACTTACTTTGGGAACAGAAAGTTCTTTTTCCCCAAATCTTTTGTTGTTGTTGTTGTTGTTTATTTATTTTGAGAGGGAGCACATGCATGAGTGGGGAGGGGAAGAGAGAGAGAGAGAGAGGGAGAGGGAAAGAAATCCCAAGCAGGCTTCATGCTGTCAGTTCAGTGCCTGATGACGCATGGCTCAATCTCATGAATCCTGAGATCATGATTTGAGCTGAAATCATGAGTTAGATGCTTAATCGACTGAGCTACCCAGGTGCTCCATTTTTCCCCAAATTTTAAACATGATTTATTAGAAGAGCTGTTTAAAAAGTTGGTATGCGGAGTTGGACTCTTGTTTTCGGCTCAAGTTACCATCTCATGGTTCTTGGGATGGAGACCTGTGTCAGGCTCTATGCTGACAGCACACAGAGCCTGCCTGGGATTTTTTGTCTAACTCTCTCTCTGCCCCTTCTCCCACTTGTGTGCACTTGCTCACTCTCTTTCTCAAGATAAGTAAATGACATTAAAAAAAAATTCTGCTCTATGAAACCCACTGTTAAGAAATGGAAGTATTAGCCACAGATTGGGAAAATATATTTGTAAAAGACATGTCTCATAAAGAACTTTTATTTAAAATATACAAAGAACTCTTAAAAATAATAAGATTTAAAAAATGGACCAAAGACCTCAACAGACACCTCACCAAAAAAGACACGTAGTATGGAAACCAATTTGACAATGAATTCCATATTAAAAAAAAAAAAAATACATAGATGGCAAATAAGCATATGAAAAGATGCTCTACATCATATGTCATCAGGGAAATGCAAATCAAAACCACAAGGTGTCACTATATACCTATTAGAATGGCTAAAACTTAGAGGACTGACAACACCAAATGCGAGGAGGTTATAGAGCAACAGGAACTCTTATTCTTTGCTGGTAGGAATGAAAAAATGGTGTAGCCACTTTGGAAGACAGTTGGGTGATTTCTTATAAAACTAAACATATTCTTGCCGTATAATTTAACTAGGCACTCATTGATATTTACCCAAAGGAGTTAAAAGCTTAGGTAGACACAAAAACCTGCACTTGAATGTTTATAACAGCTATATTTATAGATGCCAAATCTTGGATGCAACCAAGATGTCCTTCAGTAGATGAATGGATAAGTAAACTGTGGTACGTCCAGACAGTGGAATATTATTCAGCGTTAAAAAGAAATGAGCTATCAAACCTTGAAAAGACGTGGAGAAATCCGAAAGCCATATTACAAAGCAGAAGAAGCCAATCTGAAAACGCTACAATACTGTATGATCCCAAATATGATATTCTGGAACAGACAAAACTGTGGAGGCAAGATAAAGACCAGTGATTGTGGATGTGGAGAGAGAGATGAATAGGCAGAGCAAAGAGGATTTTTAGGAGAGTGAGAAATAATCTGTATTATAATGATGAATATATGTCATTATACTTGTGTTCAAACCCATAGAATGTACAGCATGAAGAGTGAACCATAAGGTAAACTGTGGACTTTGTTGATTTTGATGTGTCAGTTTAAATTCATCCCTGGGGCTGGTGGCGGGGGGTGGGGGGAGTGTACCATTCTGGTGAGTGATGTTGATAATGGCAAAGGCTGTGCATGTGTTTGGGCCAGAGAATATATGGCAAATCTCTGTACCTACCTGTTAATTTTGTTACAAACCTAAAACTGCTAAAAAAAAAAAAATAAAGTCTTTAAAAAAAGGGGAGGGCATAAACGTACCTTCCACTCTGGGTTTTGAGCCTTAAGACATCTGCCTCAGCCGCCAGTGACCAACTGTACTTGTGAAGTAAAATCTGTCCTTTCCACATCTGCTCTTCAAAACCCTTCATCCACAACTGGGATCAGCCTACACAGTGCATCCACACGCTCTTGGGAGGAACCCCCAACCCTGTTTTCTTAACTCCATCAAACAGGAGCAAGATGGACTTGGTTTCAAAAGAGAAATGACCAAATCCCCGCATTTAGGAGAGCTCTTTTTTCTCATTCCAGCAGAGAGGGGCTGACAAAACCAGTGCCGTTTAAGCCAACACACTGTATGTGGTGAAACTCTGAGCATGTGCAATGTTCTGATTTTATAACTTTTTTTTTATATGGTTTCACATTCTAAGATAGTAGTTATGCCCAGGAAATTTTTCTTGAAGAAGTGGGTGAATTTTCATTTTATAATTTAAATGTCATGTATTGTCAGTAGGGATCTGATTTGTATGCCAGTAACAGAAAACTTGATAGATACTGCCTTAAACAAGTGAGAATTTACTTTTCTTACGTAATGTGAAGTCCAGAGATAGGCAATCCATAGATGATGAGATTGCTCAAGGATGTCATCAAGGAACAGTATCCTATTTTTCTAGCTTACCATTTTTTGTCTTCTTGGTCAGAAGATGGCTGTTGTATCTCTAGAGACGTTATCAGAGGTTTCGGAAGGAAAAGGAGGCAAGGATAAAGGGACATCTCATTTTACAAGACTTCGTCTTTTTCTGGTCGATAGTGGCCTCTCAGATTGATAACTACCTTTTGTTAGCCAGAACTCTGTGGTTATGTTGGTACGACTTGGTATTTAACTTGCAGTATCTGGAATTAATATAGAATAGTGGAGTGGTTAAGAGCATGGAGCTAAGTTTGAAAATTGTTACTTCCTGACTGTATGACGTCAACATCTTTGTGCCTCGATTTCCTCATTAAATAGGTCTAGTAATATGTACCTACCAACACTTTTGTTGAAAAAGTTACGAGTTAATATTATTTTAATGGATACCATTTGTACTTTGTAAGTATTAGTTATAATTACCATCTTCCTCATCTAGAAGAGTTATTGATAATGGAATTGTAAGTTTGCCACTCAGGAAACTAGTGGTTTTTTTTTTTTTTTTGAAATAGGAAGTAAAACAGCATTTGAGTTAGGTGCTTTTGAGTATAGGGATGATTGTGAATGGTAGTAGAACTCCTAAGGACTCTTGTGACTGCATTGCATTATTAAAAATTAAAAAGTATTGGGGCCATTTTAATTTACTCATTTAATTGAACTTAGATCTTGGTGACTTAGACCTATCTTGAACAAATTTTCATTTTACCACCAATCCCTTAAAGTACCTTCAACTCAACAGAAATTCTGTTTCATTGATAGAATGTTTGAAGTCTTAGCTATATATTGAAATATGATTTTGTTGGTATTGTTACTAGCCTTGTCAATTTGTAATCACTCTGCTGGAAAAAATGTGTCAATTATTTTCCTATTTTCTTTTTAGCCCTATCTGCTTTGATATGATTGAGGAAGCATACATGACGAAATGTGGCCACAGCTTTTGGTAAGATGATTTCATTTAGCAAAATTGTCTTGATTTTTAACTTGTGTGTAAATGTAGCCAGCAAGAAGTTATGTTTTTAAAATAATTTTGGTTATTTTGTAATTTCTTTGATTGATATATTTTTACAGGTTCAACAGCTCAAGTCAGTAAGCATATGGTTGGTGCATAATTTTTGTGAAATTTACTATTCGTAAATTTCACTATTTGTAATTGTGAAATTACTATTTCACAATTTTACTATTTACAAATTTACTATTTGTAATTGTGAAATTTACTATTGCCCTTATAGATGGATTTTAAAACTTTTGGGTTGATTGCTACAGAGCTTTGATTACCGTTTTAGAAAATTGGGGTTGTTGGATAATTAGGTTGAACCATGAAGCACCTTTAACTGATTTTGGGGATAGGTGTGAGGGCCGGGAAAGGAGGTTAGAAAGTCATTCGAAAAGGATCTAGGGGATTAAAAAGATCTGTGTTTTCTATTTTAACATTTTACTCAGTGTTATCTTTAGTTGCTTTGTCTTGTATATATGTCACATTCATCTGTATATTGAAAAAAGTTTTAGTGGGGGTAAAAATACACATAACATAAATTTTACCATCTCAACCATTTTTAAGTTGAGTACTGTTAAGTTTGTTCACATTGTTGTGCAGTTAATCTCCAGAACTTTGTTATTTTGCAAAGCTGAAACTATACCCTTACTTGAAGGGTTTCTCCCCTTCCCCTACCTAGCCTCTGTCAGTCACCATTTTACTTTGTTTCTGTGAATTTGACTATTCTAGATACTTCATGTAAGTGGCATCAAATAGTATTTGTATTTTTGTGACTTGCTTATTTCACCTAGCATCATGTCCTCAAGTTTCATCCTTGTAGTATATGTCAGTTTCCTCCCTTTTTAAGGCTGAATAGTATTCCATTGTGTGTATAGATTATATTTTATTCGTTTATTCATCTGTTTGTTAATGAACACTTGATTGCCTTCACCCTCTAATTCTTGTTAAGAGTGGTGCTTTGAACATTGGTATATAAATATCTCCTTGAGATCCTGGTTTCAGTTCTTTTGGGTATATACCCAGAAGCAGAATTACTGTATCATTGGGTAGTTCTGTGTTTAATTTTTTGAGGAACCTCCATACTGTTTTCCATAGCTGCTATACCATTTTATATTTCCCCTAGCAGTACACAACAGTTCCAATTTTTCAACGTTCTAGCCAACACTTGTCATTTCTGTTTTTTTTTTTTCTTTAACAGTAGCTATCCTAATGGGTGTGTAATCTGTGTATGTTTAATTCCTTTTACTTATTTTTTCGTGTAAAAAAATTTTTTTTAATGTTTGTTTATTTTTTGGGGGGGAGGGGCAGAGAGAGAGAGGGAGACACAGAATCTGAAGCAGGCTACAGGCTTTGAGCTGTCAGCACAGAGCCCGATGTGGGGCTTGAACTCAAGATCCATGAGATCATGACCTGAGCTAAAGGTCTAACTGAATGAGCCACCCAGGCACCCCTTTTATGTGCTTTTTTGATTGGAGATGGTGTATTCTATTTCTAGTCAATCATCTCCATAAATTTACGCTGTTGATATAATATTTTTGGCTTAGTATTTCTGTTGTGTTGTAATAGTCCCTATATTCTAATTCATGTTGAAGTTAGACTCCTGATTTTATTCTGAAATAGAGTACAGTATCTGGTAGATTGATATTCATTAGTCAGGGTGTCATTTTGTAAGTACTTTAGGTTGATTGGGAGCATGATGCATCACTGATAGGTGAATCCAGTCTGCCAGTCATTTAAAAAGAAGATTAGAATAAAAATAGCTTTCTTGGCTTAGACGGTTTTTTATTAAAATACAAGTTACTGGGGCGCCTGGGTGGCGCAGTCGGTTAAGCGTCCGACTTCAGCCAGGTCACGATCTTGCGGTCCGTGAGTTCGAGCCCCACGTCAGGCTCTGGGCTGATGGCTCAGAGCCTGGAGCCTGTTTCCGATTCTGTGTCTCCCTCTCTCTCTGCCCCTCCCCCGTTCATGCTCTGTCTCTCTCTGTCCCAAAAATAAATAAACGTTGAAAAAAAAAAATTAAAAAAATAAATAAATAAAATTCAAGTTACTAAAATAGGCCATATGTACTCTTGGTTAAAAAACAACTTCTATTGTCCAGAAAGATGTACATGAAATGTAAATGTCACCATTTTTCAAGCCTTATTTGTATACCTTCTCGTAAGTTATCACCAGGAAGGAGTGATGGTGTATTCTTTCAGAATTTTTTTTTGCCGGTTTTTAAATAAAGACCATCTTTCCTTAAATAGTTTTGATTTCCTGGTATATCATTGCATTGACATTATTACTGTTCATGAATCACTTTCTGCGCTATATTGCTACTGAAATTCTGGTCACATGTGTCTTGCTTTTAGGTTGATACATGTATGGTCTTAGTCTTTTAAGGCTGATTGTTTAACAGTAGTGTTTTCTTTGGTTCATTAATTGATCCAGCACTGTAGCATTCCATATGAAACCATGTATGTCCCTTCGGGACTTCGGGGTTTCATTTCTGGAAAATTGGATGATTCAGATTAGGCTTTTCTCAACCTTTGGTAGTATTGACATATTGGACTGGATAATTCCTTGTTGTGGCTGATTACCCTGGGTATTGTTGATTGTTTAGCATTATCCTGGCCTCTACCCAGTAGCAGTCCCTTTTCCCACAAGTGTGACAACCAAAAATGTCTCCAGACATTGTCAGATATCATGTAAGGGACAAAATTGCCCTCAGGTGAGAACTACTGATACAGAGCTAAAACACCAGGGTCTTGAAGTTGGTAAACCAGGATTCCGGTTCTGGCTCTAAAACTTACCTTTGTCTGGTGACTCAACCTGTCTCTTCTGCTGCTGCTCTCCTTCTTCCCCCTTCTCTTCCTACTGCTTCACATCCTTTTCTTTCATAGTGTTGAAGGTGTGACGTTTGATCCAAATTATAAAGTGAGGACTTAGGGGTGCCTGGGTGGCTCAGTTGGTTAAGGGTCAGACTTTGGTTCAGGTCATGATCTCAGCGATGAGTTCGAGTCCCGTGTTGGGCTCTGTGCTGACAGCTCAGGGCCTGGATCCTGCCTCAGATTCTTTCTCCTCTCTCTCTACCCCACCCTGCTTGCACACTGTCTCTCTCTATCTC
The DNA here is from genome assembly GCF_018350175.1 of Felis catus. NCBI lineage: Eukaryota > Metazoa > Chordata > Mammalia > Carnivora > Felidae > Felis > Felis catus. Next base: position 17,975,915 of record NC_058384.1, on the reverse strand, counting down.
TCTCAAAAATAAATTAACATTGGGGTATATGGGTGGCTCAGTTGGTTAAGCACCCGACTTTTGCTCAGGTCATAAAAAAAATAAAATGAGATGGGGCGCCTGGGTGGCGCAGTCGGTTAAGCGTCTGACTTCAGCCAGGTCACGATCTTGCGGTCCGTGAGTTTGAGCCCCGCGTCAGGCTCTGGGCTGATGGCTCGGAGCCTGGAGCCTGTTTCTGATTCTGTGTCTCCCTCTCTCTCTGCCCCTCCCCCGTTCATGCTCTGTCTCTCTCTGTCCCAAAAATAAAAATAAAAAAAAATAAAAATAAATAAATAAATAAATAAAATGAGGATTTAATTTTTCCTAACTGCCCTCCTCTTTTATATTTCCTGTGATATATCTTTATGTGTGTGTGTGTGTTTAAATTTCTTTTTCTTTTTTTTTTTTTACCATTTTACTTAATTTATTTTTTAAAATTTACATCCAAATTAGCATATAGTGCAACAGTGATTTCAGCTGTAGATTCCTTAATGCTCCTTACCCATTTAGCCCATCCCCCCTCCCACAACCCCTCCAGTAACCCTTTGGTCTCCATATTTAAGGGTCTCTTATGTTTTTGTCCCCCTCCCTGATTTTATATTATTTTTGCTTCCCTTATGTTCATCTGTTTTGTATCTTAAGTCCTCATATGAGTGAAGTCATATGATATTTGTCTTTCTCTGACTAATTTCACTTAGCATAATACCCTCTAGTTCCATCCACGTAGTTGCAAATGGCAAGATTTCATTCTTTTTGATTGCCATGTAATACTCTATTGTATATATATACCACATCTTCTTTATCCATTTACCCACCAATGGACATTTGGGCTCTTTCCATACTTTGGCTATTGTTGATAGTGCTGCTGTAAACATTGGGGTGCATGTGTCCCTTTGAAACAGCGTACCTGTATCCCTTGGATAAATACCTAGTAGTGCAATTCCTGGGTTGTAGGGTAGTTCTGTTTTTAATTTTTTGAGGAACCTCCATACTGTTTTCCAGAGTGGCTGCACCAGCTTGCATTCCCACCAACAATGCAAAAGAAATCCTCTTTCTCCGCATCCTCACCAACATCTGTTGTTGCCTGAGTTGTTAATGTTAGTCATCCTGACGGGTGTGAGGTGGTATCTCATTGTGGTTTTGATTTGTATTTCGCTGATGATGAGTGAAGTTGAGCATTTTTTCATGTGTCATTTGGCTATCTGGATGTCTTCTTTGGAGAAGTATCTATTCATGTCTTTTGCCCATTTCTTCACTGGATTATCTGTTTTTTGGGTGTTGAGTTTGATAAGTTCTCTAGAGATTTTGGATACTAACCCTTTACCCGATATGTCGTTTGCAACTATCTTCTCCCATTCCATCAGTTGCCTTTTAGTTTTGTTGATTGTTTCCGTTGCTGTGCGGAAGGTTTTTATTTTGATGAGGTCCCAATAGTTCATTTTTGCTTTTGTTTCCCTTGCCTCCGGAGATGTGTTGAGTAAGAAGTTGCTGAGGCCGAGGTCAAAGAGGTTTTTGCCTGCTTTCTCCTCGAGGATTTTGATGGCTTCCTGTCTTACGGCCTTCATCCAGTTTGAGTTTATTTTTATGTATGGTGTAAGAAACTGGTCCAGGTTCATTTTCTGCATGTCGCTGTCCAGTTTTTGCTGTGGCATTTTAAAAGGACGTTGCAGAGTCTGCTAAATCGGTACAATAATTCACTAAGTTGTAAAGTGTAATAAATTACTGATTGACTTTATAATTAAATAAACCTGGCCTTTTCATTGAGTCCTATAATCTTCATGGTGTGTCCTTACATCATTGTTGGAAAACCCCACTGATTTCGTAAGTATCTTTTTCCCTTCAAATAAAAATAGCTTTAAGTTTAGATCCTTGTTATAACTCAAGTTCTGTTGTAACCTGATATGAAGGTGTTTTAAAATAACTACCAGAGAACAGGTTTTGGTAGAATAGAGACTATAAGGTTGGCAGGAACTAGGAAACTTGGAGGCCGGCAGTCCTGTTGTCAGGGTTACGAAACTGTAAGGCATTTTGTACTTTTGTTTAACTTTTTTAATTTTTGAATTTTTTTTATTTTTGAGAGAGAGAGAGACAGAGCATGAACGGGGGAGGGGCAGAGAGAGAGGGAGACACAGAATCGGAAACAGGCTCCAGGCTCCGAGCTGTCAGCACAGAGCCTGACGCGGGGCTTGAACTCACGGACCGTGAGATCATGACCTGAGCCGAAGTCGGCCGCTTAACCGACTGAGCCACCCAGGCGCCCCTGTACTTTTGTTTAAAGCAAAAGCTCATTATTTATCCTGTTCTATCATGTAATGCGGTGGAACTTCAATCATTAACAGTAGCCTGTTGGATCAACTCCTTGCTAACTTAACTTTGGCTGGTAATCTGGAGCCAAGCGGTATTGCTATTTCCAGACTTCATCCAAATTATTAACACTAAATCAGATTGGACCATATGAACTGTTTATCCTTTATCCCACTTATAAATGGTAACTCTTTCCTAGTAACAGGATGGAGACACTATTCCCGCTTGACAGTCAGTCTGTTATTAGCTGTTGTCTAACCAAACTTAATTGTATAATGAAAGAAATCTGGCTTCTTTGTGATGTAGAGATAAGGTTTGCTCCTTTTCTTTGGTGCCTCCAGCTTGTCCTCTGCACTTTGCTTCTCAGACCTCACGTCTACCAAGTTCTGATTTACTGTTTTGTTTCATTACAAAGTAATTATAATAGCATTTCTCAGTGTTGTCATCTTTCAGCATATCTGCTTGTCTTTTGGGACTTTTGACTAATCCATCATTTTGCATCTTCTTGTTAGTCTTTTTTTTTTTTCATTTTATTTATTATTTAAAAAAATTTTTTAATGTTTATTTTTGAGAGAGAGAGAGAGCACGTGTGTGCATGTAGGTGGGGGAGGGGCAGAGAGAGAGGGAGACACAGAATCTGGCACAGGCTCCAGGCTCTGAGCTGTCAGCACAGAGCCCTACATGGGGCTCGAATTCATGGACCGTGAGATCATGACCTGAGTTGAAGTTGGGTGCTTAACCGACTGAGCCACCCGGGCGCCTCTCATTTTAGAGAAAGAGAGAGTGGGGGAGGGGGCAGAGGGAGAGAGAGAGGATCTTAAGCAGGTTCCATGCTCAGTGTGGAGCCTGACGTGGGGCTCAATCCCCATGATCTTGGGATCATGACCTAAGCCGGAATCAAAAGAGTCAGACACTCCACTGGCTGAGCCACCCAGGTGCTCCTACTCTTTCTTTATACCTGGTTATTATATATGACGACTGGTACTGATTTGTCCTTGCTGTTTTTATAGTCCCCCCCCTTTTTTTGAGAATTTTCTGATTATTCGTAGAATAACAGAATTAAAAAATTACTCTGATTTTTTTCTGTATGTACTCATCCCTATTTACAGAGAGAAAAAGATATTTATGATAAGGGCTCCATTTATCCTAGTGTCTACAATCACAGAAAAATGAAGAGAAACCAGAAAGTTTTTGTGTGTTAGAGGTAGATGAATAGAGGGTTTGAGAAAACATTTGAAGAGGTCTTTGTATGGTTAAAGTGGCATAGTTTTCTGTACATTAGAGGCTGTTCCCAAATAAAAATTATGCTCCAAAAGTTTAAAAAAACAAGTATATTTATATCTTATAGATAGGTATATACTTAATAAATAGTAATCATACATCTATAGAGAAATGCTCATTTTATTAGACAAAAAAAAATTTAAATATTTATTTTTGAGAGACAGAGAGAGACAGCATGAGCAGGGGAAGGGCAGAGAGAGAGGGAAACCCAGAATCAGAAGCAGGCTCCAGGCTGTGAGCTGTCAGCACAGAGCCCGATGTGGGGCTCAAACCCACAAACCATGAGATCATGACCTGAGCCGAAGTCAGATGTTTCACCGACTGAGCCACTCAGGCGCCCCGAGAAATAACTCATTTTAAAAAAATTACTAAAGTATAGTTGACATTATTATATTAGTTTCATGTATGCAACATAGTGATTCAATAATTCTCTACATTACTCAGTACTCACCACAATAAGTGTAGTTACCAGCTGTCATCATACAATGTTATTATAATGTTAGGACTGTATTCCCTATGCTGTTCTTTTCATCTCCATGACTTATTTTATTACTGGAGGTTTGTACCTTTGAATCCTCTTCACCTATTTTGCCCATCCCTCTCCCTTCTGGCAACTACCAGTTTGTTCTTTGTATTTATAGGAGTCTGTTTCTGTTTGTTTGATTGTTTGTTCTTTGGTTTTGTTTTTTAGATTCCACATATAAGTGCAATCATGTCGTATTTCTCTTTCTTTGATTTAATTCACTTAGTATAAAATCCTCTGGGTCTATCCATGTTGTTGCAAAGGGCAAAACTTCAAAGTACTCATTCTTCATTATCAGAAATACACTTAGTAGAGGACATAGACACCCATCTATGTCAGCACACCCTAGCACGGAATTAGTTAATTATAGTTTATTTTTGCAAGAGAAACAGAATGAGAGAGAGAGATGGAGTACAAGCAGGGAGGACAGAGAGAGGGGGAGACACAGAATCCCAAGAAGTCTCAAGGCTCTAGCTGTCAGCACAGAGCCTGATTCGAGGCTCGAAGCCACCAACTGCAAGATCATGACCTGAGCCGATGTTGGACACTAAACTTACTGAGCCGCGCAGTTGCCCCAGTTTATATTTTAGAGAGTGAGAGCATGAGCGGGGCAGAGGGGCAGAGGGAGAGAGAAAGAGAATACCCTAAGCAAGCTCCACGCTCAGTGGGAAGCTCAGTGTAGGGGTCCATCCTACGATTGGATGTCCACGAGTTGGATGCTTAACCGATTGAGCCACCTAGGTGCCCCCTGAATAATCATCATCATCATCATCATCATCATCATCATAATTATTATTTTAAATGTTTTTGAGAGAGAGAGTAGGGGAGGGGCAGAGAGAGAGGGGGATAGAGGATCTGAAATGGGCTCGGCACTGACAGCAGAGAGCCCGATGTGGTGCTTGAACTTACAAACTGTGAGATTCTGACCTGAGCCGAAGTCAGATGCTTAAGTGACTGAGCCACCCATGCGCTCCCTGAATTCTTATTTTTAACAGTTACAGTGTGAGTAGCTTTTGAAAACTTCTCAGGTAGACCCAGGTATATATCCTTCTATCCTCCCTATTTTGATCACTAGTCTAGATACTTATGCTTCTTTTGGATTCCAAAATACTGCATCTGTGCTGGTGATGGCGAAGTAGAGTTAGTTTTTTTCATGCATTCAGTATTTATTTAGTTCCAACTCTAAGAGGATATTGTGCTAGACATTGAAGGGACAGATGAATTAAAACAAAATTTTGCTTTTAATGAATGAATAGTACAAACACACACACACACACACACACACACACACACACATATACACACACACACAGATAAGTACAAAATAAGATGGTTACTGTTTCTCAGAGTAGGGCAGATCCACCTGGGGTGGTAGTGAGGCAGTATATGCTATATGGTAAACTTGATTCATTTTGTTGTCGTGTCAGCTTATACTGTGGTATGTAATTTGATGCATTTTCGTTTTATAGCATAGATGGATATTTTCAGTGCAGTGTGGAAAAGTCGGTTGAACTTTTGCTTCTGAGGTCAGTTCCTTCTGGCTGTGTCCTAGTCTGGTTTTTCTTCTAGGAGTGTGGTAGTAAACCTACTAACAAGGGACAGGATTAGGATGCTGAAGAGAGGAGAGGAGGACATTCTGTTGGATTCTGGGATAATTTCAGGAATATTGACAACCTCTTTCACTGGGTTAACAACTCAGCTTGTTCTACTTGTCATATTTGCTCATTTCTATCATTTGGTAAAACCCAGAATGGACTTCTGCTTATCTGTCAACCCCTTATCTCATCTTTAATACCTTCCCAGATACTCTACTTCATGACTTGGTTTTTTTCAACTTGCAGATTTTTTTAAGAGTTAAATCTTGCCATGTGGGAATATTTTCTGGTAATATTAACTCATTTCTGTTTTCCCTAAGCAGACTATAAATGTTTTCATGTTGTGAACATGGAATCTTAATATATTGTAATTGCATATTTGCTTTATGCTTCTAAACATTTAGTATATTATTTCTTTCATTGAAATTTCCATGTAGGAAACTTTCTGGCAGATATGCAGCCTATCTTGTGCTAATACAGTAATCCTAGCCTTGTCATAGTTGCAAGAGGTGATATTATTTCTGGAATACTGTGCATATTATTTAATATGTATTTGAGTGCCTCTTATGTGCCAGCCGTTTACTCTGATCTTTAGGTCCTTGTGTTGGGCCTAAGACCACTGCTACATTAATTCCCTAGGATGTCTTCTTTTTACTTATCTTGGAAGTAATAAATGGGAGATGAGAAAGTAGTTGATAATAAGAACAGAGAAACCTAATGGATGTAGGTTTCTGTTTTGATAAAGTAGAGTGAAGTAAGATATAAAAATTAAAAATTTATAGTAATGTGAATACAGAATAAAAGAGGTGCTATCTTTTTAGGAATCATCTTTCTAATCACCCTTAGAATTTCTTACAAATAATTTTTTTCTGATGGTTAGAAGCAGTACTGTTTTACTATAGACACTTGTAAACATCTACAAAGAAAAAATTTCCTATAATTATATGATCCAGAGGCATATATTATTAACATAATGATGAATGTCTTTTTTGGTTTATTTTAAATGTACACATATTCGGTTTTTAAAAATAGAAATGAGATTGTACTGTATGCACTATGTTAGAGATTTTTAGTCAGTAGAAACTGATATGGTAACTTCTGTTAAAAATTTTTTTTTCATATTTATTTATTTTTGAGAATCAGAGAGAGAGAGAGAGCACAAGTGGAGGAAGGGCAGAGAGAGAAGGAGACACAGAATCTGAAGCAGCTCCAGGCTCTGAGCTGTCAGCACAGAGCCCGATGTGGGGCTCAAACTCATAAACTGTGAGATCATGACCTGAGCCGAAGTTGGACACTTAACCAACTGAGCCACCGAGGCGCCCCTAGTGAATTTTTTTTCACGTCATTTGATATTTCTCTGTGGTTTAGTAGAGCAGTATTTAAAAAGTGTATTATAATAAGACAATTGTAAAAAGTCAAACATTACAGAAATGCATAATGTAAGGAAGGAAAAATTTCTTGTAATCTTATTTCTCTAGGTATAAATATTAATAGTTATTAGATTATTTTTCATGGCATATTATGTATTGCAATATGTTTTTTTTCATATGTATTGCATTGGATTGATGTTTACAAAACTAGTCAATTTAGTCCTAGTGTTTTGGTTGCTTCTAGTTTATTGCTATTTACAGATAATCTTAGACACTTTTCTGTGTATATACCTCTGCTCACTTCCTTAGGATAAACTCCTAGAAATAAAATCATTACATCAAAGGAAATGTGCAAGGTTTTCCATACTACTTGGCTTCTGGAAATGTGATACTTAGATTTCCTTCATCAGTACACGAGGTTGTTTAACAATTCTTTTTTTTTTTTTTTTTAATGTTTATTTGTTATTGAGAGAGAGACAGAGCGCAAGCAGGGGAGGGGCAGAGAGAGAGAGAGGCAGACACAGAATCTGAAGCAGGCTTCAGGCTCTGAGCTGTTGGCACAGGTCAGAGAACCCAACGTGGGGCTTGAACTCACAAACCGTGAGATCATGACCTGAACCAAAGTCGGACACTCAACCGACTGAGCCACCCAGGTGCCTCAAGGTTGTTTATATTTACATGTGCTCCTTAACTTTGACTATATTTTCTTTATTTTTCCATTCTGTTTGGTAAAAACTAATATATAATTTAAAATCAATTTTTTTATTCTACTGAAGGTGGTGATTTTCTCATGCTTATTCACTACTTATTGACTAATGTTTCTTACTGATTTTTATGTTTTTCTCTTATTTTCTTTTTTTATTTGAATGTGCTCTTTTTGTATTAAGGTTATCAGCACTCCAAGAACATGAATGGTTTATTTGCTTAACTAAATCATAGGCATTTGCTTTTCTTGGTATTGTTTGTTATATAACATTTAAATTGCGTAAACTTGAAAGTTAGTACATTTTTAAACATTCTATATCCAGTAGACTTGTTATTCAAGTTCATTTTTAAACAACTTTTGTGTACTATTATCTAATAAATGCCCTATATGTCTTTATTATGAAAAAATATAAGCTGAAATAAATTTGGTAACATTACTTGTTTTAAATGAGAAATAGAAGACTAATAGGCATTATTCTGTGACCAGTTTTATTAATTCTTCACTGATTTAATGAAACCTATTTTATTTTTTTTCTGCTAATAGCTACAAGTGTATTCATCAGAGTTTGGAGGATAATAATAGATGTCCCAAGTGTAACTATGTTGTGGATAATATTGACCATCTGTATCCTAATTTCTTGGGTGAGTCTCTGGAATGATTCTTTACTTGTAAAAACATTTTAGCCCCAAAGTGTTGTTGGCACTAATTTGTTAGAAAACTGTTTAGAGGTAAAGTGAGTCTCTCTCCTGTCACCTGGGTGCTTTCCTCAGCCTTCCTTGGGTTCTGGTGTATTTTCCATACCGTGTGTTGTCAGTTCTATATTTTAGTATTTTTAATTGTCATAAAAAAAGAAAAATTGACAAAACTCTTGTTTCTTACATAGATGGCTGGACAGAATGTAAGGCTAAAGGGGAATGCCAGAGGTCCAGAAAAACTGTATCTTTATACAGTGTTGTGCATTCCTGCTGTTTGTGATTCTGGGGCAGAAGTGAGAGTCTGGGGAGGAAAGAACTTGCAGAAGGAACTTAGGAAAAGAAGAAATACTGAGCGGTAGGATACTCTGCAGGACTGTACTTTATTTTATGGGCTAGGTTAGGCAGAAGGGAAGTGAAAGTCCTACAAAGCAGAATCCTTTGTCCCTGAACCTGGAAACATGGATTGAGGCTGCTATGTGGGTTTCTAGAATCACTTTTCTATCAGTTGTTACAACTTTGGAACACTTCTTTTGGAATGGTTAAATACAGAAAGAAATATAATGTTCTGACAATTTTGGCATTTACTAGGATTTTCAGGCAATATTCTTTAATGAGTCCAAAAGTTACGTGAATTTCTAAATAGAGCACTGTATACTAGTATGGAAGGAATTTTAAAATATAGTACTGTGTTACTTAGAAAGTGATTTCATGTATTAAGTATATTCTCACATGTATCCAGTGAATAGTGAAGTCACAATTACTGATTTTCTAAGCTAGAAATTATCTTGGTGATGATTAGGTTTTAACCTTCTCTTTTTATGGATAAATTTTGGTTTTGGATAATAGGAATATTTGTTTTGTTTTACTTTAGAGAGAGAGAGAGAGAGAAGAGAGTGTGTGCATATGGGGGAGAGGAGCAGAAGGAGAGAGAGAATCTTTTTTTCTAAATTTTTATTTTGAGAGACAGAATCGGGGGAGAGGGGCAGAGAGAGGGAGAGAGAGAATTCCAAGCAGGCTCTGTGCTTTCAGTGCTAAGCCCAAAGCAGGGCTCGATCCCAAGAACCGTGAGATCATGACCTGAGAGCCCAAAATCGAGTGTCAAAGCTTTACCAGCTGAGCCACTCAGGTGCCCAGTGAGAGACAGGGAGAGAGAGAAGGAGAGGGAGGGAGAGAATGTTAAGCAGGCTCCGCGCTCAGCATGGGGTCTGACTTGGGCCTTGATCCCACAACCCTGGGATCATGACCTGAGCTGAAATCAGGAGTTGGACGCTTAACTGACTAGGCCACCCAGGCACCTCTTGCCCCTTTTTTATTGATAGGTTACAACCCTTTATTTTTTTTTTTTATTAAGGTTTTTAAAAAATGTTTGTTTATTTTTGAGAGAGAGAGTGAGAGCAGGGGAGGGGCAGAGAGAGAGGGAGATAGAAACTGAAGTAGGTTCTAGGCTTTGAGCTGTCAGCACAGAGCCTGACATGGGGCTTGAACCCATGAACATTGAGATAATGACCTGAGCCGAAGTTGGATATTTAACCGACTGAGCCACCCTGGCGCCCCAGGACCCTTCATTTTTATTACTGTGCATTTACTTCATGGGTGAAGAGTTGTGGTAGACATTTTCTATAGCAGTGGTTTTTAAAATTTTTTGTCTGGGTGATCTGTATGAAAATTCTGAAAAATGATGTTCTTCCTTGTACATTGATCCCACGTTTAAAATTCGCATTCTTGGGGTACCTGGGTGGCTCATTCGGTTAAGCGTCCAACTTTGACTCAGGTCATGATCTCGTGGTTAGTGAGTTTGAGCCCATGTCAGGCTCTGTACTGACAGCTCAGAGCCTGGAGCCTGCTTCACATTCTGTGTCTGCCTCTCTCTCTGCCCCTCTTCCGCTCACACTGTCTCTCAAAAATAAACATTAAAAAAAAAAATAGAATCCTCAGTTTTTTTTTAATATGCTTAAGTGGTTGTAAAGGATGTCACTTTAGGAGTATTGTAAATATGGTTATTTAAAAGTAAAACTTTTATCTCTTTATTTCTTAAAGTTTAATTTGAGAGAGAGAGAGAGAGAGAGAGAGACAGAGCACCCCAGTGGGGGAGGGGCAGAGAGAGTGGGAAATGGAATCATAGGCAGGCTCTGCGCTGTCACTGCAGAGCCTGATGCAGGGCTCAAAGTCGTGAACTGGGAGATCATGACCTGAGCTGAAGACAAGAGTCGGACGCTTAACTGACTGAGCCACTCAGGCACCCCAGGATCATCATAGTTTTAAAAAAAATTAATATATAATGGACATATAACATGATGTAAGTTTAAGATTTTTTCTTTTTAAAATGTAAGTATTGGGAAACTTTGCTTACATAAATAAGTTGATGGGGAGTGAAGGAATTTTGATAACAGTAATGTCACTCAGTTTTTTGACTTTGTTCTGAATTAAGAAATTAAGAAAGAAAGCATTTTGATTTATCCTCAAAAAGAAACTTAATGCTCTATTAGTTAACAAGTCCTTTCTTCAATTTTAATGAAAGCAAAGAATTGGAAGCCAAACACTCAAGAAGGATTTGGCCTTCTGGTCATTATCATTATACGCTTTTTTGTCAAGACAGGTACCTTGATTTTGCCTTTCCTGCCCTAAACACTACACTGTTAGACCCTTTTTCTTCTGACTTTCCTTCCCCCATCTCTTCTTCTACCTTTAATAGCATTCCATTTAATTCCCTCCTTCTACCTTTCCTCCTCCAACACATTCACTATTCTTTCCATCCTACTTGCTCTTGAGAGCTTGCTTTCTCCTGTCACTGAGAGGCTCCTGTGAGGTGAAGTCTTCCTGTCCCTGTCCTGACCTATTGCCCCATCTGTTGCTGTCTCTTCCACTCCTGCCAAGACTTGCTCTCTGGCTCCCCCTATCCATCCATGGTGTGAAAGCTCTCTCCAGCTTCCTGCCTCATCTCTCCTCTCTGTATATAAAATTCGTAAATTGAATTTTCTTGCCTCCTTTATGAATGACTTTATTATTCTTTGAAGGGACAACATCAGTGTTACGTTTAAAATCCTTACTTGAAAGGAAAGTAAATAACTAAGAAGGGCACTTGTGATGAGCACTGGGTGTTGTATGTAAGTGATGAATGACTAGAATCTATCCCTGAAACCAATATTGCGCTGTATGTTAACTAAAATTTAAATTAAGAAAAGGAAAGAAAAAGTAAATAAAGTATATTAACATCCTTACTACTGCTAAGCAGTGTCCTAAGTGCTTTGTGTAAACCAACTCATGTAATTTTCAATCCTGTGAGTTGTTGCCCTACTCATTCTTCAGGTGAGGAAACTAAGGCACAGAGAAGTTGAGTAACTTGTGTAAAGTTACACAGTCATATTGGTAGAATTGGAATTTGGTCCTAAGTAGTCAGTCTTAAAAGTGTGCGCTTTAACTATACTCTCTTGCTTCTAAAAAGATAGTTGCTAGAATGGAAGTGTTAGCAATAGAAGTGCGTTGTCTGTTCGTAGTACTGTGGCCGTTTTAAGGATCCAGAGAAGTATAATTATGGATATAGAATATCCTTCAAGTTAAGTGGTATACAAGATTTCTCAGTAAAATGCAATGTAGTATACACACAAAGTATTACAATTTAAGTCACAGTTTTTATTCAAATGGATGATTCTGTTACTGAAACATTAAACTCTTATTCATGTACTTCTCTTTATTCCCACTGCATTATTTCAAGCTTTCCTTTCTCTTCCCTGGTTTATAATAGTAACTTTGTGAGATACATCCTAGGCTCTTCAGAATCAGTCTGCCATCTGTCTACATTTCCAGCCTTAGTTTGTAGTCTGTTAATCATTAACAGAATCACTATGACCCTGTGTGTCAGCATAGTGATTTTAAGTCATTTTATCTCCTGGTCTCTAATGACTTTCCCTTGTCTTTCTCACACCGTTATCTGAATTCTTTTCCACTTCTTTTTCTGCTTAGTGAACCTCTGTGCATGTTGTGTCCCAATTCTAATGTCACTTTCTATGTGTAGCCTACTCATTTACACTTCGATTCCTCCTTGTCCTGTGTTCCGTGTAAGGCTGTTTCAGCGATAGTACCAATTATCACATTATGTTACAACTCCTGCACCATACACATTTGTCTTCCTACTCAGAGTTGCTTGAGTCTTAGATTGAGTCTTACTTATCATTGAAGTCTGGATTATTAGTGTGGGCTTGATACCTCTCTGGTTTGTTCAGAAATATTAATCGTTAATAAAAAAAAAAAAAAGAGGGGCGCCTGGGTGGCTCAGTTAGTTGAGCATTGAGTTCGGCTCAGGTCATGATCTCATGGTTTGTGAGTTCGAGCCCCGCATCAGGCTCTGTGCTGTCAGCTTGGAGCATGGAGTCTGCTTCCGATTCTGTCTGTCTGTCTGTCTGTCTCTCTCTCTCTCTCTCTGCCCTTCTCCTGCTCGCACTCTCTCTCTCAAAAATAAATAAAACATTAAAAGAAATTAAAAAGAAATATTGTTGGATTGTGGTATAGTGGGAAATATTAGATAGTTGGATTCATATCCCAATTCTCTTATATGTGTTAACCATGAATGAGTTCCTGATGCTTTCTCTAATTTTCTTATCTCTAAAATGGGGAGAATGACCCATAGGATAATGTCTATAAATTAAAGTGTTAGACTAGTGCTAAACTGGCTTAGTGCTAATTTCTTTTTCTTTATCAGGTTTTTGTTGTTTTTGTTTGTTATTATCAGTTGGCTGTTAAAGACAGAAAAAAAGAATTTGTAGAATTGGTTAATTCAGTGGTTCAGTGATAGTATCAAGTTCTCTCTTTCTGTTCCTCTGTCCCCATTGGTTCTTTGACTAGCTCCCCCCCCCCCCCCCCCGCCCCAAGACTGCAAGATGGCTCGAAGCAGTTCCAGATTTCCAGTCATACTGGGTTGGGGTGGGACCTGGCTTTTCTGAAAGCATATGGCAGCCTGACGCTTGGGAGAAAATTATGTTGTTATTTAACAAAGAGGGGGGAGGATGGTTTTTGATAGGGAACTGACAGTGTCTGCCTTGATATTTATAGGAAAGTAACAAACAAAAAGAAGAACAAATAAAAATGGTTGGTGCCTACTTCATAGAATCAATCAGGTACCGTGTGGAGGATGGGACGGTCTAATACAGTGAAGAATTGTCTCCCTCCAGGTGCTGATAGTGTCATTGAGATACATATAAGAAAGCATATATTCTAAACAATTCTCCTAAGGCAGTAGTGGTAGTGATAATAGCTGTTGTGGTAGTAGCTGTGGCAAAACTGTTTCAAATTCAATATAAAATGAAAACCTAGCATTTTCTGCTTAGCATCTTTTTAATTTGGGGGCTTTTTAAATTGAGAATTGAACCCATATAAACAGAACACTTAGGTGATGCGTTTAACAATAATCCAAATTGTACTTTTTGTTTTGTTTCTCTTTTCAGTGAATGAGCTCATTCTCAAACAGAACCAAAGATTTGAGGAAAAGAGGTTCAAATTGGACCACTCAGTGAGTAGCACCGTATGTTTCAACTCTTATTACTATTTTTAATAAATTTCAATTTGTTGTTTCTGATGTTTTAAAATTACTTAAAAAAAAATTTTTTTTTTTTTGAGAGAAAGAGTGCCCAAGTGAGCAAGTGGCAGAGAGAGAGAGAGAGAGAGAGAGAGAGAGAGAATCTCAGGAGGGGCAGAGGGAGGGGGGAAGGGAGGGAGGGGGAGAGAGAGAGAGGGAGGGAGGGAGAGAGAGAGAGAGAGAGAGAGAGAGAGAGAGAGAGAGAGAGAAAGAAAGAAAGAAAGAAAGAAAGAAAGAAAGAAGGAAAGAAAGAAAGAAAGAAGCAGGGCTCACCCAAAACAGGACTCGAGCTCACCTGAAGTGGGACTTGAACTCAAGAACCCTGTGAGATCATGACCTGAGCCAGAGTCACATGCTTAACAACTGAGCCACCCAGGTGCCATAATATTAATTATATATCAAAGCTTAGTATATCATTGATTTTTTTTTAAAGGAAATTTGTTTTAAGTTTATTCTATTTAATAAAGAACTTTGTTAACTGCATTGTCCAAAATTAAGTGATTATCTTTTGAATGGTCTTATGGGATCACACTGAGTCATGTTGGCTTGTAACACATGACATTTAGAGGATTATGTGGCAGGGTGAAACTGTGGTTGGTAATTTGGAAAAACTATTGGAAGATTCTGAATTTAAGAGGATCAGTCCCAAACTTATTGAGGGAAGTGAGCTTAAATTAATAACTTACCAAGTACAAAGTTGAAAATATGACTAGACAGATAATTAAAATCCAAGCACTTATTTATTTATTTATAAAAGTTTATTTTACTTATTTTGAGGAGGGGGTGGGGCAGAGATTGGGAGAGAGAATCCCAAGCAGGGTCCACACTCCCAGTAGAACCCAACACAGGGCTTTATCCCATGAACCATGAGATCATGACCTGGGCAGAAATCAAGAGTTGGACAATCGACAGAGCCACCAAGGCATCCAAAATCCAAGCACTTATTTTGAAGGGAATTCTACTGTTAGCTGTGCCCACTTAATATTTGTCTTGAATATTACTTTTGTATCTGTTACCTAAATTCATTTAAGGGAGAAGTAGTGTTTAATTTAGGATTAGAAGGCTAGGAGCCACTTGCTTGGAAGGAGTAGGTTAGAATATTAAAGTATATTTTTTATATCTATGTCATAAACATATTAGGAAGTAGGTAAGCATTTGTTTTAGACTCTCTGAAACAATCTTCTTGAAGTTGCTATGGTTCTTTTCTTCATTTTTAGAATGGCCACAGGTGGCAAATATTTCAGGATTTGTTGGGAACTGACCAAGATAACCTTGATTTGGCTAATGTCAACCTCATGTTGGAATTACTAGTGCAGAAGAAGAAACAGCTGGAAGCAGTAAGTGGTAGCTGAACTTTAAAAAATTTTAACTGGTGTTCTTTATTGCATTGAGAAAGATCTAGAAATGCTTAAAAATAATAGGGTAGTGTCTGCCACTCAGTTCATTCAATTTTATTCTGTAAGAGCATGCTCAAGGTATCACTTCTAACAAATTCCCCCTTTCCAAGTAAAAGAAAAGACAGATGTCTTTTTTTTCTTTTTTAAAATATTTATTTATTTTGAGAGAGAGAGAGCGAGCGAGCGAGCATGAGTGGGGAGGAGGGGCAGAGAGAGAGAGGGACACAGAATCCCAAGCAGGCTCCATGCTCAGCGTGGAGCTCGATGTGGTGCTGGATCCCACCACGACCGTGAGATCATGACCTGAGCCAAAATCAAGAGTCAGATGCCAAACTGACTGAGCCACCCAGGCGCCCTTCTTCTTTTTTTAAAAATTTGTTTACTTTGAGACAGCAAGCAGGGGAGGAGCAAAGAGAGTGGAAGAGAGAGAATCTTAAGCAGGCCCCTTGCTGTCAGCCCAGAGCCCAACGTGGGGCTCAGTCTCATGAACCATGAGATCATGACCGGAGTGGAAAGCAAGAGTCAGACGCTTAACTGACTGAGCCACCCAGGTGCCCCAAGACAGAGTTCTTATATACAACTTACTTGCACTGTCCAGTTTATATTAAGAAAAACTGAGTGATAAGAAAGACGTGAGAAAATACAGCTTCATTTTAATGGAAAACAATTATATTGGTCATTTTTTTCTAATATATTCCTTGCCATATCTTCCCTTCTTCACATATGAGATTTAGAAGAGAAAATAGATACTATTTTTATCTACATAAAATCCTTTCAGCAGGTGTCCGTTGGTGGCAGCTGTAGTCTATGGCTTAAATAATTTATAGAAAGATGGGAACTGGAACTATATATATGCTGTTTCATCTAATGAAAGTAAATAAATGTAAAATTGCATTTATTTTATGTAAACATAAGCAATGTAAAGTGTGATTTTGCGTGTATTAGTCAAGAATGGAATATGATCCATTAGGAGCAACTCGCACCTTAGCAGGAGCAGAGTCCCCGTGACCTAGCTTAAATGAAAAGGAGGGGTAAAGTAAGTGAGTGAGTAGCTGACATATATGAAAAGGAAGAGTTTAACAACCAAAGATGGGGAAGATTGGAACCATAGCTTCTCTGGAGACTATAAGGAAATGAGATCAGTCACTTGAATGTTGTTGGATCTTTGGTGCTTTTCATGTCTGTTTCTTTGGGACAGGTCTGATTTCCTTTTCTCAGATTCTTATCACATGGTGGGTAATATAGTCACTTGTACTTTCTTCATTTGTATTTATGTTTTGAAAGAAAAGGGGCTTTCCTTTCCAGTTTCGGTTTAAAAAAATCTGTGGGTGGATTCTTTATTAACATAGCTTAGATCTGGATTGCATCTGATAGAATGGGAGTCTTTTAGTAGGACGAGGGAATAGCTGAGGTTGTGCTTACCAGAGTGGTTCTCCATTGCTGTGTCTTTTTGGGGCACAGGACTGGCAGGAATTTCTCCTGTGTTTTTAGAAGAGGAGGCTTTATCTTTTATTTATTTATTTTCTTTTAGTTTTATTGAGATATGATTGACATATAACACTGTATAAGCTTAAGGTATACAGCATAATGTCTTGACATACATGTATTGTGCAGTGATTACCACAGTAAGTTTAGTAACATCCATTATCTCATATAGATACAGGAGAAATAAAGAAGAGAAAAAAAAGAAAAAAAAAGGTTTTTTTTTGTGATGAAAAGTTTTTAGGATTTACTCTTTTAGCAGTTTTCAAATACACCATACAGTGGTGTTGACTGTAGTCATCATGTTGTATATTACATCCTCAGTACTTATTTATCTTATAACTGGAAGTTTGTACCTATTGATCGCCTTCATCCAACCCCCTCCCCCCTGCCCTGCCATTTCTAGTTAGTACAAATCTGATTTCTATGAGTATGGTGGATTTTAAGATTCCACATGTAAGTGAGATCAATACAGTACTTGACTTTCTCTGTCAGACTTTCTTCACGTAGCATAATGCCCTCAAGGTCCATTCATGTTGTTGCAAGTGGTAATATCTCTTTTATTCTCATGGCTGAATAGTATTCCATTTTGTATATATAGCCATGTCTTTATCCATTCATGGTTGCAGACACTTAGGATGTTTCCGTTTCTTGGCTATTGTAAATAATGCTGTAGTATACATGGGGGTTCAGATGCCTCTTCAGCATAGGGATTCATTTGTTTGGATAAATACTGAGAAGTAGGATTACTGAATCATATGGTAGTTCTGTTTCCAATTTTATTTTCCTTAAGAATGCCCAGAAGTTTCATTCAAGGTTCAGAGATGGTGGCCAGGCTGCCCATCTCATTGCCCAGCACCTCTGTCTCCAGCATTGGCTTTGTTTTGCTTTTGCTTTTGTTTTGAAAAGTGAGGGAGGATTCTTAACGTGAACTTCTTTTCAGAACTGCCCTCCCAAGGGTTTCCTTATGCCTCCAGCAATGAGGTGTTTGAATTGGTCCTTTGGTGCTTGTCAGCCACCTTGTGCAGAGAGGTTTCAGTAGCTTGCAGTGAGACTGGTCCTTCTGTATTTCAGGGATTTGCTCCATCACAGTTTTTATCTCCAGGTACCTGGGACACAGTGCCTTGTATATCTGAAGGCCAAGTGCACCAGGGAAGCCATGTAGCCATGGTGCTGCCTGTGTACCTAGAAGCCTTCCAACAGATATGTGGTGAAAAGCCACATGACTATTTTCAATTTTTGGGAAGCCTCCATACTGTTGTTTGCCACAGTGGTTGTACCAGTTCACATTCTCACCACTAGTGCACGGGGGCTCCCTTTTCTTGACATCCTCACCAGCATTTGTTAGCTCTTCTCCTTTTGATAATAGCCAGTGTATCAGGTATAAGGTGGTATCTCATAATGCTTTTGATTTACATTTCCCTGACGATTTGTCAGTTATTGGCTGTCAGCGTAGAGCCTGATGTGGGGCTTGATCAAGACCATGACCTGAGCCAAAATTAAGTGTTGGACACTATTAATTTTTTTTTTAATTTTTTTTTAATGTTTATTTTTGAGACAGAGAGAGACAGAGCATGAACGGGGGAGGGGCAGAGAGAGAGGGAGACACAGAATCGGAAGCAGGCTTCAGGCTCTGAGCCATCAGCCCAGAGCCTGATGCGGGGCTCGAACTCACGGACCGTGAGATCGTGACCCGAGCTGAAGTTGGACGCTTAACCGACTGAGCCACCCAGGCGCCCCTGGACACTATTAATTTTTTGATTGGATGCCAGGAATTGTAAATTTCATTTTGTTTAGTGCTGGTTTTTTTTCCTGTTACTTTATACACTCCTGAGCTTTGTTCTGACACAAGTTAAGTTACTTGGAAATAGTTGGATTCCTTTGAATCTTTTTTTTAAGCTTTATTAGGTGGTAACAGGAAATTTTTATTTTTTTATTTTTATTATTTTATTTTGCTTTTTAAATTTACATCCAAATTAGTTAGTATATAGTGCAACAGTGATTTCAGGAGTAGATTCCTTAATGCTCCTTACCCATTTAGCCCATCCTGTCTCCCATAACCCCTCCAGTAACCCTCTGTTTGTTCTCCATATTGAAGAGTCTCTTGTGTTTTGTCCCCCTCCCTGTTTTTATATTATTTTTGTTTCCCTTCCCTTATGTTCATCTGTTTTGTGTCTTAAAGTCCTCATATGAGTGAGGTCATATGATGTTTGTCTTTCTCTGACTAATTTTGCTTAGCATAATACCCTCTAGTTCCATCCACGTAGTTGCAGATGGCAAGATTTCATTCTTTTTTATTGCCGAGTAATACTCCATTGTATATATATATATCACACATCTTTTTTATCCATTCATCCATTGATGGACACAGAGGATATTTTTATGTAGGCTAATTTTGCCCCCCCCCCCCCAAAGCAAACTTTTTGAGTATTCATTTTGTTTATTTTTGCTTTGTAATCAGTATATTAAGGAAACATTCATACATTTCAAGAATTGCTTAATTTTGATATCCAGATTTAAGCTTGCGAACATGACTTTTAAACCTACAATTAAAGCTATTCATTGTAATTTGCTATACTAGCAACATTAAATTACAGTTACTTGGAGCATTAGTTAAATGGTTTAAAGTGACACCTTCCTATCTCATACATGGAAATTAACTTCTCCATGAATGTCTCCTCACTCTAAGTTTCCCTGCTGCCGAAGTCATTATTCTGAAGCTTATCATGGTCCAAAGAGAAGGGAAAAAAAGCTTAATCCGAACTGAGATATATATATGTGTATATATATATTAAAAAAGAAAAAGATGGCACAGTAGAAGGGAATGCCATTGTACGAGTGCAGGCCCTCAAGCAGCAGTAAACTCCTTCTTTAGAAAGGTGTCCTTTCTATCACTGGAACCAGAGGCCAGGTTACATAGCATACCTTTTTCAAGTAACTGTTCAGGCAATAGAATAGCATCATATTGAATCCCACTTAATATAACTACAGACAACACTTCTACAAATCAAGTTCTTTGATTACCAATTAAGTACAAGTCTTACCTTCATAGCTTGGTCATACACTGATGTCAATACATACACTTAGCATTTTAGTCTAATCTGTTTCATGTACATAGAACTGAAATCAGTTACAAGGTATGGCCTAACAAATGCTGGGGGTGGGGTGGTTAAAAAGTAGTTTTAACAAGTGCTAAACAGATTTATCTTGTACACTGAAGTCATCATACATACAGCAAAGTCAGAGCTTTTATATTTGAGTTTATTCTTCATTTAACTTAAAAAAAAATTTTTTTTTTACATTTATTTATTTTTGAGAAACAGACAAAGCATGAGCAGGGGAAGGGCAGAGAGAGAAGGAGACACAGAACCTGAAGCAGGCTCCAGGTTCTGAGCAGGCGGTCAGCACGGAGCCTGTTGTGGGGCTTGAACCCACAAACTTTGAGATCATGACCTGAGCTGAAGTCGGACGCTCAACCGACTGAGCCACCCAGGTGCCCCTCTTCATTTAACTTTTAAAACACTACTATAGTTGAATATTAAAAACAACAGGAAGTAGTGAGCTATGATTGTGGTCCTTCACTTACTCGCTACTGTGTAGAGCATGCCAGCAGTGTTATTCACCAGCCCTGTTAAGAGGTCTGACACTGAGCATCACCCCCAGGAGGACGTTCATCATCCTCATGTGCTTCTCCATTGTAATGGTGCCATCTTTCTGATTTGGATCAAAGTCCACCAGTTCTACCTGGTCCAATTCATCAGTCTCTACTACTTCCTTCCTCTCAGGTAGGAGTTTTTACAGTATAGAGAGTTTGTCAGGAGAGAAAAAGCCTTTCTCAGGAAAGTTTACCTTAAATGTGATGATTAGGTGACCTTTTTTCATATGGTGTATGATAAATTGGCATGCCTTCATTTAGCACACCCTTGATATCTCCATGCTTGACAATCTCACGTGGAATGAGAGGTGATGACGGTGGTTCAGTTGTCAAGAGTAGATATTGTCTTTTGAAAGCCACACAGTGCTTCAACCAGCTGTATATCCATACATATGAAAAAATCTCCTTGTCCAGTGAAAACAGCATGGTCCTTCTGATCTAAAACAGTGATGATATCTTCTGGTTCCAGTCTTCTTTTTTTTAAAAAAAATTTTTTTTTTCAACGTTTATTTATTTTTGGGACAGAGAGAGCCAGAGCATGAACGGGGGAGGGGCAGAGAGAGAGGGAGACACAGAATCGGAAACAGGCTCCAGGCTCTGAGCCATCAGCCCAGAGCCTGACGCGGGGCTCGAACTCCCGGACCGCGAGATCGTGACCTGGCTGAAGTCGGACGCTTAACCGACTGCGCCACCCAGGCGCCCCACCAGTCTTGATTCTTGATCTCCTTCACCGTGGAATGTTATCTTCTGACCATCTTTCATGCCTTTGTCAATATGAACTTCTAGAATCTTCTTTTCTTGAACTATCATCCTCCCATTGCAGCTTTTACATCTGTCTTTAGGTCTGATCCCTTTCCCATGGTCCTAGCACTCTGTGCACACAGATTGAATTTGTTGAGCAATTCCAGGTCCCATCTGGTGAAAAAAACTTTATTTCTTTCTGTTTAAAAAGTTTATTTTTTTATTTTGAGAGAGCCTGTGAGCATGAGTGAGCAGGGGAGGGACAGAGCAAGAGGGAGAGAGAAAATTCCAAGCAGGTTCCATGCTGTCAGCATAGAGTCCAATCCCACGAACCTTGAGATCATGACGTGAGCCCCTTGAGACCATGAGCTGAGCCGAAATCCAGAGTTGGGAGCTCAACCGACTGAGCCACCCAGGTGCTCCCTATCTGATGGATTCTTACTTGCATCCCAGTATGTTGGTAATTGGGACAGCATTGTGCCACTCCTTTCCTACAACCTCAGCCTTCATATTTGTTGCAAATCACATTCTTTTGCAGAGCTAGTTTTCTATCTTGAGAAAGAGAAAGAGAGCGTGAGCAGGGGAGGGGCAGAGAGAGACTAGGAGAGACAGAGTCTCAAGCAGTCTCCATTTATAGATAATCAGTATAAAAAAGTCCTAAGAAGGGTGCAGAAGGGTATTTGTCATCATTGTTGGGGCACAGAGCCTTGATGAGTTTGTTCTGTGTGATAGTTCACCTTTTCAGGAATGTGTCTAAGGTTTAGTAAATACCACTTTGTTTTGCAGGAAAACAATTCACTTTAAAATTTTCATGATACTATGTTTTAAAAATTTATTCACTTGTGAGACATTAATTCAGTTATGTTAATCAGAATATCCTAATGTGATTGCTTCTTTATATTTGTTCTCCCTTGTCCTTATTGTCTTGACTTAAACATTTCATTGATCTGTTTTGCCTTTTACCCTTTAAAATATGAAGAACCCTCTCCTCATAGGGGATAGACTCTGGGAGTGGGTGGCCATGCCTTTTTGTGATATGTATAATATTTAGGGATTTGTCAAATTTTGACTGGCTTATTCTTATCATCTGGGGACTTGGTTTTATTTATTTATTTTATTTTAGAGAGGCGGGGAGGGGGAGAGGGAGAGAGAATCTTAAGCAGGCTCCACACTCAATGCAGAGCTGGGTGCAAGGCTCAATCCCAAGACCCTGCGATCATGGCTGAAATCAAGTAGGTTGCCTTACTAACAGCCATCCAGACATCCCTGGAGACTTGCGAAACAAAGGTTCTTGGAATATTTTCTAGAGTAACAGAATCAAATATAATTGTCCCTATTTGTTTTAACAAATGCCCCCAGACAATTCTGTCGCATAACAAGGTAAATGAAAGTTTTATTATTTTTTGTTATTTATTTTTGTTTGATTTGGAAATGATTTTCTGGTCTTTATTATTCTTCTTTTGAAATATACAAGAAATTAGAGTTACCTTTGTTAATAAACTATCTCATTCCATTTTTAGCTTTTGATGCTCTTTTTACATATATTCATTCATCAGTTTCACCTGGAATTCCTTGTTTCTTTGTGTGAATTTTAACAGTAACAGATAAATATTTGCAGTTTTATATTTTATACCCAGAAACTGTCAAGCTTATAATTATCTTTTATCTATTACATGTTTGTTTCACTTAACAATTCAGATTATTTACCTCTTCCTTCATTTGATTATATTAAAATATTTGTTCTTAAATGTCTGATTTTTGACTGAAATTCTCTATGGACATATATTCTCACATTTGTGTGAGTAGGTAATAGCCACAAATAGTAAGTTTCATTTCTAAAAGGTATGAATTCCTTCCCAAATATTATTCTGCCTTTGGAGAAAGTGATTTTAGTTTCCAGGAACTATGTTGAATCCACTATGATTTTTGTCTTGGTGTTCTCTTAGTTTGGTTGGAAGAGAATGCTAGGGCAGATAACAGAATTGCCATTTTCTGTAAGCAGTTTTTTCAGTATGGTAGATGAGAAGTGTAATTTAAAACCCCTGTTTCTTAAAATGAGTTTTAGTTTTGGGGAAATGGCTTCTTTTTAAAAATGCCAGTTAGTAAATGAGAAAACTGATTAATAGAAGTTATAGGCTGATTTAAATGGATGCATGAAGTTGTTTCATACTGGTTATACTGCAGTGTTAAAGAAAACTTTGAACTCATAGTCATGTTTTTAAAAGAACAATTATAATTTTCTGTTATAGGAATCACATGCAGCCCAACTACAGATCCTTATGGAATTCCTCAAGGTTGCAAGAAGAAATAAGAGAGAGGTATATTATTTTGTATGTTTTACATAATGTTTCATTTACTGTTGACTGTTCCTATTATTGCCCATTTTTGTAAAGGCATTTCATGCTCAAAAGTTTATTTAAACATTTAAAAAAGGCTTTTGCGTTGTAGGCAGTTTCTTATGCTTTGTTATTTTAACTTTTACCTTTAGAACTTGGTACTTTGTTATTATTTTTAAAACATTTTTATTCTTTATTTTTTACTTTTTTTGGATACTTTATCATTATTTTTTAATGTTTGTTTATTTATTTTGAGAGAGCACATGAGCAGGGGAGGGGCATAGAGAGAGGGAGAGAGAGAGAGTCCCAAGCAGGCTACGTGGGGCTCGATCCCATGAATCTTGAGATCGTGACCTGGGCCAAGATCAAGAGTCGGATGCTTAACTGACTGAGCCTTCAGGTACCCCTACAAATTGGTACTTTAAAAATCCCTTTTTGGAGATGTACTGAAAAGTTTTCTGTAGGATTGAATACAGTGACTTACCTCAAAGCTCTAAAGAACAGAAAATAGAATTATCAAACGACACCCTGAAAAGAGAACTTCGGAACTTTAGATAATAAAGTCTTAGGTATTTTTCTTATGGCAGAAATGTATGCTGGGGGGAAAAACAGGCAAAAACATAGCTGCCTATTTGGAACTTGGAAAGTATGTCATGCAGGATAGCTAAAAGGTAATTTTTTATTAATAATCTTATAATCAGGATTTTTTTTCATTTGACATTTACAAAATTCTTCAATCATTTCACACTTGTACAAAATATGGGAAAATCAAAGGCAAAATTCTGTATTATGGGGAGAATGCCAATATACTTCAAAAAGGAGTTCTACATTTAAATTCTGAACTGTCCTCAAATCTCTTATATTTTTATTTTAAGATTTCTAAGTAAGATTTTTTTATTCACCTAGAAAATACATGTAATGTCTATTATGTGCTCAGTACTAGGCCATCTGTTTTTGAAACTAAAGAGAGATGTTTTTATTGTGATGAAGTATGGTTAGTGTGTGTTGTCAGAACCTTACATTATCTTAGTTTGATGTTTCCTTGTTTCGATTATTCGTGATATCTGTTTTTACTTTTTCTTACTTTGTTCCAATTGGATTTTCCTGTACTATGATACTGTTGATAGCTAAATATTCTTTATCTGGTTTTTCACTTGTTTTCTTAAACTTAAGCTTTACTGAGCTAATAATTGTGGTTTTAATATGTCTATTAACAAAAACATTTTCATTATAAATTTAAAATTTATTCCTCTCTTTTTTTCTTTTGGTGGCTACTTAAACTTTGATCTGCATAAGAATCACCTGAAGATAGTTAGAATCCAGGTTCTGGTTGGGGGTGTGTTTTGGAGCCCCATAGTCTGCATTTCTAGGAAGCTTCAGGTGATGATGTTGTTGGTCCTTGGACCACACGTTGCGTAGCAAAGCTGAAAATTTTATGATATATGGAAATAAAATTATTACTTTAATATGTACACTCAACATCTTTTTGCTATAGAAAATTCTTTGGAAAAGTGATAGTTTTTCATATCGCATACATACCTCCCAACTTTTTAAGACAGAATGCAAAATTGTTTTGCAGTAGTTTCATACATAGGCTTCTTTCTGCCTTGGACTTTAAACTCATTGAACATGGGATTAAGTACATGAGGAATTACGTGATAATGAATGAGTAAATGACTCAATTAAGTGCAGTCCAAACATGAGGGTGTCTGAGGGTTAAGTAAACGGCTGGTCATTATCTGTGTCATGAATTATTATTAAAAGTTTTTGTTTTAATGTTTATTTATTTTTGAGAAAGAGGCAAAGTGTGAGCCAGGGAGGGGCAGAGAGAGAGGGAGACACAGAATCCAAAGCAGGCTCCAGGCTCTGAGTTGTCAGCACAGAGCCTGGTGTGGGGCTCGAACTCACGAGCCATGAGATCATGACCTGAGCTGAAGTCAGACGCTTAACCTACTGAGTCACCCAGGAGTCCCTGTGTCCTGAATTATTTAAGGTTTTTATTAGACCCTGGTTTTTCACTGCTTTTGTAGGGGTCTGTTAATGCTTGCAACAAAATTGTTAGATTTTAAAATGTCTCAGGTAATAAAAGGATACAGTATATAACTCTAAAAAAACTGTGAAGATCCTGAGATTATTACCTTACTAGCAATCTCACAAGTTAGCCTGTAACACTTTCATTTGTGCTGTCAGTTACAGGAGACTTCTGGGCTGGAGATAGAGGATTTTATTGTGGGCACATTTGGTGCACCTGCTTCATGTTTGTATGTTTTCTCTGAACCTCAAGTCTCACCAGGGTGTCGTAGAGATGCGCTCAGGCGAATGCTGCACATACAGTGTATTTATGTAACAACAAAGGAACCCCGAGTTTGAGAAAACTCAGGCTTTTAAAGGGGTCTCTGGCAAACGTATCTAGTCTTTGCCCTGCAGGGAGATATTATTTTTATCATATTGATCAGAAAATAAATCTGCCCTCTGTTACGGGCAAATTCACTATTTCTGTGTTTGCTGTAGAAACATCCTTGAAAAGATAATTTGGAACTAAAGCTATGACAGGATGTTCAGAAATGGGAGAGAACAACAGAAAATTATTTTCTAGTAAATAATTCATCCTTGTGATTGTAATTTTTCCTCTCTCGGATGTGGTGGTTGAGGGCCTCTAATAGTACCTTCTAGGATACCGCTTTTGATCCATAGCTCTTAGTATCTGTGTTTCTGTGTTTTTGCAATTAAATGTCTGGGTTAATTGTACTGTAGAATTTTATAGTTTGACTTTAGATTGATCTTTGTGATTGAATGATTTCTTTTTCCATTTTGAACCATATTTTCTTACTGTGGGCAATTTAACTATAAAGTGTACTAGTTCTAAGTACTTCTGGATATTGATATCTATTTTGTGCATTGATTATATTGTTATTACTACATTTTGGTTTTCTTTGTTTGTTGTTGTTGTGCCCATGCTTTGAGTATTTCAGGTTTAATTATGTAAGAGACACTGAGGAGCAAGGTTAACAAAGTTTAAAACATTTGAAAATTTAGTGCTATGTCAATAGACTTTAAAAATTTATCAGTTGCTTTGATTGAATTTCATAAATTTCTCCATGATTGGAGTCAGGTACCAGTATTGATATGTAATCATAAGAAACTTTAGTCTAGGAATTTAGTTGATTAATTTAGTACCCACAGAATGAAGTGATTATATTTTTTCACATATATTATGAAGTATATTTGCATACTTAATCCTCAAAATGAATATCGTTGTTAGAGGTCTTATGTCCTCGTGTGTAATTTATACTTGAACTTATTCAATCAAAGTATAGGCTGACCAGGCGGCAAAGTACTACTTTTGAATTTATTTTCCTAAGATTAACATTCAGACTTTGAAAATTAACTTTGTGATCTTATACTTAACTTTTATTGGGGTCATGATGCACGTTGGCTTAGATATTTATATATACCAATCTAAGAAGTTAAATCTGCTTTTCAAATTTAACATACTTATTTGCTTCAATATCACATCTTGCTAGTACTTTAGGGCTATTAGAATCCTACATTTAATTTTTCGTGTTTGAGTTAATTTTCCCTGCTGACTCTTTTTCAGATATTAAGAGGACACATAGTAGGCGTTTGCATTTGTTACCTATTGCTGTGTAACAAGTTACCATCAAATTTAATGGCTTGAAACATTAAACATTTAATATCTTGGGTCAGGAATCATGGTGCAATGTAGCTGAGTGCCTTGGCTCAGGGTTTCTAGCAAGCTACTGTCAAGGTGTTGGCCAGGGTAGCAGTTACCTCAGAGTTCGCCTGGGATAGGAATCCTTCCAGGCTCACCGATTGGCTGTTGGAAAGGGATACCGATACCATGGCAAATGGACTTCTCCATTGGTTGCTTACTACATGGCTGCTGGCTTCTCTCAGAGGGAGCAAGTGAGAAGGAAAGAACGTTTTGAAGACAGCCGTCACTCCAATTTGGAAGTTACATTCCAGCACATGTACTATCTTCTGGTCATTAGAAGCAAATCATTAGGTCCAACCCACACCAGGAGAGGTAATTAACACAAGGGTGTGAATACTAAGTGGGAATCTTTGGAGGCTATCTTAGATTCTGCCTACCACAGCATTTGATAAGTATAAATATTTAAAGTTTTTATTTATTTTTAGAGAGAGAGGAGTGTGAATGCATGTGAGTGAGGGGGAGGGGCAGAGAGAGAGAGAATCCCAAGCAGGGTCTGCTCTGCCAGCAAAGACCCGAGGTGGGGCTTGCTCTCACAAACCGTGAGATCATGACCTGAGCTGAAGTCAGAAGTTGGATGCCGAATGACTGAGCCACCCAGGTGCCCCAATAAGTAAATATATTTAAATGAACATGTTATTCTTTCTTCATGGTCAGATGGAACAAAAGGGCCCTGGGTTTAAGGTAAAAGTCAAATTTGTACCAGCATTTAAATGATTGCCTTATATTTCATTTGACTTAGTTTTAACTTTTGGGGGCACCTGGGTGGCTCAGTCGATTAAGCATCTGACTTCAGCTCAGGTCATGATCTCATGGTTCATGGGTTTCAGCCCTGCATTGGACTCCCTGCTGTCAGGGCAGAGTCTGCTATGGATCCTCTGTCCCCTTTTCTCTCTGCTCCTCCCCTGCTCACACACTCAGGTTCTCTCTCTCTCTCTCTCTCTCTCTCTCTCTGCCTTCCTCTCTCTCTCTCTCTCTGCCTTCCTCTCTCTCTCTCTCTTTCTCTCTCTCTCAAAAATAAACATTAAAAATATTAAAAAAAATTCAAAATGTGTTTCTGGACATTTGTGGTACCTGTTTAATTTACTGAAATAGGACAGCTTTTTTTTTCATTTTTTTTTTTTTTTAATGTTTATTTTGAGAGAGAGAGAGAGAGAGAGAGAGCGAGTGAGCAAGTGAGCAAGCACAGGCTGGGGAAGGGCAGAGAGAGAGGGGGAGGGAGAATCCCAAGCAGGCTCTGCACTGTCAGCACAGAACCCAATGTGGGGCTCGATCCCATGAACTCTGAGATCATGACCTGATCCGAAATCGAGTCGGATGCTTAACCAACTGAGCCACCCAGTTGCCGTAGCTTTTTTTTTTTTTTCTTTTTAATTTAGATTCAAGTTAGTTAACATATGTAATATTGGTCTCAGGAGCAGACATTTTTGATAAGTAAGCCTTGGGTTTCTTTTTGGTTTTGTTTGGAGTTCCAGTGAATTTTATATTGTTTTTATATGAAATAAAAAAGTCCATAAACAAATTTACAGTTTAAAGATTTATAGAATGACCATTCATGTAACCACTGTCCTGATTAAACAGTCAGGTTATTGCTGGGACTCCCAAGGTTCCTGCCTAACCTTTCCAGATTGTTGCTTTTTCCCTTGTCCATTAAGTGGGTCAGTATTCTGATAATTAATCACCTCCCTGTTTTTCTTTATTATTTTGATGCCTAAGTATTTATGAGTCTCTCTTTTTTTGAACTTCAAAAGATTTACTTCAGCATGTATTGTTTTTTTCTGTTCTTGTCTGAGACTCAATTTTAAGGTTCATCCATATTGTATATGGCTATAGTTTTGTATATTAGTTTTGTTGCATGGTATTTTATTAACTGAATATACCTCATTCAACCATTGTGGTTGATGGGCTTTGGAGTTGTTTTTGGTTTTGGGCTATTCACAGACAATGCTACTATCTTATGTATGTACCCAGGCATATATATGCATGTATATCTGTTTGGTATGTATGTAGGAGTGGAGCTGATGAGTCATAGGACAAAATATATCTTCAGACTTAGTAGGTAACAAACTTTTCCCAAGTAGTTGTATTAGTTACTCTTCCTACAGGTGTTTCATGTGTGTTATTACTGCACTGTATTCTTGCCAAAAGTCTATTGGTATCATAATAGACTTTTTTCAGATTAGCTAATCTGGGGAGTATGTATTGCTATCTCTTTGTAGTTTTAATTTGCATTTTTCTAATGACTAATGAAGTTGAGCACCAGTTAAACTATGTTTTTTATTGGCTGATTGGATTTTTTTTGTGTGTGTAAAGTACTTGTTTAAAGTTTTTTGCATCTTTTCTATTTAGTTGATTTTGTTAATGGTTTGTTGTTTATATATTGTAGATAAAAATTCTTTGAACTATCTATCTACCTATCTATCTCTATCTTTAGTAGATATTTTCTCCCATCTAATTGGGCTGCTTATTTCATTACCTTAATGATGTCGTTTGACTAACAAAAGTTCCTATTTTTTTTTTTTTAAGTTCATTATTTGAGAGAGAGAGAGAGAGCTCGAGCACCAGCAGGGGAGGGGAAAGAGAGAGGGAGAGAGAGAATGCCAAGTAGGCTCTACGCTCTCAGTACATAGAGCCCCGCTTGGGGCTTGATCCCAGGAACCATGAGATTGAGGCCTGAGCCAGAATCAAGAGTCCAGGAATCAGGTGCCTAACCAACTGAACCTCCCAGGTGCCCCTGTTTTGTTTTTGTTTTTGTTTTAATTTTTTTTAACGTTTATTTATTTTCGAGACAGAGAGAGAGAGAGCATGAACGGGGGAGGGGCAGAGAGAGAGGGAGACACAGAATTGGAAGCAGGCTCCAGGCTCTGAGCCATCCGCCCAGAGCCCGACGCGGGGCTCGAACTCAGGACCGCGAGACCACGACCTGGGCTGAAGTCGGACGCTTAACTGACTGAGCCACCCAGGCGCCCCCAGGTGCCCCTGTTTTTAATAGAGTTAGAGTTATTGGTCTTCCCTGCCTTTTGAGTTAGATACAGAATTTCCCACCTGCAGTCATGAGGACATTTTGCCATATTAAGTACTTGAAGCTTTATTTATTTATTTTTATTTTTGACATTCAGGTTATAATCTACTTGGGAATTTATTATCATGTATAATGTGAAGGATAGGCAACCTTTCATATGGATATCCATTTGTCCAAGCATCCTTAATTAAGTCCATCTTTTTCCTATTGCTCTCAAGCACGACCTTTGTCATGCATAATGTGTCCATGTATGTGAGGGTCCATTTCTAGGCTCTCTTTTCTGCTTCACTGGTCTATTTGTCTATCTTTTTGCAGAACTATGTTGTGGTAAATACTAGAGCTTTAAATTACTGTTCTTTAGGAAATTCTCAGCTATCTATGGCTCTTGTTATTTCTATATAAATTTTATTTTATTTATTTTTTTAACTTTTTATTTTTGAGAGACAGAGCGTGAGTGGGGGAGGGGCAGAGAGAGGGGCAGATGCTGTGTCTCCAGGCACAGAATCTGAAGCAGGCTCCAGGCTCTGAGCTGGCAGCACAAAGCTGGACGCGGGGCTTGAACCCATGAACCGTGAGATCATGACCTGAGCTGAAGTCGGACGCTCAACTGAGTGAGCCACCCAGGCACCCCTTTCTATATAAATTTTAAAACCAGCTGGTACATTTACATGGTAAACCTGCTGTGATTTTTTTTTTTTTTTTTTAAACTGGGATTACTTTGACTCCGTAGATCAATTTGGGAGAGTATATCCATATACAATATTGAGGCTTTTGACCCATGAATGAAGGATTTCCCTGTATATAATTAGGTCCTTAAGAATGTCCTTCACAATTTGGATATTTTTTAGGGAATTCTTACACACCTTTGTTTTAGATTTATTAGGTCTTCAGTAATTTTTTTTTTATACTATTATAAACAATGTCTGTGTCTTCAATTTCAGTTTCTTACTGTTTGTTGCTGGTGCATAAAAATATAGTTGATTTTTATAGGTAATTTTTTTATCCAGCAACCTTGTTAAATTCTTATTAATTCTAATAATTTATTTGTAGATTCTTTTATGTCTTCTGTATACACATCGTCATCTGCAAGTATTAACAGTTTAGTTTCTTTCTTTATGATCCTTATATCTTTTATTTATTTCTCTTGTCTTACTCTGCTGGCTAGGACATCCGGTACAATGATGAATAGAAGTGGTGATAGCGGGGCATCCTAGTCTTGGTGCTGATCTCAAAGTGAAAGCTTTCGACGTGTCACCATTAGGTATGATGTTTTCTGTAGGTTTTTTTGTAGGTACTTTTTATTGTTCAAGGAAGTAAATTTCTATTCCCAGTTTCCTAAGAGGACTTTTCTTTTCCCCTTTAATCATTAGTGGGGATGGAGTATTCTCCAAAATTTTTGTGCATCTGAGATGATACTTACTTTTTTTCATTCTGTGAATGTGAATAATTAAATTGGTTTAACATAAAAGGGTCAATTAGCTTTGCAGCTAGGGTGATCATCCATCCTGATTTGCCCAGGCATATTCTATTTTTATCACTGAACATTCTGCATTCTAGGAACCCCCCCCCCCCCCCCCCCCCCAGGATGGTTGTTTGCCCTACTTGCATTCCTAGTGTAAACCAAACTTGGCCATGATGTATATCCTCTTCTGTATTGTTTGGTTTGCTGATACTTTGTTTAGGATTTTACATCTATTTTCATTAGTGAGATTGTCCTATAAGTTTTTTCTTATGCTGATCTTGTCCAGCTTTGCTATAAAGTTTGTTATTTTATCAAATGAGTTTGGGAATGTACCCTTCTTCTGTTTTCTGGAAGAGTTTGTGTAGTCTAGGGAGGATATTTTTGTTGAATGCTTAATGATTTTACTGAAGAAACTCTCTGGATTTGTTGTTTGTTTGCAGAAAGTTTTAAACTATTGATTAGTTACTGCAACACTTAACGTGCTTATGCAGTTAATGCTTATTCTTTTACAGAATAACAGAATAACTGTTACGCAACAGTTACGATTGTTCAGTTTTTGTTTTAAATATCACCTATGACATGTTATGCTTTTTCTAGTTGTTTGTTTCATCTAAATTTTCAAATGGATTGGTGTAAGATTGGTCTTAATATTAAGTTTTGAATGCCCTCCAGAGTGTTTAGTAATAACTTTCATTCCTGACTTTGCTTACTGCTGCTTTCCCTTTTCCTTTTTTTTCTTGATTCACTCTTGCCAGTTTTATGAGTCTATCTAAAAGAACCAACTATTGGCTTTGTTTCTGTTCTCTTTTTATTTTTGCTTTCCATTTGACTAATTTATGCACTTTATAATTTCTACTGTTCTACTTTCTTTGGTTTTATTTTATTATTCCTTTTCTAATTTCTTAACTTGGATGTACATATTATGCATACTGCTTTTTCTAATATAGGGATTTAAGGCCATAATTTTTCCTTGGTTGCATCTGATGATTTCGGTATGGTATTTTATTTGTTATTCCTTAGTTCAAGAGAATTTCTAATTTTCATTACAGTTTTTCTTAGGCCTATGGGTTATTTAGAAGTAAATTTATTAGGGGGCTTCTGGGCAGCTCAGTAGGTTAAGCATCTTTCTCTTGATTTCTGCTCATATCACGAACTCAGGGTGAGATAAAGCCCCGTGTCAGATTTTGCGCTGACAGCACAGAGCCTGCTTGGGATTCTCTCTCTCTCTTAAAATAAATAAACAAACACTAAAAAAGAAGTAAAATTATTACTTGGACATTGGAGTTTTCTTGTTGCCTTTTTGTTACTGATTGCTGTTTTAATTACATTCTTATCAGTAAATAGTTGGTGTTTTATTCCTATTTATTTTTATCAGTAAATAGTTGGTGTTTAATGTCCTTCAGATATTAAATATGATATCTGCACTCTCACCTGTTGGTTAAATTTTGAAAGATTTGTCTTTGAAAAAGACTGTTTTTTCTGCAATTGCATGCTGCAATGTAAAATTTGTTAAATGTGTAGCAAAAAATTTCTGCATCTTTACTGAGTCTTTGTTTCCTTGTTACATGAATTACTGAATAATTATATTTGAGGTGAGTTTCTTAAAGATAGCAAGAGTTTTTTTTTTATCCACTCCGCCAGAATCAGTCCTAGTATATTTAGACCATTTACATTTAATAGAAGTGTTACGGCTTAAGCCTACCATTTTATTCTTTGTTTTATGTTTCCTTTGTTGGTTTTTGTTATTTTATTTTTTTATATTATTATTTTTTAAATACATATATATATGTATATATATGTATTTTTTAATGTTTATTTTTGGGAGAGAGCTAAGGAGGGGCTGGAGAGGATCTGAAGTGGGTTCTGCAGTGACAGTAGCGAGCCAGATGTGGGGCTCAAACTCACAAACTTTGAGATCAAGACCTGAGCTGAAATCAAGAGTCTAATGCTTAACTGACTTAGCCACCCAGGCACCTCGGTTTTTGTTATTGTTGTTTTTCTTTTTTTTTTTTTTTTTAATGTTTATTTAATTTTGAGAGAGAGACAGTGTGTGAGCAGGGGAGGGGCAGAGAGAGAGGGAGACACAGAATCAGAAGCAGGCTCCAGGCTCTGAGCTGTCAGCACAGAACCTGATGTGGGGTTCAAACTCATGAACCATGAGGTCATGACCTGAGCTGAAGTTGGACGCTTAACCAACTGAGCCACCTAGGTGCCCCTGTTGTTTTTATGTTTTCTTCTTAAGGGTTATCTGAATGCTTCTTAGAATTTTATTTTTATTTATTCATAATGGTTTTGAGTACATTTCTTTGTATACAGTTTTTAAGGGTTGCTGTAGATATTACCTTATATTTGTAACTTATCACACAGTACTGGTGTTGGTATCTATTTACATTTGTTTTTTTTTTTAAATATATTTTAATTTTTAAATTGTTTTTAGAGAGAGAGAGAGAGAGAGAGAGGAAGAGTATCTTAATTAGGCTCCAGGCTGGGCCTGGAGCCTTAAGGGTGGGGTGCTGGGGGGGGGGGCAGTGCTTGAGCTCAGGATCTTGAGATCATGAGTTTAGCCGAAATCAAGAGTCACATGCTTAGTTGACTGAACCACTTAGGCACCCCTACATTTGCTTTTAAGTAAGCCATCTCCATATGTCACCTGTGGTCCAGTTTCTTTTTTCTTCTCTTTCCTTCTCTCTCTTTCTTTCTTTTCTTTTTTCTTTTCTTTTCTTTTCTTTTCTTTTCTTTTCTTTTCTTTTCTTTTCTTTTCTTTCCTTTCCTTTCCTTTCCTTTCCTTTCCTTTCCTTTCCTTTCCTTTCCTTTCCTTTCCTTTCCTTTCCTTTCCTTTCCTTTCCTTTCCTTTCTTTTCTTTTCTTTCTTTCTTTCTTTCTTTCTTTCTTTCTTTCTTTCTTTCTTTCTTTCTTTCTTTCGTCTTGCTTGTTCTATGCTTTCTTCTCAACTTAAAAAAAAAAAAAATTACAATCAGGGGGCTGAATGAAGGCTTATAATTAAGCCTGCCTGCTGTTGCAGGATTTATGTATTAAGTATGTGTATATTTATGGGGTGGTGGTATAACTTTAGTTTGTACTTCATATGGCTAAATTTGCTTTGTTTTTGGTAATAACTCTTAGAATAAGTGTATCCACGTCTTCCATATATTTTTAAAGACTTTGTTTCTTTACAGAAGTTTTAGGTTCACAGCAAAAGTGAGAAGGTACAGAGATTTTCCATATATCCCCTGTCCTCACATGTGCAAAGGCTTCCCCCATTTACATCCCTCACCAGAGGGTGCCTTTGTTAAAATTCATGAACCTGACATGTTATAATCACCCAAAGTCTGTTGTTTACTTTGGGGTTCACTCTTGTTTATGTACGTTCTGTGGGTTTGGAGAAATGTGTAATGACATGTATCCATCATTATAGTATCATACAGAGTATTTTCATTGCCCTTAAATTCCTCTGTGCTCCATCTGTTCATCCCATTCCCTATCTCCAACCCATGGCAATCGCTGATTTTTTAGTGTTTCCTTAGTTTTGCCTTTTCCAGAATGTCATTGAGTTGGAATTAAACACTATGTAGCCTTTCACATTGGCTTTTTTTACTTAGTAATATGCGTTTAAATTTCTTCCATGTCTTTTCATGGTTTGAAAGCCCATTTCTTCTTTAAAGTTTGTTTTTAAATTTATTTTCAGAGAGAAAGAGTGCACAAATGGGGAAGGGGCAGAGAGAGAAAGGGAGAGAGAATCCCAAGCAGGCCCTGCACCACCAGTGCAGAGCTTAGTGTGGGGCTTGAACTCATGAACTGTGAGATCATGACCTGAGCCAAAGTCGGACGCTTAACCGACTGAGCCACCCATACAACCCAGAAAGCCCATTTCTTCTTCATGCTGAATAACATTCTGTTGTCTGAATGTGATAATGTTTACACTTTGCCTATTGAAAGACATCTTGGTTACTTCCAAGTGTTAGCAGTTATGAAGGAAGCTGCTATAAATATGGTTTTGTGTGGACATAAGTTTTCAACTCCTTTGGGTAGATACCAAGGAGCATGATTACTGAATCATGCTAAGATTATGTTTACTTTTTAAAGAAGTTGCTGAATTGTCTTCCAAAGTGGTTGTGCCATTCTTCTTTCCCACCAGGAATAAATGAGAGCTCCTGTTGCTGTATATTCTTGTCAGCATTTGATGTTGTCATTATTCTGGATTTGATGCTGTAATAGGTATACACTGGTATCTCATTATAGTTTTTATATATAGTATATGAAAATTTGCTATTCTCATTTTTCACCCATTTTCTTTTTCCTGAAAGTGTTCCAGTATTCTTTTTTTCAGATTTGAAAATGTCAGATGTTTGAAATAGTCTTGGCAGCTACAATTTATTCTAATTATATTAGTTTTAAAAAAAATTTTTTTTAAGGTTTTATTTATTTTTGAGACAGAGAGAGACAGAGCATGAATGGGGGAGGGGCAGAGAGAGAGGGAGACACAGAATCGGAAACAGGCTCCAGGCTCTGAGCCATCAGCCCAGAGCCCGACGCGGGGCTCGAACTCATGGACCGCGAGATTGTGACCTGAGCTGAAGTCAGACGCTCAACCGACTGACCCACCCAGGTGCCCCTATATTAGCTTTTAAAAAACAAAGTTTAAACATTAAGTTTAACACTTTAGCATATTTTTATCAAATCATGTGTAGGTCAGTAACTGAGTACAAATGACATCTATAAGCCGCAAAGCAAATGTCTGTAAAAGGGGGCTCTTTATTTTTGAATTCTTTTACATTTTAGTCTTAAGGGATTCTGAAACTTCACTTTTTTTTTTTAACCTTCACTTATTAAATTTAAATGTTTCTTTAAATTTTCTTTGGGTTTTGGTACATCATGCTGTGTTGAAAGTGCCTTAATACAGGTTTAAGACTGAGCTTCAAACATTTCTCCATCATATGTATTTATTATTATTTTTAGTAATCCCCAAACTCATGATGATATAATCCAGGGTTGATTTTGGATATCATTCCCAATTTGTGATCAGTTTTCATCCAGGTAATGGTAGTTTATCTTTGTGGACTTTTCCATATCACCAAAACATTCTTCAACTCTGATTTATACTTTTATTCTAGATCCTGCTGCTCCCAGTTACAAAACATGTTTGAAGGGTGAATTTAGATTAATTCTCTTTTCTATTTCCTTAGAATTGTTGTCCTGTGTCTTTCTTCTCTTTTCTATTACTATAATGTCTTGCATTGTTGCCTGATGGGGAAATACTTGCTTCCCTTATCACTCTGCTCTCATACTTCTGGCTACCGTATATGTGAGTGATTCTTACATAAGCAGTTTTTCAGTTCTCTGTGGACACCCAACTGGGTGTCCTCCAATGCAGTTCAATTCTGTCACTGTCTACCTGGAGTTAGCCTCAGATCCCACAGGTTAATGGCTCAGTCCCACAAGACTGAGATGCCACTTCAGATGCAAATTGCAGTTCACCTTGTCACCTGTTCTTCTGATTGACTATAAATTGGAGGTTCCTATGACCTCCTTCTTGGGTTTGATAACTTGAAGAACTAAGGAAAACAGTTACTTGCTAGGTTACCACTTCATTATAAAAGGATACAACTCAGGAGCAGCCAGATACAAGAGATGTGCAGAACAAGGTAGATGGGAAGGGGACCAGAGCTTCCATACACTCTCCAGGTGTGACCCCCTCTCAGCATCTCCACGTGTTCACCAAACCAGAAGCCCTTCAAACACCTTCTGTTAGCGGATTTTTTGGAGGCTTCATTGCAAAGGTATGATTAAACTCAATCTCCAGTCCTTCTCCCTTACCTGGGCATGGTGTAGTGGGCTGAAAGTCCCAACCTAATTAATTATATACTTGGTTCCCTTGGCAACCAGCCCTCATCTGGAGGCTCTATAGGAGCGCCAGCCACCAGTCATGTCATTAAGCACACAGAAGGACACTTACCATCAAGCATTTTAGGAGCTGTGTCTAGGAGCCGAATAAGACCAATTATGAATTTCTTATTATAAATCACAGTATCGTAGTGCCCCAGTAACTTGACTGAACCCCTTCAGAATCTCATCATTAAATGTAAATGTCGCAGATTTAATATGTGTAAGTGATTTCCATTTCTTCAATCTTGAAATTTTTTTTTGTCTTGATACTTTTTCAGGCTTTTTCACATAGGTAGGTTACATCATTTTGTTTTATGTTCTACATGTATATATTGGGGCAGCACTTGTACCTTAGTTTTATTTTTAGATTTTATAATATTTTTATTTTTATATTCCCAGGTTTTTGATTGTCTGTGAACTTATTCTGTCTTCAAAAAAAAGAGTATAATTGAAATCTTAAAACAAAAATTCTCCCATTTTCCAGGGAGAACAAATGATACATACTCAGGATATTTATTCTAGTGTGATAGTTTTTTTAAGTTGAACCATATGAAATTACTGGTTTTGGAAGTAAAAATTGTTGAACACTGGCAGTTTTGTGTAGTTCACCTCATATATAGCATCATCCTTATATAATAATATGTATGTTACCCAGCCAGAGCTTTTTGGGATACTAAAAGGATGGGACATTATCTTCAGGTAATAGGACATTAGAGTTTAATAATTTGGGATTTCAGGAGATATTGAAATTTTTTCCTGGTGTTTCAAGTTCAAAAGTGGAATGAAAATTAGTAATTTGATCTTAGTTATTATATGTTATGTATCCTACCAGTGATGTTGGCTATCTTTGGATGTTGATATTGTAGATGTTTACTTTCATTTTTCATATATATATAAATCTTTATTTTACTTAAAGAGAGACAGAGTGTGAGGGATGGGCAGAGATAGAGGGAGACACAGAATCTGAAGCAGGCTCCGGACTCCTGAGCTATCAGCACAGAGCCTGATGCGGGGCTCAAACTCGCAAACCGTGACATCATGACCTGAGCCAAAGTCGGACACTTAAGTGACTGAGCCACCCAGGCGCCCCTCATCTTTATTTTAAGTGTAACTTAAAAAAAAAATTTTTTTTTAACGTTTATTTATTTTTGAGACAGAGAGAGACAGAGCATGAATGGGGGAGGGTCAGAGAGAGAGGGAGACACAGAATCCGAAACAGGCTCCAGGCTCTGAGTGGTCAGCACAGAGCCCGACACGGGGCTCGAACTCATGGACTGCGAGATCATGACCTGAGCTGAAGTTGGACGCTTAACCGACTGAGCCACCCAGGTGCCCCTAAATGTAACTTTTTTAAAAATACTTATTTATTTTTGAGAGAGAGAGAGAGAAAGAGAGAGAGAGACAGAGTACT
Source organism: Felis catus (assembly GCF_018350175.1). Lineage (NCBI taxonomy): Eukaryota > Metazoa > Chordata > Mammalia > Carnivora > Felidae > Felis > Felis catus. The sequence goes on along the minus strand of NC_058384.1, from coordinate 17,936,733 downwards.
AAAAGGGCAGGGACAGAGAGAGAGGGAGACACAGAATCTGAAGCAGGCTCCAGGCTCTGAGCTGTCAGCACAGAGACCAATGTGGGAGTCAAAGTAACGAACCGTGAGATCTGACTTAAGCTGAAGTCAGACGCTTAACTGACTAAGCCACTCAGGTGACCCTAAATTTAATTTTTAAAGCACTCATACTGAAGATCCCTAGCATTTGTTTAAATAAAGATTTGAAGAGTGGAACATTTCAGGGTAATTAATGATAAAGGTTAATTGGTGACCATGGGATACTTTGTCGAATTAGAGCTTAAGGTCACTGGAGTTGAAAATATGCATGAACCAAAAGGCAAAAGACAAGAGGCGTCAGTGATGACAGGAAGTGACTGGGTTGTTTATAAAAGGCTGAGATCCCTAGAGTGATTTGGCTGCTTAGATTGAACCAGACCAGAGTGGTTTGGAGTAGAAGACTGATTATTGGAAATGGGCAGGATATGCAGAAGTGGTAAGTCCCCTGTGAAGCATGGGGCGTGTGAGTATTTATCAGTTGATCAGCGTTTATTTGAAAGAATTCCAAGATAGACTTTATCTTTGGGAGGAGAGCAAGGTTTCAGTTAAGGTGGGAGTATTGAGTGAAAAATTTTAGGGTGGAGAAAAATTTATTACGGTGGATAGAAGAGTTGAAAGCTTTTGACAAATGCTAATTATTTTTTTACACTCACCCCCCACTCCTCCATGGTTTCTGCGGTAGTATGCTGTCTTGTGTTCGGGTTGTGTGGCTGCTGCTTTGCATTTCATGGTAGTTCGTGCGGGGTTGCTCCATCGTCCTTTGCCCATCTCTTAAACATTGCTGTTCTCCCTACCATGTCGTTTTTTCCTCATCTCTGCTGACTATACTGGTTGACATTGGGTGATTTTATTCATTATCATAGCTTCAGATTTATTGTTCTCCTTTATCATAGCTTTTAGATCTTTCTCTTTCCTCCCTGCTTTCCCTAGCAGAATTCTGTTAGTCCTTCAAGGTTCAGCCTTTCATTTGATTTCAGATCTAATTTCACTTATCCAGTTGCCTCTCCCCTGTTCCCCAGTTTTCCATCTAGGTTAGGAGCAACCTTCTCTTACATTCTGTGTGCATACCATCATCATCATGTTTACTATGCTATTTCAACTGTTGGCTTACTTTATTTTTCCCCTGGACTGAGTTCCATGAGGGCAAGGGCTATAGTTTTCTAAATCCTGTTCTTCCCAGTGTTTATTAGCAGTAAGTTATCAATTATATTACCCATTATGTATGTATTGCCACAGAAGAGAAGGTACTAATGTTAATAAAACCTTGAAAGTCTGCTTACCCTTACCAGTCATTAAAGAAATAAAAGGTTAAATAATGAGGTACTGTTTTCAAGAAATAGTATAGCTTAATGGTTTAACAGCATGAATTCTGGAGCAAGAGGGCTGCTGTGATTTGAACACCAGTTCTGCCACTTACGTTCTGAGTGGTCTCGGGCAAGTCATTTAGCTTTTCTGTGCTTTTCATTTTCCTAATGTGCAGTAGAACCTGTTTCACATCTTGTGATAAGTAGAAGTATTCATTTTTGTTATTTTACATTATACAACTTTTTTTTAAATTTTTTTTTAATGTTTATTTATTTTTGAGACAGAGAGAGGCAGAGCATGAATGGGGGAGGGGCAGAGAGAGGGAGACACAGAATCGGAAGCAGGCTCCAGGCTCTGAGCCATCAGCCCAGAGCCTGATGTGGGGCTCGAACTCACAAACCGTGAGATCGTGACCTGAGCTGAAGTCGGACGCTCAACCGACTGAGCCACCCAGGCGCTCCTGTTATTTTACATTTTAAAAATTGGTTCTGTTTATTTGGTTTAGATTAAGATAGTCGCTTATATATACTGGTGGTAGAAATTTAAATTTGTGTAGTGTTTCTGGAAAGCAGTTTAACATAATGAAGCCTTCCTATTTTGTTTTTTGATTAACTTCATTTTAATAATATATATTTTTTAAAAATCTTTCCTTTTTTTAAAAAAAGTATTTATTTATTTATTTGAGAGAGAGAGCAAGAAATGGAAGGGCAGAGAGAGGGGAACAGGGGATCTGAAGTGGGCTCTGTGCTGGCAGCAGTGAGCCCGATGTGGGTCTCAAACTCATAGACTGTGAGATCATGACCTGAGCCAAAGTCAGATGCTCAACCCAATGAACCACCCAGGCCCCCCTAATAATCTTTTAATAAAAGTTGAAATGCAGGCTCATGTTCCAGAATCACTCAGGCAAATAGCATAAATCTCTAGTAAGATGAGAATGGTTAAATATATTGTTGAATGTGATTTAGCAGTTAAAATGTTTGCATTTTAATGGCATGGGAAAAGGTTATGATGCAGTGGGTAAGATATCAAAGATTAAACATTACTGTAAACATGTTTTAAAAAAAATGCTTAAGGGACGCCTGGGTGTCTCAGTTGGTTGAGTCCAAGTTTGGCTCAGATCATGATCTCATGGTTTGTGAGTTCAGGCTTGCATCAGGCTCTGCACCGACAGTGTGGAGCCTGCTTGGGATTCTCTCTCTATCCCTCTGTCTCTGCCCGCCCCCTCCCCCCCCAATAAATAAACTTAAAAAAGAAGATAAAAAATACTTTAAAAATTAAAAGACATGCTTAAGAGGGAAGGAAATGTTAAGATGCTAACTTGTGATTGCTTTTGGGTGGTGGGATTTAACCTCTATGAAACTAATTTCTGTTTTTAAAATGGGGTTAACAACAGACATGTTGACATTAACTGCTAACAAATGAGGTAATTGGAAAGTATTTGGATGTTTTATATTTTTATTAAGTCACATTGTCATTTTTGTTCATTTGTATCTTAATAAAGTCTATATAAAGTCAATCCGTGTTGCATTAAAGAAGTATAGAATTGTGTTTTCTTAATTATTAAGTCTCTACATTTGCTTTTTAACATGGAACTTTCAGCTCTTTTTGTCTGCAATTTTTCATCCCTGCAATCCCTATTAAGTGCTCAGTTTTCTAGGAATTATTTTCCAAATGTGAAGTTATTTTATGATCGTGGTGATGCCAGTGTGGTTTGGTTTAGGCTTTTTTCCCCCTCTCTCTTTTGTCTGCAGCAACTGGAACAGATCCAGAAGGAGCTGAGTGTTTTGGAAGAGGATATTAAAAGAGTGGAAGTAAGAGATCAAGAATTTCTCACATCTCTAGCAATTTTCAGTTTCATGAAACTGTCCCTTTTCCTTTAAATTACTGCATTGAATTTATGGGATTTGTTTTCATTATATCGAAAGTAACAGATATTACTTTAGTTTTAATTCAGAGTGCATTTTTATAGAAAAAGCATTCTGAACACTATGATAAAATGTGTTCTAAATTTCTTTTCACTGTTTTATTGCCATAATTATTCTTGGGTAGATTGAAAAAAAATAATTTTCTTGGTATGCTATCATAGTAACTTAAATTAACTCCCACAAAACCCTCGGTTATTATTAAAATGATGTCACAGTTTTCTTCTTTTATTAAATAAATAATTCTTTTTGTATCTACCATGCTAAGGTTAATTTACAAAGAGTTAGGAGAACACAGGGACAATAGTTAGGCATTTATAGTATAATACAGTTTACTTATGGAAATCCATCGGAGGACCTTTTGGAGGGTCATAGACTATTATGTGACGTTATTTTCTGCAGCTACATTTACATTTAGTGTATGTTTTAAATTGTTCACATGTGTTGTAATTTTCTTTTGCTCATATGTAGAACATGTGAAATGATCTTGAGTTTAATATTTTGTGGAAATTCGGTATCCCACGTGACATTCCTAACTTGTTACTCCTATATTTATGTCCCTTGCTTGGCTGCATGATTGAACTGAGCTTGGATTACACAGAAGTAATTCTGTCAGATTATGTATCTTTAGTGGCATTTTGAAATTTGCTTTTTCATTAATCAAAAGAGCACGTAATAAAAGGCCTGTTGTTGGTATGAGTTAGAGGTACATAACTTACGCAATAATAGTTAATTAGGAGTCTTCTTCCTCTGAGTTAATGAGTTACAATTTAAGTCATTATTTTCAAAAGCTAGTATTTGAGTCAAGAGGACAGTTACTTTTCTTAATATTTGCAGGGATATTTTTAAAGTAGGCACATCCTATTTTTCTCTACTCAGAGAGCTGAACCTAATGATCCAGTTACCGTACTATTATGTGTATCTTCATATTAATCAGTAGATTCTCACTTGGATTAATGATTAGCTTGTTCACTGTTCACATCGTATACTGTACATCTCATCTGACATATTTACATTTGACCATTTCTACATTTGGTGACTTAATTCGGCATGAACAATATTTATTGAAGACTTTCTAGTTCTTTAAGAATGTGTACCATAGAAAGGCTATCTCTTAACTTTTTAAATATTCTTATTTTTGCACTCTGAGGAGAGGAAGCTTTGAGAAATTTGGATGTTGAGACAAAATGGACTAATAAAACCTGGGATTGGAAAGGAATATGATATATCTCATTTTGATTTACACTTCTTTTGTTTGGAGTGTCTCCTATAACTCAGATAATTGTGCTTTCAGGAAATGAGCGGCTTGTACTCTCCTGTCAGTGAGGATAGCACAGTGCCTCAATTTGAAGCTCCTTCTCCATCACACAGGTACAAAGCTTCAAACTTGTAATTACTTAGGATTTATGTTGCAAAATGCACATATGGTAGTAGTCCTTGGAAGCCTTTTCTGTGTAATGTACAAAACCCCTGAGAAATTACTTTTGGTCACGATGTAGAAATGAGATTCAGATGGCCCATCTGTTTCTTTAATGCTTTGAATTTTCATGCCATGAATAGTTAGTAGAATAAAGTAATATTATGAATTCACTGTTGGATTAAAAGTTTGGTGAATTTCTTGAAATAATAGTAGCTTTAAACATCTTGTAAATTAAAATCAGATGACCTTAAAAATCTATAATTGAAATGGTAGGTAATATTAGAGAAAAAGTTATAAAGTAAAACCTTGGGCTTTTCCCCTGACCTGTTGAATTTTCTTGGGCACATCACTTTCCCCAGATTGAAAATGAAGGCATTAAATCTGTTATTTAGATCTCCCTGGTATTTTCTTCATAACACTGCATTGTTAATTTGTCTTTTCTTCTATATGCTGTATGAGACCAGGGATTGTATTGGTTTTGCTTGTGATGGTTTCCCTGGGTTATAGAGTAGCAGTAGTGACTGACCTTATTCAGTAAGTATTTGTGAAATATAGTAAATGTCACTGGTTCCTTCTAGCTCTAAAGTTCTAGTGGATGAAATATATACTACCTGAAATTTGAATTTGAACTTTTTTGCTTGAATTGTTCAAAGGAAGAGTAATTTTACATGTTTTTAACTTGCCAGTCCATTTAGGATAATGGTCCAGTGGAAGCTTTTCAGACAGGTAGTTACAGGATAACACGTGGGTTATCAGGCTGTTCAGTGCCAGTATGAGACATTACACTACCCTTCAAAACCTCTGTCAGTTCAGGAAAACTCTGTATCTGATTTGGTATGATAGGCAGGGGAAAGGGGCACAAGGAATGTTCTAATGAACGAAGGTTCCTGGGATATTTGATATTTTCCTCATTAACCATTTGTGGAGAATCCTTGTGAGTTCAAGTTGATTCTGGAGTCACTTTAGCTGTTATTCAACTTTTTTTCCTTTATATTTTATTTTCTTTAAAACACTTGGGAATGACTCATTCTGTGGGATATTGTTATCATTAAGTTTAATGTTCACTTTCTGAAATATATGGGATCTTTGTCAACGGAATATTACGTGAGTGTATGCAGGTAAGCAAAAATTGTCATCTCACAAAATATTCACTAATAAATTGACAATTCCCATTGTCCTCTCTTGTTTAATAGTAGCGTTTCTTTTTATTGTGTCCATGTCTTTATTATTCAGTTTCTTACAGATGGGTTTTATTAACATGTGACAGTATAATATTACATTCATTTAATGGGCTCTCTTTATTGAATGCCTCCAATACTCTGGGCACCGTTCCAGCTGTTGGGAGTATGGTTGACAGACTCCCTGCCCTTTATTGGAGTTTACCTTTTGGTAGGTCTCTGTGTGAGATTGGGAGAGATACCAAACAAGCAAATTCATGATGTAGTAGTAGTACAAAGCATATAAGTAGTACCTTAGGAAGAAAAACTAGGCACATTATGGGTTGGCAACAGGATTCTATGTCAGTTTGTATAGTCTGGCTTCTCCGGGGAGGCAGTATTTAAGCTGACACATGAATGAGGTGTAAATATGATAGAAAGTCATGAGAGAGTTTTGAGCAGGAACTGATTTAGATTTTAAAATTTTTACTGGGGTACCCATGTGGAGGATGGAGGAGAGACTGTATCGGCCCTGCCATTGGAATTGTGGTAGAAAGTTAGGAAGCAAATAACAGTCTAGAAGAGAGGAGGTGGTGCCTTGGATTAGGATTTATTTTTTTGGATTATTTTAGTGGATGAAGAGATGAGAAGTGGTTGTATTAGAAAATAAACTAGCAGATCTTATGAAAGATACAGGGTTTCGTGAAGTCTGTGAAAACTTTGTTGGAGAACTACTAAAATCCTATGCATTATGCAAAGCTATTGTCAAATGAGGTTCTGGCAGAGTTAACCTGCTTAACAGTTGAAGAAGGGAAACAGATGTAAATGTAATATTTTCTTCAAAAGAGTGTTTTGGTATTTTCTTACAAGTAATTTGAATATTAAGGTTTGAAAGAGGCATTTGGGAAAAATGATGTAGCCCTTAACTACTCTTGGGAAATGATCCTTAAGATTAAGATGGGAAATTAAACATGATGGAAAGAATGTTATACTGTCAACATTTGAATTTTTTTTTATTTTTAGGAAATAGCATGTAGTTCCAATTATTATAACTTTCTTCCCCCATAATTATTAGGTGCATTAAGTTTTTTTAATGTTTGTTCATTTTTGAGACAGACAGACACACACACACACACACACACACACACACACACACACACACACACACACACACAATCTGAAGCAGGCTCCAGGCTCTGAGCTGTCAGCCTGGAGCCCGACGTGGGCTTGAACTTGGGAACAGTGAGATCATGACCTAGGCCAAAGTTGGATGCCCAACCAACTGAGCCACCCAGGCACCCCATATTAGCTTTATTATTTAAATGCCAGTTTTTGTTTTATTCCTCACTGTAATGTGTTTGGTTTCTTTTAAAGCAGGTTTGCCTTAAAAGCCGTTTTGTAGATTCATTTATTTTCTTCTTCTATTTCTTTTTTGTTTTAAATTTTTTTGATGTTTATTTATTTTTGAGAAACAGAGAGAAATAGAGCATGGGGGTGGGGAGGAGCAGAGAGAGGAGACACAGAATCTGAGGCAGTCTCCAGGCTCTGAGCTGTCAGTACAAAGCCTGTTGCGGGGCTCAAACTCATGAACTGTGAGATCATGACCTAAGCTGAAGTCAGATGCTTAACTGAGTGAGCCACCCAGGTGCTCCTCATTTATTTTCTTCTGTAATGAGTACCTCTTTATGTGTTGGGTCATTGAATCCCCTGCATAGATTCTAAGTTAATGATTAGCTAATGTAGTTAAAATGAAAGGAAAAATAAAAGACATACAAGAGTATTCTCCAGCCCCACTTCCCCCAGGATTTTATCTTTTATATACCATGATTAGCTGTAATTTTCATATCCTGTGTATTCTCTTTCTGCTGCTTTGTTTAAAAAAATTTTTTTTTCAACGTTTTTTATTTATTTTTGGGACAGAGAGAGACAGAGCATGAACGGGGGAGGGGCAGAGAGAGAGGGAGACACAGAATCGGAAACAGGCTCCAGGCTCCGAGCCATCAGCCCAGAGCCTGACGCAGGGCTCGAACTCACGGACCGCGAGATCGTGACCTGGCTGAAGTCGGATGCTTAACCGACTGCGCCATCCAGGCGCCCCTCTGCTGCTTTGTTTAGACCCTCAATATCACATGGAGTCTAGTAGTGGTCTTCTAACTATCCTCCTCCAGAGTATTGCCAGAAATCTGGTCGTGTTTCTTTCCTACTTAAAATCCTTCAGTGGCTTTCCACTGCATGTAAGTTGGTTTAGATCCAACTCTTTTGCATGGACTTCCATAATTTGTGTGTGTGTGTGTGTGTGTGTGTATGTGTGATTTAAGAATCGAATTTAAGTCCCCAAACAAGATGTTAAAATATCTTTGCTTATACCTGTTCCTTTTGCCTAGAAACTTCGGGTTCCTCTCTTAAATAGCTCCTCTTTTCCAACCCCTCCTCCCCAAGAATCCAACCAAGGGTGAACTCTTATCTTTTCTTTTTTGATATACTATTTCCCTAAAGACTGACAGGGGAGAAAGGAAGGAAGAAATAGAATTAACCACTTCAGAAAAACCCATTTCTGCTTTCTTTATTCTTGCTTCTGTGCTATGTGTACTAGTTTTTCTGTTTCCCATGCTGTGTTGTAATTTTGTGATTATTGAGTTTTTCTTATACTTATTTATTTTTATATGAGCATTTATACATAATAGGATGTAAACTATGTTTTTGAATAAATATGTATTTAACCTAGGATGTTATTTAATTTTCATTAGTTTGTGAGATTTTGATTGAAGCATGAGGTTTAGTATACTTAATAAGTAAACTAACATATAATCTTCAAAAAAAACCCCAAAGCTATCAGCCAAGCTTCAGTAGGGTGGGTTTGGGGAGGGGGGTGAGTGTGTGATCTTTCTTTGATAAATCAGGTATGGTTTTTAAAAAAATAGTTTTAAGCCTTCATCCATTACAAATTTCTCTTACTAGAATTAGCTTAAGCTTAAGATTGCTGTTCTCAGGGCCTTTTTAATTCTGCTTTAGATTGTGAGGAAGAAAGTCTCCACAGTTCCCAGTGAACTATAGTTTACACTTATTGTTACATATCTGTGTGTGTCAAATTATGAGTGAACTAGAGAATGATAGGCAAGCGCAGTCTCTCTTACCTGTTGCCAAATGGGATTGGTCCTTTTATCTGATAGTATCATTGTGAGTGAATATATCGTAATCCATTTTTATAGAGGATTATTAATATATGAGGCATTTTTAACTTTTTAGCTCAAACTTTACTAAAATGAAACGTTTCTGTTAAGATTTTCTTGTCAGTGACAGTGATGATTTTTATTTGTTTATTCTTTATTTCTGAGAGAGCACAGGCATGGTGGGATGGGCACAGAGAGGGGGACAGAGGATTTGAAGCGGGTTCCGCGCCGATAGCGGTGAGCCCATTGTGGTGCTGGAACTCACAAACCATGAGATCATGACCTGAGCCAAAGTTGCATGCTCAATCGACTGAGCCACCCAGGCATCCTGATGGTGATGATCCTTAGATTAAAACATTCTTAGACCAAAAAAATCTAGTATCTAAAATTTAGATTTTAAGTCCTCTCTGAAACCATTACCAGTAATTTTGCTTGTAAATTTTTACAAATTTCTTCTTTCACGTAGAAATTCTAGAATTCTACGATTTCTACATAGAAATTCTAGAATTCTACAATTTCTACCATAGAAATAATGGTCTCGCAATAGGTTTGTTGTCTTTAAGCAAGTATTTCAGAATTGTCACTTATTAGTTTCTTACCTCTGTGTTTTCAGAACTTCAGACAACTTTGTTTGAAGATGATGTGTTAGTTTAAGCTTCTCTGTTTGCTTAGGGTAGATATGCTGTAATACGATCCAGAGAATTATTGGAGTTAAATTTGCCAAATAACTTTTGCTTTCTTATGATAAAGTAGTTAAATATAATATAAATATTTACAGTAAATAAATTTTTTCTGGCCTAGATTCTCCAATCTTTAAAATGCCTTTACCCATAAGAGACTTCCTATTGATCACAAATTTAATTCATTTTTTTAAAAAGACACATTTATAAGTTTAAAATTTGAATTGCTTATTAAGATTTTCTGTGTATAAAAGAGGGAGGTTTATAAATAAAATAGAGATAAGACCTTTATACCTTTTATTTAACTTCTTTTATCAGATATTTTTGAGACTTACCTTTTATTTGTGTTTCCATCGTTTTTGACAAAGGTCCAGATGAATCAAAATGTAGGTATAATAGGAAGGAAAAGCAAGGGGTCACTTTATCAATGTAGAATTATTTATTATCAAGAATATATATGTAGGGTAGTGAATTTCTATGTTTTATATTTTGTATATACCTTGTGAATTTGTATATTTTATAATTTGATCGAGTAAACTAATGAAACTAAAGGAATATGATGTTTCATAATGGCTCTGGACTAGATTAAGAAATTCTTCTTTAGGGGGCCCCTGGGTGGCTTAGTCGGTTAAGTATCTAACTCTGGATTTTGGCTCAGGTCATGATCTCACAGTTCGTGAATTCGAGCCCCACAGCCATCTCTGCACTGACGGAGTGGAGCCTGCTTGGAATTCCTCTTTCCTCCTCTCCCTCCTTGCTCCTCCTCCTTCTCTCAAAATAAACATAAAAAAAATAATTTCTTTGACTCCCCTGTATCAGTGAGAGATTATATTTACCTTTAGTCATTAAAAAAAAAATGTGAGGGTGGTGGTGGTGGGTGGTGGTTTGAGATGGCTCTTTGGTTTAGTAGATGAAAATGGACCCACATTTCTTATTCTTGCGTGTCAGGTCTTTGGCTGGATTATGACTAGGGCTGTGTTAATGGATCCTTCTTCACATACTGATGCTTAAGTTCTTGGTACTTTTTGGTAATTATTATTGGTTCAATTGCTTTATTTTACTTAGGGAGATAACTTGTTTAAAATATAGGAATTGAAATGCTTTTATGGTCAAGGCTAACTCTGATCCTTAGAGTTTTGTCTCTATTATATATTTGAAAAATTTTCCCTACATAAACCTACAGTTTTTATTTAACCTTTATTTCCTTTATCCAAAAGGGGAATTGTAACCATATAGGAAATTCTCCACACATTTTTCTGTATCTCGAAGGTTAGGTGGATCTTAAGAAATCTCTGCTGTACCCGCATTGAGCACTTTTGAACATAAATGATGGTGTGGCTGTTTTTTAGTGAAGTTTCTATATGGTGTGGGAGAAATAGTAAAACCAGTTGATTGTTTTATTGTTCTGAGTAGTGAGGAGTTACTTGCCTTACACTGATGCTACACTATGCAAAGGAGTTGAAATTGAAGTCTTAGGAGATGAGGGACATTAAAGAATCTTACAGAATTTTCAACTTGATTTAAAACAAAAAGAAAGATAAAACACAGAAAACAAACTTCCTTGGCAATAATGTAGCGGGTACTCTTCATACATCTGCCATTTCTCATTAAATTGATAGGTAATAGAGAAGTAGCAAGTTATGAAGACCTTTTCTGAAACTGTGCACTTTCTTTATTTAGAATGTTTGAAGAATTTATTCTTCAGTCACTCAGGCAGTTTTGGAGGCCATATGACACATACGTAAAACTCTGCTTTAGTCCCTAGGGGTATAGTTGTGACTAAAACAGACCCTAGAACTCTGCTCTGATGGTTACATAGCTTTAGGATGAAAAATAAGTTGTGCTGGCACATTAATTATTCTGCTTAAGATATGTAAATAAGACTTTTCGATTCCAAGATTTAAAATAACCAAAATGCTTTTAACTCTAAAACTTTAGTAATTACATTTGATTTGTTGGCTTTTCAGGATTAAAAAAACACCTTTGAGTTCTTATTACTAAACTGTAATTTGTCACCACTTGATGATGTTAAAAGTCCATTCCAACTCTGAAATGTAAGGTGTGGCTACACCAAATTTCAGTGTGTGTAAGCATCCACCAAGACTCTTATTTGTAATGTAGAGTTTTGAACCCTATCCCCAAATCTGATCATTAGGTCTGAGGTAGATCCCAGAGATTTAAATGCAGGTGTGGGGGGTTCATACTTTAAAAGTATGTAAATATTGGTTTAGTAGATAGTGAACATGTCTGTATTACTGATATGTATTTAAATAAATCTTTAAATCAGATAGGATTTTTTCATAAGAGAAAGCTCAAATATTCAACACTAAAATTTTATATTCTTAGCTTATTTCATCTTTTATGGAGGATAAGGCAAAGATTTGTTTTACTCTCAAGTCTGTACAGTTATATATCCTTTTATAACGACTTAAGAACACCTGAAGTCAAAGCAAGACGAAACAAAAAACCCACCTGAAATCGAGTTTCTGGACTTGGAGAGCCAGGAAAATTAAAATTAAATGTTTGGGCAGGAAGCAAATTATTGGTTGATTCCATTCATATACTGTGATTGCATCCTCTTGCTGATGGCTTTTTTGTCCTGTCAGATTAGTCCTAGAGGAAACTTTTCACCCCTTTGATTATTATAGATATACCTTGGTTCTGGGAGGTCTGGAATGGGAGAGGCTGGGAAGACTAAAAGAATATATGGTAACCCTGTTTTACATATAAAGATAACTGTACATAAGCATAAAATTTTATGTGCTGTTACCATTTTCCATTTCTGCTGTTTACTGTCTCTCCACTACCCAAGTCCTAGTGTGTTTTTCCCACTCTCCAGATCCTCTATTTTGAATCTATTGTTGCTTTCCTTGCTTTTAAAGCCTTTTCTGAGGTTATTTCAGATAACTGGGTTTTTGTAACACTTAAGACTTGTGGTACCTGTATCATCTGACAATGAAAAATTTCTCCTGTGTGAATTATAACTAAATTGTAAACTATTTCCCCTCACTGGAAAATAGTAGTAGAATATAAAGTAGTTAAACACAGCACTTAGCCTAACACACTGGGACTTTCGCTAGTTTTAGTGGCAAATCAGTCTTGTCAGTCTTGTTTTTTTGAGCTTGCTCTTTTGTTTTTGAAATTCTACCAAGCAAGTAGAATTCCAGAGGCTGCAAAGCAATAGATTCAGACCTGTGCTTTCAGATATTTTCTATTATACTTGCTTTTTACATCTGTCAACAGTAAGTTTTTCCCTGAGGAAACTCTTCTTACCAAGAAAATTTTAAAATGAATTGCACTTTTGCTTTTGTTTTTTTAACTTTAAGAATAATTATGGAACTACAGACATTTTAAAAGGCAGTATAAGCATTAGGTTCATACAGTCCCCCTATGCACTGTGTAACTACAACACTTCCTAATCAACTACAATTTAAAAGGCACAATTAATAAGGGTATTGGGGTATTTATTTATTTATTTATGAAAGAGAGACAGAGAGAGAGACAGAGAGAGAGCGCGCGCGCAGGGGAGGGGCAGAGAGAGGGGGACAGAGGATCCGAAGTGGGCTCTGTGCTGACAGCAGAGAACCTGATGCGGGTCTTGAACCCACAACCATGAGATCATGACCTGAGCCGAAGGCAGACAGACACTTAACCAGCTGAGCCACCCAGGTGCCCCTGGGAATGTTCTTTAATTTTAGAGAGAGGACAAGCAGGGAAAGGGGGCAGAGGGAGGGGGAGAGAGAGAGAATCTTAAGCAGGCTCCGTGCTCGACAAGAGCCTGATGCAGGACTGGACCCCACTAGCCTGGGATAATGACCTGAGCTGAAATCAAGAGTTGGACGCTCAACTGACTGAGCCACCCAGGCACCTTGAAAATGTTTTTGGAGTTCTGAAATATTCCATTAACTTCTGCTCTTTGAAGAACAAACTGAATTTTTTTTTTTTTCCTCAGAGGCCATAGATGTGTACTCTAGAACCCAGTAGTTTTATTACTGAGCTAATGTTACATTTCTCAAATAAACCCAAGCTGTATGATGTATAGGTTCCCCAAACTTTTTTGGAAGCCTTTGGAGTCAGAAGTGTTTCAGTGTTTAGTATTCTGACTGTCACCTACCCCCTGCGCCCATATAATTATTACATAATAGTAATGGAGGAGTAAGAGGCAGTTCCATGTAATCAAGCACATTAATATTTTAGCATTGAAGCATGAATGTTCATGGTGAGTGAAATGAGGTCAGATCTGTTTAGGGAAGGTTTTACCTTCAAATAAGTCACAAAAAGTATTGCATTTATTTGATTTTTAGAGTTTTAGGAATTTGAGTTTTATATAATCCTTTTGAGCCCAATATTTGTATTTATTTGTTTATTTTGAGAGAGAGAACGGGAAGGCAGAGAGAGAAGGGGAGAGAGAATCCCAAGCAAGCTCCATGCTGTCAGCACAGGACCGACGTGGGGCCTGATCCCATGAACCTTGATGTCAGGAGTTGGGCATTTAACCAACTGAGCCACCCAGGTGCCCCTGTACACACACACATTTTAAAGAAAAGTATTAAAGAAGTTTCTTTTGCAGATTCGTCTGTTACAGTCCAGTATGTAGCAATAAAGTTTTTCTGGTGAATGAGATCTGTAGAAAATAAATTTCAGACTTTGCAGTCATTATTAATAAAATACCACTTTAGGCTTATAATTTGAAATCTCTTACAAATTTATTTTTATTGAAAAATTTTTAAGTTTATTATTTTTTTGAGAGAGATTGAGAGACAGACAGTGTGAATGGGGGAGGGGCAGAGAGAGGGAGAGAATCCCAAGCAGGCTCCATGCTGCCAGCGCAGAGCCCCACATGGGGCTTAAACCTGTGAAACCATGAAATCATGACCTGAGCTGAAACCAAGAGTTGGGCACTTAACCAACTGAGCCACCCAGGCACCCCTACAAATTGATTTTTAAATATATATTTAACGTGTAGTCAAATATAGTTATCTCACTATACACACTGATATATCAGTATCATTATTCAGGCTTGCAGTCAAAGAAATCTGAATTGTAATACCATAAAAAACATCTAGAAATTGTTCTGTTGACCTCTAAATATGCAGCTACATAATTTTGTTAATGTTTATACAAATTGCCAAGGGGTTAGATTTCATTAGTAAAAGGAACAGAGAGATTTTGAATACGTGTTTCCTCATGTTTAGCCCTGGATGGAGTACACTAAAAGTAGCAGATGATCTTTTCTTACCAGCGCATGGCTCTTTGCAAGGATGGTGATCACTGGTTATATTTCATCAGAAGAAACCCATTACAAGATTGTGTTCTTTAATTTGTAGTCTAAGTGCTTTGAAGACCTTCTTATATAATTGAGTCTTCCTGTAGGAACAGTTAAGGATATGAGGGATTAAGATTGTTTTGTTTTTTTTTCTTTAAGACTACCGTGAAGACAGTTCCATGCAATTTATTGTATTTTTTTATTTTTTATTTATTTATTTATTTAAAAAATTTTTTTTTTTCAACGTTTATTTATTTTTGGGACAGAGAGAGACAGAGCATGAACGGGGGAGGGGCAGAGAGAGAGGGAGACACAGAATCGGAAACAGGCTCCAGACTCTGAGCCATCAGCCCAGAGCCCGACGCAGGGCTCGAACTCACGGACTGCGAGATCGTGACCTGGCTGAAGTCGGACGCTTAACCGACTGCGCCACCTAGGCGCCCCTGTATTTTTTTTAAAGTGTGAGACTGTTTGACTAATTTTGTATTAATAGAGGGAAAAATTTATTGAATGTTTATCATTTTTCTGGCTTTATCCTGAGAACATTCGTATTTAAACCTCACACCTCTCTGCAGTCTCCTTCTTATTTTAATAGGTGGAGAAACTAGTGGACAGATAAGGCCTTTCTTAAATTGCCCACAGTCATTTAACACACCCACTCTCTGCCCTTAAGCATGCCTCTCATTTTGGGGCACCTGGGTGACTCAGTTGGTTGAGCATCTGACTTCAGCTCAGGTCATGATCTCACGGTTCATGAGTTTGAGCTCTGCATCGCGCTCTGTGCTGACAGCTCAGAGCCTGGAGCCTGCTTCGGATTCTGTGTCTCCCTCTCTCTGCCCCTTGCCTGCACGCGCTCTGTCTCTCTCTCAAAAATAAATATTAAAAAAAATTAAAGAAAAAAAGAATGCCTCTCATAACTTTCGAGGTTGTTTGAATACTAAGGTAAATAATGATTTTGTGTATTTGTGTAGAGAGACCCGTCTTAATCACTACCTTCACTTGCTTAAATTTCATTAGGGTAGGCAAGAATATAAACATTTTTTATAGTAGTATTAGGGAAGAAGAGTTTTTTTAAATGTAAATAACTGGTTGATCATGGTTGATATATGTTTTGCCATTTTCAGGTGTTAATGAACACCTATGAACATAGGCTAGTTTATTTAAAGATGAGAAGTATGTAGGAGTGATGACGTGAAAAGACAAATGGTAAGATAGAACTAATACAAAGAAAAAGATAGTTTTAGAGGTTTTTGTAGGATTAGGTAGGAACATGCACAGAGGTTATAACCAAATAAAAAGAACTGATGCAGAAAGCATGATGTTTTGATCGGGGTAGAGAAAACTAGTGTATAGGTTTTGGACTGTGAGAAAAAGAGTATTGGTATTTTACAACTTATTCCATTCCTTTGGTAATTTTCTTTCCTGTAAGAGATTATCCTAACATTTGGGACCTGGATGGGATTCTAGATAATCTAGAGATAGCTCACCCCCCTCTCATCTCACTTTGCAGATGAGGAAGCGCAGAGGTTATAAAGTATGTGTCTGAGGGTGCGTAGCTCTTCAGGGGCATAACAGGATCTCTTCACTGTAACTTTAATTGCTTGCTTGTGTTCTTTTCCTGATGTTCCATACAACCTATGAACCTATCCGAAAATGAAGTGGAAGCAAATACCTTTGGGTATACACCTGTTTTGTGATTATTCCTTATTGACATTTTCACAGTGTGTTTGTTTAAGTGGTTGGGTCAAGGGGTAAATTGTTTATATTTCCTGATGTTTGGTTTATGGGTTATGCACTTATTTGATATCTAATTAAGTTGTTGGCAATAAATATTTTCTTTCCTTAGAAAGAAGAAATATTGGATTTAGATATGATATATTTTAGATTTACCTTTTCTGTTGATAGAATAATGTAAACACTGAAATCATATTTTTCTCTCTTCATTTTGCAGTAGTATTATTGATTCCACAGAATTCAACCAACCTCCTGGTTTCAGTGGCAGTTCTCAGGTAAATGATGTATTTAACAGTTTGTTTTAGTGGTACAATGACTATAATCACCTGAGTTGTAAAATCATAGATTAGTTTCCTGGAATGTCCTGACACAAACACAGCTGTTTTGAATGCTGTGGCATCGATTAGGATTTGGATACCTCTGATGCATAAATAGCTGTTTATGTGCTCATCAGTGATGAGTTAAACATTTTTTAAAATTCAGTGGTTGTAACATCAGACCTTGAGAGGAGGGAAGTACTGTAAGAGGAAATTATGAATAATCAGCACATTGTTTCTCTCTGGGATAAGATAGTTAGATCTGTTGATGAGTTACTCATTATGTTGAAATGTTAAGGCTTTCTGTGGAAAGTGAAGTACATATTTGAGTAAACTGGACTTCAGCTTCACCTCTTCTAATTACTTGTATGATTATTTTGACTTTTATTCTCTCCATCTGTAATTTGGGGATGCTGATATTTGTCAAATCTAATTTTGACAAATCTAATTTTGACAAAAAAGCTTTTTATGTTGAAATAATTTCATACTTGGAGAAAAGTGACCAAAATAATAAAAGGAATTCCTTTGTATCCTTTATCCAGATTATCCAAATGTTAACATTTGATTACATTTCTTTTCTCATTCTCATTCTCTTTTGTTTATGTAAACATAATTTTTTTTCTCTGTGTTGTTTGAGAAAGGTACATTCATAATGATCCTTTACGTCTAAATACTTCAGTGTGTATGTCCTTAAAAACAAGGGTATTGTCGGGGCGCCTGGGTGGCGCAGTCGGTTAAGCGTCCGACTTCAGCCAGGTCACGATCTCACGGTCCGTGAGTTCGAGCCCCGCGTCAGGCTCTGGGCTGATGGCTCGGAGCCTGGAGCCTGTTTCCGATTCTGTGTCTCCCTCTCTCTCTGCCCCTCCCCCGTTCATGCTCTGTCTCTCTCTGTCCCAAAAATAAATAAACGTTGAAAAAAAAAATTAAAAAAAAAAAAACAAGGGTATTGTCTTATGTAATCACAATATAATTTTAAAATACAAAAAGTTAACATAGATATAATGCTATTATCTAATCCCTGTATCTTACTCAGATTTTTCAAATTGTCCTGATACTCTCCTTCATAGGAAAAGGGAAACATTGAGGTGTTTTTAAATGCATGTTCATTTGGGGCACATGGGTGGCTCAGTTGGTTAAGCATCTGACTGTTGGTTTTGGCTCAGGTCATGATTTCATGGTTGGTGAGTTTGAGACCTGCATCAGGCTCTGTGCTGACAGGGCAGAGACTGCTTGGGATTGTCTCTCTCCCTCTTTCTCTGCCCCTCCCCCACACTCTTGCGCTTTCTCTCTCTCTCAAAAATAAACTTACATAAAATTATAAATGCATGTTCATTTGTATATTCACTTTATGTATAGCGTGGTGTTTTGTTTTTGTTTTTTTTTAAATCAAAGTGGAAAAAAAAATTCTTTTGGATCATGCCGTTTTTGTTTGTGTTTTCTTTTTCCCACTACTTAGATAACCACCTCTTTCATGGTTAGTTGGTGTAACTACTTTGCACGTCCTGTGTTCTCTTCAAATGCATGCATGTATTTGGCCTGTTCTTTTATTTTTTTGAATAGTAAGTTCATAGATTGTTTTGCATCTATTCTTTTTTTTTTAAAGTTTAAGAGAGAGAGAGCACATGATCAGGGGAGGGGAGAGAGAGAGGGAGGGAGAAGAGAGAATCCCAAGCAGGTTCTGCATTGTTCAGCACAGGGCTTGATCCCACGAACTGTGAGATCAGGACCTGAGCTGAAATCAAGAGTCAGGCTCTTAACCTACTGAGCCACCCAGGTGCCCTGGTTTGTGTCTATTTCGCCCTTCCTTCCTTCCTTCCTTCCTTCCTTCCTTCCTTCCTTCCTTCCTTCCTTCCTTCCTTCCTCCCTTCCTTCCTTCCTTCCTTCCTTCCTTCCTTCCTTCCTTCCTTTTAATTCTTTAAAAAATGTCTGTTTATTTTTGAGTGACAGAGAGAGAGAGAGCACGAGTGGGGGAGAGGCAGAGAGGAAGACACAGAATCCGAAGCAGGCTCCAGGCTCTGAGCTGTCAGCACAGAGCCTGATGTGGGGCTAGAACCCATGAACCATGAGATTATGATCTGAGCCAAAATCAGCTGCTTAACCGACTGAGCCACCCAGGTGCCCCTGCATTTGCTACTGAACAGCCATGAAAACACTAGATCTGGTTATTTTTATAAGACATAATGGGATATATCAGGAGATAATTTTAAAGTATTAAGTTGAAATATACCTTAAAAACTTGAGAGGGAACAGCAGTCTCTGAATCTGGAAACAGGCTTTGCATTCACAGTGAACCTTTATGTTTTCCTTTTGAGTATAATCCCACAAAACATCAACCTGAGATATATCCACTCTGTGATTGTGATGAAAGAAAAAAGAAGATTACTTCATAAACTAAGCACATACAAAAACAAAGTCACTGTGTAAGCCACAAGAAATACCAAAGACACCACTGTTCCAGCTAATTTGAGCAATTTCTGTTGGTTTACTAATTACAATTTTAGTTTTACTGTGGCCTTCTGTTCTTCTAGGTAAGATTTATTAAGATGGTCAGTCATAGGGGTGCCTGAGTGGCTCAGTCGGTTAAGCATCTGACTTCGGCTCAGATATGATCTCATGGTCTGTGAGTTGGAGCCCCGCATCGGGCTCTGTGATGACAGCTCAGAGCCTGGAGCCTGTTTCAGATTCTGTGTCTCCCTCTCTCTGCCCCTCCCTTGTTCATGCTCTGTATCTGTCTCAAAAATAAACATTAAAAAAAAAAAAAGACGGTCAGTCACAGATTTATTCCCACTTTTGACAGTATTCAATCCAGAGCCCTTCCCCAAACACTTGACATGAGCCTGTATTTTGTAAGTTGTCCCTTACCCATAATGTGCTGTATTCTTAGTTGTAGTGAGTAATGAATAAAACTTGTTCAACTAAAGGTGTGTGTTTCTATTAGTCTTTGGCTGCTGAGTATTAACAGTCTCTTCATAGAGGAACAAGAAAAGGTTTGCTAGTATTGCCATTTACATAATATTTGTTTAGAATTTCTAGCAGTGAGCTAGAAAGAATAGAAGTTGAATCTGGGTGGAAAAGAAAAGCAGTCAGAATAGTGTTTTCTTTTATTTTTTTAATTTTTAGAGCAGCACTTTCCTCATGTAATAAAGGAAACCTCTGGTTTGAGATAGTACACTGAGCCAGTCAACCAACATGTTAATATGTCTCTAACCTTCACTCACAAGAAATCCCATTGACCTATGACTATCCTCACCCTGCAAACTTATAAGGAATTCATAGAGGATTAACAAAACCACTTAGGAAGGCTGCCTAACATGAGTCACAATGTGCAGAATAAAAGTGTGCCTAAGGATGACAAAGGCTGGGTCTCCCAGAAGACTCCAGCCTTAGCCGCTGCTGGAGGACAGGGAAGTGTTAAGGAGGAATCCTACTAGTGTTTGTGGGATAGAATGGATTGGACATATTGTGCTGAAGGTCTACCCTCCATTTCTAGCTATACTCTTCAGAAGAGACAGACCTAAAGCAAATTGACACAAAATGGTTTGAAAGTAGAGGAATAGTTGAGGATAAGCCTGGCAAATGTAAGGATTCTAAAGAATATAGCAAAACTAAAACTAAAGCAACCACAAGTGAAAGAGAAGTGTATACTGGAAGAGGACTCAGGGAAGGAAGCATGAAAGACACATACAATTTTTCACCCAAGTAAAAGGTATAGTTCCCCAAAGTCGTAGTAATTTGTGTGACATACTATAAGCATTGGAGTTTATATAAAGCAAAATTTGTTACAATTTTTTGAAAATTAAAATTTAAACACAGTGGGAGATTTTGAAGTATACCTAAAGAATTCATTAAAGCAGTAATATTAGTCATTATGTAGCACTTACTTTGTACTTAACTATTCATGGACATTAAAGTGCTTTACATGTATTAACCACTTAAATTTTCAGAACTTAACCTGTGTGATAAGTATTATTACTATAATTTTTATTGAGGAGGCAACTGGGGCACAGGGAGGTTAAGGAGGTTGCCCAGGACAATATAACTAGTAAGAGATTTTAACCTAGGCATTATGGCTTCAGAGCCTGTGATTTTAAAACTCATTTATTCAACCAACAGTTTTTTTTTTTGTTTTTTGTTTTTGTTGTTTGTAGTACCTGCTATTTACTAGGCACTGATTACAGGCTCTGGGGATACATTATTGAACAAACATAACACCAAGATCCCTGCTGTAACCAGGCTTCCAATCTAGTTGGAGAGATAGTAATAGTAATAAAAGTAAGACTGCCTTTTTTTTTTTTTTTTATATTTATTTAATGTCTATTTATTTTGAGAGACACAGAGTACGAGAGGGGGTGGGGCAGAGAAAGAGGGAGACACAGAATCCGAAGCAGGCTCCAGGCTCCGAGCTGTCAGCACGGAGCCTGATGTGGGGCTCGAACTCATGAACCGTGAGATCATGCCCTGAGCTGAAGTTGGCCACTTAACCAGCTGGGCTACCCAGGCGCCCCAGAAGTAGACTACCTTTAAACAAAGTGGAGGTGCGGGAGCAAGCCCGTGTGAGTATCTCTGGGATTCCCAAGTTATAGGCAAAGGCTTAACAAGTAAATGAGCCCTAAAGTAGGAGCATGCCTGACATAGTTTAGATTTCCCTTGTAGCTGAAGAGGAGTAGTCAAGGGGGAGAAAAGTAGAAATGAGATAAAACTTAACAGAGGCCACTTGGTGCATGACTTTCTTGGGCCATTATAAAGACTCGGGACTTTTTTTTGTTTTTTGTTTTTTGTTTTTTTGAGTGAGATCAACTTAAGCTTGGTTTGATAGGTACTTGTTTCACTTTATACTTTGCATCAGAGGGTATATATACATTATTGATAGTGGTCTCGGACCATTTAGAAAAATGGATTGATTCTAAAACAAGATAAATTGTGTCATCTGTATTCTCTGAATCAGAACCCCAAGTAAAGAAATTATGTAGACAGATAATCGGGAAGAGAGTAAACTAAACTCCTCTGAATACCTTTGTGTTCAAGAGTAGTTCCAGATGCTGCTACAAGCAATCCAAAAAGTAATGGTAGTGAAAACACTACATATCAAAATTTATGAAATGTGGTCAGAATTGTCCTCAAGAATTTGTGTCATTAAATGGATTCACTTTTAGATGAGAATGAAAACTGATGAACTAGACATTCAACTCAAAGCTGGGAAAATCTTAAGGTGGTGACTGTAGAGGGACAAATAAAAAGCTCATACAAAATGTTTCAATATGTAATTGAAATTGATTTATAACATGTAGTAGATTAATTCAGACAGTACTTATACATACTAGTAAAAATGAGTGTTAAAAAAATTAAAAAAAAATTTTTTTTTTCAACGTTTATTTATTTTTGGGACAGAGAGAGAGACAGAGCATGAATGGGGGAGGGGCAGAGAGAGAGGGAGACACAGAATCGGAAACAGGCTCCAGGCTCCGAGCCATCAACCCAGAGCCCGATGCGGGGCTCGAACTCGCGGACCGCGAGATCGTGACCTGGCTGAAGTCGGACGCTTAACCGACTGCGCCACCTAGGCGCCCCTGTATTTTTTTTAAAGTGTGAGACTGTTTGACTAATTTTGTATTAATAGAGGGACTGCGCCACCCAGGCGCCCCCCAAAAAATTTTTTTTTAAATGTTCATTTATTTTTGAGAGAGTGCGTGAGCAGGAGAGGGGCAGAGAGTGAGGGAGACACAGAATCCGAAACAGGCTCTCTGCTCTGACGCTCTGAGCTGTCCGTACAGAGTCTGATGAGGTGCTTAAACTACCGAACTGTCAGATCATGACCTGAGCTGAAGTTGGATGTTTAATCAACTGAGCCACCTGGTGTCCCAGTCAAAAATGAGTCTTAAGGAAATACAGATTTTTCAAGAAAAGTTAAAAATATTGAAAAAGATTAAAGCAATTGTAGAACAATTTGAATAGACCAGTTGCCATAACGATTAATTTAATGTGATTCCATAAGAATCTCCAGAATATTTTTTAAGAGTGCAGAGAGTATGAACAACTGACTTTAAAGTATATTAGGATGAGTGATTTGGGGGTGTAATAATCACAAGGGCATTTACCCAATAAGTTATTAAAATGTATTCTAAGACTGCTGTAATGAAAAGAACACAATAAAATTTAAAATACAACTAAAAGGTAATTAGGAATTTTGCTGTGCTTATGCAGATGAGGGAAAGTGGGGATTAAGTAAATGGTGTTGTGATAGCCAAGATCATTTGTGGAAAATCACTTGTTGTGATCAGCTAAATAATGATATAAATAATAATAGGACTATAGAAATGGAGAAAGAAGCCAGTGTGTTGCATAAAGAAATTGAATAATAAACAAAAATTTAAAAAACTGGGAAAGGTATTATAGGTATGGATAATTGGTTTATTGCTTCAAAATAAAGCTTTTCTACTCATTTCATCTTTTTGATAAAAGCTACAAACCTGGTAAAAGAAAATGGTAAAAAAAAAAAGTGAAATTTGAATTTCACATATGAAATAATATTTACCTTCCCCAATAAAGCAAAATATGAAGTAATAGAAGGGTTCCAAAGGAGTCTCCTAACAGATGTGGCTCAGCGTTTTTTTGTTTTTTGTTTTAGTTTATTTATTTATTTTTGAGAGGAGAGAGTGAGAGTGGTAGAGGGGCAGGCTCGTTTCCATGTTATTTTGACCATTATATCTCCTCTTCCATTTTTCCATTATATCTCCTCCTCCTCGGTCTCCTCCTCCTCCTCCTCCTCCTCCTCCTCCTCCTCCTCCTCCTCCTCGGTCTCCTCCTTCTCCTCCCATCTCCTCCTCCTCTTTCTTCTTTCTTCTTTGAGAGCGAGCACGAGTGGGGGGGGGGACGTGTAGAGAGAGAGGGGGACAGAGGATGAGAAACAGGCTCCATGCTGACAGCAGATAGCCCAGTGTGGGGCTCCAACTCAGAGACTGTGAGATTCTGACCTGAGCTGAAATCATGAGTTGATTGAGTGGGTATAAACATGGTAAAATTTAATTATTTTGTAGTTTAGTAAATGTGGCCATTTTCATTTAGAGGTAGTCTAGATAAACATAAGTGATGAACATTTCCTTTTGATTTTTAGCCATATTTATATCCTGCCTGAAATCATGAGTGACCCCAGGTCCAGTCTTCTTTATCCTTCCACACTGGGTCACACAGGAACTGCTTTGTCTCCAGCTTTAGAACCAGTACTGGCTTGTGTCTCAAGCACCTGAGTAACAGGAAATCCAAACTTGGCTTGTGGTCAGGATCTCTTATTTTAAGTTACTCACATAGGCAATGCATTCTGGTTATATGACCAGCCTTTAAGGGCTTCACTGAAACCAAGTGCAAATCATAACTTCATTTGTTATTACTAAACAGTGCTGACAGACTAATACATTTTGCTCCAAAACAACCCACTGACTTACTGTTACAGAGTATTGTTTATTTTTCTTTAGTGCATATATTTCATGATGTAGGCAAGAGTCTGGAGATAACCAAGTGGGCATTCCAGACTAGCTGAGATTAATCCATGCTGCTCAGTGTAGAAGACATAATATTTATGTAGTTGTATATATATTATGCATAACGTGTCTCTCTATTTCTGTATCTGTCCATTAATGGATGAATGGTTAGAGAACATGTGTATATATACACAATGGTATGTTATTAGATCATAAAAAAGAAGAAAATCTTGGCATTTGCTACAACATGGATAGACCTAAAAGTTACATGTTTAGTGAAATAAGTCAGAGAACTGTAAGTGCTATATGACCTTACTTATATGTGGAATTTTAAAAATAAATACATCAATAAATACATAATAAACTAATAGATATAGAAAACAAAACTGGTGGTTGTCAGAGGCATTGGATGTGGAATGGGCAAAATGGGTGAAGAAGGTCAAAACGTACAAACCTTCAGTTATAAAAGAAGTAAGTCATGGGGATGTAGCATACAGTATGGTGACTATGGTTAATAATACTATATATTCCATATATAAAAGTTGATCTTGAACCTCATCACAAGAAAAAAAATTGTAATTATGTATGGTGACAGATGTTAAATAGAGGTATTGTGGTGATCACTTTGCATTATATACACACATTGAATCATTATATTGAATACCTGAAAGTAATATAATTATATTTTAGTTATACTGCAGTTTGAGAAAAGTAAAAAAGTAGAGTATCCTTGAGGGAAACTGACTTATGAAATGTTTGTGTACATTTTTTTTAAGTTATGAGTAATGATAAAGAATGTAGTGTTTGCTAGTGGCATTGGTGCCATTACCTTGATTTGTGCTAACAGGAAAGTAGTTTTATACTGACTATTGCTTTTGCCTCACAAATCATATATAAACACAGTGAAGACAGCATATGATATCTTCCTTTATTTGAGTAGAGATTTGACTTCACAGATACCTTAGAGGGTCTCAGAGACCCACCAAAGCCTAAACACCACAAATGGGGACCACACTTTGAGAACCATTGTTCTAAATTATGCAGGTTTTCTCCCTTCAAGCCATTCTTCAAATCTTATGAAGGAGTGTGTGTGTGTTTAACTGATAATTGTTTTATTATTTTGCATTTGGCTCTTTATCTTATAAAGATTATTTACTGTATAAATAATAGGTTTTCATTCTGCATTGTTTCATTTACAAAATTAGATTCCAGGGAGGGTATTTATATAATGAAAATTTGGCAAATTTCAAGTAAGCAAATTAATACAGAACACTTTCAACTTCATTTAGAATAGGGTTCTCTTGGTGGAATCGAGAAGGAAATTTGTTATGGTAACAATTATTTCTTTCATTGTATAAACATTGATTTTATTCATCTTTTGAAGATTTCTTTTGTATTCTTGGCCATTAGTTTATATTACATATGTGAAATGGAATATTCAATTTCAAGTAATTCTCTTTTCAATTTAATTCCACTCATTGGGAATGAGTTTTTTGTTAAATTTATAATTTTCAGGGGTGCTTGGGTGGCTCAGGCGGTTAAGTGTCTAACTTCTTTCAGCTCAGGTCATGATCTTAGTTTGAGGATTCGAGCCCCACATCGGGCTGTGTGCTGACAGCTCAGAGCCTGGAGCCTGCTTCGAGTTCTGTGACTCCTTCTGTCTCTACTCCTCTCACTCTGTCTCTGTCTCTCTCTTAAAAATGAATGAGCAAAAGGAAAAATTAAAATTTGTAATTGGTTATAATTTACAGGCTGATACTAAATGATGTTTTTGTATAGCCATCAAGTTCAGCTTGCTTTGTTATCTTAATAGCATGCCTATTAACTTTTTAGCATTATGAGAATTTTTTTTACTTAAAAAGTGACCAAATAAAATATTTTCATGCTTCTGTTTTTTTCTGTGGTAAAATTTAATTATTTTGTAGTTTAGTAAATGTGGCCATTTTCATTTAGAGGTAGTCTAGATAAACATAAGTGATGAACATTTCCTTTTGATTTTTAGCCATATTTATATCCTGCGTACAGGTAGAGAGCTTATCCTGAACATGTTTTGAAGATTTGCCTTGTAGATGATCTACAACCATTTCATATTCTCAAACATCTATTTCCTCACAATTAGCATATTTCTGTTCATTTATATTGATGTTATTTATAAATTTAATAATTTGTGTATGAAAATGAGCTAAGTGATGTATTTTTATCAACAATTATGAAGCAGCCTAATTTTGAATGGGTTAGAAAGTTGCACTGAAAAAATAAATTCAAGAAAAGCTAAGAGTAAATATTTGCCAGATAATTGTCAAAAATAAGTTGCTGTAAAAACTAAAAAGCAGACTGTTTTTGTCTGCTTCTTTGTTTTATTTGTCATATTCTTGATTTCTGTTATTGTAATCATTCCCATGTTTCAGACTAAAATCTTTTTTCTGTGTTTTCATTGAGCAGATCATTTTTTATTTTTTATTTATTTAAAAAAAATTTTAATATTTATTTTTGAGAGAGAGAGGGAGGGTGCAGGGGGTGCAGGGGCAGAGAGAGAGAGAGAGACAGATGGAGGGAGGGAGGGAGGGAGAGAGAGGGAGGGAGGGAGGGAGAGGGAGGGAGAGAGAGGGAGGGAGGGAGACAGAGGATCTGAAGCAGGTTCCCTGCTGACAGCAGAGCCCAATGTGGGGCTCAAACTTGTGAACTGTTAGATTATGACTGGAGCCTAAGACAGATGCTTAACCGACTGAGCCAGAGCAGATCACTTTTTTAAAAAATCTAAGTTCTTCCCCTCAGAATTAATAAAAATTATGTTGGCATATAAAAAGGAATATATTTCATGAATGTGTAAATTAGAGGCATAATTACAATAAAAGAAACTCTGTGATTGAGCTGTTATGTTAATTACTAGAACATTAATAGTACCATTCAAGTCACCCATGTGCTTCTAACAAATTCCATCACTCTGCCTCATGTCCAGAGCTAACCACTTTTCTTTTTTTTATTAAAAAAATTTTTTTAATGTTTATTTATTTTTGAGAGAGAGGCAGAGCATGAATGGGGGAGGGGCAGAGAGAGAGGGAGACACAGAGTCTGAAACAGGCTTCAGGCTCTGAGCTGTCAGCACAGAGCCCGACATTGAGGCTCAAATTCATGAACTGTGAGACATGACCCAGTTGAGCCACCCAGGCGCCCCTAACCACTTTTCTGATATTTGTGTTTGTCTGTGTTGACTTTTTCAAATTGTTTTACCATAAATATATATATCTCTATATTATTTGGTTTGACCATATATGAACTTTATAAAAATCATATATAGTTTTTTGAGATTTGTTTTTGCTAAGATTAGTTCCTGATGCCTATGGGTGTAGTTGATTTATCATCACTAATATATAATATTCTATTTTGTTAATGTACTACAACTTATCAATTGTCCAGTTAACATACAGTTGATATATTTGTAGGGTTTTTCTTTTTGCTATTAAGGTATCTTTATACATGTCTCCTGATTCAAGGTGCAAGATTTTCCCTAGATTTTGTACCTAGGAGAGTTAGTGAGAGTGACCAGGTACACACATCAGTGGCTTTCGTATTTTGAGATAATGTCACATTGTTTTCCATAGTCTTTTTATCAATTTGAAATTCCTACCGCAGAAGTATATGAGTTCCGTTTTCTTCACATCCTTGTTAGTAATTGATCTATTGAACCCCTAAATGGTTGCCAATTTAGTGGGTAAGAAATAGAAGTTAGTTGTGATTTTAACTTGCATTTTTCTCACTCTGTCCTTTATATGAAATAGTATTTCATGTCTTTTCCCATTCTTTTTGATATCAGTCTTCTGTTTATTTACTGGTGTACACACACCTATTTATTAATTCAAAGTAGTAATAAATTGTCCCTTATTGCCACAATGTTTGGGAATATCATCTTACAGTTTGTACCTTCTTGTCTCTAATGATGGATGTAGATCAACAGAAGAGCTTAATTTGTATCATTGAATTTGTAACTTTTAGTTAGTGCTTTTTGTGTTTCGTTTAAGAAATTCTGCCCTATTGAGATTATAAACATATTCAGTGATACAGCACATGGCCAGTTTTGGTAAATGTTCCATGTATGCTTAAGAAGAGTGTATGTTCCTAATTTGATAAGTATTCTATATATATTAAGTTAAGCTTTGAAATTAGGTCATGTCTATTTCTCTGTTGAATTGATGAGATTAATCTGCTGTGTTGGTGGGTTTGTCAATTTTTCTAGGAATTTTTGCTTTATGTATTTTTGAGACTGTACTATTGTGTGTGTACTGGGTATACAATTATTGAGTTGAAAATTTTGCATTATTCAGTGGCCGTTTCCATTCCCATTAATGATTTTCATCTTGAGTCTGTTCTTTTCTCCTTTGATAAAATTTGCCTGGTGTATTATTTTTCATGTTATTCCAAATTTTCACTGTATTTATGTTTTTGGTGTTTCTTTGGCAAATAGCATAGTTATATTCTAACAGTCCTTTCTGCCACTAACTAGTGAGTATTTTAATTTATATTTATTACAACTACTGATCTAATTTCACTTTTTAAAAAATGTTTATTCAGTTTTGAGAGAGGGAGAAAGAGAAAGAGAGACAGAATGTGAGCAGGGGAGGGCAGAGAGAGAGGGAGACAAAGAAGTTGAAACAGACCCCAGGCTCTGAGCTGTCAGCACAGAGGCTCATATGGAGCTTAAAGCCACAAACCAAGTTTATTTATTTTTTTTTTTGAGAGAGAGAGAGAGAGAGAGGGAGAGAGAGAGAGATGGTGTGCAAGCGGGGGAGGGGCAGAGAGAGAGGGAGACTGAGGATCTGAAGCAGGCAGAGATCTGAAAACAGTAGAGAGCCTGATGTGGGACATGAATTCACACACCATGAGATCATAACCTGAGCTGAAGTTGGACACTTAACCAGCTTAACCCACCTCATCGTGATAAGTGTAGTCTTAATCTACCCTTCACCTATTTTATGTATCTTCCCACCTGCCTCCTCTCTGGTAGCCATTGGTTCCCTACAGTTAAGAGTCTGTCTTTCAGTTTGTGCCTTTTTTCTTTGTTCATTTGTTTTGTTTCCTAAATTCAACATGTGAATGAAATCATATTTGTCTTTCTTTGACTTATTTTAGTCAGCATTATACTCTCCAGATCCATCCATGTTGTTGAAAGCGGCAAGATTTCGTTCTTTCTCATGGCTGAATAATACTCTGGGGTGTGTGTGTGTGTGAGTGAGTGAGTATGTGTACATACCACATCTTCTTTATTCATTTATTGATGGACATTTGGGCTGCTTCCATAATTTGGCTGTTGTAAATAATACTGCAGTAAACATAGGGTGCATGTATCTTTTTGAATTAGTGTTTTCATATTCTTTGGGTAAATACTCAGTAGTGGGATTACTGGATCATATGGTAGTTCTATTTTTAATTTTCTCAGGAACCTCCATTCCGTTTTCACAATGGCTGCACCAGTTTGCATTCTCAACAGCAGTGCAAGAGGGTTCCTTTTTCTCCACATCCTTGTCAACACTTGTTGTTACTTGTGTTTTTGATTTTAGCCACTCTGACAGTGGACATCTCATTGTGGTTTTGATTTACATTTCCCTGATAATCAGTAATGTTGAACATTCTTTTCATTAAACTTCGTATCTTAATTACCTTCCTGAACAACATTAAGTGCTCCAGAATTGAAACTTTCTTCACTCTTCTGATTTATATGCTATTTTTTAGTGTATTTATTCTGTCTTATTAAGCCCTATGATTTTGATATTAAAATTAATGTTATAAACAAAATTTAAGATCACTTATTTGGGTACAAATTTTCTTGCTCCTTTTCATTTTATTTCTCAGGCCTTCCAGTTTATGTTACTGAATTAAAAAAAAATTTTTTTTTAATGTTTTTACTTATTTTTGAGACAGAGAGAGACAGAGCATGAGCAGGGGAGGGGCAGAGAGAGAGGGAGACACAGAATCTGAAGCAGGGTCCAGGCTCTGAGCTGTCAGCACAGAGCCTGATGCGGGGCTCAAACTCCCAGACCATGAGATCATGACCTGAGCTGAAGTCGGATGCTTAACCGACTGAGCCACCCAGGCGCCCCTATGTTACTGCATTTTTTAAGTACCCAACTTCACTTTTCTTCATTTTTTAAAGAAATGACTTACAAGCAGTAGTTTTTGTTTTCATACACATGAAAAAATACTTTGCTCATTTTGTTGCAGGATACTTTTATCAGGATCCGAATTTTAGATTGGAGTTCTTATTTTTTCATCTTTTTAAGGATAACCAAAGTTCACTCCTCTAGCTTCTTTTATTGCTGTTAAGTAGTATTTTCCCTGTTATTTTTTCGTCTTGTCACGTGAGTTATCTTTTCTGTTTGATTTTAAAGTCATTTTGATTTTTGGACAAAAACACAGTTTTGCCTTACTGTGTCTAATTATGGATTTATTTTAAATTATCCTACTTGATAGGAATAATTTCTTTGTATTCATGTCTGTTTTCAGTTTTGGAAAATTGTCAACATGCGTTCTTCGAATATTTCTTCTTCAGTCTGTTACAGTTTCCTGGGTCTCTGAGTGCTCAGTTTCAACCTTCCTCTGAAATTTTCTGTCTCTTATCTTTTATCCTTAATTCTGGTTAATTCCTTTAGGTTTATCTTCCAGTTCTCAATTCTCTTTTCAGTCTTTAAATCTCAGTTTTAGTGTTTTTATCTTTTGTAGGAAATTGTCTCCAAGTAAGTGTTGTCCTTTTCGTTTTTCCCCTCCTCTGCACCATTATATGTTGGTTAACATCACCTCTCTGAGTTCAGCTTCCTGTTTGGTTGTATATCTGTTATGTCTTCAGAAATTGTCTTAACTTTCTTGTGATGAAAGCACCACTTTAAAATAGGATTTTTACCTACCATCTAGTTTTAGCAGGAGTTCACTTTAGGGCGTTGTGTTCATGGTAGTACCTTATTACTTCTTGTTACATTGCAGTCATTGGTGGACTTATGTCATCTCATACTCTTATTATGTGTCTCCTCTGTTTATGTGCCTCAAGCATAATAGATAATAACCATTTGTGGAAAGAATTGTCTTATCCTTTCATTGAACATGGTGTAGGCAGTATTATATATTTAGGGTTATAGATTTTTGTTTTTTATAGATTTATATGCCAATGTATTTCACATTTGCTCTCTTTATATGGCTGGATCTTCTAATGTATGTGTCAGACTTGTACATACATATTACATATTATTGCTCCTTAATTTAATAATCAGCATTAACTTAAATATATATTCTGACAATCAAGGACTGTCTCTATTATTCGAAGAGTACAGGGCTGCAATATAGGGATGATGGAAAGTAATTAATTTTCTTTTGAACATTATTTTCTAATAATTTCTGCATATTAAAATTCTGAAGATTCTAAAATTTAGCATGGCAGTTATAATGGATTCTATCTTCATTTAACTTGGAGAGTTGAAATATACTTATTTCATTCTTGTAAAATTGGCCTTTAGAGCCTATTCACATTTTGGCTGGACTGTAGGAGTTTTATAGCAAACTGTATTCTACAGACCTGGGACCTAGCATGGCTGAGATCCCCCCACTTGCCCCCTTCTACTCCTTCCCCATACAGCCCCATCCTTAAGCCTTTGGTGATCCCCAGAACTCCCTCCCCTCCAGCCTTTGGTCTGTCCAGTCCCTATCCCCACCCATGCACCTCCATGTTCCCTGAGGTATGTGGATAGATTCCCCTTCCCTTATGTAGTACAAGTGTTCCCCAGGAGGCCTGGGCTGAGAGGTAGGACCTGACCCCCCCCCCCCCCCCCCCCCCGCCCCAATTCCTCCCCCTGGCTCCAGAAACTCTCGGCCTATTTGAATTTTAAAATAAAAATGGAAAAATATGGTCTAAGAACTATGAGTATTTACCATTTGTAGTTATTTTAATGTGTTAAAATTTTGAATATGCAATCATTTAGATATTTTGTGCAGAAAAAGACCATCATTTGTTGTAAGTTACAAGTGTCTATTCTTGTTACTACTTTAGACAAAGAAACAGCCTTGGTATAACAGCACGTTAGCATCAAGAAGAAAACGGCTTACTGCTCATTTTGAAGACTTGGAACAATGTTACTTTTCTACAAGGATGTCTCGTATTTCAGGTACATATTCCGGACTTTTTAAAATATATCACATTCTTCTTTCAGATCCATTTCTAGCTTCTTATGATGGATTTATGTAAAGTCCTATTTATAAAGTGCAAGTGTATTTTCAACATAGTCTCCCAGTGTGTTGTGGAGGTTCCTAGAGATCTTAAAGAGCATTGCTTTCCCATAGCTATTTTTGTTCTTTTTTTTCTATTTGGGAATTTTTTTTTCCTACCAGATTTTTTTTTTTTTTAAGAGCATGAGTGGCAGAGGGGCAGAAGGAGAGGGAGAGAGAGAGTCTTAAGCAGGCTCCATGCTCAGCACTGAGCCTGACACAGGACTTGATCCCACAACCCTGGGATCATGACCTGAGCCAAAATCAAGAGTGGGATGTTCAACTGACTGGGCCACACCGGTGCGCCTCTATTTGGGAGTTTTTAATCTTTATATAGTGAATTATATAAAGTTAACAAAAAAATCAGCCATGAATATCTGGCTAGGAAAAATAGGTTCCTTTTAGTTGCCTCCTATTATTAAACATTTATTAAGTTCTAAGCACTGTCCTTTGTGCTAAGAATAAAAAGATGAAAGAACTGATTTCTACTGTCAGGGCGTATTGTAAATTAAGGGGGAAAAGCAACAGGTAAATAATTCTATGTGATATTGTATGTTCTATAAGTTTATTAGGGGAATAGAGAAGAATTTCCACCATATAGCTGGGAGTGAAAAATATAGGCCACGCTGAAAATGGGGAAGTGGAAGTGAATGGTCACTGTAGGGATTTTGGAGGAGTTGTATTTAGTCAAAGCTAGAATTCATTAAATAAGGTAATTAGAAACATGTTCAAAGGAAGTAACTCATGCAAAGTCATGGACATAGGACAAGTCATGGACAAATATACCATAAGATATTTTCATTGCTTTAAAAAAGGTAATATAGTTCTACCTTTTGAGCTGTAACCTTTCTCAGTGTCCTTGCTCACCACCAGTGATGTAGGGACATTAATAGCAAGACATTGTTTTTCTTTCTTTCTTTCTTTTTTAGATTTATAGATTGATATACCTATAAAATGTAAAATACAATGCTTGGTATAAGTTAGGTGCTCAGGTAACTGGTGTCATTAGTAATACATCTGCTGAAAATTAGGACCACCAAGGAAAAAAATGTGTGGTATTTAATTAGTTGTTAAAATTTTGGCCTTGGTTTTCTCTTGAATAGGCATATTTGCATTAAAATCTACATATTGTTTAGAACCTTTAGACAAATTTGCCTTAGGATTGGTGATGGAGGGAAAAGAAGATTTACATAGCATATTTCATATGAAGTCTACAGGGGAGCCAAGTTTTATTTATAAGTGTGTGTGAAATTAACGATCAACAGTTTTTATAAGATGGAAAACTTTTATTGTATTGCCTGGGAATTGAGCTCCTTATTGAGCCTCTGTAATAGTCTATAAACTGTAATAGGAAACTGTTACATTGAAAATGGTCTGAGGGGTGCCTGGGTGACTCAGTCGGTTAAGTGTTTGACTTCAGCTCAGGTCATGATCTCACGGTCTGTGAGTTCGAGCCCCACGTTGGGCTCTGTGCTGACAGCTCGGAGCCTGAAAGCTGCTTCAGATTCTGTGTCTCCCTCTCTCTCTGCCCCTCCCCTGCTCATGCTCATGCTCATACCCTGTCTCTGTCTCTCAAAAATAAGCATTAAAAAAAAAAATTAAAAGAAAAAAATGAAAATGGTCTGAGGCCTACATTCTGATTGGTAGAGGGTTCATATTAACCCTTTTAGGTGTTATTTTTTGTTATGATGTTGAAATACAGTGACCGCAAATGGTAGACATTTAAAAGAAAAAAGATGTGGGAAAGAGAGATTGGGAAGCTCTTAATGGGGAAGTTATTAATAATTTTTAAGTAACTAGCATCATAGGTGTGCTATGGCATAATAAAGGTATAGTCACAGACATATTTATTTGGAGGATGTAAATTTACCAGAAGGCAGAATAAATTAAAACCAGGAGGAAGATTATATTTTCATTTTTGTGGGCATGGCTATATTATACTTAAAACATGATAGTCTCAAGTTTATCTTACCAAATTTTCACAATGAGTACACTTAACATATTGCTGAACATGAAGTTCCTTCTAGTGTCCTTGACTGTGAAGAAGAAATTTTAACTTCTACCTTAGGAGTACTTGGTGTTTGGTGGTCCTTTTGTATATTTTCAAATGAGAATCCACTGCTCGTTCTTTTAATTTTCAACTCTGAAAATGAGAGATGAAGATTGGGAGATTAATGCCTTGGACTCTTAGTTGTAATTGAATGAGAAGGTAAATTATAAAGTATTAGAAAAGAGAAAAGAGGTGCTGCACACACTTTCACAAACTAAATCTATAATGAGAAGAGCATAGGTAATATGTTAGTAAATATGTACAGTAATTGATCATAAACCTACCAAGCAAACAAAATCCTACCATTTTGTAACCAGATAAAGTGAAATCTAATCTCTATACTTCCAGATACTAAAATAACAATTTTTAGTGTTTTCTTTATCACTTCTGTTGGATGTAAGTGTTAATGAATAGGTATGATGGACAGAGAAGATCAGCCACCTGGGAAAGGATTATGACCTTCAACAGAATATACATTCTTGAATGCTTGTGAATTTTACATACTTAGCGATTGGTGTCAAAATATGAAAGAATATTTTTACATTAAAGCAATATTTAAACAAATATCTAAGGTGTTTTTCCAGTAAGTATTTATTACATTGAATACTCAATTATATGTAAAAAGAACCAATTAGCTATTAAATTCAAACCACTTTGTAGTACAGTTGATTTATTTTATTGCAGTACCCCATGTTTTATTTGTAATTCACTGAATTTACAGAGAATAATTTTTGTGGATCAGGAGCATTATTTTAGTAACATGATACTGCATGCTCATTGGGTTTGTTTCTTTTGCTGTTTTTATAACAGAAACACTACAAAATTGGAACTTTTGGATATAGGTTGTTAGATGGATTTGCTGTGTTAGTATTTGAATCTTTAAAATGTAAAATATCAAGGACAGAAGCTTGATATCAGAGACAAGGAATTGTTTTTCGTTGTAGTAAGTGTTAGATAAATGTCTTCGTGTCTCCAGTTATCTTCAAGATAACCTAGTATCTCCAGATGAACTAAATCAGTTCTGTACTGTCTGTCCTATAGTATGGTGACTCTTTAGACTTAATGATTCTTCTGTCTTAATTTCATTATGCCTACTGTTATTTTCAGGGACATTTAAGAAGGGGAAATCATGAAAGTTTACCTTGAAAAAGTTGTGTGTATGTTTATGTATATGAGCTAAGAATGAGAAGAAGGTATGAACACATAGTGTAGCAATCTTATTTCAGATTTCAGTTAGGAAGCTAACTAAAGTAATTGGTGTTTTACTCTTCTTCCTTTGGAAAAGAAAATACAAGTCCAAACGTAAAACGGTTTTGAAAAATACTGATTTTTGGGGTGCCTGGGTGGCTCAGTTGGTTCAGCATCTGACTGTGACTTAGAGGGTCATGATCTCCTGGTTTGTGGGTTTGAGCCCCACATTGGGCCCTGCACTGACAGTGCAGAGCCTGCTTTGGATTTTCTCTCCCCCTCTCTCTGCCCCTCGTACTCTTGCTAATTCTCTCTCAAAAATAAATAAATAAATTTAACAAAAATAAAGAAAAATGATTTTTTTTTTAAATTCATGCTTTCACTGTAGGCTTGTTTCTAGATTGGAGAATAGATATCTGTATTCTCAGTCTTTCATGAGATGATATTGTGATTTAAATTCTAGGTAATTTAATTATGAATAGTTTATTGAAATGGACTTTACTCAAAGTATTTATATAGTTTTCTATTGGATGGAATTAATGTTTTCTGTATTCTACCAAGATATTTGAGAATATTTTTTTGAGAATAATTCTATTTTTGAGAATAATTGATGCATTGAAGTTTCTACTCTCTTTTCATAATTGGATTTGAGACACTTCGAAGAATGATGTGAATGAGTATCTCTTTACTTAAAAAACAATTACTTTCTTAATCTAAATTATGTTATAAATTGTGTTTTGACAGTTAGTGAATGTGGGCATGCAGATGTATCCTTGTAAACATGTTCCTTCAAAATTACAAATAGACGGTCCAGTGTACGTGCTCCTCTCTCCACCCTCACTTTCTCCATTGATAAGGGATTTTCGTTTTAATAAAAGATTAAACTTTTCTTGATCAGAGGTACTTTTTTGTCTTTGATTTTCTAAGAAATTTTTGCTTAAAAAATAGAGAATTTACAGTATGCTTTTATTGGTGTGGAAAGAACCACTAAGTAATTTTTATTAAAGCTGAAAGATCAGCGAAATGATTTGTGCATACTAGTATTCTCTAGTTACTTCAGAATCATATTCAGAATATAATTTCTAATGTGTCTGTACTGCTCTTTGACTTCCATTGCACTTCAATTAATTTATTTTGTTTTCTTCATATAGATGATAGTCGAACTGCAAGCCAGTTGGATGAATTTCAGGAATGCTTGTCTAAGTTTACCCGATATAATTCAGTACGACCTTTGGCTACGTTGTCCTATGCTAGTGATCTCTATAATGGTTCCAGCATAGTCTCTAGGTAAGTATTGGGCAGCACTCTTTACTATTTACTTTTACAAAAGTTTCTCAAATTTAATTTGACAAGCAGTTACAGTGTTCTAGTTAAGAGCCAGTATTCTGAGGTCAGGTTCCCTGCCAGTTTTTAGTTCTGTGTTCTTGGGCAAGTTTCTGAATGTCTTTAGTCCTCAATGTCTTCCTCTTTAAAATGGAATGATTAATAGTATTCACCTATTAGGGTTGCAGTTTGTGTTCTTATAATGTCTTTAGTTTTGGTGACAGATATGCTCTCTCATAAGGGCTTCCTTATCTTCATGTTTCTAGAAGAATTGATAGTATTTCTTCTTATGTATTTTGTAGAATTCTCCATCAAAGCCATCTTGGCCTTAAGTTTTTTTTGCGGAAAGAGTTTTAAATATAAATTCAATTTTTAAAAGAGATGTAGGGCTAATCAGGTTATTGATTTTTTTTTTCATGATCAAGCATTGTTTTTAGTTTGTGTCTTTAAAAGAATTTGTCCATTTTATCTAGGTTGTTGAATTTATTGGCATTCACATGTTCATAATATTCCTTTATTATCTTTTTACTGTCTTTAGATACTCTGATGATGTTCCTTTTCTTATCCCTGATATTGGAGTGTTGTTTCCCTTTATATGTTTCCTTAATAGTCTGGTTTAGAAATGTATCAATTTTATTTGTCTTCTCAAATAGCCAGCTCTTGGTTTATTGATATTCTATATTTTTCTGTTTCATTGATTTCTGCTCTTTATTATTTCCTTTTTTTCCTTTTGTTAAGTTTAATTTGCTTTTATCTTTCTATTTTCTTAAGGTAGAAATTACAGTGATTGAGTTGAAAGTTGCTTCTCTAACAAAACTTGGGTTTTACATTTCTCTACATGCACTGCCTTAGTTGCATCCTGTGAATTTTGATGTGGTGTCTTTTTTCCAAATTTTATTTTTATTATGGTAAAATATGTGTAACATAAAATATACTGTCTTAACAAGTGTACTGTTCAGTGGTATTAAATAAATACCTTCAATATATTGTGTAAATGTCCCTAATATCCATCTCTTTAACACTTGACATCTTGTAAAACTGAAACTCAGTACTCATTAAACAGTAACTTTTCATTCCCCTCTGCCCTGAATCATAGCAAGCACCCTTTTTCCCTCTGTTATCTGATTACTCTAAGTACCTCCTGTAAGTGGAATCACGCAGTATTCAGGGAGAGAGAGAGAGAGAGAGAGAGAGAGAGAGAGAGAGAGAGAGAGAAAGAGAATCCCAAGCAGGCTCTGTGCTGTCAGCACGGCCTGAGATCAAGAGAAATTCACCTGACTGAGCCACTTAGGCTCCCCAGATTATTATTTTTTTAATTTTAGAGCATGAGCCAAGGGAAGGCACGGGGTGGGGTGGGGGGGGGGGGAGAGAGAGAGAGAGAGAGAGAGAGAGAGAGAGAGAGAGAGAGAATATCCCAAGCAGGCTTCATGCTCTGTGCAGAGCCCAATACAGGGCTCAATCTCAAGACCCTGGGATCATGACCTGAGCTGAAATCAAGTATTAGAAGCTCAACTGACTGAGCCACCCAGGCACCCCGTGGCTGTACCATTTTACAATGCCACCAGCAGTGCAAAAGGTTTCCAGTTTCTCTGCATTCTTGCTAGCACTTGTTATTTTCTCTTTTTTTGGTAGTCACCATCCTAAACAGATGTGAGGTGGTATCTCTTAGATTTGCTTTGCATTTCCCTGGTGATTAGTGATGTTGAGCATTGTTTTATGTGCTTATTGGCCATTTGTTTATATTCTTAGAGAAATTTCTATTTAAGTCCTCTGCCCAGTTTTGAACTTGGTTGTTGCTATGTTCAGTAGTTCTCTATAAATTCTGGATATTAATCTCTTATCAAATTTGTACATATTTTCTCTCATTCTGTGCATTTTACTTTGTTGAGATTGTGTATTGATGCGTAAAATTTAAAAATTTTCATAAAGTCTAATTTGTGTGTTTTTCTTTTGTTGCCTGTGCTTTTGGTGTCATATCCCAGGGATTGCTGTCAAATCCAAAGTCATGAAGAGAGTTATAGTTTCATATTTTATATTTAAAGTTTTGACCCATTGTGAGTTAATTTTTCTATATGGTTTTAGGTAAGGGTCTACCTTCATTCTTGTGTTATGTGGATATGCAGTTTTCTGAACATCATTTGTTGAAAAACTCCTTGAAAAACTCAGTCATATTTCCACTGTTGTCAAAGATCATTTGACTTTGTATGGAAGGTTTCTCATCTATTACATTGGCCTACATTATCTGTTTTATGCCACTACCATACTGTTTTGATCATCATAGCTATGTAGTAAGTTTTGAAATCAGGAAGTGTGAGTCCTCTAGCTCTGTTCATTTGCAAGATTGTTTTTTCTATTTCTGCGGAAAATGCCATTGGGATTTTGACAGGGATTGCAATGAATCTCTAGATTGCTTTGGGTAATATTGACATCTTAACAATATTCAGTCTTCTGATCCATGGACATGGGATATGTTTCCATTTATTTGTGTCCTTCTTTAATTTTTTTCAGCAAGTTTTTGTTTTCATTGTACAAATCTTTTACTTCTTTGGTTAATTCTTAAATATTTTTTTTTTGGTGTTGCTGTAAGTTTTCATAATTTACGATTGTTCATTGTTATTGCATTGAAGTTATGATATATTTTCATTTTCATTCAGTTCAAGAAACTTGTAAATTTCAACTTTGATTTTTTTTTTTGACCCAAGGATTATTGAGGCATATTTTAGTAGTTCTCAGATGTTGTGATTTTCTAGTTACCTTTCTTTTTATAGTCTTTTTATATCTTCATCATCTTTATGACCATTCTTTAAAAATTTTTTTAATTAATTAATTTTTAAATTCACATCCAAGTTAGCATATAGTGCAACAATGATTTCAGGAGTAGATTCCTTAATGCCCCTTACCCATTTAGCCCATCTGCCCTGCCACAACCCCTCCAGCAACCCTCTGTTTGTTTTCTGTATTTAAGAGTGTATTAGGTTTTGTCCTCCTCCCTGTTTTTATATTACTTTTGCTTCTCTTCCCTTATCTTCATCTGTGTTCTGTCTTAACTTCCTCATATGAGTGAAGTCATATGATACTTGTCTTTCTCTAATTTCGCTAACACAGTATCCTCCAGTTCCATCCACGTAGTTGGAAATGGCAAGATTTCATTCTCTTTGATTGCCGAGTAATACTCCATTTTATATATACACCAGATCTTTTTAAAAAAATTAGTATCATATTTTATTATTTTTTTTTAAAATGTAATGTATTGTCAAGTTGGCCTACATACAGTGTATACAGTGTGCTCTTGGTTTTGGGTGTGGATTCCCGTGATTCATCGCTTACATATAACACCCAGTGCTCATCCCAACAAGTGCCCTCTTCAATGTCCATCACCTGTTTCCCTCTCTTCCCCTCTCCCCCCGCCATGAACCCTCAGTTTGTTCTCTGTATTTAAGAGTCTCTTATGGTTTGCCTCCCTCCCTCTCTGTTTGTAACTATGTTTTTCCCCTTCCCTTTCTCCATGGTCTTCTGTTAAGTCTCAGGTTCCACATATGAGTGAAAACATAGGATATCTGTCTATCTCTAATTAGCTTATTTCACTTAGCATAATACCCTCCAGTTCCATCCACGTTGCTGCAAATGGCATGATTTCATTCTTTCTCATTGCCAAGTAGTATTCCATTGTTTATATAAACCACATCTTCTTTATCCATTCATCAATTGATGGGCATTAAGGCTCTTTCCATAATTTGGCTATTGTTGAAAGCATTGCTGTAAACATTGTGGTACATGTGCCCCTATGAATCAGCCCTCCTGTATCCTTTGGATAAATTCCTACTCGTGCTATTGCTGGGTCATAGGGTAGTTCTATTTTTAAAATTTGAGGAACCTTCACACTTTTCCAGAGCGGCTGCACCAGTTTATGTTCCCACCAACAGTGCAAGAGGGTTCCCGTTTCTCCACATCCTTGCGAGCATCTGTTATTTCCTGAGTTGTTAATTTGAGCCACTCTGACTGTTGTGAGATGGTATCTCAGTGTGGTTTTGATTTTATATACCACATCTTCTTTATCCATTCATTCATCGATGGACATTTGGGCTCTTTCCATACTTTGGCTATTGTCGATAGTGCTGCTATAGACATTGAGGTGCATGTGCCCCTTTGAAACAGCACACCTGTATCCCTTGGGTAAATACCTAGTAGTGCAATTGCTGGGTCATGGGGTAGTTCTATTTTTAATTTTTTGAGGAACCTCCATACTGTTTTCCAGAATGACTGTACCACTTTGCATTCCCACCAGCAATGCAAAAGAGATCCTCTTTCTCCGCATCCTCGCCAATGTCTGTTATTGCCTGAGTTGTTAATTTTAGCCATCCTGACAGGTGTGAGGTGGTATCTCATTGTGGTTTTGCTTTGTATTTCCCTGATGATGAGTGACGTGGAGCATTTTTTCATGTGTCGGTTGGCCATCTGGATGCCTTGTTTAGAGAAGTGTCTATTCATGTCTTTTGCCTGTTTCTTTACTGGATTACTTGTTTTTTGGGTATTGAGTTTGATAAGTTCTTTATAGATTTTGGATACTAACCCCTTTATGTGATATGTCGTTTGCAACCATCTTCTCCCATTCTGTCGGTTGCCTTTTAGTTACGCTGAT
Source organism: Felis catus (assembly GCF_018350175.1). Taxonomy (NCBI): domain Eukaryota; kingdom Metazoa; phylum Chordata; class Mammalia; order Carnivora; family Felidae; genus Felis; species Felis catus. Next base: position 17,894,786 of record NC_058384.1, on the reverse strand, counting down.
TGTTTCCTTCACTGTGCAGAAGCTTTTTTTTTTTTTTTTTTTTTTTTTTTTTAATGAGGTCCCAATAGTTCATTTTTCCTTTTGTTTCCCTTGCCTCTGGAGACATGTTGAGTAAGAAGTTGCTGTGGCCGAGGTCAGAGAGGTTTTTGCCTGCCTTCTCCTCTAGGATTTTGATGGCTTCCTGTCTTACATTTAGGTCTTTGATCCATTTTGAGTTTATTTTTGTGTATGATGTAAGAAAGTGGTCCAGCTTCATTTTTCTGCATGTCGCTTTCCAGTTTTCCTAGCACCACTTGCTGAAGAGACTATCTTTATTCCGTTGAATGTTCTTTCCTGCTTTGTCAAAGATTAGTTGACCATAATGTTTGTGGGTCCATTTCTGGGTTCTCTGTTCTGTTTCATTGATCTGATTGTTTTTGTGCCAGTACCATATTGTCTTGATGACTACAGCTTTGTAATACATCTTGAAGTCTGGGATTGTGATGCCTCTAGCTTCAGTTTTCTTTTTCAAGATTGCTTTGGCTATTTGGGGCCTTTTCTGGTTCCATACAAATCTTAGGATTGTTTGTTCTAGCTCTGTGAAGGATGCTGGTGTTGTTTTGGTGTTATTTTGATAGGGATTGCCATCATTTAAGAATTTTTAATAAAAATTTCTAATACACATAAAAATAGAATGAAGTAATTCCTCGTAATAGCCATCTTCCAGATTAAGCAGTGATCCAGATTTTGCTGTGGTTGCTTCATTTATACTTCAGTCTTTGCGTTAGTGTTTGAAACATGTTTCAGATGCTATGTCATTTCACCTTTACATCCTTAAGAATATCTGTGTCCCAGGGTGCCTGGGTGGCTCAGTTGATTAAGTGTCTGACTCTTAGTATCAGCGCAGGTTGTGATCTCAGAGTTCGTGGGATTGAGCCTGTGTTGGGCTCTGCTCTGAGTGTGGTGCCTGTGTGGGGTTCTTGCTCCCCCTCTCTGCTTCTCTCCTGCTCGTGTACACACCACACACTCTCTCTCTCTCTCAAAATAAATAAACCAACGTAAAAAATAAAAAAGACTGTGTCTTAAAATGAACATTATAAACCCACAGGGCTGTATCACATGTAACACAATTACCAGTAGTCCCTTGGTATCATCAAATTGCTTGTTTATGTTCAAATCTCCTAGATAGAATGGAGAAACCTTAAAAAGATGTTTTGATGCAGATCAGAAAGTTGGCAATTTTTACCTTGTCTAATACATTACTATGCATGTTTTTCCATTTGCGTGACTGAGATTTTTATTAATGTATAAGAATATTGATCTTGAAATTTAACTTGTTAGCTGGAGAGACTTGCAGTAAACCCTTTTTTGTATTCTAGCTGTTTAACTCAGTAACTGATAAGATAATCGTACGTTCAGTGTTTTTCTATGTGTTGACAATGTGAGGAATGATTTTGAAAGGATTAAAATTTGAAAATGCAGTAGATCGTGGAGCTTATTTAACTAGTTAATTAAATGAGTGATTATAGAACAAAAATTCATTGATCCCTTAATGTGGGCTAGGCTAAGAGTATAACCATGAACAGGCCAGATATCAATGCTTGGATTTAGGAAAGCTCTCAGCTTATTTCAGTGCCTTTATAGAAGCAATATAAGAAAAGTTTTTGAAACACTACCCTGGAGTAGCAGTGTAACTGTTAACTAGTGTAAGAATGTATAATATATGTGCTTAAAAGCTTCAGAAATGTCGGTTGATGAAATTAAAAAAGAAGACTATGGAATTTTATAATATTGGCCTGGTATGTATACATTTAACTATAATCATGTGGCTCTATTCAACTAAAAATATAATAGAAATATAAAATATAGTGCAAGTATAAAGCAACATTTAATGTTTTCTTATAATCTCCTTTAGCATTGTAAATTCATCCTGTATTGTGTCTTCTTTTCTGTTAAAAAATGAACAACGGGGTGCCTGGGTGGCCCAGTCAGTCCATTGGGCGTCTCACTTCAGCTCAGGTCATGATCTTTCTCATGGTTCATGGGTTTCAGCTCTGCCTGGAGCTCTGCACTGACAGCTCAGAGCTTGGAGCCTGTTTCAGATTCTCTGTCTCCCCCCTCTCTGTCCCTCCCCCACTCACACTCTCTCTTTCAAAAATCAATAAATAAACATAAAAAAAAAACCCAAAAATGCAAAAGGAAAATAAAAATTTCCTTCTTAACTTTATATTTAAAAAGCAGCATTTCTGGAGCACCCTTGCTGGCTCAGTCAGTTAAGCATTCGACTTTGGCTCAGATCATGATCTTACAGTTTGTGAGTTCGAGCCCCACATCGGGCTCTGTGCTGACAGCTCAGAGCCTGGAGCCTGCTTTGGATTCTGTGTTCCCTCTCTCTCTGCCCCTTCCCTGCTCATGCTCTTTCTCTGTCTCTCAAAAATGAATTAACATTAAAAAAAATTAAAAAAAACATTTCTAGTTAGAAAATTTAGAATCGGTTATACATTTGTTAGGTATTCAGTAAAGAGAAAGAGCCATTTTTTCATTATTCCTGAAAGCCATTTTAGCTTGATTTTAATTTAATATAATCCTGGGTTTTTTTTTTCTTTTTATTGCTATTAAATCTTGATCACACAAAGACATTTATGTCAGAGTGCATAAATGTATTCTAAGGCAGAAGTTCCTGAATACTTAAATGAGATTTCAGTTTGGGAATACCACTTATTAAAAGTGACGTTAATAACGTTAAAATACTTCAGAGGTTGGCGCCAGATGGCTCAGTCAGTTAAGTGTTTGACTCTTGATTTTGGCTCAGGTTATGATCTTACAGTTTGTGAGATTGAGCCCCACATGGGGCTCTGCACTGATAGCATGGAGCCGGCTTGGGATTCTCTCTCTCCCTCTCTCTGTCCCTCCTCTGCTCATGCTCTCGCTGTCTCTCTCAAAATAAATACATAAATTTATTAAAAAGTTCAGTTAAGGGGCGCCTGGGTGGTGAAGTCGGTTAGGTGTCCGACTTCAGCCAGGTCACGATCTCGCGGTCCGTGAGTTCGAGCCCCGCGTCGGGCTCTGGGCTGATGGCTCGGAGCCTGGAGCCTGTTTCTGATTCTGTGTCTCCCTCTCTCTCTGCCCCTCCCCCGCTCATGCTCTGTCTCTCTCTGTCCCAAAAATAAATAAAAACGTTGAAAAAAAAAATAAAAAGTTCAGTTAAAAATTTAAAACTACCTTTTGTGGTTTCATCTTAAAAGAACATGCATTCTTTTATTTACACTGAATTAACATTTCTGAAAATTTTCTAATTTTGCAGGTTTATAAGGCAGGATAGATAAAGACTAGTAGGTAGCAACAAGGAAAGCAGTCTCCAAAGAAACTTTGAAACTTTCACAGCCCTGGTGATTTGTTTTGCTTTTCCTACTTCCTCATATTCATACACATCACTGACAACAAATTCACTTTAAAGGCTTTTAATTTCTCTCAAGATAGGAAATTTTGATGAAGAATTTCTTTTGGGAAAAGAGATACATTTTAGAGATGACAAATAATGTTAAATTTGTATAATTTAATAATGTTGCATTATTTCATTACATTGTATTAGAAGTTATTCTTACTGTAAAATTACATGAAATCTATATAGTGTTGGTCATTCATGGCTGTGAGAACCTCACTGAGAGAAAAAGAAACTTGCTTTTAAGGCTTTTCCTTTGCTTATGGATTATGTTGGGTTATTTAATGTCATACATATAATTCCACAAGGTGGCAGCATTTGTTTATTTTGACAGTATCCCAACTGTTAGGTAGTAGACAAGGTGTGGAAATTAATGGTTTACAGGGAAGTTCATCTCATGAATACTAGATGGTCCTAGGTTAACAACCCCAAGTAATGGGATGAATAGAAACTCATCTTAGACATAACAGTAATGTCACGTTTTGCATATTTTTAAAAATATCTAGTGGCCACCGGAGAAGAATGGTTTGAAACTGCATTGTTTGAACTTACTGAATACTTAGCAGTGGCTGTTTCTTGAATTCTTGGTTTGAATTTTGCATACCTTGATCTTTATGGTTAAAATTGTTATACATTCCATCTGTAGTTTAGAGGTTATGGTAATATTTTTGCTTATGTTTTCTCAAATTTTTGAAATAGAATTACAGCAGATATTAGTAAATTTATAAGAAGAAAATAGTCGTGTATTGTGGCATTCATTGCTGTCACTAAACTGGCAATGTATGTAGTGTTTGGTTACTTTTTTTAAGATAACCTTTGTAAGTACTTTACATGACATTGTAAGTATTTCACTAACTCAGTTTTTATATAAAACCTATGGAATAAAAAAGCATTGTAATTTGTCCCATTGTACAGATTTGGAATTGTGGCGGGGAGAAATTGTCTAACTTGACAAAGTTCAGCACAATGCTAGTAAATGATAGAACTAAGATTTGAACTGAGATATTCTGTCTCCTGAGTTCTCGTGTTCTGTTAGTCCCTTCAGGACCTGTCGAAACACAGTTCTTATGAGACACCCAAAAGAATAAATGGAATGAATTCTTTCGAGATTCTCATACTTGGTATCCTTATTACTTTCTTATCTAATTTGGCCTTAGTAACCAACATTCTTTTGAGTTTTAATTTGATAAATATATTACATTAAGATGCTCTTGCCATAGCTTGAAACTATTCATGTTAAACATTTATTTTTTTTTGTAATAGCCAATTGTAAGGATTGTTTTTCCTAAATTTCAGTTTTTAACGACAGTCAGTGCTAAAGGTTTAGGGTAACCTTTAACACAGTCTGTATTGTAGAATGCTGTGAGTTTTTAATTTGTTTTCAAAAACAGATCTCCAGGTAATTAAATGACTTGTTTTCTAATGAAACATTATGGCTTTTTAGGAGTGCTAATGAACTTTCTCTTCTTTTCAGAAGATATTTTTGTTACTTGTGTCCTACAAGTTATTGGGCTACCTGGGGTCAATGAGAAATGTAAGGAATTGAGAATACAGAGGAAAGTATTTCTTTCCCTAATTTTGCTCAGGCCCAATCTTTTATTTTTTTTTTTTATAATTTTTGTATTTTGAAAGAGAGAAAAAGCATGCGCAGGAGAGAGAGAGAGAGAGAGAGAGAGAATATGAATATGAATATGAATATGAATATGAATATGAATGAATCCCAAACAGGCTCCATGCTGTCAGTGTAGAACCTGACATGGGGCTCGGCTCGATCTCACGAACCATGAGATCATGATCTGAGCCAAAATCAAGATGCTTAACTGACTGAGCCACCTAGGCGCCCCAGGCCCAATCTTTTAAAGCAGGGATTTAAAAAACTGTTCTAGGCTTGAAGTTTCATCAGGAAAGAGGTCTTAATCTGTCTTAAGTCCTGCTGACTCCCCCTTTCTGGCAAAATTTAGGTGCTTAGTAGTAAATACTTATTGAATGAATACATGAATGAATGGAAAACTCTCTTGCGTGCTCTGAGAAGATCTGGATGCCTCTGGTGGTTGTCCACCTTAACTTGCTTTTCTGTGTTTGCTTGCTGATAAGTGTTCCTTTGAAGAAAGTATCCCTAGCCTAAAAAAAGAGGTTTGTAAGTCGCCATTGACATGCGGCAGAAAAATAGTGTTAACAACTTAAAAGAAGTCCAGGATTCAGCACGTGTTGATGAGTTTCCTCCTTCTGTGACTATTTGAGATATAGGTTAAGAGTGAGATACAAACAGCCCAAGCTTACTTATCAAAAGCTGCTACATCCTTTCCTTTCCTTATAGCCCCTATTTTAAAATTTTCTCGTTCCCAATTCCTTGTTTTTCTGTTTTCTTTTGCCCTTACTTAGACTGAGGCTTATCAGTGGTACAGAGTGAAACCATAAACTCAAGTCATTTTAAATTTATTACCTCAAAGAAATTGTTAGTTGGGTGAGTATTTGAGATTTTAGTAGACTGGTAAACGTTTGTCACTAGTCAGAACATTTAAGATGGATGCCTACAACAAATGTTGAGAATTAGAGTATTGCCTTTTATGATAAAATTACTCAACCCTGGAAAAGAGTAGAGTTTATTAACCTAATGACTGTCTTCAGGTAGTCAAAGGACAAGAATTAGAATGGTTCTGTTCAGTATCCAAGAGATAAGAGTAGGACTGATGGCTGGAAGCTACATCTTAAGGTTGGCATAAGGAAGATCTTTGTAGTCAGCAGTGTGCATGAGTGGAATAGGCCTCATCATGAGGCGGTTGCCATATGCTCTTAGGACTTTAAAAGCAAGCTGTAGGATAACACAAAATCTTTCTTCAGTCCTGAGGTCAGTTATTATGTTCACCTGTATTTGTCTAGAATATTTATTTTTGTTTGAAGTTTTAAAAATTGTATCTATTCATATCAAGTACTGTAAACGCTGATAGTACAAATAAAAGTGATGTGCAGATTCGTGTAGAGACAAACCTATAAGCCAGTATATAGAATAAAGCATTGTATGTGCTGTGAAAATATCTACTGGCTGCAGTATGAACAGTGGATTTGCGAGAAGGAAGAGTGGAATCAGGGAGATCAGATACATAGGTAGTTTTGAATGGTCTTGGCAGCACGTGATGATGGCCTATGGTCTGTACTGGGATGAAGTCAGTGGAGCTTGGATAAAGAAGTATTTAAGACATATTTAAGGACTAGGGTAGACAAGACATAATGATTGATGGGTACAGTCCTTGAAGGAGAGGATGATAACTTCCAGGTTTTTGGTTTGAGTAAGTAGGCAGAAAAACATGGGTGTTATTTGCAGAGATAGAGACACTGGAGGAAGAGCAGGTTTGAGGGCAATGAGGTGCATGGAAGATAACCAGGTAGAGATTTTTTGCATACGCTTGCTAGCTGCACAGAGATTTGTACTAGTGATAATGGACACCATGGTTATAGATTGATAGAGCTCCAACAGTTAAAGATCAGGTAGATGAGGAGGAACCGATAAAGCTAAGGAGGTTTTTAGGTAAGAATGAAAACCAGGAGAGTATGTTGCCCTGCCAACTGGTCTGCAGGGTTAGGTATGGGGCAGAATTGGATCCAAAGTAAAATGAGACTTTTTGCCTTGATTAGGAGGGAGGACACTTCCCCTGGGATAATAAGAGGGAAGAAGAGAATAGATGCAAAGGCAGGCAAGTTTGTAGTTTTAGTGACATGGAGATAAAGGAGCTTTTCTCTGAGAGTTTTTGCTTTTACCGTGTCATCGCATAGTGACAGGTAGAAAGGGTGGTAGGTGTTTATGTTTGTAGAAGAAAGAGATACTAGATGATGAAAAGGATGAGATTCATGGACTGTGAAATTTAAACTGAATACTGAAGAAGATAAAGTGAGGAGAGGTCTGGAAAGAGGCAAAAAAAGTAGAATCAGAGTGAAGGTAGGAGTAGTGGGCAAGCGGGGGCGAGGATTGTGGAGATTGTGATCAGAGAAGTATTTGTGTCTTTGGCCCAGAATACCTTTCCGTCTTTGTACTTGTAGCTTTGGGTAATTTACCTGGTATCTAGTGGCCACATGTGTTTGTTGACTCAGTTGGAGCATAAGCTAAAATGCAAGGTAGAAAATCAGTAATAAATGTTTGTGAGGATCGGATAAAATGCTGAAGGAGTTGACTAAAGAGAGAGTTCACTTCAGGCAATGACTTTCAGGTTCCTAAGGGTATTTGAAATGGTGCTTTCGAGGTTTTTCTTCTGAATTTCTGTAGACTTTTCTCTCTGTATTTGATTCTTAGGATTGAAAGTGACAATATGTTTTCTTCTGTTTCTTCACTGTGTTCAAAACTATGTCTTTTGTAATTTCTTTCAGGAGTTTGTGGTGTAAGTAGTACTTTTTGTTAAAGTCTGGGCTAACCTTGTCCTTGGTCACATTAAACAGAAAATAATGCTCATTTTGCACCTTCTCTGGGTAAAATACATGGAGAGGAGAGGAAATAAGGAAATATAATTATTCACACATATCAAATTATATAGATTTCCTATATAGGAGAGGGTCTTAGCAAATCTTTACAGTAAAACCACTAATTTGTAATAGGGGCAAAGAAGACCAATTTCATGGTTTTTGTTTTTGTTTTTGTTTTTGTTTTTGTTTTTGTTTTTTTTTGGTAGTGTAGTTGACACACAATGCTATATAGTTTTAAATATATAGTTTTTAGTGTTTATCTTTGAGAGACACACAGTGTGAGTAGGGGAGGGAGAGGGAGACAGAATCTGAAACAGACTGCAGGCTCTTAGCTGTCAGCACAGAGCTCGACACGGGGCTTGAACTCACAGACCATGAGATCATGACCTGAGCCGAAGTCGGACACTTAACCAACTGAGCCACCCAGGCGCCCCTATAATATAGTTTAAAGTGTACGGCATAGGGATTTGACTACTCTATGTATCATGCTTTGCTCACAAGTGTAGCTACCATCTGTCACCAGACAGTGCTCTTACAACACCATTGACTGTATTTCCTGTGCTGTACCTTTCATTCCCGTGACATATTCATTTTATACCTGGAAGCTGGTGCTTCCCTCTTCCCTTCCCCCATTTTGCCCTTCCCCCATCAGTTTGTTGTCTGTATTTATGGCTCTGTTTCTACTTGTTGTGATTGTTGTTTAGATTCTACATACAAGTGAAATTACATGGTATTTGTCTTTTCTCTGACTTATTTCACTTAGCATAATACTGTCTATGTCCATCCATGTCATTGCAAATGACAAGATCTCATTCTTTATGGCTAATATTCTGTCGTATATACGTATACACCACATCTTTATCCGTTCATCTATGAATGGACATTTGGGTTGCTTCCATATCTTGGCTATTGTAAATAATACTGTAATAAACATAGGGGTGCTTCTATCTTTTCAAATTAGTGTTTTCATTTTCTTTGGGTATATACCCAATAGTGGAATTATTGGATTGTATAGTATTTCTATTTTTAATTTTTTGAGGAACTGCCATACTGTTTTCTGCATGGGCTGCACTAGTTTGCATTCCCACCAGCAGTGCATGCAGGTTCTTTTTCTCCACATCCTCACCAACACTTGTTATTTCTTGTTTTTGATTCTAGCCAATCTGATAGGTGCAAAGTGGTATTATTGTAGTTTTGATTTGCATTTCTCTGATGATGAGTGACGTTGACAATTTTTTCATGTGTCTGTTCACCATCTGTATGTCTTTGGGAAAATGTCTACTTATGATCTCTGCATATTTTTATTCAAAATATTTGGTTTTATTTTTTACTGCCAAATTATAGAAGTTCTTCATACATTTTGGATATTAAACTCTTATTGAAAATATCACTTGCAACTATCTTCTCCCATTCAGGAGGTTGTCTTTTTATTTTGTGATGGTTTCCTTCCCTGGGCAAAATTTTTTTATTTTCGTGTAGTCCCAATAGTTTATTTTTCCTTTGGTTTCCTTGCCCGAGGAGACATATCTAGAAAAGTGTTGCTAAGGCCAATGTCAAAGAGATTACCGCCTGTGTTTTCTTCTAGGAGTTTTATGGCTTCAGGTCTCACATTTAGATCTTTAATCTATTTTGAGTTTATTTTTGTGTGTGGTGCGAGAAAATGGTTCAGTGGTTCAGTTTCATTCTTCTGCATATAGCTGTCCAGTTTTCCCAGCCTGTTTGTAAAGAAGATCAATTTGAATGAGTTAAAATCTTGTGTAGTTTAAAAAAATAATTTTCTTTCAGCTATCTAAGCTAATTGAGAAATAGTTTCAGTTGAATCCTGATTAAATGAGATGAAAGGGGAACTTATTTGAATTATTGTAGCAAGCTGTGTGGTACATTGTAGTTACCAAGTACATGTCAGGCAGTATTCTTACTGTTTGAGATTTACTAACGAGTTCTAACAACTGTAGTTCTCAAACTTTAGTAGCCTTCAGCTACAGCTGGAGGGCTTGTTAAAACATGCGTTTCTGGGCCCTACTCCAAGAGTTTCTGATTCAGTAGGCTGTGCTAGGGCCAAGAATTTGCATTTCTAATTCTTTGCCAGGTGATCCTGATGTTGCTAGTCTGTGCCCACACTCTGAGAATATTGTCTTCGGTTAAGAGCTGTTGAAAAGAAGACATTTACTTCTAATAGGAAATATGTATAATTTTAATTCTCTAGTAAAAAACCATAATTTTTTAGTTTATGAATTAAAATATGGTAAAAAAAAAAAAACCCATTGAGTTTATAGAGTTTTCTAGTTAATAAGCTTACTGGGTTGCAAACGTACCAGAATTATTCCTTCTGTTCTTGGGACAGTTGGATGGGGTTGGGTTGGAGAAGCAGCTTGTAAGCAGCTGTCTGTCCTCAGGACAGAGGTATTAAGCACATAGCTTTTCTGCTTTGTCTCTTGCACAGTGATAGGGAAATTCTAACTTAGAAAACCCAGGACAAATAAGTATCTTGGTTTCTCTCAAAGTTGTTCTGGTCATTTTTTCACGAAAGAATTGCGTGGTGAAAATTGAGATTGAGCTCTTTAATATAGAAAGTATTGATATTCCATGCTGATAATTAACCTGCAAAGCTGAGTTCTTAAAAGGAAACTTACTCTTACTCTGCTAAAGAACCATCTTACTTTGCCATAGAAAGAAGCCACTGGACTGCCAGGAAGTAGGGCACACATTTTGGGGGATCGAGAGAGACATTTTGAACCTTTTAAAATTGGGAAATCTGTCCTTCAATTTAATCTCTTTCTTACACTATTGACTTAATTAGAATTATGTAGGGGAGGAAAAATCCTTTTTTCTTCTACCCTTCCAAGCTTTTTATTGGGACCCCATAACAGAGAGGTTAACAGGAGAAAAACAAACAGAAGTTTATTAATCTGTGTATTTCATATATACATGGGAGAAACCTAGGAAAATGTGTAACTCAAGTGTCTTAGAACTCTGGCTTATGTCAGATCTTTAACAAAGAATAATAAATCTGTAGAGAAATGAAAGGATAAAGAAAAGCAATTTTAGATTTCCAAGGTCAGCACTTTATGGGAAGGTAAATATACTGGAGAGAATATACTGGAGAGGATTTGTTTGCAGATGCCTTTTGTGCCATCTCTTGGCCTATATCCTGCTTTTAGGAAGTAAGAGGAGGAGGGTAGAGAGTGCTCTTCCTGCATTTGCTGCTTAATTGCCTTCAGCTCAAAATGATTTTTATGTCAAAGAGGCATGGTTTGGGGTGACGTATTCTGGTTTTCTTCAGATAAAAGGCAATCTGTCTGTTTTATCAGTGGTGTGAGTTTAGTAGTTCTTCACTTGACTGCCACTTAGAAGTAACTGTGATATCAGTATACAAAAACTTAATCTGGTGTAAGAGTGTTTTATGATATAAATACGTGACGAAGTATCATCATTTGCCCTTGAGTGTACTATCATTTACCCCAGGTGTGGTAATTTGCCTGTATCTTGCCTCCCATCAGACATATTCATACATAGAAAACTTTTTAGGTAAGCTAGGGTGTTACTCTCATTTCTCTAGCTAGTATTCACAGCAGAGAGTTTCATTTTATGCTAACACTTCACCTGTACAGAATTTAACCTCTGGCAATCCCATCTGACTAAAGCCCAGTCAGTTATCAAGACTGAAATGAAAAATAAAAAGGCTTTATAACAAAATAAATCCACCAAATTAGTGACTTAAGCTCAAATATTCACAAATGGCCATTTTCTTCAATTATTTCAGGCCTATTGACTTACTATGTATATATATTAATTATAGTTCCTGTAATCTTAGTTTTATCTGATTTGTGTCTCTTCAACATATAAACGGAGGAGAGATTGCAATAGATGGGGTGAAGAAGTGATAGCTACTAGCTCGACAAAGGGGAAGAAGTGATGAAGCTGCAAATTGGAGCTAAAGAGTAAAGTAGTTTGAATCCATTTAATATGAATTCAAGTGGTTTGGCATATCTTAATAGACCTTGGAATCATTGATATGTAATAGAGTATGGTAACTAATATTGGCAGGGCTATTCACATTACTATGCTCAGTAAGTTCGTATAAAGGTAGTAAAGAATGTATTACATTCGACAGATTGTACTCATAGGGGAGCCAAAGTTGATTCCAAAAGTCACTTAACTAATATTTATTAGCAGTATTGTGTTCTAGAGCAGTAGACAGGTGTGTCCAGAAAATGCTATTGTATCTATTATTTTTTAGAAATAATTTTAAATATATATATCACCATTGGTACAAATGTAATATGAAACACATTCATATTTTATAATTACTTAAAAATTTTTTTTGTACTTGTAAGTTTCAACCTTTGCATTAGTTTTATTTATACGGAAGGAAATATTGTGAATGAGAAGAATATTGGTCTTTTTGTCTAGTACAGGAATTGGCAAACTATGGCACATTTGAGTCAAATTTGGCTCAGCTCTTTGGTCACTTGAGTGACCCAGGAGCTAAAAATGGTTTTTATCTTTTTAATTGGTTGAAAAGTCAAAAGAAGAATAATAACATAAGATGTATAGCAACATGACTTATAATAATGACATATGAAAATTTTATGAAATTCAAGTTTCAGTGTCCATAAATTAAATTTTATTGGAACACAGTCATAATTATTTCTTTACATATTGTTTGTTGGCTGATTTTATACTACAACAGCAGAGTTGAGTATTTTTGAGAGAACTGCACAGTTCCTCTGGTCCCTTTACAGAACAAATTTGCTGATTCTTGACCTAGTAGATTTGTTTAGGCTCTAAGGATGTACTGCTACACTTGATTAAAGTTCTGTCATATTTTTGGATATCGCAGTGTATCTTATGAAAGAAAATGACTTCTGTCAGATTTTCTGATCTTCTTGTGACGATTGGCTGGCTGTTTTATATGCTTTATCATTGCTTAATACAAATAACCTATCATCGTCCTGTCTCGTGGTAAGCACTTCATCATCGGTTGAATGATAGCTACAGATTTGTAGTCCTTACCTAATAACAAATTCCGGTTCATTCAGCAGAAAGTTTCTTATTTGTGTTTTTTAAAAATTATTCATCAAGTAGAGCTGAAAAAGGCCTTGAAATATGACAAAAGCTTATACCATGATTAGGAGATTTAGCTATATCACACTACTCTTGAAACAGATGCTTTTCTACCACTAGTGATTTTTTTAATTGTGTTTCCATTCTCCTTTTTTTCTCACGCACATTTAACAGGTGGTTTTGTTGGTAGCATTAAAGTTACAAAACTATTTTTTGATCTGTGCTTGAGAGTTATTAATTTGTGGTTATATTATTTACAAATTTAAATGTAGAATTGCAAATTATATAGTTTTTAGATTACCTGTAGTGAAGTACAGTATACATACAATAGAAGTATACAGTTTTAATTTTTACAGTTGTATAAAATAAACCACAATCAAAATATAGAACATTTCCAAAAGTTTTATTTCCCGCTACTTTGCAGTTAATTTCACTGCTTCCTCCAAACTCCTGTCCAGGCCTCTATTTATCTGCTGTTACCATGAGAAGAGTGTAGTCATTCTGGAAGTTTTTATAAATGTAACCTTACAGTATGTACTCTTTTTGTGTCTAACTTCTTCAGCTCAACATGTTTGTGAAATTCATCCATGTTGTCTCTATCAGTAGATACAGTTACATAGTTAATTATTTAGTAATATTCCATTTTATGAATATTCCACAATTGGCTTATCCTTTCATGTGTTGAGGGACATTTCAGTTGTTTCCAGTTTTTATTATGAATAAAGCTGTGAAGATTCACAAACAAGCCATTTTGGATATTCATATTCATATTTATTCCTCTTGGGTAAACACCTGACATTGAAATTGCTGGGTTGTATGATCAGTTTGTGTTTAACATTTTGAGAAACTGCTAAACTGGTTTTAAAGCAATTGAGTTATTTTAACATTCCAGCAGTGTAAGAGTTCTAGTTGTCCCAGATCTCAAAAGTTCTTGGCATTGTCAGCCTTTTGATTAGTGGATTTGTACTAATATTTTCTTTTTGTTTTACTCTGCATTTCTGTTATAACTAATGGTGTTTAATGTGCTTATTGGCCATCTGTGTATCTTTTATGAAGCATCTATTCAAATCTTTTGCCCATCATTAAAAAATCAGATCTTACTATCATTGAATAATGAGAATTTTTTATGTATTCTGGATGCAAGTTCTTTGTCAGATTTATGTATTGATAGTATTTTCTCCCAGTCTGTGGCATGCCCTTTTAATAGCGTGTTTCAAATGACATAAGTATTTGAGGCTTCTGGTGACTCAGTCCGTTAAGTGTCTGACTTGATTTCGGCTCAGGTCATGATCTCACAGTTCATGGGTTCAAGACCTGCATTGCGCTCCACAGTGACAGTGCTGAGTCTGCTTGGGATTCTCTCTCTCTCTCTCTCTCTCTCTCTCTCTCTCCCCCTCCTTCCCTCCCTCCTTCCCTCCTTCCCTCCTTCCCTCCCTCCCTCCCCGACTCGTGCTTTCTCTCTCTCTCAAAATAAAAAAGCTTAAAAAAAAAAAGACAAATGACGTATTTAATTTTGATGAATTCCATTTCATTAATTTTTTAAATGGTTTAAACTCTTGGTATTTTATAAAATGTTTGCCTGCCCCAAATGGTGAAAAATTTTCTCCTCTGTTTTCTTCTATAATTTTAATAGTTTCAGCTTATATATTTAGGCCTATAATCCATTTCAAGTTAATTTTTGTTTAGATTTTAAAGTAAAGGTTGGGGTTAGATACTTGTTCCAAGCAGCATTTGTTTAAAAGGTGAACTTTTCCCATTGACATCTTTTTTGAAAAGTAATTGAACGTATATGTATGAATTTAATTTTTTAATTGAAGTATAGTTGACTCACAGTTATGTTAGTGTTGGGTATACAACATGATTCAACAAGTCTGTATGTTACGATGTGCTTATCACAAGAATGTACCATCAGTCATCATACAACACTATTATAATACTATTGACTATATTCCCTATGCTGTACTTTATCCTCTTGACATATTCATTCCATAACTGGAAGCCTGTACTTCCCACTCCCCTTCACTCATTTTACCCATGCTCCCACCTTCCCCAAACCCCCACTCACCCGGCAAGTATCAGTTTTTGTTCTCTACTTGATGACTCTGTTTCTGCTTTTTGTTTGTTTACTCATTTATTTTGCTTTTTAGATTCCACATAGAAGTGAAATCACATGGTATTTTTCTCCAACTTCCTTCACTTAACATAATTCCATCTAGGTCTATCCATGTTGTTCTAAATGGCAAGATCTCATCCTTTTTTATGGTTGAGAAGTATTCCATGGTGTGTGTGTGTGTGCACCACATTTTCTTCATTCGCCTGTCAGTAGATACTTAGGTTGCTTCTGTACCTTGGCTGTTATACAGAATGCTGCAGTAAACGTGTATCTTTTCAGATTAGTCTTTGTTTGCTTTGGGCAAATACCCAGTACTGGAATTACTGTGAATCTGCCTCTTGACTTTCTTTTCTCTTGTATTGATCTGTAAGTCATCTGCTGTTAGGCTAGTACCACATTCTCATTATTATTGCAGTTTTATATTAAGCCTTGAAATCAGGTAATCTAAGTCCACTAGCTTTATTATTATTTGTTAAAGTTGTGTTGGCAATTCTGAGTCCTTTGCATTTCCATAAAAATTTTAGAACAGGAGCTCTTTATTCTCTGCTGTGATGGTTTGAAAGGATTTATGAGGTAAAAGTCACATTTTTCTTTTGTATCTTTCCCTTCAGTGGTTTTGTCTACTTGTTACTGTGGGGAATATGAGATGGATTTCTGATCTGTTAAGTCTACCTGGCTGACTGATGTTTTGGGGACATACTTTTTTTTTGAGAGAGAGAGAGAGGGCGCAAGTGGGTGAGGGGCAGAAAGAATCCCAGAAGGGGCGGGGGTGGTGAGAAGAAGAGAGAAGCAAGACTTACCCAAAGTGGGGGTGAGCTCACCTGAGGTGGGGCTGCAACTCACGAACCGTGAGATCCTGATCTATGCTGAAGTCAGACGCTTAACTGCTGAGCCACCCAGGCGCCTGGGGACATACTTTTATATATTCATGATGAATTTTCTTTTAGACTATAGATTTTCATTCCAGATTAGTCTTCTGCAACATAAAATAGTTTCTTTATATCATAGTTCTGTTGTTTTCTGATGAAGCGTGGCAGCATTGACATTAATGATTTACTATTCTAATTTTATTGGTTGCTCTTTAAATATTACTAGAAGATACAGAACTGAAAAATGTGATGTATTTTCTACTTTAATTTCAGAAATAAATAGTGCTTCCATATGGATCTTCTCACTTTTACTAAATATAAACTCATTCCAAAGAGGACAAAATGTCATCATAGTTTTGGGGACAAAATATATTTTGTTTTTCCCAGCTCCTGTTTTTTTCTCTAGTAGATGTCTTTATTCAGTCTTTTTATTTGTCTTTTACTTCAGAAATTACCTTCAGCTTGTCAAATTTCTCTGATAAAAACCAGCTACCGTAGGATACAGTTATATTGTGCATAGAATAGGTCTTTTAGGACAGATGAAGAGTGTACAACTACATTAAATTAAAACGTGCTAAAGACTTAAATGAGAAGAATATGGCAATCAGAATGTTGATCTTAATGGTCCTCAAGATGCATTTCTGATATTTACAAAAGTGTTCCAGAATATCATTTGTCAGATAGTGTATTTGTTCCAGCTATTCAGTGATAACCAGAGGGAATGGGAAAATAAAATTTTTTTCAAGACAGGGGTCAGTAAATTAAGACCTGTGAATCAATTCTGACCCATTGCTTAGTTTTGTATAGCCCACAAGCTAAGAATAGTTTTATGTTTTTAAGTACTGAATGAAAAATAAAGAATAATTTTTGTGATGTGTAAACTATATGAAATTCAGATTTCAGTGTCCATAAATAAAGTTTATTGGTACACTGACACTCTTCTGAAATAAAATTAATAGGTGTTGTGATTTTCCCAATACGCATGTTAAAAAAGTTATTTCCCTAACTCTAATATAAAGGAGAAATAAAAGGAAAATAATTTAAAATAATGTATACATCTTAATATGTAAATTCTTAGACTGACTGCATTCAGCAATATAATAAATAGATACTTGAACCTGCTTACAATAAGTAAATTTGGAACATTTGGTGAATATTAGAAATGCAAGACTAGATTGTTTTTATGTATAATGGAATTCATGTCTATGTTCAGATAATTATAGGTTTTTCACTTGCAAAAGGATGAGAGGTATAAATATCTTTGGGAAAAAAAAATTCTAAGAGAATCAGTATAATCAATCAGGACTGGAAGAAGGAGGGCAAAAATAACTTTGTCCTTTGCTCAGAGTAAAGACTTAATAGATACATTGACTCCTTTCTTTCCATAGTAGTTCATAAAAGTCATAAAAATAGCCACTAGACAGAAATACAATTCTCATTCATGAAAATAACACACAGAAAGCAGAAAGAAATCAGATGATCAGAAATTTTTTTAATTGAAAATACATCCAAAACAATATATATCACAAAATAAAATAACAGATATAAAAGCCAACATGTGATTGATTAAATAGTGTAAACCTCCCATCAGAAGGGAAGTATCTTCACATTAGGTCACAATATGAAGCATAAATCTGTGTTCTATATAAGAGTCCCTAAGTCTTGGAGCTGTGAATGTTGAAAATAACGTTTAATTTAGGCTAGAAATCATTAAACCTCAATCTTTGTCTCTGTCACACACACACACACACACACACACACACACACACACACACACACGACACTTCCTAATGATCAGAGTTCAGTCCATGATGAAGTTTACGTAGTTATAAATATCTTTATAGATTGGAAAATCTCTCTGTCAACTGTAAGAGAAAATAAATACATTAGTTGTGTAGACTTTAAATCAGATTAGATCTTAGTCCATGACAGATTAAGTGGAGCAAAAAATATAGCAATTATACCAGTCTTAAGTAACATTACTAACAAGTTAGAACTGATACACCAACATGTATCAAGAATAGAACTTCTTTTAAAGTGTCAGTTGAATATCAGAAAATGTACAGAATCTAAATCATATAGAACATCTCAAATTACAGAAAATTAAAACATTCTCTGATCACAATACAGTAAGAGCAGACATGTGTAACAAAATTAGAAACCAGGAAAAACCTACCACATGGAAATTTAAAGGCTAATTTGGCGGGCACCTGGGTGGTTCAGTGGGTTAAGCATCTGACTTTGTCTCAGGTTATGGTCTCACAGTTTGTGAGTTCGAGCCCCGCATGGGCTCTCATTTGTCAGGGCAGAGCTCACTATGGATCTTTGTTTCCCCCTCTCTCTGCACCTCCTCTACTCTTGCATTCTCTCTCCCTCTCTCTCTCTCTCTCTCTCCCTCTTTCTCTCTCTGAAAATAAATAAATATAAAAAGAAACTAATTTGGCAACTCTAGGGTCAAAGTGGAAATGCAACCACTTTGGTGAAACTTCTATATATTAGAATTTATGGGACACAGTTAAAAGTGCTCAAAATAAGATTCATTGTTTTAAGTACTTAATGGATAAGGAATGTATGAAAATAACTTAAGCGCCTAAGTTAAAAAAAAAAACAACATAAACCTAAAGAAAATAGAAGGAAAAAAGAATGAATTATTAAAGACAGAATTATTCCATTAATGAGCTTCTCAAAACAAAGTGCAGATGGCTAGTTAACCAATCATGTACAACTAGGGGAAATCGTAAATATGTAGAATAAGAAACAAACTGAGGAAATAATTACAGGCACACTGGTGGAAAAAAAGGTAGACTACTTTGCTCATGTTTATTGTAAATAAACTTGGGGTCTTATGTCATAAGGATTATTTTCTAGGAAATATAAATGATTTGAACTGATTCTAGAAGAGACCAAAAAATCTAGTCAGCATAATTACAATGGGAAAAATAGGGAGAGTTCTCAAACAGAAAATAATGAACCTAACTGGAAATGTGGAAGATCTAAAAGAATTTAAAAATTCTGCTGAAGAAACAAAATTGAATAAAGGAAGACATAACCTGTCTAGATGGAAAGACTACATATCACAAGAATATCACTTTTTCCTTAACTTGTGTATAAATTTCACCTGATTGCAAAGAAAATACCATCAGGATACATTTGAAATAAGTTGGTGCTAAACTTAAGAGTAATATAGTTGCTAAAATACCTAGGCAAATTCTTAAGAAAGAGATTCATGAAAGAGCACTCATTACTACAAGATGTCACATGTCATGATGAATCAGTAATTAAAACCTTGGTACAAATAAAGAATGGATAATGTCTACAATTGTTTCAAATTCTTGTAAGAAGTTAGTATATATCATATAAACTGCATTTCTAATAAATGGGGAAAAGAGATTATTCAGTAAATGGGGCAACTAGGTAATGGTCTGGAAAATATAAATTTATATCTCTGCTGTCATATTTTAAAATAAGTTCCAGATGGAATGAATATCTGAATGGAACAAAAGTGAAACTTGGTAAGTATTAGAAGAAAATAAGTATTAGGGTAGAAGTTAAAAAAAATCTTATAGAAAAAGAATAAAGCAGAAGGAGAGAGAAACTGGAGAGCTACAGTTTGAAACGGATTAGACAGATGGCCTTAGTGGTAAGCTAACATTTGAGGTAGTACCTGAGGGAAGTGAGGGAGTGCGCCATACATATGTTTGGGCAGAGAGCACTTCCAGGTTCAGGTACTCTCAGATACATTGACCCCTGCGATGGGAATAGATTTGGGATTTCTTAGGTTTGCCATGAGGCCAATGTACCTGGAGGAAGGTGGGGAGGAGGCAGATCTTTCGTGCTTTGTTATCACTTGGCCTTTTTTATGAGGTTGGGTAGGAAGCCATTAAAAGATTTCAGATCAAAGTAGTGATGATTTGACTGTTTGAAAATGGACTGTAAGGGTCAGGTATGGAAGCAGGGATATCTGTATGGAGCCTATTATAATAATACAGACATGAGATAATGGTGGCTTGGATGAGAGTGATGGCAGTGGGCTATTGGGAAGTGGTTAGCTTCTGCTCTATTTTGAAGGTTGAACCAAAAGAGTTGCTGTTAATTAATGAAAGGGATGGGTTTAGCTAATAAGATGAGGAAGATACTTGGTGGAGTATTCAGAAACTCAGTTTAGGACAGATTAAGAAACCTGTTAGACTAAAATTGGAGCTGCCAAGTAGGCATGAACAATAGTGTAGAGAGAGGTCTGGTATGCGAGATAAACATTTGAATCATCATCAGTGTATGATTTAAAGTCATGAAACTAGGTGAGATCTCCACCGAAGACCATGTAGATGGAAAGAGGAGGTAGAAGGATACTTGTACTCTGGGCTACTTGAATGTGAAAGTGGAGACGGTAGAAGGAACAGTGTGAGTGCCTACTGTGATGGAGTGGCCAGTTAGTTAGGAGAAGAATCAACTCTGTTGAGGAGGAAGTGATCCTTTAAGTCAGCTGTTGCTGATATTCAAGTAAGATAAGAATTCAGAGGTGATTATTAGATTTAGCAAACTGAAGGTCATTGTTGACCTTGACAGAGCATTTCTAGTGCTGAAGATGAAACCTTGGTTCCAACAGGTTAAAGAGAATGGGAGGAGAAGAATTGGAGCCAGTGAGTATGGATAACGTTTTTGCTCAGTTTTGCTATCGCAAAGGAAAGAAATGGGGGGTAGCTAAAATGGAATAAAGATTATAAGGCATGTTTTGTTTTGTTTGTGTTTTACTTGAAAAAAACATATTGAAAGGCTTAGGGAAAGAGGTAGGAGAGTGGAAAATTAATGATAGAGGAGAGAGGAGGAGAATTGAGAAAGCATTTCCGGATTAGGGGTGAGATGAGATCTGCTACACAAGCAGAGGCTTTGGTCAGGCTTAGGAGCTTGCATCCTTCCTCAGTAAATGGAGAGCTGGCAGAGTGTATCAGAATACATACACTGGTAAATGGGGATGTGGTGGTGGGAGCCTTTGGAAGTTATCTTCTTAATCTTTTATAGTTTTGCTAAACTGCAGAGGGAAACAGTCTGAGAGTGATTTTGGGAAGAAGTAGATGGGGAAATTTTGAGAAGAATGAAGAAATGTGTACCTTTTTTTTTTTTAACCCGAATGGAGAGTATGTGTACAAGGGAAATTTACCATGAAACTAGGCAGTGTTACGGCCTCGCTTGAAGATAGTGATGATGAATTTAAAACGAGACTGGAGAATATGGTTGTACACTTTTCTCTCACCGTGTTCATCTGTGCCAGTTCAAGTGTAGAGTGGGTAGGGAGTTAGATTTAACTAGCATTAGAGTTTTGCCAAGGAAGTTAGATACAAGAAATAAAAATTAAAAGCAGTGAACGAATACTGTTGTACAGGAGGGAGTCCTCTGGTTATTGACCATGAATTTATGATAGGTAAAGAAGAAAGTGAATACATAAGAGGATGGCATAATGGTGATGTTAAGACCAGTGAATTTTTAGGTCTCCTCGGGCTTGAGGGCTTGAAGGATTTTTGGACACAGAGGGTCATCTAGCAAGAATGGAGGTGGTTGTTAGCCATATGTTGTAAAGTAAAATTGAGATTATGGAGGGAATGAAGTTCTTAGTAATGAAAAAGTCTAGGGTATGATCCTGCTTGTGTGGAGTGTTAGCACAGTGAAAGATCTTTGGAGAAGAAAAAGTCAAGAAACTGATAGATGAGGCTGTTGAAGTTAATCATCTGCATGATTATTAATTAAGAAGTAGGACAAGAACTGCGGCGCCTTGGTGGCTCAGTTGGTTAAGTGTCTGCCTCTTGATTTTGGCTCAGGTCATGATCTCATGGTTCATGGGACTGAGCCTCACATTGGGCTCTGTACTGACAGTGTGGAGCCTGCCTGGGATCCCCTCTCACTGCCCCTCCCCTGCTCTCATGCTCTCAGGAGTGGACTCTCTTTCTCTCTCTCAAAATAGGTAAATAAACATTAAAAAAAAAAAGAAATAGGACAAGAGTAGATTTGGAGAGAGTGATAGCGAGCTAGAACTTAAAATTGCCAAGAACTCCTGCATTGGTACAAGGGTTCGGGAGGAGTTGTATAAGTTACAGGAGATTTGGAGCTGGGAGAGAGTGAAAATGGCTGCAGGAAGCTGTGTGTAGCATGGAAAACACAGACTTCATTTCCAGAATTACTTGAACCACGGAATGTGAGAGGACTTCAAGGGAAGCAGTGTTTTTCAAAGAGCCAGGTTTCCGGTAGATTAAGAAGGTAAAAGGAACATTTAGAAAAGAAGTTGACATTATTAGTGGTATTATCTGCATTGAGAGAGGTTTAGCTTTACTTAAATGTATTGAAGTGCATGTGGGGGCACCTAGGTGGCTTAGTCGGTTAAGTGTGTGACTTCAGCTCAGGTCATGATTTCTTAGTTTTTGAGTTCAAGCCCCGTGTTGGGCTCTGTGATGATAGCTCAGAGCCTGGAGCCTGTTTTGGATTTTGTGTCTCTGTCTCCCTGCCCCTGCTCATGCTCTGTCTGTCTCTCTCTCTCTGTAAAAATAAATAAACATTAAAAAAAAAATAAAATGCATGTGACTTTTGACCTAGCGCTTCATATTCTAGGGTAAATTTCATGATATTTGCAAGAATATATGCAAATATATGAAAGAGGGACCCTCATAGGAGGGTATTTTTTGCAGCATTACTTAACAGTGAAAGATTAGAAAGTAATTGGTAAACTGATTAAGTTATGATACATACATATGTTTGAATTCTCTACAATCACTGGGGAAAAAATGAGGTCACCCTAATATGTACTGATATGAAATGATTATCAAGATACTGTGGAGGGGGCAAGGTGTAAGTCAATATGTATGATTTCGCCCCATGTGTTTAAGTAATAAAACTATGAATACACAGATGCTTGTTCATGCACAGGGTAATGCTAGTAGGGTACATAAACTGGAATTATTGGTTGCCTCCAGGGAGGTGATTGGGTGCTTTATTTGACAGGATTTGGAGGAAGACTCTGCTTTTCTTTGTGCATTCTTTGAACCATTGCCTATGTACATATTTTTAAAAACTTTTAAGAAGGGATTCAGGCCTGTTTGTGGTGAATCTTCAGTACTAATTGGGTGTATTGATTTTACATGGTAGTAAATGAGGAAAATTATGTGGACAGAGCTGTGTTTTTGAAAATTTACCTTTTTATCAGTTCTTCAAATGGATTAGAAAAGAGGAAAGGCAGGAGTAGCAGACTGTTACAGAAGCTATTGCACTAGTCTGGGTTAGTGTTAATGCATGCCTAATTCATATTTCTGTGAATTTCTCAAATGTTGTGTGCTGGTTTTTTACCATCCTATTTCCATCAGCTAGGTCAGCATTTGGCAGATAACAGGCATGCTGAGGGGCGTCTGGGTGACTCAGTTAAACGTCCGACTTTTGCTTTCAGCTCAGGTTATGATCTCACAGTTTGTGAGTTCGAGCCCCACATCAGGCTCTGCACTGACAGCATAGAGCCTGCTTGGAATTCTCAGTTACCCTCTCTCTCTGCCCTTCCCCCACTTGACACATGCCCACACGCGCGCACTCACTCTCTTTCTCTCTCTCAAAAATAAATAAATAAACATTAAAAAAAAACAGGCATGCTGGATATTTGATGGGTGAGACTATTCATGCATCATCCACTTTCTCCCAGTAGGCCTCAGTAATCAGTGACTCCTGAATTTCTGTAGCATCTTTCATCCTTATTATTTGGCATTTGCTGATACTGATTATAATCTTTCCCAGTAATTATACACCCTGTGAGACTACCTTACTCTTTTTATCTCCCTCTGTTTAACCTGTTACACAGGATGAATATATCATTTATTACTATCATGTATATAATATAGTATGTGTAATTATGTTATTAGTGTTTATTTTGTCTTTGTATATATTCTTTGAAAACCAGTTCTTGTGTTCTCATTAAAATGGAAGTTTTGGGGCGCCTGGGTGGCGCAGTCGGTTAAGCGTCCAACTTCAGCCAGGTCACGATCTCGCGGTCCGGGAGTTCGGGCCCCGCGTCGGGCTCTGGGCTGATGGCTCAGAGCCTGGAGCCTGTTTCCGATTCTGTGTCTCCCTCTCTCTCTGCCCCTCCCCCGTTCATGCTCTGTCTCTCTCTGTCCCAAAAATAAATAAACGTTGAAAAAAAAATAAAAAAAAAAAAAAAAAGAGAAGATAAAATGGAAGTTTTGCATAGTGGTTGAGAGCATAGACTCTGGAACCAGATTGCTTGAATTTGAATTATCTGGTGAAGTCTGGGCAAATTACTTAACATCGGTATAACTTAGTTTCCTTATGTATACAGTGGAGATTTGAAGAGTAAATTTATTTTTATGTGAGGTGCTTAACGCAGTGCTTTATACATAGTATTATGTATGGTATGGAAGGTTTAGCTATTATTGATTGATTTGGGAGAAAGTCAGTGGAATAACATCAATTATTATTTACTTTACCTGTGTTTGTATTCTTTAAAGATCTGCCTATTTCTTTTCGTTAAAATGGCCAATTTCTTTGTTTCCTTGAAATAATAGCAGCCTCTATCTCTTGAGGCACACTATCACGGTGATGAATTAGACCTCTAACAACTGTGTTCGCTTTACATTTTCTTTTGATAAATAGGATTCTAGTGTTAGGGATATTAATCCACTTTGTTAATACTTGTTTTTTAATTGCAAAAACAGCATGACACAGTGGGAGCACTGAAAAAATTCCCTTCTTGGGATATTGCCATCTTTGCATTGTTTTGTGCCACACTGTACTGGAGGTATGCGTTAATCAGCTGTCCTGTGCCTGGATGGTCTCTTGCCTGGAGGCTCAATCACTTGACTGATGGCCCTTTTGACAAAGACTATAGGCAGTTTCCTACAGCTGAATTAGCATTTTAAACTGTTTAAATAAATCACTTTTAAAAACAGTTGAAACAGTCCAAGTATGAAAGAAAAAGGCAGTTTATTTCCATGTTTTTTTTTTTTTAATTTTTTTTTTCAACCTTTATTTATTTTTGGGACAGAGAGAGACAGAGCATGAACGGGGTAGGGGCAGAGAGAGAGGGAGACACAGATCGGAAACAGGCTCCAGGCTCTGAGCCATCAGCCCAGAGCCTGACGCGGGGCTCGAACTCACGGACCGCGAGATCGTGACCTGGCTGAAGTCGGACGCTTAACCGACTGCGCCACCCAGGCGCCCCTATTTCCATGTTTAAAATAAGTCCCCATTAATATTTTTCAAAGCAAATGTTTGTGTGTTTTGAAATTTTATTAAAAAAATTTTTTTTTTTTTTACATTTTATTTAGAGAGAGAGAGAGAGAGAGACAGAGCACAAGTGGGGGAGGGGCAGAGAGAGGGAGACACAGAATCCGAAGTAGGCTCCAGGCTCCGAGCTGTCAGCACAGAGCCTGATGCGGGGCTCGAACCCACCAACCATGAGATCATGACCTGAGCCGAAGTCAGTTGCTTAACCAACAGAGCCACCCAGGCGCCCCATGTGTATTTTGAAATTTTAAAAAGTTCTGTAAAACTCAATTTATCATTGCAGTAAACTCTCATAAACCACTTGCTTTAAGAATTACTGGTGATAGGGGCGCCAGGGTGGCTAGGTCGGTTAAGTGTCTGTCTCTTGATTTTGGCTCGGTCAGGATGTCACGGTTTCTAAGTTTGAGCCCCGCATTGGGCTCTGCTCAACGCGTGGAGTCTGCTTGGGGTTCTCCCGCCCATCCCCTGCTCACTCGCTCTTTCTCTGTCTCTGTCTCTGTCTCTGTCTCTGTCTCTGTCTCTGTCTCTGTCTCTGTCTCTGTCTCTCTCTCTCTCTCAATAAATAAATAAATAAATAAATAAATAAATAAATAAATAAACTTAAAAAGAATTACTGGTGATAGTGAATAGCAGAAATGAATTTTGTATAATAAGCGAAACTTAGTACAAAATTTTTTGAATTTAATTGCACAAGCAGGTATGTTTCAATGAATTACTTTTTGTTTTTGTTTCAGTTTAACTAGTCACTGTTTATTGTTTTTGTTTAGGTTATCAGATTTCATAATTAAGGCAGCTGAAATACTGTATTATAAGAGGCCATCCATTTTGGAGTAGCTCTGAAAAGCTCTCTGTACCTGAAAACTACATTGTTCATTTGAGTTGTTACATGAGATGTTTTTAGAATCTAATTATGTTTGTTTGGGATCAGATATGATTAAATCTGTTAAAGATTGAGAACAAACGATTCAGCGTTTCGAAGTGCCTAAATCCTGAGTCTTAGTAATGTGGAAATACTTTTTTCTTTTTTCCCCAAAGGCAACTGTTTGTCTTCCTTTCCCTTTTTATCAAAATTTACTAGAGGGGCACCTGGGTGGCTCAGTCTGGTGAAGCCTCTGACTCTTGGTTTTGATCTCACAGTTAGTGGACTCAACCCCCATGTTGGACTTTGCGCTGGCAGCAGAGAGCCTGCTTGGGATTTTCTCTCTCCCTCCCTTTGTCCTCCCCCACTCGCTCTCGCACGCTCTCTCTCTCAAAAAAAAAAAAAAAAAAACTTAAAAAAATTCACTAGAGATAATATTTTTTTACTTTCTGATCAGCATTTCTATTAGAATTTTGTTGTTTTTAAATTATAAAGAAACTCAGTATCCCAGAATATTAAAAAAGAATACTGTACAGATCCTTGATATCCCAATATTTAAAAACAAAACATAACCAGGACGTAAGAAAATAACAATAAACTTAGAATATAAAGTTGATTTTTTAGTATGAGAGGTAAGAATTAGCTAATGCAGCTAAATAATAACCTTTGTTGAAAAAAGAGAGGTGTCTTGAATAACAGTGTAGCAACAGAAGAAATAATAGACTTATTAACTTATTTACATCATCAAATCAATTCTTTTGACAGATAGCATTTTTATTCATATGGAAGTTTTCTCACTGCAGTGTCTTTGGACTGTTATTTTAATAATCTAGTGTTTAAATTTATTTTTTCTTAAAAACATATAGTTTGGAAGTGGCCTATTATTTTTTTCTGGTGTAACACTGGAATGCTGTTGATTTATTGCCATGTCTGTTTGTAGGTGTAGTAAAAGTATTTAGAGATAATTTAACTAGTTCTTCCTTGGGGTCTCAGCCATACCCAGCCTTTTAAGTTAAGGATGGGATTTCAGTTCTGATAACTGTTCTTTGTCGGACACAATAATATTTCTCCTTCAGTGACATTAGCCTGTGGGTATAAATTGAGTCAGGATAGATGAATAGTTGCATCGACATAGTTATGCTGCATTAGAATCCATAGTGCAGGGGAACACTGAGTCAGCAGTTTGGTTTCAGTTGTTGTACAAATAAATGCATTGCATTGCCACATAGTCATATTTTATTGGAGGGAGTATTTGCTGATTTGTGCTATAGTCAGTGACATGGAATGAAATTATTTTAAATGCTATAAAATAAAGGATTTAAAGCTGTATTGAAAAGTGAACATCTCAAAGTGTTTTTGTGTGAAATATTCTGTGTACCTATTTCTTTTATTCGTCATCATTAGCTTAGCAAGCATTTTACTAAATTATTAACTAATCATTCACTGTTCTGTAAGAGGATATCACAGGTAATCCAGAAAGAAAAGTATGCCATGTCGGTATTTATATGCATTTAACGACTACTTGATATATGCAGAGTATTAACATATTGTCTTATCCACTTACTAGCTGATTAACTTAAGGCAAATTGCTTCCCTTCTAACCCTTCGTTTTCTCATGTGTAAAATGTGGACAAAGATAATACCTATCTCATAGGGTTATTATGGGGATTACATGAGTTAATATGTGCAGTGGTTATGCTTAGCGGTCAGTGAATGTTAGCTATTATTATTGTGTAATTAATTGTAGATCAGTGAAAATTCATCTGTATTCTTTGGCCTTACGGCTAAGCTTATAGAAAAGATGCTTAACTTGTTGAGAAATAATGGATGTGATGATTCATTTTACATTAGGTTATTTAAATTTCTTACTGGTCATATAACACCTTTGTTGAGGTTCCAAATTAAGTTTTATAAAGGTGAATAAGGTCTTCTGTTTTTCTTTGAAGTATATTATTTTGGAACTTGTGTAGAAAGTCAGTAAGAGAGGAGTGAATTCCCTAAGA
Source organism: Felis catus (assembly GCF_018350175.1). Taxonomy (NCBI): domain Eukaryota; kingdom Metazoa; phylum Chordata; class Mammalia; order Carnivora; family Felidae; genus Felis; species Felis catus. The sequence continues at coordinate 17,866,732 of NC_058384.1, read as the reverse complement.
AATTCTAAGAGAAGGGAGATTTTTAGTTTTCTCCCTTGGTTTTGGCATAAGAAATCTATATTGGGGGGGGCTAATAAATCAGATCATCTTTGAGAGATTAGTAATGTATTCGAGGAACATAATGATAATTTAATGATTCCATTTTTTAAACCTTTGTCATCACTCTTTAATTGCTTCTGTAACTGAGTTTGTGTACTAATTTATTTATTAAAGTAACGTTAAACACTGAAATTCTGTTATCCCCACAAAGTGGTAGAAGGGAAATAGTTAGAATTTATGAAAAGATTAATTGGTAATTGTCTTTTGACATATTTTTTAATATACCAAACGATTAAATCTTTTGTCACTACTTTTATAATATAACTTGTTAGCCTTTACAGTTGGGTAAGTTGTAATATGGTTACTAAAGCTGAATTGAAAAACATGTCAAGTTTCTAGGAACAAAAGAACTATCTATAAGCAGAATTGTGTAGCTATGCACAGTTCTCTACCACTTGTAATTTGTTATATGTCTTGGTAATGACTATATCTGGACATAGAGCCTACTCCAATTTGAGGGCATTTCAAGTAGATCTCTTATTCTTGTAGACAGAATGACTTTAGAAACAGAAAAAACTCTGAACTGTTGTCATTGTAAATGTCACAGGGATAGGCAAATAGTCTTCCTGACCAAATATACACTTTCTTCCATAGTATTGAATTTGACCGGGATTGTGACTATTTTGCAATTGCTGGAGTTACAAAGAAGATTAAGGTCTATGAATATGGCACAGTCATTCAAGATGCCGTGGATATTCACTACCCTGAAAATGAAATGACCTGCAATTCCAAAATCAGGTACTTAGATTATTTTTTTGGACATCATGTAGCGTGTGTATAACAATCAGTGACTATAATTAGTATGAGTTTGTTGTTTTACCTTTCTGTGAGACTCCTTATTCGGTTATAAAAAAACACTGGAATTGTATACAGAGGAGACTTCAGAATCTGTTTTAAAGTTATCGGTTGCTTTTACCCTGTAGGGGTTAGTAGTCATTGTTTTCCTGTTTGACCAATGAAAGTCCTTTTTGTTTCACTTAATCAAATAAAAATCTTTGTCGTAAATGGCTTTCCATGGGGTGTTGAATAAAGGATTACGATAGCCTATGAATAGTGCCTGAAAGTCAGGATTTTTTTTTTCCCCTAGCAATGCACATCTCTCTAAGTATTTTAACTGTTTATAGTTTTAAGAGTTTTTTTCTTTTTCATAAGAATATTCTGCTGCTTTTCATTGAGGGCCTTATATTTAAGTTTCATACAATAAGGGTTAGAGTTCATAATGAGTGCTTTTCAAACCTGGAGTACTGTTAAAAATGCAGGAACTGGGAATTACTTCGGATCTGCCCCCCAGAATCTCAAAGGAATCTTAGAATCTGCATTTTTTAAACAAGCTTCCTAAACAATTCTCATAGGCACTGGCTTAAAATGGAATGATACACGGAAAGTGTCTAATAATAAATTTATTTAGAACTTGGAACATTTTCTAATTATACCTATTTTACCTGAATTCACCTACTTTACACACATATGTAGCATGTGTGTGTATATATAGTATATATGCTCATTTTAATAGTGTTAATAATATAGCAAGTATTACAGTATTTATGTAATGTATTTGTTATAGCTTTCCTTTTCATTTCCTAATTCATTCCTAAAAATGATAGACTGATAGTTTGTGAGCCTGCTCATTCATCAGTGGCGCTCGTCATCGAGAATCTATTATAGTTATTTTATCCTAAGTGGAAAGAAAATAGCATGAATAAGACATAACTTTATTGAGTTCTTATGTGGCAAGCATTGTCTTAAATGATTTATCTTAAGTAGACTTAACTATGAGATATTGCCCCATCTTATGTACAAGGAAGCTGAAGTACAGAAAGGTTAATTAACTTGCATAAGATCACACAGCTAGTCTTTGGAGGAGCAAGGATTCAAGCAGGTAGTTTCTTCACCATGTCGTGCCACTTATTTATGAAACGGAGGCCACAATAGTAATACCTGTTTCATAGGATTATATTTTAAATAAATCCACACAGTGCACTTAGCATACTACTTGGCCATTATCAAGATTCCTAAGAAATGTCACTGTAATGAAAAGGTGGATTAGAGGGTTTACCTTTTTTAAACAAGCTTCCTAAGTGATTCTCAGGCACTGGCTTAAAATCAAATAATACAAGGAATGCATCTAATAATATATTTATTTAGAACTTTGAACATTTTCGAATTCCTTATACCTATTTTACCTGAGTCAATTACGTATGTGAAAATACGGCAATACTTTATGGGATGTTGGAGTAAATGGAAGAAGCCGTTCAAATCTGGAAGCTATGAGCTAAAGACTGAAAGGGTCAGTGTGTCAGCACACCCGAAGCCAGTTTGGAGCACACAGGTTTGGAAAGTGAACTAAACTACCCCAAACCACAACTGTGAAGCGGCACAGCTAGAATTTGAGCTCAGGTTTATCGAACTCTAAAATTTAACCCTTTTAACTTGCCATGTAATTTCTCCCAGAAATCTAGTAAGTATATGTAAACATGCAAATGAACTGTTAACAGTTTCTAAAATTTAGCATGAACGTAGCTAGTAGAGAGCAGAAGACTTTGTTATTTTCATGTGCTTTGAGATCGTCTAGGTTAATTGCTTTCTAAGTGGCTTTTTCCTTAATATACATTAGCTTTATCATATGCTTCATTCACATATGTGTCTCACCAAAAGCATACATTTTTAGATGCGTTCTCAGTTTTGGAGCACTTGAGAATAGCTGAAACCGTAAATGTTAAAAGCTTAATTCTAACTTAAATTCTTTCAATTGGAATTTCAGTCATAAGCTTATATGAAGATTTTTTGTTTGTTTGTTTTTGGATGTGAGTACAGAAACCCAATTCAAATTAGTTTATTAGTGTGTCTCATTCAGCACAACTTGATACAGGGGCCTGTACGATTTGATTAAGTCTCTGTCTTTCGGCTATGGCATGCTTTGTGCCCTGTCGGCTTTCTGTTTTCACTCATAGATATGCTTTACTCATGTATGAAAGATGGCCAGTGGCAGCTGTAGGCTTATGTCCATCTTTTGGCTAGTGAACAGTGTGAATAGTGGTAAGGGTAGTTACTTGGTAGTTCAGTAGAATAACGTGGGAGTTATTTGATATATTTTTTCCCAAATATGTTGTTGGCAGATTAAGGATTATGAAGTCATGTAGACCATTTAAAAAGGGTTCTAATCTTTTCTGAACACATTGACATTCTTTGTATTCGTTGTTACTTACTTTTACATGAAGTAAGGCTTAACTATCTTTCTTTCTTTCAGCTGTATCAGTTGGAGTAGTTACCATAAGAATCTGTTAGCCAGCAGTGATTATGAAGGCACTGTCATTCTATGGGATGGATTCACAGGACAGAGGTCAAAGGTCTATCAGGTAAATAAGGATACTAGTTTACTTGTTTTAAGAACCACATTTTTACTTTCTTAATAATTGTAGGGGTTTATGTGCTTTATAGTTACAAATTTTAGCCACTAATTTAGCCTTTTAAAAATAACTATATGATAACCAAATAATGCTTTTCTGAAGCATCTCTTCAGACTTGTTTTACATTTATAGAATGTGTCAAATAAATTTCCAAAAGCAATAAAATATGTATATGTAAAAAGTTTGGGAACTACTTTGCATCTCATTTGTTTTCATAGCCTGTTTTATCTCCCTCCCACCAGAGCAATAAATTGGTATCAAGCTTTTTGCTTTATTTTACCATCTATGTTCTGAGACTACTTTGTCTTCCTTCTGTATCCAGGAACATGAGAAAAGGTGTTGGAGTGTTGACTTTAATTTGATGGATCCTAAACTCTTGGCTTCAGGTTCTGATGATGCAAAAGGTACAATCTGAATCTCCTCTCCTACTTTCCCTCACTTCCTTATACCCAACTTAATTCCTTTTACTGGCAGAGATACAGATATTTATTAAAACTTGTGGCAGTCCTTTGTGATTATTATTCTAAAACTAATCTAAGCACAAAAATCTATCTTTTGGACTGAAAGAAAAATGAATATACTGTATCTTCATTATAATAATTTTTTCTGGATTCATGTCACATGGTGACATTTTTATAACCAATTCCTTTATATATACCATCAAGTCAACTTTTTTTGATGAAATATTTAGACCTGTCTCTGTTTTAAATGATATTAAATTTCTAGTGTATGCTAAAGTCTTTTAGTGAAGTTTATCATATTTCAAGGCAAGAGTTCTTCATTTTTTTTCCCCCGCAAATTTAATTGACCTCTTCTGTTTTTTCTTGTATATCCATATTTACTATTCATTTTTTTCAGTTGTCCATACTGTTTTGTTTTGGCCTGGTTCTTCTCACCATTAGATTTCTAAAGCCCTGTTAACAGATTTCTTTAACCTTATAGTTAATAGCCTTAATTTTTTTGCCCTCCTTTTTTGCATGTAACTTATAGACTAGCGATTAGATAGGCAGAGATAACTCTAGTGTTGAAAAGTTTATTTCATAATGATAGTGCATGCCCTATTTTGTAAAAGGGAAATGAACATATCTGGATTTCCCCCCAAAAGATCAAAAAGTAGCAAGTTGTTTACCCTTTTTAATGGTTATTTTGAAAGAGAGAGAGACAGAAACAGAGACTGAGAGCAAGCATGAGTGGAGGAGGGACACACAATCTGAAGAAGGCTCCAGGCTTCGAGCCATCAGTACAGAGCCCGACACGGGACTCAAACTCATGAACCGCGAGATCATGACCTGAGCCGATGTTGGACACTCAAGCGACTGAGCCACCCAGGCACTCCTAAATGTACTTTTTAATAGTATACTGAGGATAGCCTTTATTGAGTTGAATACTTGTATTTTAGTACTGAAGAGTAATATTTATTCAAAGGTCTTGACTGGTCAGAGTCTTTCTCTGGAAAATAGAAGCCAATGGAAACAATTTAAGTAGGCAAGGATTTTTAAAGCTATTTATTCATGTTAAATTGTTTTAAAATATACGTAACATGAAATGAAGCATTTTAACTGTTTTTAAGTACTGTTTAGTGGCATTAAGTACATTCATGATGTTGCAGTCTTCACTGCCGTTAGTCCATAGAACTTTTTTCATATCGTCAAAACTGACACTTTCTACCCATGAAACATAGCTTCCCATTTCCCCTTTACCTAGCCCCTGGCAGTCACCTTTCTGCTTTGTGTCTCTATCGATTTGACTACTCGTAACTACCTCATATGAGTGGAATCATGCAGTATTTGTTTGTGACTGGCTTATTTCACTTAGCATAAAGTCTTTAAGGTTCATATATGTTGTAGCATGTATCAGAATTTTTTAAAATTAAATTAATGGATTAATTATTTTTTTAATTTACATCCAAGTTAGTTAGCATATAGTGCAACAGTGATTTCAGGAATAGATTCCAGTGATTCATGCCCTATGTATAACACCCAGTGCTCATCGCAACAAGTGTCCTCCTTAATGCCCCTTACCCATTTAGCCCAACCCCCCTCCTGCAACCCCTCCAGCAACCCTTAGTTTGTTCCCTGTATTTAAGAGTCTCTTATGTTTTGTCCCCCTCCTTGTTTTTATATTATTTTTGCTTCCCTTCTGTTTTGTATCTTATGTTCTTCTGTTTTGTATCTTAAATTCTTCATATGAGTGACGTCCTATGATACTTGTCTTTCTCTGACTAATTTCGGTTAGCATAATAGCCTCTAGTTCCATCCACGTAGTTGCAAATGGCAGAATTTCTTTTACAAGGCTGAATTATAATGTATTCTATGAATGTATCACATTTTGTTTATCCATTCATCATCTATAGACATACATTTGGGTTACTTCTACCTTTTGGGCTATTATGAATAATGCTGCTATGAACGTGAGTGACAAACTATCTTTTTATGTCCTGTTTTTAGTTCTTCTGGGTATATACTCAGAACTGGACTTTCTGGATATGGTACTTACATGTTTAATTTTTTGAGGAAACATCATTCTGTTTTCCATAGTGGCCGCACCATTTTACATTTCCACCAGCAGTGCCTAACTGTTTCAGTTTCTCCATATCCTCACCAACACCTGTTATTTCCTTCCTTCCTGGTAATGATTTTAATGGTGTGAAGGGGTATCTTATTGTGGTTTTGCTTTGCATTGCCCTAATCATAGTGATGTTGAGTGTCTTTTCATGTGCTTATTGGCCATTTGTATATCTTCTTTGGAGAAATGTTTATTCAAGACCTATGCCAATTTTTTAATTATTATTATTATTATTTTTTTGCTGCTGTTGAATTGTAGGTGTTCTCTGGATAGTCTGGATATATATTCTAAAACTGTTTGGTTATTTTGAGAGAGAGAGGGAGAGAGAGAGGCAGAGACAGAGAGAGAATGCCTGTGGGCACGGTGTGAGGAGGGGCAGAGAGAGGGTGAGAGAGAATCCTAAGCAGGCTCTGCATCGCCAGCACAGTGCCTAACATGGGGGCTCAAGTTCACGAACCGTGAGATCATGACCTGAGGTGAGGTTAACCAACCGAACCACCCAGGCGCCCCTGGATAGTCTGGATATTAATCCCTTATAAGATATGTGACTTGTTCATAGTGTGCTTTGATGCACAGAAGTTTTTCATGTTGATGAAGTCCAAATTGTCTAATTTTCTTTATGTTGCCCATGCCTTTGATGTCATATCCAACGAGTCATTGCCAAATGTAATGAAGATCTTGCCCTTTATTTTCTTCTGAGAGTTTTATAATTTTTGTTCTTACATGTCTTTGATCCATTTTGAGGTGACTTTTGTGTATGGTGAAAAGTAAGTGTCTGACTTCATTCATTTACATGCGGAAATCCGTTTTTCCTAGTACCACTTGTTGAAAAGATTGTCCTTCCCTCATTGAAAGGTCTTGACACCTTTCAAAAGGTCAAAAATCATTTGATCATATCTTCAGGGGTTTATTTCTAGAGTCTTTTCTGTTGGTTGGTCTGTTTTTTCTACCATACTGTTTTGATGACTGTAGCTTCGTTTGAAATGAGGAAGCGTGAGTCCTCCATCTGTCTTCTTCTGTTTCAAGATTGTTTTAGCTTTTTAGGGTCAACGAAAATCCCGTATGAATTTTAGGGTGAATTTTATTTTATTATTTCTTTTCTTCTGCTTTCTTTGGTTTTAATTGGCACTTCTTTTTCTAGTTTCCTAAGATGGAAGCTTGGATTATTGATTGTAGATCTTTTCTCTTTGCTAATATATGCATTTAATGTTATTATAAATGCCCCTATTGCAGTGCTGGATCTCACAAGTTTTGATAAGTTATATTTTAATTTTCATTTATTTCAAAATATTTGAGAATTTTTTTTGAGATTTCTTACTTGACTTATGTGTTATTTAGAAATGTATTGTTTAGGGGTGCCTGGGTGGCTCGGTCAGGCTTCTGACTTCAGCTCAGGTCATGATCTCGCAATTCATGAGTTCCAGCCCCATGTCGGGCTTGCTGCTGTGTGCGCTGAGCCCGCTTCAGATCCTCTGTGCCCCTTTCTCTCTACCCCTCCCCTGCTTGCTTGCTCTCTCAAAAATAAATAAACATTAAAAAAAAAAAGTGTGTTGTTTAATCTCTAGGCGTTATGGAATTTTCTAGCTATCTCTCTGTTACTGATTTCTAGTTTAATTCCATTGTGGTCTAAGAGATACATTATTTAATTTCTCTTTTAAATTTGATAAGATATGTTCAGAACCCACATTTTGGTCTGTCTTGCTGAACGTCTCATGTGACTTTGAGAAGAATGTATATTCTAATTAGATAGCCTGTAGATACCGTTTATATTCATTTGAATGATGGTGTTTTGAATTCAGCTATGTCCTTACTGATTTCTTACTGCTGATTCTGTCCATTTCTGATAGAGGGGTGTCTATTTTTTAGATTCTATACTGATCTGTTTCTTTTTTTTTCCTGTAACACATTGTCTTGATTTATAGCTTTATAGAAACTCTTGAAGTCACATAGTCTTCCATTTTTTTAAAAAATGGTTTTAGCTCTTTACTTTTTCTGCTCTTGCATATGTGTTTTAGAATCAGGTTTGCCAGTACCAATGGAAAATCCTGTTGAGATTTTGATTAGGATAGTATTGAATCTGTAGATCATTTTTGGAAAAATTGATATCTGAATATATTGAGACTTCATTCCATGAACATGGTTTATCTTTCCAATTTTAGGCTTTAAATTTTTTTTTTAACATTTTTATAGTTTTCTGCATACAAACCCTGCACATTATTACAACTAAATAGTTTGGTTTTGATGCTATTGAAAATGTTGTTTAAAACACATTAGTATTCATTCATTGTTTACTAGTTTGTAGAAAACAATTGATATTTAAATATAAATTTTGGGGGCGCCTTGGTGGCTCAGTCGGTTAGGCGTCCGACTTCAGCTCAGGTTACGATCTCGCGGTCCGTGAGTTTGAGCCCCGCGTCGGGCTCTGGGCTGATGGCTGAGAGCCTGGAGCCTGTTTCCGATCTGTGTCTCCCTCTCTCTCTGCCCCTCCCCCGTTCATGCTCTGTCTCTCTCTGTCCCAAAAATAAATAAACGTTAAAAAAAAAAAATAAATTTTGTTTCAACAAACTTGCCAAAAGTCTCTCTTTATTTTTAAGAGATTATGTTTGGAGATTCCAAACTGGAGGGCCAGTCATGTCAGCAGAGTTGTAGAGGCCACTTTTAGGCAACAGACTTGAGCAGTGGAAAACTTGTATCTTGTAAAAGGTCCCACAGTGACTGCTGGGCTGAATGCAAACAGGTTTATTAGGCAACCCACCTCAAAATAGCCATAAGCTCTAATTGACCAATGGACTACTTACAATCAGGCACAGTTACCAAAAAAGGAAAATGCTATGTGTTCTAATACCTCCTCACTGCCCCCATAACTACAACCCCCCACCACTGCCTTCTGGTAGATAGCCTCTCCTTTGCTGTCCTGCCTGCTGCTTCCTTGCAGTGTATTTAAGACACCTCTGTCATTTTTATTCTGTCTTGGGGGAACTCTTTCACTGCCCGTGCCACTGACTTCCACCTGATCTGGTTGCCCCACGAGAGCCACTAATCCTTTTTTGTTTCCAAAGTGTGTCCATTTCTTATTTTCTTTTCTTTTTCTTTTCTTCCTACTTTCTTTTGTTTTGTTGTACTTGCAAGAATTTGCAGAATGATGGTGTATACAGTGGTGACAGCAAACATACTTGCCTTGTCCTGATCTTGTGGGGAATGCTTATAGTCTTTCAACATTAATAGGATATTTTTAGGGTTAGGCTCTTATTGGACATGTTTTTTCAGGTTAAGGAAATTCTCTTCCCTGTTTGCCAGGAATATTTATCATGAACGGATGTTGAATTTTATCATGATTTTTCTGTATCTCTTGAGATGATTATATTGTTTTTCTTCTTTTTTTTCTTAATATCCTGAGCTATAATGATCTACTTTCATATCTTGAAGTAGAGTTATATTCCCAGGACAAACCTCATTTTGGCCATGATGTATTATTATCTCCTTTCTGTATTGCTATGTTTGAGTTGCTGAATTAATTTTTTAAAAATATTTTTGCATCTATATTCATGAGGGGGTATTGGCCTTAAGTTTTCTATTCTTATAAATTTTGTTGTGGCTTTTGTGTCAGGATAATGGTGGCCTCGTAAAATGATTTCTCTTGTTTTGTGGGAGGTAGAGATGGAAGTGATTATTTAGAATTACTGTTGTTTGGTTCATAAATCTTCCATATAATTTGTCGTTGAGGCTTTCTGGGCCTGCAGTTTTCTTTGTTTGAAGGTTTTAACTAAGAATTTATTTTTTTGTAATTGAGGTGTAGTTGACACACCATGTTCCATTAGTTTCAGCTGTACAACATGGTAGTTCAACGTCTTTATGTTACGTTGTGCTCACCACAAAGGTAGCTACTGTCACTTGTATGATGCTATTACAGTCCCATTGACTATGTCCCCTGTGGTATAGCTTTTATCCCTGTGACATAAGAATTTAATTCTTTACTGGATGTAGGACTATTCAGTTCATCTGTTTCTTCTTGAATGAGCTTTGGTAGTTTATATCTTTCTGGAACTGGTATTTTGTGTTCTCTCTCTGATCTATTATTTATGTATTTAGGTCAGTGTGGCATTAAGTGTATCAATTTTTTTTTTTTAATTTTTTTTTTCAACGTTTATTTATTTTTGGGACAGAGAGAGACAGAGCATGAACGGGGGAGGGGCAGAGAGAGAGGGAGACACAGAAACAGAAACAGGCTCCAGGCTCTGAGCCATCAGCCCAGAGCCTGACGTGGGGCTCGAACTCACGGACTGTGAGATTGTGACCTGGCTGAAGTCGGACGCTTAACCAACTGCGCCACCCAGGCGCCCCGATTAAGTGTATCAATTTTAATAATCTTTTTCAAATATCTAACTTTTGATTTTATTGATTTTTCTTTTGTTAGTTTTAGTTTCGTTTTGATGTTTGTTCGTTAACTTTTCTTCATTACCTTTTAAAATTTGCTTCGAGTGGGATTTCCTTTTTTACTGTTTTGTCAAGGTTGAGATTTATGTCACTGATTTGAGCCTTGTATCTTTTCTAATATAAATATTTTCTGGTATATATTTCCCTTTAAGCACCACTTCAGCTGATCCCTCAAATTTTCGTATAATGTATCTACTTGTTCATTCACTTTTAAAAGTACATCTGATTTCTTTTGTGTTCTCGTGTTTAGCTAAGAATTATTTTTAAATGTGTTTTGACATTCCCAACTTTGCTTAAAGTTTTCAGAAATCTTTCGGTTTTTGATTTATAGCTTAATTCTAGTAAGAGAACATATTTTATATAACTTTCTTTTCTTTTTTTCTTTTTTTTTTAATGTTTTATTTAGTGTTTTTGAGAGAGAAAGAGACAGAGTGCAAGCTGGGGAGGGGCAGAAAGAGAGAGGGAGACACAGATCTGAAGCAGGCTCCAGGCTCTGAGCTGTCAGCACAGAGCCCGATGCAGGGCTTGCACCCACAAACTGTGAGATCATGACCTGAGCTGAGGTCGGACGCTTAACTGACTGTGAGCCACCCAGACGCCCCTAATTTTAATTCTTTTAGATTTGTTATGATTTCTTTTATGGTCTGGAATATGATCTGCCTTGGTAAATATCCAGGTGCATTGAAAAGATTCTGTAGTTTCCATTGGAGTGTTCTGTGAGTGTCATTTAGATCAAACTTGATAGTTTTTTTTTTTTTTTTTTTTTGGTTTTCTATATTTTTGCTCTGTGTGTGTGTGTTTTGTCTCCTTGTTCTATTGATAATTAGGAATATTGAAATCTGGGGGGCACCCGGGTGGCTTAGTTGGTTGAGTGTGTGACTTCAGCTCGGGTCATGATCTCACAGTTTGTGGATTCGGGCCCCACATTGGTCTCGCTGCTGTGAGCGCAGAGCCTACTTTGGGTCCTCTGACCCCTTCTCTCTCTCCCCACCCCTGCTTGCATTCTCTCTTAAAAATAAATAAAAATTTTTAGGGATTCCTGGGTGGCTCAGTTGGTAAGCGTTCCATGTCAGCCCAGGTCGTGATCTCACAGTTCATAGGTTCAAGCCCCTGTGTCCGGCTCTGTGCTGACAGCTCAGAGCCTGGAAGCTGCTTCTAGTTCTGTGTCTCCCTCTCTATCTGCCCCTCAGCCACTCATTCTCTGTCTTTCCCTCTCTCTGTCAAAAATAAATAAACATTAAAAATATTAAAAATAAATAAAAATATTTAAAAAAGAATGTTGAAATATGATTTTATTTCTACTTTTGGTTATGGAAGACTATTGTTTTGCCTCTGTTTTTTGTTTGTTTTGGTTTTTTTGAAGTGGTATTGTTAAGGGTCTTAAGCATTTATAATTGTTATCTTGGTGAATTGACCCTTTTCTCAGTATATAATGTTGCTTTTTATCCCTGAATCCCTTTTTATTTCTTCTGAATCTGTTTTGTTAGGTATTCATCAAAGCAATAATCTCTTTTTCCTTTCCTCTGAGATTCCAATTATATGTTAGACCTTCTCATTTTGTCTTATAGGTCCCCTTGACTGTCTTCATTTGATATCAATATCTTTTCTCTTCTTTACATTAAGTAGTTTCTGTGTTCTTTTGGACTCTTATCCTTTTATCTTCAGTTTGATACTGATTGAGTTCAGTGACTTATGCAAGTTACTGTATTTTTCCTAAAATTTTCATTTGATTCTTATTTTATAGTTCCTGTATTTATACTCAGTATTTCTGTCTCTATTAATTTTAAATGTATTTACCTTTTACCCCCATGGAGCACAGTTACAGTAGTTGCTTTAAAATCTGTTGCCTAATTCCAACATCTAGATTTTACAATTGGTTTTTGTTGATGGTATGTTCATTTGAAAAGTTTTCACATTTTCCTGGATTTGTACTGAGTAATTGATGGGTTGTATCTTGGGCATTTTGATTATTATATTTTGTAAGACTCTGGGTTCTGTTCAGATTATCTGGAGAATATTTTTTGTTTCGTTTTGTTTAGGTAGGTGATCGGCAGTTTAGATTCCATCTTGCTTTCTGTATGAGTGATAGTTAAATTGCCAGGGTGGTTTTCAAACCTCTGCTGTGCTGCGTTGGTTTGTTTCATGCATACGCCATTCAGGGGTTAATCTGGAAATTGAGTTGTGTTTTCAGTTGTAGTTCAGTGCACAAGGCTTTGTGTCCATCTTGCACATATAAGACTTAGGCCTGTTCATACACAGAATGTGGGATCTTCTCCAGTGCTTTCCTTTCCAGGTTCCTCCCACACTCTTTGTCTCCCTTTTTTACTGAGGCTTTACCAAGAAAGTTGGGGTTTCTCTACAGATGAGTTATTCCTTTTTATGACCACAGAAATGGAGTTTGTGTAGGAATATTAGCCTGCCATACTGCTGTAGCTCTGTGATGGAAGCCCACCATGGGGAAAAGTTGAGAGAGAACAAGAGTAAAACAAAAGAAAAAATAAAGATTACTCTCAACCCTGTGACTTGCAGAAATGCCTTTTACCAATCTTATGGTCAGAAACACAGGGGTTTTCCTCAGTTTTTGCTGATTGAGTTCTGGCTTTGGCTTGCATGGGAGAAAAGAAATGGTACTTTCACTCCTGTTTTGGTTACTTCTTTTAAATTTTGAATTTCCTTTCCATAATGACTGTTTTTCCTTACTTTTCAGATTCCTCAGACATTTCCTTTTTGTTTTTGATATTGTCCTCTGAGTAAACTCACAGAGAGAGAAATTGGCTACAGTGGGCTTACTCTGCCCTGGTTGGTACTAAAAGTCCCAAATGCATTACACCCATCTCAAAATATTTAGTGTTGTGTAAATGTATTTATCACTCTTTGGTGATATTTTTATTGCTTGTAAGATACTGCCTTTGTGATTATAGTAAGAATACTTTAAATTCCTTTAATGTATTTAACACATTTATTTATTATTAGCATTTTAAATGTTTTATACTTTTTAACATTTTATATATTTTGTATTTAGTAATATCCATTTGTTAATGGATATTATTTTTTCAAACCATAAATATTGAGTCCTTATAAATGATATTTTTTGTATTCATGCTGTTACTTATTTAATGCTGTGTAGTTTCAAAGTAGTTTACTTTCAAATACATATGCACATACTTGTATGTTAAACAAGTTAATGTTAAACATGAATGTAATAGGCTTATAGATGCAGTTTTGCTGTGTAGCAAGTTAATCAGAAAAGAATGTTATGAACTAATTTTAAGTTATTTAGGAGAAATATGTTTTTCTTTTTATTTTTTATTTTTTTATTTTATTTATTTATTTATTATTTTTTTTTGTTTTTCTTTTTAAATACATAAACTAAGAATCATTTGCAATGAGTTATCTTACTGAATTACAATTAACACATTCTTTAAAGTTTTTTTTTATCCCCAAATATGAATTTGAAGAGTAATAGCACTATTGACAGGTTCTTATTTATTCCAGATTTTCATAGCTGCATACGTTAATGTGAAAGTGATGAATTTGAAATCTTGACAAATTAAAAAAATAATTTCAGTTAACTCAAACTAAATGAAATACTTTTTTTATCAAAGGACTAAAAAATATAACTGCAACATAGTAAATAGTATTATCATAAATAGTATTATCTGTCTTATAACTTTAGGTAGTTACCTTTTCTAAAAGTTATAACTTTACTAAGTGGAATATCTCCTTTATCTAAACGAAGTTCAAAGGCTTATGTTAGCATCCCAAATGGCCCAGTGACCGCTTGTGTAATTCCCTTCCTCCCCATTATTCCATTCTGTGTGATTGGTAAAGTACCACAGAAGTGAAGGTATGCCACTTTTTTTTTTTTAAGTTACTTTATTTATTTTTGAGGGGTGAAGGAGACTATGCGCGGGACAGTGCAAAAGAGCAGGGGAGGGGCAGAGAGGGAGAGAGAATCCCCAGCAGGCTGCGTGAGCCTGCTGTGAGCGCAGAGCCCGACTTGGGGCTTCAGCCCGTGAGCCGTGAGATCATGACCTGAGCCAAAATCAAGAGTCAGACACTCAACTGGCTGAGCCACCCAGTGGTATGTCACTTCTGAAATTAGTTCATATAAAACATTTAGCCTTTATCTTCATTTGGGTCCATGAGGAGACGCTAGCAGTATTGTCACAAGCCCATATTACGGGGAACTGAATCACATGCCAAGAGCCAGGTTGAGGGACTGAGCTTGAAAGCAGATCCTCGAGTTCAGCTGCATGGAGACCTCTTATCCTGGAGACTCTGAGCAAAAACCACTCAGCTGAGCTGCTCAGAGATTCCTGACAATCAGAAACTGTGTAACAGCAAATTTTGCTGTTTTAAGTTGCTGAGTACTGAGGCAGTTGGCTGTACAACAACAATAGGTAACTAATATAACAAAGCCTGTTTTCTCTATTTGATCAAGTTGAAAAGAAAAACTTGAGGGTAAATCAGTATTGGCAAAGTACACATCTTTGTGTCTAGTCTTTCATATTTTTAAATAGATTTATAATATAGTGCATATGTCCCTCAGGTTTTCTGTAGTGTTTGGTGAAACAGCACCATCCCTTTTTGCTCATTGTGTTTTCTGTACTATGTAGGCAGTGGCTCAGAAGTGGTTCAAGAGTAGGGGATATCAAATGTATTCATAGTTGCACTGAAGACAGGCTTTTTTTTTTTTTTTTTTTAACTGTGTCAAACACCTACCGGTGCCTGTTTTCTCCTCCTCCTCCTCCTCCTCCTCCTCCTCCTCTTCTTCACGAATTCCTTTTTAGAAGTTTTGGTGCAAACAGACATGCAAAGAAGCTCTGAAACATAAATCCTGCATATTGGAATTGGTGTTGACGTTATTATAGATATTCAATGTATTCTAGTTTTGGAAAAATAATTTTGAACAAAAGTACTTGGAGACTGTTTAACTCTTATTTTAAAAATTAATAGATGATAAACTATACTGATCTTCTAGGGTAGTTGGATTTTTAAAAATTGAGTATTTTTTTTTTTTTTTTTTTTTTAAATTTTTTTTTCAACGTTTTTTATTTATTTTTGGGACAGAGAGAGACAGAGCATGAACGGGGGAGGGGCAGAGAGAGAGGGAGACACAGAATCGGAAGCAGGCTGCAGGCTCTGAGCCATCAGCCCAGAGCCCGATGCGGGGCTCGAACTCACGGACCGCGAGATCGTGACCTGGCTGAAGTCGGACGCTTAACCGACTGCGCCACCCAGGCGCCCCAAAATTGAGTATTTTTTAATGGGATTTAAGATTCAGATGATACTTAGAAAAAACTTTACTTCTTAACTTTAATCAAACTTGTAATAAAATATATAGGTTTAAGTAGCAAGTTCACTTCCTAAAGCCAGCTAGGTAGTATTCAGAACAAGTTTGTTTTTATTTTTAGCCTCCTACGTTGCAACATGGTTGTTCTGGCAGTCACTGTTTTGATGTTTTAAGGAAGTTCAAAGAAGACTATATATACATAAGTGAAGTGTGTTTGTTTTAATTTCCTTAATTAGTTCTTCACCTTGAGGATGGAATTTTCTTTTAAATTCACTTTTACTTTTTCTTACAAAGTTTTCACACTAAATGATGAAGTTTTAAGTTTTGATGTTAAATGAAATTTTTACTATCATCCTCTTAAGGAGAAAGTAACAGGAGGCTTATTATTTTATTATTATTTTTTTAATGTTTATTTATTTTTGAGAGACAGGGAGAGACAGAATGTGAGCGGGGAGGGGCAGAGAGAGAGGGAGACACAGAATCTGAAGCAGGCTCCAGGCTCTGAGCTGTCAGCACAGAGCCTGACGTGGGGCTTGAATTCACGAGCCATGAGATCATGACCTGAGCTGAAGTCAGCCGTTCAACCAACTGAGCCACCCAGGTGCCCCACAGGAGGCTTATTATTATTGATTTACATGCTGTCTCTTTATTTTGAGGACCATCTCATTTACATTTGTTTTAGACGTTTTCTTCCAAACCTTTTGTTGATTTCTTCTACACTTTCTACTATTTTACTTTTTAATCTATGATGCCATTTTAGGAATACTGGGTTAATTTTAATACTGTTTCATCTTACTGTTCTAGTAGTTTTCTAGAACTCCTAATACTGCGTATCACAAAATGGCTGACTTGCACAACAGAGATTTATTCTCTCACCTTACTGGAGGCTAGAAGCCCAGAAATGAAGGTGTTGGCAAGGCCATGCTCCCTCTGAAGGCTCTGGGGAAGACTCCTTCCTTGCTGTCTTCCTAGCTTCTGGTGGCTGGTAGCAGTCCTTCCATTTCCATTTCTTGACTTGTGGCTGCATCCAGTTGTTGCCTTCCTTGATACATGGCCTTTTGTACTTTGTACCTGTCTATCCAAGTCTCCTTCTTCTTATGAAGGTATCATTCATTGGATTTAGGGTCCATCCGAATCCAATATAACCTCATTTTAACTTGATTACATCTGCAAAGACCTTATTTACAAATTAAGTGACATTCAGAGGTACCCGGGGTTATGAATACAACATAGCTTTTTGGGGAACACAGTTTAACTCATAGCACCTGTATTGTTTAATAATCAGTAATAAAATAAAATGTTATCATTTTTTATTTTCCTTTTCTAAGCTATAAATATTCACTATATATTTTAAGCCTTAGTTATTGTTATAGCTTAGTTATATTGGATTCTAATATCTTTCATATTGAAAATTGTAATTATGATGTTTACCATTGTGACGTATTGTTTGATTGATTTAAGTTTTAATTAGTTAATATAACAGTGCTATATTGGTCTCAGGAATTAGGTGATTCATCACTTACATACAACACGAAGTGCGCATCACAAGTGCCCTCCTTAATTAATACCCATCATCCATCTAGCCCATCTCCCATTCACCTCCCTCTGTCAACTGTCATCATTAAGAGCCTCTTGTGGTTTGTTTCCTGCTTTTCTTCCCTCGCCCTTCATATGTTGTTTTGTTTCTTAAATTCCGCCTATAAATGCAATCATATTGTATTTGTCTTTCTCCGAGTGACTTATTTCATTTAACATAATACATTCTAGCTCCATCCAAGTCATTGCAAATGGCAAGATTTCATTCTTTTTGATGGCTGAGTAATATTCCGTTTCATATATACCACATTTTCTTTATCCGTTTTTTAGTTGATGGGTATTTGGGCTCTCTCCATAGTTTGGCTGCTGTCATTGTGACTTACTTTTAAAATGTTAATGATTACGTCATTCAGAAAATTACCATAAAATAAAAAGAGACTTTCTAATTTAAATGTCATTTTGTTCTAGCTCATTATACTTACTTATATTTAATTCTCATAAAACACTGATCTGTAACCTTTGTTTATAAAGGGTTTAGTGATTAGCATAAGTGGGATTATGGGAACAATAGGTGCTCCATGAATATTTGTTGTAGATTAACTTCCGCGTGCTACGTTGTTAAGGTACAGTTCTACCACTGGATATTCTAACCTATAAATGCTATATTTGACTTGTAGACTTTTACATTCAGCTAGCCATTTTATCTCAGAATTGTGTATCTTAATTGCCTGGACAGTTATATATTAATTGAAATAGCACATGATTCCTATTAGAAAATAACATGAAAGAAATAAAGTATTACTATTTAAAACTCTTACTCTTTTATTTCAATATTGTGTGTCTTTATTTTTCTCTTAGAGGGCTAATAAATTCATTAGGGTGTAAATAACTTTTTTAATGGTTAACTTTTATTCTGAGAGTCCACATATTAAGAAATGCTCTATGGAATTCCACTCATAAGAAGTAAATTATTCACACAGAGAAAATCTCTATTCTTAGGAAGTACCATTTTTTACCTTATTTTTTTTTTTTTTTACTCCTATTACCATATTAGCATTCCTGAATGGATTTTAGAGGCATCTGGGTGGCTAGTCAGTTAGCCTCTAACTCTTGATTTTGGCTCAGGTCATGATCCCAGGGTGGTGGGTTCAAGCCCCGCATCTGGCTCCTTGCTAAGTGTGGAGTCTGCTTGGGAGTGTCTTTGTCTGTCTGTCTGTCTCTCTCTCTCTCTCTCTCTCTCTCTCTCTCTCTCCCCCCCCTTCATCCCCCTCCCTCCTTTTTCCCCCTCCCTCTCTCCTTCCCTCTGTCCCTCTCCCCTGCTCATGCTCACTCTCTCTCTCAAAAATGAAATAAAATATTTAAAAAAGATTCTAAAATTTTACTCTATCCTAATACTAGTTTTCATCCCTAAATGTACTTTGGAGTCACCCAACGAGCTTATAAAAAAAAAAAAAACAATACCTAATGGGGTGCGTGGGTGACTCAGTCGTTAACTCTTAGTGTTGGCTCAGGTCATGATCTTATGGTTTGTGGGTTCGAGCCCTGTGTTGGGCTCTGCACTGACAGTTTGGAGCCTGCTTGGGTTTCCCTCCCTCCCTCCCTCTCTCAAAATAAATAAATAAATAGACCTAAAAAAATTTAAAACACAATAATACCTGGACCCTAACTGGGTATTGTTCAGGATGGGACATTGGTGTCCACTGAAAAGATGGATAGGAAGATTTTTGTTGTTATCATTAATGTTTATTATTAGTTGTGATGTGCAACCAGTATTGTAACCAATATTTTGAAAATCTATTTTCTTTGTGTATTCTATTGTCTATGAAGACATTTTTGTTTAAAAACAATATGATGAGGGCACCTGGGTGGCTCAGTCAGTTGCACGTCTGGCTCTTGATTTTGGCTCAGGTCATGATCCTCATGGTCATGATCAAGCCCCCTTTCAGGCTTTGCACTGGGCATGGAGCCTCTCTCTTACTTTCCTTCTGCCCCTCCCCTGCTCACCTGCATATGTGCCCTTTCTTTCTCTCTCTTTTGTAAATAAATAAAATATGATATGATATGATATGATAATGATAGATGCTCTGGTACCTTACAAGACAACAGCTCACCTTTCTGTTTCTGCTTTCAGATCTGACTTGCTCTAATTAGCTTGCCATTACTTAATCATGATAAATCTCAGTATATACCATTGGAATAGACTGAATATCAAATATTGAAACAAATATTTAAAGTTTAGCTAAATAATTTAGTAACATTACTTTAAAATTTTTTTTTTCAACGTTTATTTATTTTTTTGGGACAGAGAGAGACAGAGCCTGAACGGGGGAGGGGCAGAGAGAGAGGGAGACACAGAATCGGAAACAGGCTCCAGTAACATTACTTTAAACATACTCATATCATGTAACTGAGTTCCTATATAAAATTGAAAAATCATGAAATTCTTTTTTTTTTTTTTAATGTTTATTTGAAAGGGAGCATGAGTGAGTGAGGGGTAGAGAGGGAAAGGAAGAATCCCATGTAGGCTCCACACTCAGCACAGAGCCCAACTCGGGGCTCAATCCCATGACCATGAGATCTTGACCTGAGCTGAAATCAAGAGTGAGACGTTTAGCCAATTGAGCCACCCAGGTGCCCCTAAATCATGGAATTCTCACTTGAAAGATAAAATAAGAACTGCTTCTAGGTAGTTTAAATGGCATTTGTATTCTGATATATGTAATATATATAAGACTGTGTGTGTGTGTGTGTGTGTGTGTGTGTGTGTGTGTGTGTGTGTGTAGGAGTGGGTGACTATATGACTCCTCTTCCAACCTGTGACACTTTTGAAAAACACACACACGCACACACCATTTTTTTTAAAGTAGGCTCCATGCCCAAGGTGGGGCTTGAACTCACAATCCTGACATCTGGAGTCACATGCTCTACCCAGTGAGCCAACCAAGTACCCTCCCCCCACCCACACACACTGTTTAAAGAATACTAAAACAAATACACATGTATCTCCATATTGCTTGTTTTACCCCTGTCTTTTATGCCTTAGATATGGGATCATGTTACTTCTCAGCATACACTGATTTTCTGTTGTTTTCTGACTTTGAAACTATGCTCTCGGTTTCAGTATATTGTTTTATTATGCAGTCATGCAGTTTAAACAGTATTGGTCCTCATAAACTAAAATGCTTTGGAATAGTATGAAAAGGCAACTGTAGAAATAAGCTAACTTTCTAGTTTATAGAAGCATTTGCTAATGCATTGTTTAATTCTTTTTATTTTTATTTGTCCTTTACTCTTAGTGAAGCTATGGTCTACCAACCTAGACAACTCAGTGGCAAGCATTGAGGCGAAGGCTAACGTGTGCTGTGTTAAATTCAGCCCCTCTTCTAGATACCATTTGGCTTTCGGCTGTGCAGGTAAGAAATTAGAGCAGTTTTATCTTCCTTTGATGTTGGTTGAGTATTGTGGCTAGGATAAAAGACCGTATTTTAAAATGAATAACTTTCCTTATAGGTTTACATTTTGTTTTTGTTATTAGACTCTAAGTTAGAAGTATGCATTGTGCCATCATTACTCATTTATTGCTGTGCTTTAATTTCAGTATTCTGTCACCCACGTTTAATACATAAAGTTGGGTTTGTTGATTCTTTTTGTTCCTCTAAGTCTTTGTATGCATGAACTAATGCTTATTCACAAACTTAGGTCATAATGATGTTTAAATGATTAAGTTATATTGTATAGACACAGGAATCCATTTTTAATTAAAGGAAATCTGTTCATTTGTTCAACAGTTTTGTGTGTATACATACACACACACGCATGCACACACACACGTACTGTGCACAAAGCACCCATATAGGGATAGTGAATAAGATAAAATCTTGTATCATGGAATGCATGGTAACACAGGAAGTACTCAAAAGCATGTTAGCTGTTAATATCATAGCAAAGAATTTTTTGATAACATCTTTTTCTTAGCTAGGGTGACCAACTGTCTGGCTTTGCCAGCCCTAGTTTATACTTATACTGTTATAATTAATATTAGTGCCTTCTTTTAATTTTCAGAAGTGTGATGGATTGGAAGATAAATCATTGCCTTACTCCTTTGTCTTTTGTATCTGCCCCCCCCCCTTAAATATTTGCTAAAACAAAACACCTATAATTTAACTTCTGCATTAGGAAATCTTGATTTTTTTTATTGATAATTTCAGTTTTTTTTTTAATAAAGATGAGCTTAGCACCGTATCATGAACACAGAATCACCCTTTAAAAAAAAGAAAAGCACAATTTAAATCTTATTTATGATACCTTTTCCTTATTTCCACTTATTATGTATTCACTTATATACTGACATAATTTCATTATTAGATTCTAGTAAGTTATGGTCTAACATGTATATGTAGGTAGAATTCTCTATTAGCATACAGAATTTTCCTTGTTAAATCCTTTTTCTACCACTGATTATGCAAGTTGGTTAACTCATCTCCCCAAGTCTCTTGGACTTAAAATGGAGATAGTCCTATCTTATGGGGATTATGAAAGGAAGATGGTATATGTAAAGCTCTTACAAGATGGTACTCAATAATTGTTATTTTCATTTTTAATATTTTATCATGCATTTATTGAAAAGTTTTACTGTTATCTTATATTTTATATATACATTAACCATTGGCCGTAATTTATGACTAGAAGTTTTTATCAATATTTAGTATGTACAGATGCCAGATATGAACATTTTCAAATGTTTTCCTTCCTGGTAAAGGGAAACCTACCTTATTTTATTATTTAATTTAATTAATTAATTATTTTTTTTTTTAAAGAGAAAGTGGCACCCCCCCTTTTTTTAAATTTTTATTTATTTTTGAGAGACAGAAAGGAGGGGGGAGAGAGAGAGACAGAGTGTGAGTAGGGGGAGGGCAGAGAGAGAGGGAGACACAGAATCTGAAGCAGGCTCCAGGCTCAGAGCTGTCAGCACAGAGCATGACGTGAGGCTCGAACTCATGAACCACAAGATCATGACCTGAGCCAGATTTGGACGCTTAGCCGACTGAGCCACCCAGGTGTCCCTATTATTTTATTTTATTTTTTAAAGTTTATTTATGTAAGTGGTCTCTACACCCAATGTGGGGTCAAACTCACAACCTTGAGATGAAGGATTGCATGCTCTTCTCACTGAGCCAACCAGGTGTTCCTAGGGAAACCTACATTCATTCATTCACATCCAAGTTAGTTAGCATATAGTGCAACAATGATTTCAGGAGTAGATTCCTTAATGCCCCTTACCCATTTAGCCCACCCTCCTCCCACAACCCGTCCAGCAACTGTTTTTTCTCCTTAAGAGTCTCTTACGTTTTGTCCCCTTCCCTGTTATATATTTTTTTGCTTCCTTTCTTTTATGCTCATCTGTTTTGTATCTTAAATTCCTCATGAGTGCAGTCATATGATATTTGCCTTTCTCTGACTAATTTCACTTCACATGATACCCTCTAGTTCCATCCACATAGTTGCAAATGGCAAGATTTCATTCTTTTTGATTGCCGAGGAATACTCCATTGCGCGCGTGCATGCGGACGTGCGTGTACACACCACATCTTCTTTATCCATTCATCCATCGATGGGCATTTGTGCTCTTTCCATACTTTGGCTGTTGTTGATAGTACTGCTATACAGGTTGTGGTGCGTGTGCCCCTTAGAAACAGCATACCTGTATTAGGGAAACCTGCTTTTAAAAATGCTTTGCTATCTGGCAGGCAGTTTGCTCCTACTGTTTTAAAATTTCATGTAGTTCTTACTTAATTTTTGCATTTAATTTTCCATGTATGCTTTAAGATTTATATTTTTCCAATTCTAGAAAAATTCTTTTGGGATTCTCTTCTGAATTACATTGTATTTACTTGTTAATTTTGGAACCACTGGCCTTATTAAGATAGTATATCTTCCCACATAGTTAGAAGGGGTATTTTTCTGTTTGTTTGGATTATTTTCTATCCTACAGTGAGATTTTATAGTTTATTTCATTTAGGCTTAAGGTTTTTCTGGTTAACTTTTTTCTATGTATATTATAATTTTGGTACCATTTTGTTTTTTTATTTTATTTTTTAACAGTTTATTTGTTTTTGAGAGAGAGGGAGTGTGAGCAGGGGAGGGGCAGGGAGAGAGGGAGACACAGAATCTGAAGCGGGCTTCAGGCTCTGAGCTGTTAGTACAGAGCCTGATGCGGGGCTTGAACTCACGAACTATGAAATCATGACCTGAGCCGAAGTCAGACGCTTAACTGGTGGAACCACTCAGGCGCCCCAGTTTTTTGTTACTGTTTTAAATAAAATACTTTTTCCATTCCTTATTTTTAAGTACTGTTTCTAAGAGTAGATAGAAACTTTTGATATTTGGGTATTTGTATTATATTTAGGCACCTATTAAATTTTTTTTAATTAAATCTAGTACCTGTTTAGTACAGTCTTTGAGCTATCCATTTATACTTGATAGTAACCAAATGATACAATGATACAAATACAACGGTATTTGTATTTCTTCTTTTTCAATGATTTATTGTATTCTCTTCTTACAAGGCAGTATTACATGATAACAGTGATAGTTCTTTTCTCCTCTATTTCACTTAGTTGACTGGGCTTCAGTCTTTTACTTTTAAGGGTATCCACTTTTGGAAAGTAATCTTTATTAAATTCAAATAATTCATTTTACTGTTTCTTGGGAACAACTTAGTATTTTATCAAATGCTTTTTTAGTCACAGTCGATAAACTCATATGGTTTAATAGGTTGACGTAATGGATGATGCATTTACGTTTTCTGATATTGGATTATATTTGTATTTCTAGAATAAACCTTGCTTTAGCATAATGTGGAATTCTTTTGGCATATTGCTGCATTTATTGCTGGTATTTTTACACATGCAATCATAAATTGGTATATAGTTCGCTGTGTTTTTTCTTAACCATTTTAATCATTGTTTTATAATTCCTGGTATACAAGTCTTGAACTTGCCCTATTAAATTTATTCCCGAGTATGTTATTACTTTTATTTTTTTGATACTTTTTTCAAACATTTTTATTTAAATTCCAGTTAACATACAGTATTTTATTACTTTAAATATATTGTGAATGGAATTGTTTTCTTAATTTTATTTTTAAATTTTGTTTGTTGCTAGAGCACAGAAATACAATTAATTTTTGCATATTGATCTTGCATCCTGCAATTGTACTGCTCTTTTGTATTTTTTTCTCTTAGTTTTATTGTGGATTTTTTTGGGATTTTCTACATTTGGGATTCATGCTATCTATGGATTAAAGTAATTTTATTTCTTCCTTTACTATGTTAATGTCTTTTTGCTTATTTGCATGAGCTTCAAGCTCATGTACAATGTTGAATGGAAGTGGCAGAAGGACTTCCTTACCTTATAGGAAAGTATTCAGTCCGTCACAATTAGGTATGATATTTGCTGGGAGATTTTTGTAGGTACCCTTTATCAAGTTGATTAGTTTTCTATTCCTAGTTTGCTAAGAGTGTTTATTATGAATGAGTTTTAGATTTTGTCAAATGTTTTTTCTCTGTCTACTGAGATGATCTTGTAGTTTATGTCCTTAATTTAATAATATGTAATAGTTCATTATTGTTATTTTTGTCTTGAATGTTAAACCACCCTTCCATTCCTGGGAAAAAAATCTCTCATAGCTGTAGTGTAAAATCCTTTTTATATGTTGCAGGATTGAGCTTGCTAATATTTTAAGTGTTTTTTGGATATCCGTAACTTTCTTGTGATGTTTTGTGGCTTTAATAGCGAAGAACTGTTGGCCTTATAGAATGAGTTGGGAAGTGTTTATTTGTTTACTGAATAAGTTTGTAAAGCTTTGGTATTATTTTTTCTTTAAATATTTGATGAAATTTATCAGTGAAAACCATCTGGACTTAGACTCCATGAGAATATTTTAAATTCCTAATTTAATTTCTTCTTACGAGTTTATTCAGATTTTCTCTTTTTCTCTTTCTTCTTGAAGTCATTTTTGGTAGTTGTGTTTCTAGGAATTTGTATGTTCAGTTTTTCTAATTTGTTGTGATAAAGGTGTTCATAATGTTCTCTTATAGTCCTTTTCATTTCTGTAGTTTAATTTCTGTAATTCTGTAGTAATGTCCCTTCTTTGATTTCTAACTGGTCATTTGTGTCTTCTCTCTTTTTTCTTTTTGGTAGGTCTAGTTTAATATTTGTCAGTTTATTTCAAGTGGTGTGTGTGTGTGTGTGTGTGTGTGTGTGTGTGTGTGTGTGTGTGTGTGTATGAGAGATGCTTCACGCCAGAATACCATATATTTCCACTGTTCTTAATGTTGTTAACTAAACTTACTTGTTGGAAGGGTTAGAGATCTGTAGGCTAAGCCTCTTATTGGGAGACCGGGAGAGCTGTTCTTTTTTTCTCATCTAATCGAGATCAGAATCTTTTGAGTTCATGAATGTTATGCCATTGCTATAATCAAGGGATCAGAAATCTTTCAGTGTAACTAATAAAAGCTGGAGACTGGATATTGTAATATTATATCAGAAAACCTTCACATATTTACAGTGATGCTCATTGCAACAGAAATATCCAAAGCAGAATGATTACCGACTTGCTACCTTTCACATCTTACATAAGTGCATCCTAGTGCTGAAAACTAATTCACATCTGGAAGCACAACTACAAGAGGATCTGGGCAATGTAGTTATAACATTCCATCCTCCGTAGGCTTAAAAAAGATGGTGGGAATAGATGCCGATGTCATTGGCTCTATCCAGCACAATGCAGTTTCATATGACTGTAAGGAGTTATTTTTTCTGGCGTTGAAATAGGTGTTTAGTATCTGAGCAAGGCGTTAATGAATCCAGCAGTCCTTACTTTTTCAGTGCCTTTAATGTATTTTTTACTGATTGAAACATGCTTTTAATCTTAAAAGCTTGTATTACTGGAAAACAGTGACTGATGTTGCCTCATTTTCATTTAGAATTGTAGCATTTGTTAGAATATAGACTATTATCCAAATGTTTCTCTTTAAACTGTGAAACATCACTTTAGCCGTATCGTTTATTTTACCACTGAGAGAAGTACAGAGTCACATTCATGAGATTGCTTAATAAATATCATTTGTGATGATGAATTTGACATTAGAAGTGGGCTGTACATTTTTAAACATTGCTTTTGAAGTTGCCAGAAATAGATAATGAGTAAGTACGCTACTCACCAACTACATTTTTACTCCCCTGTTGCAAAGGCACTGTGGATCCTACTTGGGTAGTGATGCATTGTGCTAATTCTAAGACGGTTCCCTGCCTGTCTTCATTTAGAGCTTATATTTCTATTTGGTACAAGTAATATATTTTTCTCTTTTACTTCATCATTTTGCTCTTTTACCTTTTATCATATTATAGAAAGATGTCTAGTTTGTTGTGTTTTTTTTTAATGGAGAATATAGCATGAGAAATTTCTTGTGGTATACTAAATATTCACAAGTATTTCTTTTAAAATATCAAGTCCTAAGTCATGGTCCCGCTTGAAAATAGTAGACTAGGAATTTTAAACTACTTTTTTGTGGTTGATATTGAGAACATACTTTGAATCTTATTTTACACTATTTAAAACTCTTTTAAGCACTGAGATTATCTGAAGCGTGTTTTTTACCAGAAGAGAGGATAATATTAAAAAAAAATTTTTTTTAACGTTTTTATTTATTTTTGAGAGAGAGACAAAAAGCACAAGCAGGGGAGGGGCAGAGAGAAAGGGATACAGAATCTGAAGCAGGCTCCAAGCTCTGCGCTGTCAGCATACAGTGCGATGCAGGGGTCGAACTCGTGAACCACAAGATCGTGACCTCAGCTGAAGTCGGACACTTAACCGACTAAGCCACCCAGGTGCCACATTTTTAATGTATAGATGAAAGTGTTTATTAATTGTCTATTACTTGATTACTACATGATATTTTCTTATTGAGTATAAAAAGGTAGAAAAACTATTTTTCTCCAATCTATCTTCTCTAAAGCCAGTTTGGGATAGCATTGCAAGATTAAAGTAAGTTGAACTCATAGCAGTCTGTGGTTTTAAGAGATCATCAGAGTTGCTTGCATACTAACCTGAAGTGTCTCGCAGTTTTTTAAACTGTAATTAGTATAACAGATAGGAAATATATATACTCTTAAGGCATCCTTTTTAAAGTAATAATAGTTTTTTTCCCCCCTAGAAATTAGTGATATAAATCCATTTACCATAAATAGTAAGGTTACTATTCCGATTTAGGAGTGGCATTTGTGCGAATAATATATTCACTGGGAAGGTATACTGTTCGGAACAAACAGGAATTCTGAAATATCTTATTTAACTCTGTTGTCAATAAACAATTTTAGTTTTGGTTACTGTAAAGTCTTTGTTACTCTCAATAAGCTAAATAGTTCATATGCATAAACATACCGTTTGTTTTCCATAAAGAAATGCTTTGTTTTCCATACTCAAGATGAGCCCAGAATATAAGTGGGAAGTTTGAGAGGAAATCCAAGTGGCTAATGAGCATATGAACATATGTCTAACTTCACTAACAATAGGGAAATTCAAGTAAAAACAATCAGGTAACATTTCCCATTTACTGTATAGTCCAAAATTAAAGATTACTGTTAGCATAAAAAGAATAGAGTAAGTTTAACCATAAAAAATCGTCCCTATTCAAATATTTTTGACCTACAAAAACACCAATTTCATATGATTCAACCAAGAAAAAGATGTTCCTTACAGCATTGCCTAATTTAAAAAAGTTCATCAATAAGAAAACAATATATATGATATAGTCATACAACGTAGTAAAATATTGTTTTCTTATTTTTGATACTTTGTAGTTTTTGTGATTGGCATAATAACTCAGTCTTCAAAAGGAAAAGATAACCTTTGTTTTTTGTTTTGTTGTTCTTGATAATTTATTTTTAAATACCTACATATTACTTCCCTTACTGTGAAACTTTCAGTTGCTTCTTATTACTTAAAGAATAAATATAGATTCCTTTGCTTCCGTTCCAAACCCTCCATGATCGGCTTCAGTATTCCTTATATTTCACTCATGTCGTTTACTCTGAAATTTTTCACTCAGAATTTTTATAAAGATTCTTCCACGCAGATTTCTTGAGTCTGAGTAAAGCTGTCTGAGGCTATCTGATATATACATCTTCAGTGCTTATAATTGATGTGATCAGGGGCCCCTGGGTGGCTCAGTCAGTTAAGCATCTGACTTGGACTCAGGTCATGATCTTGCTATTTGTGAGTATGAGCCCCACGTCGGGCTCTGTGAGGACAGGTCAGACTGGAGCCTGCTTCAGATTCTGTGTCTCCCTCTCTCTCTCTGCCTTCCCCTGCTCACGCTCTGTCTCTGTCTCTCTCAATAAAGAATAAAACAATTTTTAAAAATTGATGTAATCCTTTAAAACTTGTGTATATTTAATTGTACAAATAGTACAAGATTATATCCTCACTCTCAACTTTCATATGTTACACATAAAGCTTAAGTTCTTCTTCACTAAGCCTCCTTACACTGCCTCTTTAGATGTACTGTTCTTAACAGTTTTACAGGTATCTCTCCACAGAGAGATAGATACAGCATTTCTTGAGGAGGAGGCCACTAAGCATTTTTTTATAGTACTTTTCTTTCTTTATTTTATAGTATTTCTTCTTTCTTTAAATTAGGGCTGAATCTAAAAGATGGACCTCTATGCTCTAGATCTCCATTCTATTGCCCCCACCCCAAAGTATAATTAATTCCTTTCAATTTAAGAAGCCAGTGTTTAAAGTGGTATGAAACCTAATTTAATTCATTTTTTAGAGTTAACATGGAGAAACTTGAGTAAGGTAGGTGTGTAAGTGCTTGAGGTGTCTTTTATTGTAATTTCCCATGTTATTTAAGTAATGGGAAAAGGTTTAGGCTTGCTAGGTTTATAAATATGCCTTGTCCTTTATTTTATACAGCAGCTGCCAGTGGGGATGATGTCTTTTCCTTCATAGTTAAATAAATTAAATTTCTGAATATTTAACAAATTTGGATTTAGTGTTATAGCATTCATGAACAGTAAGTAGTATAAAAATAATAGGGCGAAAATGAATATTAAAGACATTTTATTTTCAACTTTGCAAGTAACTTGAGTGAACTCAAATGGGAGTGGCATGCATAAAGCCAATACTATTAAAAAACAAAGTATTCTATTACTTAGTCATGCAGTGTACTTTTGGGGATGCTAGAGTCTAAAAACAACTTTGAACCACCTAGTAGATCATTACTTTTTTTTTTTTTTAATTTTTAAAAGTTTATTTATTTTGAGAGAGACAGAGACTGTGCAAGTGGGGGAGGGGCAGAGAGAGAGTCCCAAGCAGGCTCTGCACCACGAGCGCAGGTCCAGATGTGGGGCTTGATCCCACGAAGATGTGAGCTCATGACCTGAGCTGAAACCAAGAGTTGGATGCTTAATCAACTGAGCCATCCAGGCGTCCCTAGTAAAATTTTCACCTATTTATGTTTCTTGCCTTCCAGCCTGTAAGTAGCACTGTAGCTACAAGATATTTTTAAAAACAGACTGCAAAGGAAATTTTGTATTTATATTAAATGCAGTGAGATATTTAAAGTTAGGCGTCTGTTCAGCTGTTACTAATTTAATAGATGCGATCATTCAGTTTTTTTTTTTAATTTTTTTAACGTTTATTTATTTTTGAGACAGAGACAGAGCATGAACAGGGGAGGGGCAGAGAGAGAGAGGGAGTCACAGAATCTGAAACAGGCTCCAGGCTGTGAGCT
Source organism: Felis catus (assembly GCF_018350175.1). Taxonomy (NCBI): domain Eukaryota; kingdom Metazoa; phylum Chordata; class Mammalia; order Carnivora; family Felidae; genus Felis; species Felis catus. The sequence goes on along the minus strand of NC_058384.1, from coordinate 17,836,595 downwards.
GTCAGCACAGAGCCCGACGCAGGGCTCAAATTCACGGACCGTGAGATCATGACCTGAGCTGAAGTCGGACTCTTAACTGACCGAGCCACCCAGGCGCCCCAACGATCATTCAGTTTTTGAAACCTAGTATTGAGTAAGCACTACACACACTTGGGAAGTATGAAATACATGATGTAATTCCTCAGGGAGCTAACAAATAATAGAACCAAAGTACAAAATCCAAACTGTTACTGTGGCAAGGTGGAAGGAGTAGAATATTTGGTTAATCCAAGAGAACAGGAAAGTAGGAAAGTAGCATCAAATATTTGGGGTAATTAGAAGGGGTAATTAAAAAAGAAAATAAGCTGATAGAACTGCAGATATATCTAAAAGTAAATGGAAATGTCTAATTTGTTCCAAGTAAAAGGGATTAAGAGGCTAGTTAAAATGTTCAAAATGTAATAATGTACTCTTTACAGGAGACACTCAGAAACAAGGTTAAAGCATGGTAAATAAAAAGTTTTATTTTGGCAAAGGATTGATAGATTAGTGGAACAGAACCAGCAACAGGCTTACAAACGTATGGACATTTGATACCTGGCAAAGGTGGCTGTTTGGAAAATACAGAATTTTTGGACTCTGACAGTTGTTACGGGAATTTTTGCTCTACCGCATGTAATACACAAAGTCAATTCCAGTTGATAAAATTACCTAAATATGAACAGTAAGACTTCTAAAGTATTTAGAAGATAATATGTAAGAAAATATTTTCATGATCTTGTGGTAAGGAAGGCTTTAAGACACAGAAGTATAAACCATAAATGAAAGGTGATTAAATTTATCTCCAATAAAATTTAAAGCAAAAGTCATTAATTGGCAGAAGATAACACCTACAATGACAAGGTATTAGTATCCAGATTTCATGAAGAACTCTTTGAAATAAATTATAAGAAAATGATAAATACACCCTACAGCTTTGCTACTCAGAGTGTTGTGTGCACAGCAGTTAGCATCAATATCACTTAGGAGCTTGATAAGAAATGCAAATTCTAGCACCCTAACCAAGACCTACTGAATCAAAGTATGCATTGTTCCTTATTCTTAATTTCTGATGGACTCTAGGAACCTTTTTTTTTTTTATTAACAGTCTCCCCAAATGAATTTTACGCACTCCAAAGTCTGAGAATCCTTGCCTTAGAGAAATACATACATATATATATATACATATATATATATGTATGTATTTATTTATTTTTATTTTTTTTAATGTTTATTTCTGAGACAGAGACAGAGCATGAGTGGGGGAGAGGCAGAGACAGAGAGGGAGACACAGAATCCGAAGCAGGCTCCGAGCTGTCAGCACAGAGCCTGACGCGGGGCTCGAACTCACAGACCGTGAGATCATGACCTGAGCCAAAGTCGGTCATTCAACCGACTGAGCCACCCAGGCTCCCCGAGAAATACGTATTTAAATAATGTATGTAATGGCATTGTTTGCACATTCATACTGTGAAACATTCAGCAGTGAGAATGAAATGCAGCTCCATGAATCCATATGGATGAATAATAAGCAAATAGGTTGAATGAAAGGAAGTCACAGAAGAATGTACAGTGTAATTCTATTTACAACGTGCAAAACAAACTGTTGTTTAGGAATATATTCATCCACTGCAGGAATATAAAATTCAACCATAAAGAAGAGAAAGGGAAATAATTATTATATCTTTAAGTATAGTGCTTACCTGTCAGATGGAGAAGAAATATGATTGCCAGGAGGCTTTTAAAATTTGGGAATGTTTGTATTTGTAACCAGTTTACTAGTTACGAGGTTGAAACTTCACATATGTTGTATAGACTCTTCTGTATGCAGGCTATTTTTCCAAGTCACAAAGAAAGTTTTTTAAAAAGTTGTAAAAAATGTAAACTAATTCAAACAATGTAAAAAAATTTAGCATATAGACATTTATAGAAAGTACCATTAAATAGTTTCTTTTCTTGGTGACTTTTAAGATATTTCCATGGAAACTTCTTAAAGTTGACTGATGTTTTGGCAGCTATAAGTGAACAGATACACTAGTCTCTCGCAAGTTTTTCTTTGTGAAAGATTGAGACTTCATCAAAACGATTCAGTTTTTGTTGTTTTCATTCCCAGTAGTTCACTAAGGTTTTAGATTGAGCTATATCATTTATGTTTTTTTTTTTTTGTAAGCACCTACAGTTAGCATGAGTTATATTTAAGGAAATTATTTGAATAAGCCCGATGCCAGAGTAAAACAAGATTACCATTGAGTATTCAAATATGGATTTGATAGGGGAGGAAGGTTTTTACATCCTGTTATGTGATTTACTGAAAGGGTTCCAGAAAATGTGTTTTTCCTCATTGAGGTTTTAAAAAATTGACTTCTAAGTGTGGCTTACTATTATATATTCTAGATTATTGAAAATTGGTCATATGCAATACCTTAAATATTTTGGAAAACTCATGTTAGAAAATTGAAATCCTTTTTCTGAATTTAAACATTTATTTGGTGTTTTCACGTTGTTTGCAAGGTTAGATTTTTTTAAATATTCTTAACACAGGAGAGTGATGAATCATAATTTACAGATTATTTCTTGAGAAAATTAGAATGAAGATCTAAGAAGATACTGTGTATTATAAAGGGCTGCTGCAGAAAATATAAAATTTAGCCACTAGTATCTGAGTTACAGGTATTTCTTAGACACTGTGTTTAAAATATTATCTTAATGGACTAAATTGAATTAAATCACATGTGACCAGATTCCCCCTACCCCTAGCTTAAAATAGAATGTATAGATTGCCATGTCAGTATTATAAGCCAGGAACTTGAAAGCTTGTCTAAGCCAGCTTTCTTTCCATTGATTGATGATTATCTCATCTTTTTGTTACCTTCAGTGCATAAATACAGTGCTAGCACCTGTTAATACTTCTTCCATTAGTGGTTCTGAATTAATTTTAAGGTGTATAAACCACATTATAGATTCTACTAATTTTAACAACAGAGCCAAATTAATTAGTCTTCTTTTAATCAATATTAAGCTATTGTACGATACTGAAAGATAGGTTTTAGATTTTAATGTTGATAGTAAATTGCATTAATGGTCTCAATTCTTCACCCCTCCCTGTATCTATGTGCTTTGCCATAAAATAGTGCTTTCTGCTGTGGGAAACACCCACCTTTGACTCTGTGTTTGACCAGTGACTTGCCTTGGCCCCTTTGCCATTACCATGAGGAGAACATGCTCAAGCCAGCTGCTGGTCCGGGGGCAGAAGGAGGGTGGGGTGGCGGGGGAAGACAGTTGGAGCAGTACCTGCTTATTAACCCAGCCAAATCGTTCAACCTCCAGACACACAAACAAGCTGAACTGAAATCAGCCAACTCTAAGCTATCCTTATTTGTTGAGAATAAATGAAGGTTTTATGCTACTGCATTCTGGAATATTTATTACACAGCAGTTCTGTGGCAGTGGCTGATTAATACACTTTCTATGAAGTTGTATGGCATCGAGGGAATAAAGGCCTTTTACATAATTATCAAGGCTCTAACCATCTTCTGTCTATAAAAAATCATTACATATAGAGTGGCAGTATACACGTAGCCTATTGTATTACCTTCACCGGCTTCCACTTGTCTGAAAGTACAGGAAAAATCAACATAAAATCACTGTAGTACCTTTATACACATGCTTTAAAAAAATCTTCATGTGTGGAAAGATACACTTAAATACTTGGTATGTAATGTAAAACAGAAGCTTTCAACCTGGAGTAAGAACATCCTGAAGGAACACTGGAAGTATTTCAAATGTGTGTAGAAACTTAACAGATTTAAGAAGATTCAGTTTTAGATCCCCAAATTTCATGTGCCAGTTGATATACCTGACATTGACATGTGAGGTGTCATGCCTGTTGTCCTTTTGACTTCAACTTTTACGATAGCTTTTTTCCTGTTTTCCAAGGGAAAAGCATATGTCACATCCTCATGAATTGTAATATGGTACATTGTTCCAGGCTGTAAAAACCTCAGGATTATCAAAGGGATGATTCAAAATGTCATTATTAGAGTAACTTTCTATCATTTTTTCTCTTATAGATATTTCTATTAAGAGTGAAACATGGCATTAAAGAAAGTATATTTTATACTGTGTTATAGTGCTTTTACTTTAGATGTTGGTTGAGTGCAGCAATGGAAGTAGAAAAGTATGCATTGTTCCTTATTCTTAAGTATCACTGGGGGAAGCAAAGCTGAGAGCTTATTAGCACCAGGTTTTGAATGTGGACCTTCTTATTCCTTTGGGCAATAAACTTTGCACCCTGTTTATACATTTATCTGTCATAGCATCAGAATTCAGAAAAACAGTGTGGTATTACAGGGATGCATATTAACACTTCAATTTGAATTCAAAAAGATAACCTGGCAGAATAAATCTAGTTGTTTTTAATATGTAAGCTGACAAACTAAATCTACCCTGTCAGGTTTTGACAAAAATACATTTAAATCGTAAAATAACACAAAAGCACAAAGCGAAATAGTGCACCCAAAACACTTTGTAGGCTAAACTATATTAAAATTGCAGTATTTGGAGTTTTTGCAACCTTTCTGAGACTATGGCAGTAACAGGTGTAATTTTTTTTAGTTTTGAGAGCGGATGAGCGTGCACACACACACACATGCGTGCGAGAGTGGGGAAGGGGCAGAGAGAGACGGGGAGAGAGAGAGAATCCCAAGCAGGCTCTGCACTGGCATCCAGGACCTCTATATGGGGCTCAAACTCATGAACTGTGAGATCATGACCTGAGCGGAAATCAAGAGTCAGACGCTTAACTGACTGAGCCACCCAGGCACCACAATAACAGGTATAATTAATACTGATCCACACTCCCAATATCTGCAGTGTGAAAATCCAGAAAGCTTTGAATACCAGAAATTCATTGCTCATTTGATGACATCAGATCTAGAACAGATACACACACACACACACACACACACACACACACACACACACACACACACCTTAGTATAATTTTTCGTAAGTTTTCCAGCAGTAATAGTAATATATTTGATTACAGGATGCTGACATAAACCTTAATGGGAGTGGTACATAATATGAAGCATATTTCCTGTCAAAATCAGAAAAATTCAGTATTGTAATACTTATCTGCTCCAACTACTTGGGATAAAGGATTAGGGTCCTGTATATTTGATTTGATACCGGTAAAAGCATTTGAGTGTTTTGCAGAAATTGTGATTTTCAGTTACTCTTAATTACCAAGTAACAAGGTTATAAATTTTGCATTCAGTAAAATTGAAGGATGGTCTAATCAAAATAATAAATCATTAAAAGGTTTTTTTTGACGATAGATTACTATGAGATTTTTGGCATAAATTTGGGATTTAAAAAATTGAGAAAAATTTCCATTTCTATGACATATCTATAGAAATAAATGAACCTGAGGAATAGAATTAATGCTGGACAATAAGAATAGAATTCTGAGAGTGTATAATATTTATTTACAGTTACCAGAACAAAATGGGGAGAGAGGGCACAGGGAGAGGGGATGCCACAACCCCGTTTTGAAAATATACATTTCCAATAAAATGTTACTTTTGTTTAATAATACAGTTGTCAAAGTGTGTTGTATTATTTATCAATTGTGTGCAACTAATAATTTTAATGATAATTCATATGGAAAGAATTTCTTACAGTTAGAGCATTTTGGTCACAGGAAATGAGGTTAATGTTCATTTTTTTTCCAGAGAAGAGAGAATAAGTAAGATAGTATAAAAAGCATGAAATCAGTTGGATAAATTTTACTTTGCAAGGAGAATGTCTATGTACTTTCAAGGAAAAGAGTATGTAAAGTTTTCCATTATTAAAGAATAGCTTATTCATGTATTTTTTAAAGGATGATGTTGAACATCAAATCACTGTGGTATTTAGATTTCATTAGGTACACTAAATTTATATTATAAAATGTCACCACATAAATATATTATAAATGACAACTCTTGCAAATATTTAAATATGTGATGAGAACTTTTAGACACTGACTTAAAATTCATGAGGCTGTAGTTTTACAGTATTCTTTTAAGCAAAAAAGTAGAAGTCTGTGAGTCTACCTGGTTAAGTGGGGAGATGATGGGAGTGGATAGTTCTAGATGGTAGAGAGTCAATGAATGGTTGTTACTGGTCAAAAATTAGGTGCTAGGTAAGTGCTTTATTTGGCAGATTAATTTTTAAATGAGTTATTGTACAATGTTCAATGAAAAAACAACATATTTTTTATTGGAAGGAAATATGTTTTCATGACCTAAAGAAAGGAGTTTTGGTGAGATCTGGGATCTTTTTCTTACGTTCATACAGGAATCTGGAAACCTGGACTCGTCTAGTATAATTGAACCATCTGTGGATAGAAAGAAGTTGAGCATCTCAGAAACTTCTTTTTTTACGTGTTCACGCTTGCTCGTGCTCTCTCTTTCTCTAGCGCTCTCTTTTACTCTCTCAACTTTTTCCTTCCTTTTTTTCTCTCTTCTCCCTTCTCTTTCTCTCTCTTATATTCTCTTTGCCTTCACTCTTCCTTACCTCCCTCCTTCCCCTCTTCTGTCAGGTCCCTCTTCGTCTCCTCCTCTTCTTCTTCTTCTTCCTTTCCTTTCTTTTCTTTTTTTCTCTAGTCCTGCCTGTCATTCTGCACTTACCGGTCGCTCTCAAACCCATGTTTATGTCTCTTCCTCTCACTTCACACATATTTTGTGATTTATTTTCATCACCACCAGCTCACTGTAGTTCTTGCTAACTCTCCCTGTCAGTTCTTAACCATGCCAGGAAACCTAGGTGTAAAGGCCTTTTTCAGATTACTAATCCAATAAAAATATCTGAGATTTTGTTGAGAAAATACTGTTTTCACCTTTCATAAACTTAGAAATTATTCTTATATTTATACCTTGTATTTATTCTTTTCCTTAGTCATTTTATCAGACTTTATATCTAACTGGCTATATAGTGATACTGATGTCAGTGTGACAACCAGCTGACTGTGAGGCCAAGTTTGCCAGTATATATGTTAAAATTTTCTAGCCAGGATACTTTAAAAGTGCTGCTGCAGTGTGAACAAGGAAAGATTGAGCTGTTACTATCGTAGACTGGTGTGAGTGAAAAGAAACACTACACCAGGCAGGACCAGTGTAGTTTTTTTGTAAGTATGCAAGAATTTAGAATGTGTGTTTCATAAATATGATAAGAAAATGCTGTCGATAGGCACTTTGGGAGTTCTGCTTTGTATATAGAAAACCACCAGAAAATGTTACTCTCACCTTGAAAATAGAAAAAGCTGTATGAGCTACAAAATTATAACTTTTCTTGACCCCTGTCAGAGAGCTGAGGTCACAAGGCATGGGAACTGAATTCCAAGGAATGACAAGCCCCTCCAAGGAAGGATGGGACACATGAACTATTCACCAATTGCAGACCACAAGAGGAAGAGGTAGCCACCATAGAAGCTGGTAAGAAGAAATGAGCTAAAATTTTAATGCATTCTTAAAGGCCACATGTGGGTTGGCATATCTGTGTAGAATAACTGGAAGCCCGAAACAAAAGGGGAGTGCCCACTTACTCATATGCTCTTCTCCATGTCACTCCACTGGCTTCTAACAAGAAAGAATGGGTGAGGGCAATAGCCTACATCAGGCATGCAGGAGTTCACAAAGTGATCAGTCCCTACAAAAGACCAGCACAAGACATCACCCATTTCTCCGAATCCTCTTCTCATATGGAGCAGAAACTTTAAGCTACTGGAAGTGAACGAGGAAAACTTCTTGACCCCAGTATCCTGCATCAGTGCAAAGCAGAGATCTACTACCACTGATGAAGTGGCATGAAACTCTCTCTTGCCTAAAACATGCACAAGATATATGTAGAATTTGGCTGCCATGATGGCAGGGGCTTGGAATGCTAAGAAGACCCCACATTGGAAGCTCAGGCATATGAACTCTTCCTACGACTCATGATGGACCAGAAGAACTGAGATCCCCTGCTCCAAATGGAATCCTACTATAAAAAGCAAAAAAAAAATAAAAATAAAAACAGCCAAATAAAACAAAAGGAACAAGTTAAGACCCTTCTGCCACTGAGGGAGGGAGAAGAGCATGGAGAAAGATTCTCTCTTAGGCTGACCTGTAGGAACTGATAAAAAGGTAAGAGTAGAACAGGAATACAGAGAAAAATTTCTTTCGACCAGGATCCACACTAAGCACAAGGTGATGATAACTCATGACTGGAAAGATTTGAAGCCTGTGGTACACTTAATGGCCCGTGGTACACTTAATGGCCAGCTTAACAACTGAAACTGAAATGCTGTTTAACCACTGACTAGATTGATTGATCCCCTTACATGAATGGCCTTACACAAAAAGAGGTATATTTATTTCCAAGCAGAAGTACCATTTATTTCAGTATCTACTGTTCTGTATATGATCTCTTATGTTTAATAAAAAAAGTATGTGACATACAGACAAGTAAGAGTAAGCATTCTATTACCAAAACTCAGAAGAAATCCATAGATTTATGGATGACCCAGATGTTAGGATATGAGACAAATTTTTAAATAACTGATTATTATGTTAAAGGATCTAGCAGGAAAGGTAGACAATATACTTGAAAAGATGAAGAGTTTTCAGTTGAGAGATGGAAAGTATTTTTAAAAAGTGAAATGATAATACTAAAATATAAACCTTGATATTAACAATGAGGACTTCTTAGATGTGCTCATTAGCAGATTGGATATAATCTGAGAAAAATCTAAATAAACCTGAAGGTAGGTCAATAAAAATTACCCAAAATGAAACATCAAGAAAAGAGTGGGAGGGAAAAACAACACAGTATCCAAGATTTGTTGGATAATAAAACACACTTGTATTTGGCATTGTAGAAGTAGGAGAGAAAAGGAAAAAAAAATTGAAGAGATAAAGACCAAAAGTTTTCCAAGACTGATGAAAGATAACAAATCACAGATACCAGAAACTCACAGAACCTCAAAGAGGATAAAATAAAAAATGGACCCAAAATGCCTAGTTAAGTCATAGTCAAAATACTGAAAACAAAGTGAATTCTTGAAGGTAGTCAGAATGAAAGAAATATAGAAAGTGGAATATAAAAATTATAGCAGACTTCTCATCATGAACTATACAGGCCAAAAACCAGTGGCGCCGCTGACACATTTAAAGTGCTAGAAGAGGGTCACCTGGGTAGCTCAGCAGTTGGGCGTCCGATTCTTGATTTTGGCTCAGGTCAGGATCTCACAGTGGTGAGATCGAGCCCTGGGTTGGGGTTACATGCTGGGTGTGGGGCCCACTTCAGATTCTCTCTCTCCCTGTCTCTCTGTGCCTCCCCCACTTGCACATATATTCACTCGCTCTCTTAAATAAAAATAAAGTGCTAAAAGAAATTTAACCCAAAGTTCTATATCCAGCCAAAAAATCTTTCACAAGTAAAGACAAAGATTTTTTTCCAAACAACCAAAAGCTGGTTTAGGTAACTCAGCACCTGATGGATAGAAGATGTTAACCCTACTTGTACAGGCAGATGCATGGACAGATATTTAGGTGGATGATGGAGGAATGGATACAAAAAGATGGATCTGCACCAGATCTAAATTGCAAAAAATAAAAACGAAACCAGCCACTTGATATAACTCTGGAATACTGGATTCTGAATAAAAGCTTGTTGGGAGACACATGGAATGGGAGCGTCAGCCTTGGGAAGCTTTGGTCGTATGAAACATCGGTGAGATTGCAGTTAAGTGATACTTAGTTACACCCTGGATCCTTAGTAATCTGGTGTGATACTGACCAGCATAAGCACATATACTCAGTGGACTTTGCACTCTGCAGTTCTACTTACAGATCTACTTCTACAACGTGAAATATATATCTAAAGGTTTCTCAGTACCTAGAAGGAAAGTACGTACTGATTATTTAGAGGAGCTTGACCTTGTAACCGTTCTAAAAAAAAAAAAAAAAAAAAATTTTTTTCCCCTCTGTCACACTTACCAGAGTGCCTGGAATTCTTTTCATTGGAGTTATAGCATTCATTTATTAACTTCAGAAACACATTTAAAAAATATACTTGTTACTGTGCATACAAAAATAAAAAATAATCCTACTTTTCCTGATGTCACAGCTCGTTAGATAAGATAGACAAGCAAATAAATTACAATATATTGTGAAAATAGCATTAGAACAATAGCTTTTAAAATCTGAGAAACTGAAAAATTTTATCTGGTTTCTATCTCAAACCTACCAAATTATAATCTTCAGAGAGGAGACCAAGCATTGGTGTTTTGAGATTATTCCTCAGCAGTTTTACGTCTACTCCTTCTCCTTTCCCTTCCCCTGGGACTGTAGTAACTATACTAAAGACATTTCCAGGGGTGCCTGGGTGACTCAGTTGGTTAAGCATCTAACTTTTTTTTTTTTTAATTTTTTTTCAACGTTTATTTATTTTTCGGACAGAGAGAGACAGAGCATGAACGGGGGAGGAGCAGAGAGAGGGAGACCCAGAATCGGAAACAGGCTCCAGGCTCTGAGCCACCAGCCCAGAGCCTGACGCGGGGCTCGAACTCCCGGACCGCGAGATCGTGACCTGGCTGAAGTTGGACGCTTAACCGACTGCGCCACCCAGGCGCCCCAAGCATCTAACTCTTGATTACAGCTCATGTCATGATCTCACGGTTTGTGGGATAGAACTCTGCGTTGGGCTCTGTGCTGACAGCACGGAACCTGCTTGGGATTCCCTCCTTCCCTCCCCCCTCCCCCCTTTCTCTCTTTCTCTCTCTCTCTCTCTCTCTCTCTGCCCCTCCCCCTTCACATGCATATGTGTGTGTGTGTGCGCGCGTGCGCGCACACACGCACGCATGCGTGCTTTCCCTCTTCAAATAAAAAATAAAGATATTGACAAATTTCTGAATTGGTGAAACAAGAATTTGGAAATGTAGATGTAGGCCTTTTATGTGTCCCAGTAAGAAAGCTTTGTTGTCTAGTGAACATAACAGCATTAAAATATTAAGTCTCTGTTTTAACAGCATTTAGAAAACACAAGGCTCAGATCTGTCCAGTAAAAGAAAAATAAATCTTTCTTGTGAACTGTTATTGAGATAATAGGATATATTTTGATTTTTTTTTAAATAGCATAAAGAGGTAATTAAATAGACTGAGCCCCAAATCTGCATTATCTTTTACAGTTAAGTTCTCCATTTTAGACTCCATGCAAGAGTATGATTGAAAAACTAATTTATTATATTACTACTATACAAAGACTTAATAATTCTGGCACATTGTTTAAAATACAGATCTCTGTGCACCCTGGGTCAGATGAAAGTGCCCCTGGAAATGGAGGGACAGTTGTGAAACACACCAGAAAATTAGTTACTTGACCTGAGTTGAGGGTTAATCAGTTTTTTATTTTGAAATCTTGCCTCAAATGGCTATGTCAAAGAAAGTAATAAGATAACTCAGAAGGGAGTTCTGATTCTAACAATATGATAGACAAAATAAACTGAAAATCCTCTGTCAACAAACATTTTAGATAAAATATGTAAAATATTATTTTAGATGCAGAGCTTATAAAGTATTAAAATCACAAAGGGTTAGAAAGAGCAGAGGATTAAAACCAGAGAACTGAGCATGTGAGCTGAAGTCACATTGCCTGGTTAATTAATGGTAGTGATAGAAAGTTGCTGGCCTCAGGGACCTAGATATCAAAGAGTTAGTGGGAAGGGAAAGGGTGGTGTGGACCTGCCTAGAATGTTGTAATTGCCTGTCTATTCGCCTGTCTAAATGGAGGAATCTCCAGAAGCTTTGTCGTAGCCTGGACTCTGAGTGATGGACAGGAGTTGTTTTTATAATGCCTTTCGAGTAATGAAAAAAAATTAAGTGTCTCTGATATCATTAGTCATTATTAGCATTATTTGCTTTTTGACTTTGTAAAGCAAAAGTGTGTGAAAAGAGATTGAAGTAAAGCTCATCAGTGAAGACTGAACAAATTAATTCTCACAAAATCAATGTTCAGATACTTTTGCAGCTGCTTAGTTTGGCTGTGTAAACTTAGCAAATGGGGCCAAGTTGAGCAAATAATTTTGTACTGCATTTTGAGTTACGGATTTCAGCGCTTTGTTTCTAGTGTGGACATGCCAGATATTATATTTCTAAAATTGAGACTTCAAGATTTGGATGACATTGCCTCTAGATTTAGATTTTTGATGTTTGAACGACTTTATAAAATTCTGACTTTTAAAAATATTGCCAATGGGGTGCCTGGGTGGCTCAGTCGGTTAAGCCTCCGACTTTGGCTCAGGTCATGATCTCGCGGTTCATGGGTTCAAACCCCGCGTCGGGCTCTGTGCTGACAGCTCAGAGCCTGGAGCCTGTTTCAGATTCTGTGTCTCCCTCTCTCTCTCTCTCTCTCTGACCCTCCCCCGTTCATGCTCTGTCTCTCTCTGTCTCAAAAATAAATAAACATTAAAAAAAATATTTTGCCAAGAGGAAAATAGGTCTTTAAATTTCCCTAGTAATTCACATTTTATTATATAGAAACTAAGCAGACAAACTGTGAGATCAGGAATTTTTGCCTACAGTTTGTGCTTATTTAATATCTTAGAAACTCTGAATATTTTAGGTTGTGTGGTTTATGTTTACCTCTAATCTTTATTGCAGTAAGATAATAAAACTATATTCCACAACTAATATGTTATGTATATATTTTCAGATAAATTCAAATAAATACAAATGTTAAACCTTTTTTCTATTATTTTTGATATTTTGAGTTGGATCTGGGGGGAGGGGTAGAAGTTTTTGTTTACCTGTGAGCTTTGGAATTCATTAATATACTGTCTCCCTGGGGGGGGGGGCGGGGAAGAACAGTATGGAAAACTAAAAATATTTTTTTTCATATTCATCAATACAGTGATTTCATTTCAAATTACTTCTTTCTTTTTAAATTTTTTTTTCATTTTTACGTTTGTTTATTTTGAGAGGGGGGAGGGCATAGAGAGAGGGAGAGAGAGAGAATCCGAGGCAGGCTCCACACTGTTGTCCCGGAGCCTGATGCCGGACTTGAACCCAGGAACCGTGAGATCATGACCTGAGCTGAAACCAAGAGACTGAGCCACCTAGGTGCCCCTTGAATTATATTTCTTGAGTTTCTTCAGGAGTCGAGTGGTGGAAAGGAAGGCCAGGCAGATAGGGAGAAAAGAGGCTTAGTATAAAAAGGGTTCCTGTTCCTACTTGGGCTGTAATCAGAGCAGTTCTACTTTAATCTATTTTGTATCTTGGGGTTTCAAATAAGTTAGGCAAAGGAGGACTTCCATATAAATGTTTCTGCTACTTTTTTTTGTAACTGAGATTTTTTAAACCAATGTTTAGGGAAAATATATATAACTGAGACTTTTTAAAAAATACTATTTTTTTTTTTTTAGAGCAGTTTAAGGTTCACAGCAAATTGAGAGGAAGATGCAGACATTTTCCCATATATCTCCTACTCCCACGCATGCATACCTTCCCTCATTCTCAACATCCCTTTCCAGACAGGTACAGTTGTAACATTATTGAACCCACAGTGACACATCATAATCACCCAAAGTCCATTGATTAGCTTAAGCTTCATTCTTGGTGTTGTCCATTCTATGGATTTGGACAAATGTATAATGACATGAATTCATCATTATAGCATCATACGGAGTATTTTTGCCACTCCAAAGATACTCTGTGAACTTGATCAAGCTCTGGGAAATAAATCTAACAAAATTGTGGAGGACGTCTATGAGTGGGTCTCCCTGGAGTTTTTAACTCTCAGACTTGTTCACACTGAGCCTCTAGCAGTTCATCAGTTACAGATCAGATTTTTATCCAGACACTGTTTTCTATCACAGTTTCCCCTCACGAGTCAGGGCTTATTCATTTATTCATTAATTCATTCATTGACCTGTCTCTTCAATCTTGAGTACAGCTGTCGCCGCTCTTAGGAATCTGGAAAGAGTCGTTGATGTTTTAATCTGTTCACCTTTTATTTGGTATTAAGATAAAGTGACTTCCAAGTGTTTCACATATAGAATTGGAAGTTGTTTTTGTTTGTTTTTAACTACTATTTGATGATTGTGGCTTAATCTAATATACAGATAAGTAATTACTATTTTTGTGACCATATTGCTCACAATTACTTGTATATCTTTTGCAGATTGGTAAGAATTAGAGGGGTATTTCATAAAGGCTAACTAATACTGCGTTAAATTTACTATGTCTGAGGTTTTATTTAGGCTGGAACCCGAGCCGATTGTATTTGGTAAAGAATAAGCAATGAACAGTTGCTGATTGATTCTTTCTCAAATGATGAACAAGATCTAACAACCAATCCAGAGTGGGTGTTAAAAAGAAATGCTTCCAGGGGCGCCTGGGTGGCTCAGGCGATTAAGTGTCCGACTTTGGCACAGGTCATGATATCACAGTTCATGAGTTCGGGCCCCACGTCGGGCTCTGTGCTGACAGCTTGGAGCCTGGAGCCTGGAGCCTGCTTCGGATTCTGTGTCTCCCTCTCTCTCTGCCCCTTCCCAGCTCATGCTCACACTCTGTCTCTGTCAAAAATAAACTTAAAAAAAAAAAAAAAAAAAAAAGAAATGCTCCACAGTATTTCATATACATTTGTATTATGTACCTTATACTTGTTTGATCCTTCTCTTTCCAAAGACTAGCTTTCTTTCAGATCTCTAACATCGTATTTTAGGATATCCGTGAAGGCTTAAAGGCAGTAACAAATCATGTAATTATTGTTTTTTTTAAAATCAGTAATGTTATCTATATGAGGTAAATATCAGTAACTAGTGGACCTATGTATTTATTTTCATTTTCTTTTACTTTTTTCAAAAAAATTAAGTAAACTCTGCCCCCTCCATGGGGCTCAAACTCACAACCCTGAGATCAGTAGTCATGTGCTCTACTGACTGAGCCAGCCCAGCACCCCTGGACCTGCGTATTTTAAAATATTCAGAAGTTATTTGCCCTGCCTAAGGAAAACTTTATTTCTTCAGCTTGCTTTCTGACCCCAGCCCCATCATGGTGACATCCAAAAGCTAGGACACTGAAAAGTTTTATAAGCTCACAAGTATCTGGGAAACCTGAAAATAGAATTCAAGATTTCTGAAATTGAGTTCGATTTCCCACTGGCCATTTTGTTTATGGACTGAACCCGTTTCCTTTGTATGCTTCCTTTTTGGAACACAGTCTAGCATGGCTAGACTTTACACTTAAAAACTTTAACTTCTCAGTTACAGTTGTTTCATTTAGTAAAGGTAATGAACTCTTCATTAAATATTAAGTTCAATAAGATATTTCTACAGTATTCCAAAGAGATTATTTTCATCCTGTAATTTTACCATATTAATAATGATTACCTTATTAATAGTGAAACACTTTATTTGTGGTATCCCTACAGGAAAATTACTAATTTTACTGGAGATTACTCTCTGTTGGTATTCCTCTTAATGGTTGTGTATGTAGCATAATTTGGTTCAAATAAAAGAAACAAATTTTCTTTACATTGACAAGGCCATGGGGGCATTTAACTGAGAAATCAAATTTTGCCACACCGTTGGTACAAACATTATATGCCATGTGATGCAGTAGGAAGGAACATAATCTTTATAGTATTCTTGTCAAAAATATTTAACATGAACATAATGGTGAGAAAATATTCAGACAAATTCAGAATGTGGAACTGTCTGCAAAACAACTACCTGAGATGCTCAAAAATAACAGTGTTAAGAAGTTGTTATACAGAAAACAACAAAGAGGCGTAGAAATTGAATATAGTGAGTGACGCCTGAACAAAATTAAATAAATAGGTAGCTACTCGGGGTTTTGTTTCTTTAAAACAGCTGGGATATTTGAATATAGAATGTATTAAATTGTATTCTTATCAATCTTTCTTGAATATGACATAATGGTATTGTCGAAATTCTTCTTGTTTGTAGAAGGTAGGTGCTGATGTTTTTATAGGTAAAATATCCTGATGTTTGAAACTTATTTAACAAATGGTTCATGGGGAAGAAAAAGAGTCTGTTTATTTGTAGAGGAGAGGATAAAGCAAATAAGGTAACAATATTTACATTTGGTGAGTCTAGATTGAAAAGTACAAAGTTGTTCAGTTTATTGCTCTTCCAACTTTTCTGCAGGTTTGAAAATTTTCAAAATAAGTTTGGGGGAAACAGAAGACATAGAAATGTGATCATATGCTAAATCCTGAAATTATTAAGAATATTTTTAAAACTTACGGTGACACTTCAGAAAGGATTTCGCTTTGTAAAAGAAAATTACTGAGGACTTCTCCCCTCTGATATGAACTATTTTTATCATAATGTTACTAAAGTATATGTACAAGTATAAAACTACGGATCACTTTCTTATGTTCCTAGCTCTTAAGCAACTTATAGTCAAATCAAATACTAGTTAAGTACAGTAAAAATATAAAACTGAAAAAAGACAATAGCAGCATGATGACATAATAACAATAATTGATGGAGTAGTATATGGTGTTGTTGTTTTTTTTGCAGTAGTATATGTTTTGCTGAAAATAAATCACCACTGCACATAGTAAGCTGGTTCTGAGTATTGTAGCACAGTTTCTTTTGAGATTGCCAAGTCTGTAGGAACATTGCCCGTTTTATACTTAGTCTCTACGCTACTTTTCTTGCCCAGCTACTGTACAGTCTTTTTGCAGTACACAGTGAGATAATTTAACCTTTACTTATATCCCTACATGTTTAATACGTTACCTACTCCTTTTGTTTTTTAGTAACCTGAAAATAAGATAGTATTTTTATACTGTACTGTGCTATTTTTATAATATCAGATTATTTCCAATTGATAAGGTAACCAGAAGTCAAAGGCTTATTTTACAGAAATGTTTTTCCATTTTGAATTATTAGTGCAAAAGAGAAGTTTAATCTTTGTAACTGATACATTTAACCTGAGCACAGCACTAGAAACAGGACTTTTTCCCCCGTTTTTACTTTAGCACTTGCCAGATTGCAGCTATACATTTATACCTCCACAGTATAAGCTGATTGCTGTCATTTGAGGTGATTACTTAATGCAATTACAATAGTAAACAGAAAACAAAATGTAGGAACATGCTTCCATATAAGCAACAGAAATACAGGCAAAGGTATAAAAATGAGCTAACTCTGTGGTATATAATCCTTGAAAACCAGCAGCCTTGTAGCCAGTATTGGGAAAAAATTGGTTCAGGAGCTTCTCAGAAGGCCCCACTATCTGACCTGACTTAGAACTCACTGAAGAGAGCCACATTCACGGGATGTTTTTCTGTTTGACCTGACTCAGAGGCTCCATGGGGATAGACTTATACCCAAGGTCTTGTTGAAAACACTCAGATGTAGTATCACAGTTGTCTAAGCTGTGATACCAAATGGGGCAAACAGTTGAGTCAGAAATTTAAAAGGAAGATGTGGGCAACAAAACAGCCACAGGGGCTTTTGAAAAAGCTCTCATGTGTTCCTGGGATGTAGAATGGTTGTCAGGGCAGTGTAATTATCCAGGAAAAATTGGAGAGGGCTCCAGTTGCTTACCTGTGAAGACCAACAGAGATTTATAAGTTGCCTGAGCTTTGAAAGAATGCCCTAATACACAGGTGCCCTTGGCAAAGGGTAGTAGATGTACTAGCTCAAAACATTTAAGAAAAATTTGTGACTACTCAGTGATACTGACCTAAGAACAACCTTCACTCAGCTAGGTTAAAAAAAACACAAAACAAAATTTTTGAAAAAGAAAACCAAGTTTGGGGTGCTTGTGTGGCTCAGTTGATTAAACGTCCGACTTTGGCTCAGGTCATGATCTCACAGCTTGTGAGTTCCAGCCCTGTGTCGGGCTCTGTGCTGACAGCTCAGAGCCTGGAGCCTACTTTAGATTCTATGTCTCCCTCTCTCTCTGCTCCTCCCCCACTCATGCTCTCTCGTTCTCTCTCTCTCTCTCTCTCTCTCTCTCTCTCTCTCTCTCTCTCAAAAATAAATAAACATTAAAACAAACAAACAAAAGGAATCAAGTGAGACTTAAGTGGTTCCATACAGCAGGGATTTACAGACTAGAGTCACTTCTGCAAAAGTCTCTAGACCAATACGTGGCAACAACACCACCAACAAAAGTCCCAGGAGAGGGATATAGGAACTGATTCCAGAGTTATATTTAATTATTTAAAATGTCTACTTTTTATCAAAAAACCCCAAAAAACTATGGCATATGCAAAACAGGAAAAGTTAGTAGAAACTATCACAGATGTTGGGCTTTCACTTAGAGCCTTGCAAGCAGCTGTTAATAAAAGCATTCAATGAATTAAACCACAATTAAGGAATGAAAGAGAAATTTAAAAAATATGTCTCACCAAATAGAGAGTATTAAGAAAAATAGAAAAAAAAAACAAATAGAAATACTGTAGTTGAAAAGTATAGTAACAGAAATAAAAATTCACTAGAGGGACTCCTAAGCAAATTTGATCTGGCAGAAGAATCAGTGAACTTGGAGTTAGGTCAGTAGTGATTATCCAGTCTAAGAATGGAGAAAAATGAATAGAGGATTGGAAACCTGTGAGACACCGTTATGCATGCCAACATAAACAGACTCTCAGAAAATAAGAGAATAGAGAAAGGGATGGAAAAATATTTAAGGAAAAAAGTGGCCAAAATCTTCCTAAACTGTATGAAAAACATCAGTTTACACACCCACGAGGCCCAGTGAGCTCAATGTAGGATAAACTCAATGACATGCATACCTAAACACCTCAAGTTCAAACTATTGAAAGCCAAAGGTAGGGAGAGAATCTTGGAAAACAGCGACAGAAAAGCAATTCACATAAAAGAGATCCTCAGTAAGATTAGCAGTTTCTCATCAGAAACCATGAAAGCTAGAAGGCAGTGTAATATATTCTAAATGCTGAAAGGAAGATTGTCAAAAGAATTTAATATCCAGCAAACAAATCCATGAAAAAATAAAGAATTTAAGACATTCGGAGATAAACGTAAACTGAGCAAGTTCTTTTCTAGCATGCCTACCGTTCAAGACACACTACAGACAGGCCTTCAGGCTGAAAGGAAAGGATATGAGGTAGAAATGAAAATCCATATAGAGTAATAAAAAACACTAGGTGAAGATAGTTTAAAATGTATTTTTGGTAACAATTCTGACTGATTTAAAAGACAACTGAGTAAAACAGGAGTTCTAAAATTGTGTTCGTGGGCTTGTACCCTAAAACGATGTAGTATGTATGTCCATATAGCTCAGAGGATGGGGTGGAAAAGTGAGGGGAAGAGCTATATTTGAGCAAAATTTCCCCATAATATTAAAATTAATTAGTGATGATCTGAATTAAATTTTCTTAAATTCATATGCTAATTATAATCTATAATCCCCAGAAAACCACAATGAAAATAGCTTCTAAGAAATATAATAAAAAAACAGCAACAGAGGAACACAAGTGTTACCCTGGAGAATAGCTCTTTAACACAAAAAAGGCCAGGGGCGAAATGTAGAAACAAAAAAGATGTAGGAGAAACAAAAAGTACAATTGCAGGATGAATCTTATAATAT
This sequence comes from Felis catus, assembly GCF_018350175.1. Taxonomy (NCBI): domain Eukaryota; kingdom Metazoa; phylum Chordata; class Mammalia; order Carnivora; family Felidae; genus Felis; species Felis catus. The sequence continues at coordinate 17,816,961 of NC_058384.1, read as the reverse complement.
AAATAATTATGTTAAATGTAAGTGGATTAAACACTCCATGCTACAGAGATTGGCAGAATGGATGAAAAAAAAAATACGGGAACCAACTGTGTACCGTCTATAAGATACACTTTAGATTCAAAGACAAACACACTGGAAGTAAAAAGATAAAAAAAGATGTAGCGTGCAAATGGTAACCAAGAAGAAGCTGAGATGGCTGTATTTAAATCAGACAAAACAGACTGTAAGTAAAAATTGGTGCTGGAAACAAAGAAAGCCATTGTATAATGATAAAAGGATTAATTCAGCAAGATACAGCAATTATAAATACAGATATTCACAAACTATTTTGAAATGCATGAAACTATAATTTGTAGAATTGGAGGGAGAAATAGACGATTCACCAAAAGTAGTTGGAGACTTAAGGACTCTACTGTCAATAATTGATGAAACAACTGGACAGAAAAGCAGCCGGTACGCGGAATACTTGCCTGGCAGTAGCAGCGTGACCTGACAGCCCCACGTGTAACTCGTTCCACTCAACAACAGAATGAGTGTACATTCTTTTCGAGCAAACATGGACCGTTCTCCAGGATAGATCATATATTAGGTCATGTAATAAATGTGAATAAATTTTAAATTTCATATAAATTCAAAATAGTCAAAATCATGTTCTCTGGCTAAAATGGAACTTAGTTAGAAATTGACCTTAGTAGTTAATTTGGGAAATCCACAAATATTTGGAAATTTCTGAATAACCCTTCAGTCAAAGAAGAACTTGTGAGGGAAATTAGAAAGTATTTTGAAGTGAATGTATATGAAAATGAAAACATATATCATAATCTGTGCTAGTGGCTGAAGCAGTGCTTAGAAGAAATGTCTGTCTTCAAGTGTTTATATTAAAAATGAGAAAGATCTTAATAATCTAAGCTCTCACCATAAAAATCTAGAATAAAATAGCAAACCAAGCCAAAGATGAGCAGAAGGAAGAAAATAATAGGGTGGAAATAATGAAATAGTGAACAGGAAAAAAAGGAGAGTAAATGAGTAAGAGTTGGTTGTTTGAAAAGAGCAACACAAAATTGGCAAACCTTTAGGTAGACTAAGAAAAAAAGGTCACTAAAATTAAGATTTAAAGAAGGGAGATTACCGCTGATCTCTCAGATAGTAAAAGGTTTACAGCAGAATACTAGGAATAACTGTATGCCAAATTAATAACACAGATGAAGTGAAAATATTCTAGAACATCACATATTGTGAAAATTGGCTCAGAGGCAGTAGAAAATTTGAATAGACATATGAAAAGGAAAGAAATTGAGTTAGTAACTAATAACCTTCCTGCAAAGAAAAGCAGAGACCCAGATCACTTCACTTGTAAATTTTATCAAATGGTAAGAAATTATACTAGTACTTCACAAGTTGTTCCCTGAAGACTTTTCAAAACCAGAAGCCCAAAATACACACGAATAGAAAAACAGACCAATATTCTTCAAGAACACAGATGCAAATTCCCTGAATAAAATACGTGCAAACCAAATTCAATGGCATATCTAAAAGATTATACACTATGTCAGCGTGAGATTTATACCAGGAGTACCAGATTTATCCAACATCCAAAAATCAATTAATGTAATAGACTATATTAATAGAATAAAGAGCTAAAACCACACAGTCATCCCAATAAAGACAGAAAAGGCATTTGACAAAACTCCATACCCATTGATAATTAAAACTCTTAAGCAAATAGCGGGAAACTTTGTCAATCTGACAGAGGGTTTCTGTGAAGAACCACAAGTGAAAGTCATAGTTACTAGTGAAAGACTGAATGCTTTCCCCTACAATTAGGAACAAGGCAAGGATTTCACTTTTTGCCTTTGCGGTTCAACACTGTACTGGAGATTCTAGCTAATATTGCCAGGGAAGAATGGAAATAAAAGATGTCCTGAAAGAAAATATTAAACTGTCTTTATTTGCAGTGACATCATCCCGTATGTAGAAAATTTTGAGGAATCTTAAAAAAAAAAAAAAAAGAAAAAGGATTAGAACTGATAATTGTTAGCTGGGCCACAGAATAAAATATCAGTATAGAAAATAGTCTTTCTGTGCATGAACAATGTATAATCCAAAAATAACAACATGATTCTGTTCAGAATAACATCAAAAAGAATAAAATACATAAGGAATAAATTTAATAAAGTCAGTGCAGGTCTTATACACTGAACATTACAAAAGTCTGCTGAGGAAAATTAAGATAAATGCAGATGCATTGTGTCCATAGATTGGATGCATTAATATTGTTAAGATGGTAATTCTCCTGAAATTGACCCATAGATTCAACTCAGTCACTGTAAGACTTTCAGCAGGCTTTTTTCCCCAAGACATGATAAACGGATCCTAAAATTTATATGGAAATGCTAAAGGACAGAAATTACCAGGACAATTTTATAAAAGAACAAAGTTGGAGGACCGTTTCTACTGAATTTCAGAGTTCTAAAGCTGCAGTTATGGAGCATCTGGCTGGCTCAGTCAGGAATGAGACTCTTGATCTTGGTGTTGTAAATTTGAGTCTCACATTGAGTGTAGAAATTATGTAAAAACAAAATCTTCGAGAGCTAGAACAAACAGTGTTAAGTTTTTTGTGGATCCAGAAAAGACCCCAAATAGCCAAAACAATACTGAAAAAGAAAACCAAAGCTGAAGGCATCACAATTCTGGACTTCAAGATGTATAACAAAACTGTAGTCATCAAGAGAGTATGGTACTATTTCAAAAACAGACACATAGATCAATGGAACAGAATAGAGAACCCAGAAATGGACCCACAAACATATGGCCAACTGATCTTTGACAAAGCAGGAAAGAATATCCAATGGAAAAAAAGACAGTCTCTTTAGCAAATGGTGTTGGGAAAAATGGATAGCGACATGCAGAAGAATGCACCTGGATCACTTTTTTATACCATACACAAAAATAAACTCAAATTGGATGAAAGACCTAAATGTAAGACAAGAAGCCATCAAAATCCTAGAGGAGAAAGCAGCAAAAGCCTCTTTGACTTCGACCACAGGAAATTCTTACTCAACACGTCTCCAGAGGCAAGGGAAATAAAAGCAAAAGTGAACTATTGGGACCTCCTCAAAATAAAAAGCTTCTGCACAGCGAAGGAAACAATCAGCAAAACTAAAAGGCAACCGACAGAATGGGAGAAGATAGTTGCAAATGACATAACAGATAAAGGGTTAGTATCCAAAATCTATAAAGAACTTATCAAACTCAATACCCAAAAAAACAAATAATCCAAGAAATGGGCAAAAGACATGAACAGACACTTTTCCAAAGAAACATCCACATGGCTAACAGATACATGAAAAATAATGCTCAATGTCACTTATCAGGGAAATACAAATCAAAGCCACAATGAGATACCATCTCACACCTGGCAGAATGGCTAAATTAACAACTTGGGTAATAACATATGTTGACGAGGATGTGGAGAAAGCGGAACTCTTTTGCACTGTTGGTGGGAGTGCAAACTGGTGCAGCCACTATGGAAAACAGTAGGGAGATTCCTCAAAAAATTACAAATAGAACTACCCTACGACCCAGCAATTGCACTACTAGGTATTTATCTAAAGGATACACGTGTGCTGTTTCGAAAGGACACATGCACCCCAATGTTTATAGCAGCGCTATCAACAATAGCCAGAGTATGGAAAGAGCCCAAAAGTCCATCGACGGATGAATGGATAAAGAAGATGTGGTATATGTATATGATGGAGTATTACTCGGCAATTAAAAAGAATGAAATCTTGCCATTTGCAACTACATGGATGGAACTAGAGGGTCTTACGCTAAGTGAAATTAGTCAGAGAAAGACATATCATATGACTCCACTCATATGTAGAATTTAAGATACACAACAGATGAACACAAGGGAAGGGAAGTAAAAATAATAGAAAAACAGGGAAGGGGACAAAACATAAGAGACTCTTCAATATAGAAAACAAACAGGGTTGCTGGAGGGGTTGTGGGTAGGGGGTGGGCTAAATGGGCAAGGGGGCATTAAGGAGGACACTTGTTGGGATGAGCACTGGGTGTTATATGAAGGGGATGAGTTACCTGATTCTACTCCTGAAATTATTGTGCTGTATGCGAACTAAGTTGGATGCAAATTAAAAAAAAATAAATGAGTAAATAAATAAAAATAAATAAATTCCTAGGGGTGCCTGGGTAGCTCAGTCAGTTAAGCGTCCCATTCTTGGTTTCAGCTCAGGTCATCATCTCATAGTTCATGGGTTCAAGACCTGTGGTGCTCTCTGTGCTGACAGTGTGGAGCCTGCTTGGGATTTCTTTCTTCTTCTCTCTGCCCCTCCCTTGCTTACATGTGTATGCCTCTCTCTCTGTCTCTCTCTCTCTCTGTCTCTCTCTCTCTCTGTCTCTCTCTCTCTCCGAATAAAATTAAAAAGATTTTTTTTTTTTTAATCTTAACACAAAAAACAGGGCATCTGAGTGGCTTAGTCGGTTAAGTGTATGATTTCAGCTCAGGTCATGATCTCACAGTTTGTGGGTTCAAACCCTGCGTCAGGCTCTGTGCTGACAGCTTGGAGCCTGGCACCTGCTTTGAATTCTGTGTCTCCTTCTCTCTGTGCCCCTCCCCTACTCGTGCTCGGTCTCTCTCTCTCTCAAAAATAAAATATTTAAAAATTTTTAAATAAAGGCTACAGTTATACAAGACTTTGTTGTGCTGGCAGAAGGTAACATATATGTAGATCAGTTGATTAGAATTATGAATCCAGATGTCAGTTCGTTTTCAACAAGGGTATTAAAGTAGTTCATTAGAGAAGTTTGTTCTCAGATCATGCAGGGACAACTGGATGCATCTCCATCCACATGCAAGATGATGAACTTTGACTTCTCCTTCATACCATACAGAAAAATAAACTTAAAAAAAAAAAACAAACCATACATGTAAGACCTAAAACAAACTTAGAAAAAAAAAAAATAGAGGGGCTCCTGAGTTGCTCAGTCTGTTAAATGTCTGACTCTTTATTTGGCTCAGGTCATGATACTATGGTTTGCGGGTTCGAGCCCCGTGTCATGCTTCACACTGCTAGTGGCAAGTCTGCTTGGGATTCTCTGCCTCTCCCCTACTCAGGCTCTTGCCCTCTCTTTTAGAGTTAAATAAACTTTAAAAAAAGGAAAAAAATGGAGGGAAAATCTTCAAGACCTTGGATTAAAGTGTTTTATGGGTTTATAAGAAAAAAAAAAAAAAAGATAAATCGGCCCTTACCAAAATTCAAAGTTTCTGTGCTTCAAAATACACTGTTAAGAACATTAAAAAGGCAAGCAACAGAGTGGTTGAAAATATTTGTTAAAACTTTTGTCTTATAAAAGTTGTATCCAGAATTTTCAAAGAACTCATGTAAAGAAACAAACCGTCATATGTTGGTTCTATGAATGTAACATGGTAAAGTCAACAGTTTGTTAGTTTCTTAAAAAAACATAAAACTGTCGTGTGGCACAGTAATTACACTTCTAGGTATATACATGGGACCCAAATACATGTTCTCACAAAGACTTGAATGTGATTGTTCATAGCAGCATTAATTTCCATAGGCAAAAAGTGGAAACAAATATCCTTCAACTGGTGAGTGGGTACACAAAATGTGGTGTATCCATACAATGGATACTATTCAGCAATAAAAAGGAATGAATTGTTGGGATGCCTGGGTGGCTCGGTGGCTCAGTCAGTTAAAGGGTCCAACTCTTGGTTTTAGCCCAAGTCATGATCTGTCAATTGTGAGTTCAAGCCCCACATTGGGCTCTGTGCTGACAGTGTGGAACTTGCTTGGGATTCTGTCTCCCACTCTCTCTCTCTGCCCCTTCCCTGCTAACGCAGTCTCGCTCTCATTCAAAAATAATAAGAATTAAAAAAAAAAAGGAATGAACTGTTGACATATGTTAAAACATGGATGAACTTCAAGAACATAATATGAAGCGTAAGAAGCCATACATAGAAGCCGTGTATCGTTGGACTCTATGTGTATAGAATATCCACAAAAGATAAATTTTTAGAGAAAGTTAGATAATATTGATTGCCTAGGGCAATGGGCGATAAATGGGCATGAGGGATCTTACTAGGATGAGGAAGATGTTCTAAAACTGATTTATGGAGATGCTCACACCACTGGGTAAAGTTACTAAAAATCATTGACCTGTATACTTACAGTGAGTTGGTTTTATTATATGTAAAATGTGTCTCAGTATTTTCTCAAAAGCAAATGTGAGAAATAAAATTAGATAGCATTATTATCTTTAACCAGAAGCCTATAATGTTACATTATCTTTTTAAAATAAGGTCATCTGAAATGTGAGGATACATTTAAAAATTTTTCAGTTACTTTGAAGCCTTAATACTCTGATTCTAGAGCCAGGATCACTGGAAATAACAGTGGAACTCCCTGTCAGGCTGATGTTGGCATATGTGTATATACTGTTTTATGCAACCATATTTTCCTAGATCCAAAACAGAAAACCCACTGTATCTTCCTGGTCTTTAAAAATGAGTCATAGCACCTAGTTTACTGCTGTTACAAGATTGGTATTATTCCTGAAACATTTGATCAAAGACACCAAAAGCAGCTAAGTTTCGCTTTGCTTTCCATTCTCCATTTACTACATTTTTCTTTTTCTTTTGTTTTACTTTATTTGTTTTAGATCACTGTGTCCACTACTATGATCTTCGTAACACTAAACAGCCAATCATGGTATTCAAAGGACACCGAAAAGCAGTGTCTTATGCAAAGTTTGTGAGTGGTGAGGAAATTGTCTCTGCGTGAGTATTACTCTTCTGAGGTTGAACTTAACACAGAGCTCTATCATCATTTACCAGTTTTATAATGTCACTGTGGGTATCTGTAAAGAGCGACACTGTGCTATATGCACTTTTTCATAAATAGATTTTTTTATTGTAGAATTAAAATACATGTATATTCTGGTTTGTATTGCTCACTTTTATAGGCTATTTATGAATAAAATCTCGATGATGTTAGTTTTTAATGCAACCCCCTTTCAACATTTGAACTTAAGATTGAATTTCAGCCACCATTTCTCCTTAAGAGAAAAACAACATAGTTGATGGGATAGAATGAGAAACGTTTTATTTATTAACATCAATTAACATGTTATTGTATATTTATCTGCATTGCAGTACAGTAGTATTGTTTTTGGTTTTAAGTAATATTTGGTTGATTCTATATTACTTGATGTCCCTATGGTTTCATGGTGAGTTTTAAATATGTTTTGAAAGTAACTTAAGTATGGCTGCTTATATTTGACAAATATCCTTTGAGAAGCGTTCTGCAGTAGAGAATTATAATGTAAGCTTTTATTTTGTTTGAAGGTTAACAAGAGGTCAACCAGATAAGTAAATCTCAGTTGCTAAAATATCACTGAGAAATCTCTTCTAACAAAGGCAGCACCTTCTTTCTGTTATCCATTGCGTAGCTCTCTTTATTTTGTATTAGCCTAGTAATACTTTCTTAATTTCTCTTTTTCATATCTATTATTTCTTTTCATGCTTACTGACACCTTGTTTTCTTCTTTGCAGTTAGTTTTTTTTTTTTTTTCCTTGCTTTCTAATTTTTAATCTTAGGAGATTATTAATGACAGTGCCTTGGTATTAAACACTTGGTACCTCCCTCCTCATCTACCTCTATACTAGTTACTCTTGGTAAGAAGTTGGTAATTTGAGTTGACTTAGCAAGGTAATTTGAACAGAGTTACAAACAAGGGGGAAAAAGTGAGAACTGAGTTTTAAGGGAAGGTAACGTAGGGTAATTCGTTCACAAACCTAAATTAGTGTTAACCAGTCAAAATATATCCCATCTTTAGGAGTAGTAATGGGCAGTAAATAACTAAAGTTTTATTCAGGTTCAAATGTGGATAGTACATTATATGGCAGAAGTATTTTTCTTCAGTTTTGATTTATAAGTGTTAAATGAGTTGGATTTCAGCGAACTGAAATACATGTATCTTATTTGTCTAAATTGGGAAGTTTTAGTCGACCTAATTAATGTGGATTTGTTGTTTGTAATTTTCACCAATCTCTTGTCCTTCTTAGGTTTTATAAGTCCTGATTTTTTTTTCTTGAACATATTTAGGGTTTAGAAGTTTTTAGAATAAGTTTATCCACAAGTGTATTTGGAAATATTAAAAAGTAATACTAAAATATACATATTGCTGCAACCTCTGAATTCTTGGCCAATAAAAATATATATACACATAAAGAAATACTTAATGCAACATTGTCAAGCAAAAAACCACATTTAAAACAATATAAATTTCTATTGAAAAAATGATGAGAAGCAATAGAGGAGTATTTAAAGAGCTGGAGTTTGGCTTCTGCAATAAGACAGTTTCTATCTTGGCTCTGTTGTTTACTAGCTATGTATGGTATCTTCAAAATATCCTTAGCCTTCTCATTCTCAGTTGTCTCATCTCTAAAATGGAGCTAATTACAGAAATTACATTGTGTGTCCTTAAATGAAGTAATAAATGTAAAACTTTCAGCATGGTGCCCTATTCTGTGAATGTTACAGTAAGGGAAAACATGATTTATTATGTAGTCATTAACAGATATCAAAGTGTATTTATTTTACAGAAAAATTATAAAGCAAATTCTTGAATAAGGGATAAGCAATTTAAAACATAATGTGTATGGTATGATTGGATTTGTGTTACAGAAAGAGAAAAAACATGGTATTTTATTCAAGTTCTAAGACTGTATGATAGGTCTCTGCATGATAGGATTACCAGCGATCTTTTTTTTTTTAATTTGTTTAATGTTTGTTTATTTTTGAGAGACACAGAGTGCAAGTGGGGAGGGGCAGAGAGCAAGGGAGACACAGAATCCAAAGCAGGCTCCAGGCTCTGAGCTGTCACAGAGCCCGATGTGGGGCTCAAACTCACAAACTATGAGATCACGACCTGGACCAAAGTCAGACACTTAACCGACTGAGCCACCCAGGTGCCCCACCAGTGATTTTTATATGCGATTATTTTTTGGTAAATAACTGCATTTGTATATAATTTCAGTAAATGAATTACTTTATATAGACTATCCCAGTTATTCATACCATTGCACCCCTTAGGTACAACTAACTGTCAAAGTAGTTTAAATTTAGTATACCAATACAGTTCAGCAGTTGAAAAGTAAACCAAGTGACACAGATCGTATCCCTAAAATTAAGCACAATTCCCAGTGGAACTTTGTTATTTGATGGTTGTGGTATGATGGTATTGATGATGTTTATTAGTAAGCACTTCCTACATGCCCAGGGACTACTGAAAGCCTTTGGAATGAATTTACTTTTCACATCTGATAGAATTCCTCTAATTCAATAACGTAGGAATCACTGTATTTCACATAACTAATGAACAAAACTGAGGCCAAAGAGGTTATGTAACTTTCCCAAGTTCAAAAACAAATTAATGGTATATATTGAGCATTGTAACTCAGAAAATCTGGCTCCAAAATCTGCATTCTAAACAACCAAACTGGATTGCCGCTAATTAGTACTGATGAGTTTCAGACCATGAAATCTTTTTTAAAATTTTTTTCTTTTCAGACCATGAAATCTTAAATACATTCTAATTTTTTGTGTTTACCTCAGCTCAACAGACAGCCAACTAAAACTGTGGAATGTAGGGAAACCATACTGTCTACGTTCCTTCAAGGGTCACATCAATGAAAAAAACTTCGTAGGCCTCGCTTCCAATGGCGACTATATAGCTTGTGGTACGTAAAACTGTCTTTTCCTGGAACTTTTTATTTAACAGGCATTTGTCACTGAAATTGCATTCACTAGATACAGGCTACATACCAAGTCAAGAATTGATCTATATGCTCAGAAAGTAGTATATTGAATTCTTCTTAGATTGTACTGGAAGAAGCATTAGTTCTTCCCTCCTTCACTGAGCACAAACCCTGTCCACATGAAATAGCATGAAATCGTTAAATATGTTTTGTAATTGTTCTTCATAGTAATTTCTGTAGATATTACGTAAAAGAAAATATTAATTTCTGCTAATGACCTAATTTCAGAGATACTGTCTTAAGCTTGATATTCATTTTCCTCTATAGAGTGCTCTCTTCAGTAAGCAGTTTTAGATCGTCTTGATCTGTTATTCTAGGGCTTTTGTTTTTTGTAATTTATTATTATTATTATCTTTTGTAATTTACACAAATAGGAATCAGAAGTAAAAGAAGTCACTTTAGGTTTTGTGAAGATGCTACATGCACCTAATGCCCAAATATATGAGCTTTCATGAATTCTTTCAAGTGACTTGACTTTTATTTAGTGAAGTTGTATATAATCTAAACGCTTCCAGAACAAATCTCTTGCAGTTATTCTACTTTGATAGCCTGCTCAAAAATACAGGTTTCTAGACTGCTTATCTAATAGAGTAATATCTTTATTGGAGAATGGGACATAAATTTTGTAGGTTGTTAAAATCTGCCTTTGTAAGTGCTGTAACTTTCTTTTTTCCTCTTAGAAGTCTTTCTAAACATCATTTAAGATTCATGGTATAATAATAAGTTTCTGGTCTTTTTTAGACCTCTGCTATCATAAATGGGTTTTTGCAGTAATTTCAGCCTTACAATTACCAATGTTATATTATTTGACAATTATTATTTCTTTAGATTAGTAAAGTGTAGCTTTTCTCTATGAATCTTTTTCTCACATGATTCCCAAGAAATCTTGTGCTCTGATCTTCCAAATTCAACCATGAAAGATTTGTCTTTGAGCGTAAACATTGAGTAATAATCACCTTATGAATGTGATGTCCTAATTCTGAGTTCTCCCCTTCTAGAAAAATTATTTACTTAAAAATTTTTTTTAGGAAGCGAGAACAACTCTCTTTACCTGTACTATAAAGGACTTTCTAAGACTTTGCTAACTTTTAAGTTTGATACGGTCAAAAGTGTTCTGGATAAAGACCGAAAAGAAGATGATACCAATGAATTTGTTAGTGCTGTGTGCTGGAGGGCATTGCCAGATGGGGTAAGTTTTCATATCAGTTTTTCACCTTGATGTCTCATGTAACACTTTATGTATACATATGTGAATTTTTGTTAGCTTAAAATACAAATTGATATGTGATAACACATTTCCTTGCTTAGTATTGCATCATCACAGGAAACAGGCATTTTAGGTAGTAATTGAAATATGTCACCAATGGAACAGTGTCCTACTGATGTAATGTCTCTCCTGTGTAGCCATAGCATCTTGCGCATACCTCTGTTTTAGTGTTATCACATTGTGTCTTCATATCTCTTCTAGAAGACTGGAAATTTCTAGGTACACACTGTGTCTCATTTTCCTTAACGATCATTTGAAGTATATACTCAGTAAACATTGAGCTGAACCTAATATTAGCAGGAAAAAAACTTGATGTAGGTAAAGGAGAGTACCCTATATGTACACCTAATTAAATACTATTTCAGAGCAAAATTCCTGTCTAGAAAATACACTTACATAAGAATGTTTAAACACATTTAATTCCTTAATAAGAAAGTTACATTTCTAGATTGCAAAAAAACCAGTTTTCTCAAACTTGTCACTTATTAACAAATTATTCTCAAACTTGTCACGTTTTAAAGTATAAACATTCTCATAAGTTATGTGAAGAAATAATTGTTTTATTATCTTGATTTTTATAATCAGTAGTCACTCACTAATGTCATCTTATTAAAAAATAGCTCTTTAGGTGCTTCCTTGGTTAGTTTTACTTTTGATCAAAAAATTTCTTACTTGATGGGTACTTTAAGAATTCTGAGTTTTGGGGCGCTTGGGTGGCTCAGTCGGTTAAGCGTCTTGACTTCGGCTTAGGTCATGATCTCATGGTTTGTGAGTTCAAGCCCCGCGTCGGGCTCTGTGCTAAACAGCTCACAGCCTGGAGCCTGCTTTGGATTCTGTGTCTGTGCCATCATGCTCATGCTCTGTGTCCCTCTGTCTCTCAATAATAAATAAACATGAAAAAAATTAAAAAACATTCTGAGTTTCAGGTACTATTTAACTTTAACTAGATATATTCCGTTCCTATCATATTTAAAATTAGTGTGACTCAACTTCCAGTCTTGGCAGTGGCACACTAGGTTATTTGTACTAACCTTTCCCCCAAATAGAACTAGAAAAGTTGGACCACGTATATTTATTTTAAAAACAATAACAGAAACCTATTTGAAGGCATTGGAATGTAAACAAGATAGAAAAGAATTACTGGCCTAGGAATGTGAGCCTGGCTTTTGAGTATGCTTTTCTTCTGGGAGCCTTTGCCAGTCTTGTTGTAATGGCTGAGAGCACTTCTAGTAGCCTCACAAGGGCACAGGGATTGGAGTCTAGTATTCACCACTGTGGGGGTGAACTCACTGTGGTTCAGGTCCCCAAAGGGCTATAGTCTAGGGTAAACCACTAGAAGATAAGCTCTCACTGTGATTGCAACTCAACTTCATATCATATCAGTCCCGAAATTAAATTGAAGTGATCCTGGATTGGTAGTTAAATTAAAATTAAATCCTCTTTGAAAGAGGATCTTCTAGAGAAGATCATCTAAGGACTTTATTTTCTTCTAAAGCCCAGATACACTAACTAGGTCACAATAAAAAACATGCATAGGAAAAGACAAGAGATACGAATAAGTTCAGCATAAGCAGTGGACAACGGAAACAAAATCACAGCAGCTCCGGATATTGGAATTGTCAGACATAGCTTGAAAATAACCATGCTGACAAGGAAAAAGACAAGATTGAAAATTTTAACTGGAAACTAAAAAAAACTATTTTAAAAATGAAAATCCTAGAAGTGAAAAATTATAATTACCAAAACTAAGAACTCAGTGGATGGATCATAGGGAAGATAAGACAGAGTTGAGAATCAATGAACTTTTATAGGTAAGCTAGGAGAAAATATACAGAAGGAAGCATGGAGAGACAAATATTAAAAAAAAAAATACAGAAAAGAGGTGGAGGATGGAGTAAGTTTAAAATATTCAATAAGAAACCTCAAAGGGGAGAAAAGAAGTAATGCAATTAAACAAATATTAGAAAGGATTATCGTTGAGACCTTCATAAAATTGATGAAAGACATCAAGGCAGAGATTCAATAAGCTCTTGTGCCCTAAAGAATAAATCTACAATGTGAGTAAAGATTTAATATTATACTTGGACCATGAAGAGACTTAGGCCTGCCTGAAAATCTGACCTTGGGTCTGTCTTCTCATAGTAACTTGATGGAAATGTGTGGAGTTAAGACAAACATTGAATGTTATTGCTACAGGTTAGTCTCTTAAACTTACTGTGAAACCCCATCTGTAGTATTGCACCGCACCTGGACTTAACCATGAGTTGGCGCAATATTGGCCTTACATCTATCCAAAGTGAACGATACGAGACTGGCAGGAAACCAGGGCAGTCTCTGTCCAGAACCACATGCGCCTTAACTGTCCTTGGCAGCCGTGCGAGCTCTGTGTGTGTTGTTCGGGAGAGATGGAAGTAGCTATGCATGTGAATAGTTACTTGGCCTCCTGATGAGTGAGGGATGTTGTGCATGCTGAATTTCCTGTCCCGTACACCTCTGTGAAACTAACTAACCTAGTGCAAGATTACAGCTAATTGTGTCTCATCCTGTGACCCCTGCTGGTGTTGGACAGTCACACTTTGACATGTCATAATAAAACTGTTGAAAATAAAATGCAAAGGGAGATTATTGAAATAAGACAAAGTACTCTTTTCAGAAAGCCAACAATTAGACTGACAACCAACTTCTCATTAAGCAATAGAAACCAGAGGTAGTGGAACCAGGTCTTCACTGTGTAAAGGGAAATAAATACCTGCCAATCTCAATTTCTCAATTCAGTGAAAATCTCTCCAGACACAAGTAAAATAAAGACACTTTTAGATTTATAAATATGAAGAATTTGCTACCAGTAGACTTACACTAAAGAAAACCTGAAAGGATCTTTTTAAGGCAGAAGGAAAAGATGCAGAAGACAAAGATAAAGGTCAGAGATGAAGAAAGGAATGGAAAAAGGTGAAGGAATAGAAATGGTGAAAAGGAAGAGAAGTGGTAATACTCAGTAAATGCGTATTGACTATATAAAGCAATGATGCCTTGTTATTAAAGCCAATAAGCACATAGAATTAAATATTTGACAGTAATAACATAAGGCAGAAGGATAAATGTAATTAGGGTGTTCTCAGGTCTTTGCCTTGTCAGGGAAGGAGGTAAAAACAAGAAAAAGCTAATTAATACTAGACTGAAGAGGATGCATATTGTAGTTTATAGGATAAGCTTTAAGTAAGTTCTTGTGGGGCTGGTTTAGTGGTGATGAATTCCTTCAGTTTTTGTTTGTTTAGGAAGACATTTCTCTCTCCTTCTATTCTGAATGACGGACTTGCTGGATAGAGGATTCTCGGCTGCATATTTTTTCGGTTTATCACATTGAAGATTTCCTGCCATCCCTTTCTGGCCTGCCAAGTTTCAGTAGATAGGTCTGCCACTAGTCTTATGGGTCTCCCTTTGTAGGTTAGAGCCTGTTTATCCCTAGCTGCTTTCAAAATTTTCTATTTATCCTTGTATTTTGCCAGTTTCACTAGACATGTCGTGCAGAAGATCGATTCAAGTTACATCTGAAGGGAGTTCTCTGTGCCTCTTGGATTTCAATGCACTTTTCCTTCCCCAGACCAGGGAAGTTCTCAGCTATGATTTGTTCAAGTACACCTTCAGCCCCTCTCTCTCTCTCTCTTCCTCTTCTGGAATTCCTATTATACGGATATTGTTCCGTTTGATTGCATCACTTAGTTCTCTAATTCTCCCCTCATACTCCTGCATTTTTTAATCTTTTTCTCAGCTTCCTCTTTTTCTATAATTTTATCTTCTAATTCACCTATTCTCTCCTCTGCCTCTTCAATCCGTGCTGTGGTCGCCTCCATTTTATTTTGCACCTCATTTATAACATTTTTAAGCTCCTCATGACTATTTCTTAGTCCCTTGATCTCTGTAGCAATAGATTCTCTGCTGTCCTCTATACTTTTTACAAGCCCAGCGATTAATTTTATGACTATTATTCTAAATTCTTGTTCCGTTATATTGCTTAAATCGTTTTTGATCAATTCGTTAGCTGTCGCTACTTCCTGGAGTTTCTTTTGAGAATTCTTCCATTTTGTCATTTTGCATACTCCCTGAGGTGGCGTGGAACTGTGGGGCACTTCCCCCGTGCTGTCTGGAGTAACTTGTGTTGGTGGGTGGGGCCACAGTCAGACCTGCTGTCTGTCCCCAGCCAACCGCTGGGGCCACAGTCAGACTGGTATGTACCTTATCTTCCCTTCTTCCAGGGGCAGGACTCACTGTGGAGTGGTGTGGCCCCTGTCTGGGCTAGTTGCACACTGCCAGGCTTGTGGTGCTGCTTCGATGGGATCTGGCGTATTAGCCGGGGTGGATCCGCAAGGTGCACAGGGAGGGGCAGGCTCAGCTCGCTTTGCTGTTGGTGGTCCCCTGCGGGAGGGGCCCTGCAGCACTGGGAGGGAGGCTGACTCGTCGGAGAGATAGATCCACAGGAGCACAGCGTTGGGTGCGTGGTGCAAGCAAGTTCGGTGATGGGAACTGGTTCCCTTTGGGATTTCGGCTGGGGGATGGGCGAGGGAGATGTCACTGGCCAGCGCCTTTGTTCCCTACAGAACTGAGCTCTGTCATCCGGGGCTCAACACCTCTCCCTCCTGGTGTCCTCTTGCCCTCCTGCTCTCCGAGCAGAGCTGTTGACTTATAACAGCAGGTTGTTAAGACCTGCTGGCTGTCAGAACTTATGCAATCTGGCCCCTCCACTTTTGCAAGTCAGACTCGGGGGTTCGATGTTGCCGGACGGGCTGCCCCTCCACTACCCCGGCTCCCTCCTGCCAGTCTGTGTAGCGCACACCGCCTCTGTGCCCTTCCTACCCTCTTCCGTGGGCGTCTTGTCTACGCTTGGCTCCGGAGAGTCCGTTCTGCTAGTCTCTGGCAGTTTTCTGGGTTATTTAGGCAGATGTGGGTGGAATCTTAAGTGATCAGCAGGACGAGGTGAGCCCAGCGTCCTCCTACCCCGCCATCTTCCCTCCTATAAATGTGCCTCTCTGAAGTCAGGTTGAGTAATACGGGAAAGTGATGGGAAGGTACTTGAGGTTAGAACCATCTCAGAATGAAGATCCTTCCGGTGGGCTCCTGCAGGTACTTGCACAGCCCCGCCATCTCTGCATACTTGTCCTCATGTGGGCCGCCATTTTGAAAAATCTCCTTTAAGTAAGTTTTTAAAGTGTGCTACCTAGACCAGAAAAGTTCTGTAACTCACTTCGTTTTCAGTCCAGATTTATTTTAAGTTTGATTTTTATAGAATTGCCACTTTGATTAGGTACAAAAAATAACTTTGTTTCCTTATTTTAGATGAGGCAGAAAGTGTGAGAGACTCTTGTTTATTTATTCAACAGATATTTATTATGTGCAGTCACAGTTCTAGATAGGGAAGATAAATTTGAACAAGACTGTAAGAGAAATTCTGGCCCTCTTAGGAGACTTAAAATTTTATGTGCCGGAGGAGACAAAAAACAAAATAAAGAAGTTATTATATTAGAAGGTGACAAATGACTGGGAGAAAAACCAAGTGGGAGGCTGGGTCAGAGAGGCCTGGGAGATGGAGTTGTAGTTCTCAGCGGTGGCAACAGAATTGCCTGAGTAGCTGAAGTAGAGCAAAGACTAGGACATGAAGATGTAATCCACATTTAAATGTGGAAGAGTATTTCAGGTGGAGTAAACGGTTCAGAGGCCTGGAAGTTCAGAAAGTGATGACTGTTCAGGGAACAGAAAGAAGACAAGCATTGCCTCACTGCAGTGAGCTGGCTGGGGAGCAGTCTATTTCAGAGTGGTGAAGAAGAACCATTTCAACAGAGCACTGTTTACCAAAGCCCGGACTTTGGCTTTTACTGGTTGTGAGTTGGGAGCCATTGTAAGATTTTGAGCAAAGAAATGATACAATCTGACTTAACGTTTTTAAAAATTGGTTTGGCTATATTCTAGAGAATAGACTATGAGATGTCAGGAATGGAGGCAGGAAGGCTGTTGGCAATTCCAGGTAAGGTCAAATAGTGGTATGCTAATGAGAAGCAGTCAGATCCTGTACATATTTTGAATGTGGAGCCAATAAATGTCACATGGAGAGTGAAAGAGAAAAAGTGTAGGATGACACTGAGTTTTGTTTTTCCCCCCAGTAACTTTAAGAGTGGAGTTGCCAGTAATTGAGGAGAAGGCCACCTGAGGAAGTGTCTTAGAGGAGTATAGACTGGCTGGGTTTAAGTTACTAAAAATACCAAGTGGAGATGCTAAGTTTGAGATGTATTTGCCTTATAAGTATATAAGGTAAATATACCCGGTATATACTTGGTGTATAAGTAAATATACCAAGTTTGGAGTTCACAGCAGATTGTGGGGCCAGAGATAGAAATTGGTAGCTGTCAGCATATGACGTTTAAGCCAAGAAATTGGGTGTATCTCCACAAGGGAGTGTAATTAGAGATTGGAAGTAGTGTGAATACCGTATTTTGGAGGGCACTTTAGTGTTCAGTGATTGAAGCAATGAGGAGGAGTCAACAAAGACTTAGAGTAGTTATTGGGATGCCTGGGTGACTCAGCTGGTGAGGTATCTGCCTTCGACTCAGGTCATGATTTCATAGTTCATGAGTTTGAGCCCCACATCGGGCTCTCTGCTGTGCACACAGAGTGCGCTTCAGATCCTCTGTCCCCTGCCCCTCTGCTGTGCGCTCGCATGCACTCTCTCTCTCTCTCAAAAATAGAAAGAAAGAAATAAGGAAGGAAAGAAAGAGTAACTATGTATAGTCTCTCTTGATTGGAGAATGGTTTTAAGAAAAAAAAAGGGAAGAAATTGGAGGTAATGAAATACAGAGAGCTGCTTTGGGGTGTAATAAAATAATGCCATGTTTAATCTCATCTAGATTACTTACTTTTTAAAAATATGAAATACCTGTCTCTAAAAAGGCCAAACATTTCATTGTCTTTCTGTGCCTTAATTCCATTCTGCCTGATTTTGATCAAAAGAAAGAGATCAATTTAAGGACACCTACAAAATAGTTGAACTTTGAAAGTATTTTTACGTTTTGGACAAGTACAAGTATGACCTAAAACTCTTCGATTTTGTAAGATAATACAAAAATTGCACATGCTTTTCTGTTATTTATGGCAGTAATTTAGTAATAGGGGGTTGAGGATAGAGGGAAAGGCATAAATACAAATTAGATACATTCTTTTAGGACAGTATCTTAGTCTTTTTATTTTATTTTTTTTTCTGTATTTTATTTTTTTTCTGTAATTTTTTTTAATGTTTTTATTTTTGAGAGAGAGAGAGAAAGAAAAAGAAAGTCAGCGTGCGAGCAGGGGAGGGGCAGAGAGAGAGGGAGAGACAGATTCTGAAGCAGGCTCCAGGCTCTGAGCTGTCAGCACAGAGCCCCACGCGGGGCTGGAACTCACGAACTGCAAGATCATGACCTGAGCAAAGTCATACGCTTAACTGAGCCACCCAAGTGCTCCAATATCTCAGTCTTATAAAAATTTGAGATAGTTTACTGCAGATTAAATTTCTGTTTAGCCTTGTTTTTTCTTATAACACACACATATATATATATATGCATGTATGTATGTATATGTATACATATGTATGTATGTATGTATGTATGCGTGTATGTATATATAAATAGGCCACTTCTGGATAAAAGTGAACCAGTGATTCCAAGCCTTGTTTTGAACAGTCAGCCACGATCCTATATAATGCCCATTCTTTTTATTTCTACTGACCTTTGTATAATCTGGAAAGAATTTTCTACACCTCCCTTTTTTAAGATACTGGTCAATTTTATTGTAGCATTTATTACATCCCTTCTCCTTTATTTCACAGTGCTATGGGAGTTAACAGCAAGCATGCTTCTTCCCCCCCTTCTTGTTTGCTGTGTGGTCTGTCAGTTTTGCTTTAGGATTACACTTTTTACTTTTAATTAGTCTTGTTTAAAGACAGAATATTTCTTTTTTTTTTTTTTTTTAATTTTTTTAATGTTTATTTTTGAGAGAGAGAGCGCCGTGCGTGCATTAGCAGGGGAGGGCCAGAAGGAGAGGGAGACACAGAATCTGAAGCTGGCTAAGGTGTCAGCACAGAGCCCGACGCGACGCGGGCCTCAAATTCACGAACCGCAAGATCATGACCTGAGCCAAAGTCAGGTGCTTAAGTGACTGACTGCTTAAGTGACTGAACCACCCAGGTGCCCCAAGACAGAATAGTTCTAATGTTGTTTCTTTTAATCTGAGAGACAATGCTTTGTCCTTTGTCTGTTTGTCTTCCTTGCTGTATTTTCCCTGTGTCTAAAAGCACTTTTACTCAGTCACTTTTGGGGTTGCTGACCGATTCTTCTGTCCTTTGTTCCTTAGTTTTGTCTTGCAAAAGTAGTGACTCTGGCATTTTTACTAAAATGCAGAAGTCTCAAGTATATTTAATTTTCAAAGGAATTTTAAGATGTTTCATTTGAACTCTAGTGAAAATACTTTTTTTTAGGAGAATTTTTAAATTGCAGCTTAGGTCCTCTCAAGAATAGAAATGGTAATGATTATCTTATTCTAATGAAGAATGCAGAATTGTTTATTTTATATTTGTTTTTAGTTTATAATTTTAATTCACTTGCAGACATTTTAACAAGAAAACCTCAGTAGTTTAGAGTTACTGACATAAAGATGTTCTATTATTATCAAATTACTGGGATTTTTCCTCCCAGGTCTAAATCTTATTACTTGCATTGCCTAATTCAGTATTAATTTTCATGATATTTAAAAAATATGAATTTGTGAGAAATAACTATTAGGAATAACACAGATCATTTTGCCTTTATTTAGGCTTTGGAATTTAATTTCCTCAGCGGTCATTTTTTAAATATAAATGAGGAGAACTTGATCGATCGAATGTTTAACTTGCTGTAATGAAAGAACTTTAGTATCTACTTATTTGAAGAAGCAATTGTAAATTCTGAAACTGTGTATTTGAGTGTACTGTATCCATATAGGATTGCACATCCAAGTATATTACATGTGAATGATTATACAGTCTTTGAAATAAATGTGGTTTGCTGCATTTCCGTAGGTAGCAGCCAACTTTATACTTTCGAATATAGAGAATCAAGGAGCTTAGTAGGCTGTCATTTCAGTTCATTTTCTGACTCTACTTCTTTGAAAAGTACCCCATAATTTATTTGGTCCTGTGTGCAGATGTAATAAAATTTGCTGATTTTTCTTGGAAATAGCCATTATCTAGATTAATAAAGCCCATTTGGTAATCAAGTCTATGTCAGATCTATTTTCAGCCTTTCTTTCTGAAATATACTATTTATTCACAATTTTTGGCAGGCATTAATATGGACTAACATCAGTTTTGTTTCCTCCCTTCCTCCTTTCCTTCCTTCCTTCCTTCCTTCCTTCCTTCCTTCCTTCCTTCCTTCCTTCCTTCCACATCTCTAAATCCTTAAAGGAGTGGTTATACCTAAAAGGCAGTAGTGATATGGTCAGAATAATTCATTAACTAAATAATTATCTTTAACTAATTTAGAGTTCATTTAGAGAAAAATGTTTGCAATTTTAAGAGTGTATGGGGGTCAATGTGAATTTCCTTGGCAAGCGTTTTGCTGGAGTATATCATCTTGGAACGTTATCTCTTAGGATTTTTACTATATGTTATTGTAGTTCATTACTCAAAGAAACAATTAGAAATGAATACATATGGGGTGCCTGGGTGACTCAGTCGGTTAAGTGCTCAACTCTTGATTTTGGCTCAGGTCATGATCTCACGGTTCCTGAGGTCAAGCCTCATATTGGACTCTGGGCTGACAGCATGGAGCCTACTTGGGATTCTCTCTCTCCCCTTCACTCTGCCCCACCTCTGCTCATGCATGCTCACCCACTCTGTCTCTCTGTCAAAAATAAACATTAAAAAAAAAAAAGAAATGAATACATATATACTTTAGACAATTTATAAAAAACAAAAAATAGGAAAAAATGTCTATTGCAACTTTTTCCCAGAAATAACCAATAGTAACATTTTAATGTAATTAATCTTCATGTTGTTTTCCTTTAATGGGTACTATTGTTTTTAATAAAATTGAGTATTTTATATATTACCATGTACTCTTTATTTTTTCTTCATGTCTTCTTTACCTTTTGCCTTTATCATTAACATTTCCCAGGTCTAAATGTATTTTGAAAAGAGTATTTCCAGTGACTGCATATTATTCTATTCTAAGGTTTTACCATAACTGGCATACCATTGTTTTGTTGAGGATATTAATGTTTACTTTTTACTGCTATGTAACTTTACTACTTGGAGTACTTCTTGCATTTTTTTTTGCAGTAAATCTTTAAATTTTTAATTCGTTCTTTAGAAGAGAACCTTCAGGATTTGTCCATTTAAAGAAAATGAGTACCTTTAACACTTGATTAAAATTAGTTTGCCTCCCAGAAAAGTTTCCTTACATTGCTCTTTCACCAAGAAACGGGGTGCATGGAAACATGGGGTGTAATGCCAGTATCTTTGCCATCTTGAAAATATTTTGTTACGTAAGTACGTAATCATTTTTAATGAATTGTTTCCATAAGCAATTTTCTAAAACATTCTTTTGATTGTTACATATTATATACTTACATACTGAAAATTGTCTTTTTAATAGAAATTCTTGATTGAAAGGGAAATACCATGCAGTTGAGATCTTGTTTTATAATCAGTCCTTTGACATTTTGGTGTTCGTAATTCAGGACTATTCCACTATCTCCCACACCCTACATCCTCTGTGAAAGTACTGCTATAAAGCTAAGATAAATTTGGGACAATACTATTTATTCTTGATTTCTGTTACATATTGTTTATCACCACTACTTTATTCAGAGAGTGTAGTTAGGTAAGGAGATTATGTGTGTTCTGTATCTGTGGATCCTTCTGTTGACATGACCCTTATTTAAAACTAGTGGAATAAAATATAAATTGACTCAAGAATGTAAATGACTGTTTCTGTTCTTAAATGATGATAACTATTTAAAGGGACACCATATTTTTGTTGGAAGCAGATACTAAGTCCATTGTAACTCCTGCTGAGATAGTAGGGTGCCCTTATCATTGTTTTATCAGTTCTGAATCACATCATACATACTTACCTAGTCTTGGGTCACCCATGCTAAATGGATATCTAATGGGAAAAGGCAATACTTGGAAAGGACACTTAACACTTTCTCAGCTCTTCAAAAGTTATTAAAAAATGTATCCTCTATTCTCAGGAAAAGCATTGATTATTAAGGATGGATATTTTCTTTTGTGGCCAGAAACAACAGGAATCATAATGGAAGTTTCTGTAACTCTCAAATGAACGATGTCAGGACAAGGATTTTCCTAATTTCCCTCCCTTGAAACAAAGTCCAGCAAAACTTGGCTTGGGAATCTGTCAACTCTGTTATCACCCATACTATACAAAGTTATAGCCATAGTAGGTGAGAACATCTTTTTCAGTCATAAAATAAAATACATTTTTTATATTCTTATTTCTAACAAATAAGACTTTAATATAGTGAAACACTTTTTTGAAGTGTTTTTAACTAAAACCTTATATTCTTATATTCTTAAGAATCTTCTTTTCTTTACCTAAATCTTTCATGATTCCTATTCATTAAAAATATTTGCTGAATAGGAGCACGTGGGTGGCTCAGTTGGTTCAGCATCTGACGTCGGCTTAGGTTATGATCTTATGGTTCGTAAGTTCGAGCCCCGCGTTGGGCTCTGTGCTAACAGTCAGCTTGGAGTCCAGAGCCTGCTTCAGATTCTGTGTCCCCCTCTCTCTCTGCCCCTTCCCCACTTGTGCTCTCTTTCTCTCTCAAAAATAAATAAACGTTAAAAAAAATAACATTAAAAAAATATTTGCTGAATAATATAGTACCTGTACTATTAATTATATTCATGTCTCTTATTCCCTGCTAACCTGTAAACTTGAAAAAAGGCATCCTACCGTATTGAACAACAGCATAGACTATGCAACCAGGCCACCTAGGTTCAATCAGATTTTCCACATAGTAGCTCTGTGACCTTACTCAAGTTCCTCAACTGTCCCTTGCTTCAATTTCCTCATTGTATTTAGAAAAATATTCTCTTAAGTAGGCTTCACACCCACTGTGGGCTTGAACTCTGATCCCGAGATTAAGAGTTGCTCACTGTAAAGACTGAGCCAGCCAGGCACCCCCCTCCTCATCTATAAAATGCTGATGATAATAATAACCTATCTCTTAGGATTATTATAAAGTTAAAGTAAGTTAATGTACATAAAGAGTTTAGAATAGCTTTTGGCAGAGAGTAAGAGCTATATAAATGTTTGTTATTAGTGTCATTCATTTTTAATTATCCTTAGCACTAAGCAAATTGTTTGCACGTAATGTGTAATTAGTATATGATTTTTGTAATGAATGATACATTCTCTCAGGCTTGTCCTTTATCTTGCTTGTTGCATAATTAATTAAATACTAATTTTGGAACCAAAGAAATGTTGGAGTAGAGGTGGGAGATAACTTCTGACATCTATTAGACTCCTTTGAAACTCAGTGGTAATATCAAGATTACATCAGTTTAAGAAAACTAGTTTTCCTGACATCAGCATTCATGGGTACCTTTATAATTATTTCATAATTACCAGTCTGCCCCTTGGGATAACTTTCAGGCTTTTGCTTATTTTCAAAGCAATGAAAATTTTAAAGTACATGGGACTATACAAAAGTTGGTATTTATTATTAGCTTAATACTTTGTTAGATTTATAGCCTGTTCTTCCTTCCCTTTCAACATTGCTACTATTTTACAATTTTGTCTTTTTTCAAAAAGATTTAACATATTTATTTTTCCAATTCATATGTTTTTATCTAAGAGATAGGCATCCCTCTCTGACTTAGTAAACACTGTGTATAAAGCAGCAGATTGCACAAAACTAAAGCACATGTAAAAAGCCATTCTGGGGGCACCTGGGTGGCTCAGTCGGTTAAGCGTCCGACTTCGGCTCAGGTCATGATCTCACGGTCCGTGAGTTTGAGCCCCGCGTCGGGCTCTGTGCTGACCGCTCAGAGCCTGGAGCCTGTTTCCGATTCTGTGTCTCCCTCTCTCTCTGACCCTCCCCCGTTCATGCTCTGTCTCTCTCTGTCTCAAAAATAAATAAACGTTAAAAAAAATTTAAAAAAAAATTTAAAAAAAAGCCATTCTGCTTTCTAATGAAAGTGCAGAATGCGTCTATAATAAAATTTATTTATACCAGTGATGCTCAAACTTGACTGATTATCAGAATCACCTTGGGGGTCTTAAAAATACACACACACACACACACACACACACACACACACGTAAAACAAAACATATGTATTCTTAGACCCATGAAGCCCTATTTAGGAGAAGGAAGGAAGCATGGTAGAGATTTGTATTAAAAACTTCCCCAGGCCTTCTTAGAAAATTATATGAATATTCAGGTTTGGGAACAGATGATTTATGTTACCACTGGAAAGAGATTTGTTAGGCATAGTAACCAAGAGGCAGAAATAGCATCTGCTAACAAGGTAATAATTATAATTATGAATATCTAATATCTGTTAGATTTTGCTACTCCATTATCTCCTTGGGAAGAGACAAATAAAAGATAATAGTCTTTTTTCTTTTCTGTAATTAAAAAAACACCAGTCTTTAATACATATTAACTTCCCATACTTCTAAGCTATTTCTGATCCTGAATTCTTCAACGAACACGGAGAAGACAACACAAGAGCTTCTTTTTCTTTCTTCTCTTCTTTCTTCATTTCTGTTTCTCTTTTTCCTTTTATCTTTCCTTTCCTTTCTTCTTTTCTCTAGCTGGATGATTTATAACACTTTAGAAAATTTTCCTGACTGGAAGAGGGCCAATGTGAATGAACTCTTGTCTTGGGCGTGGAAGGAAAGAAGATTCTGAGCGTGGACCCTGACTTCCAGGAAGACTGTGGCTCACATCTCCTAAGTGCTCCACTCTTCCCTTAGTGTCCAGACTAGAGTGGGGTGGGAAAGTAGAAAAGAGAGGAATCAAGAAGGTGGTGGAAAACTGAAGCAAAGCTGTAATTTATTTATTCTCTAAGTAAATTTCATTAAGTGTAAATATTCCTTAACCTTAATGTCCACTACTGTATGGACAGCTTCTGTGAAAACATTTGTTGCATTAGGTATTTTACGGTGAATATTGTAATGCAGTCAACAAAATATCATTTAGCAGGTCTGCTAATCAACATTTTAAATATATCATTATTGTTAATTTTTATGTACTGTAATGGAATTTGACCTACATTAGAATGGTTTTTACAATTTTTCTCATTAAACAATTTTTTTGAAATAGTGTTTGTCCTTCTAAAGTATGCCAATTTTGAAACATAGAATTGACAGAAATCTTTAAGCTACTTGGTTTTTGTTTTTTTTTTTGTTTTACCTTGTATAAGAGAAAAAAAATATTAATTTGAGAGTGCATTCTGAATTATGCCATTAACCTATAAATTAAAACCTATAATTTAAAAAATAAAAGGGGTGCCTGGGTGGCTCAGTTGGTTGAGCATATGACTTTGGCTCAGGTTGTGATCTCACAGTTTGTAAGTTCGAGCCCTCCATCTGGCTCGGTGCTGTCAGCACAGAGCCTGCTTCGGATCCTCTGCCCCCCACCCCCAACCCCTCCCCTGCTCACACTCTCTCAAAAATAAATAAACATGAAAAAATATGTATACGAATAATTTTTTCAGTAATACCCCACCACACTTAAAATTGTCTAAAATATTTTGAGATGGGAAGAGATTAACTTTGGTTTCTAAGTGTTTATCTTTGGATAGTTCCTACCAAATTTCTATATTAGAAGTAGTAGAAGGCCAGAGAGTGAATATTGAATATCATTTCCTTGACTTAAAAGTTTTTAATGAACACTACTTAAGTTGGTTTTATATGCTAAAATGTATGTATGAAATACCATGATTATTTATTTTCTAGTTGAATAAAAATATACTTAGTTATTACTCAAAGCAGAATGAACCAAGCACAGGAATCGTTTAAGAGAAAAGTGTTTCCTACTAATTCAAACTTGCATACTATCTGAGGAAAAGAAACATATGCTTGTATTTTACTTCTCTAGTCTCACATTAATTCCTGTTGTTCTCATGACAGCTCTCTGTTGATGTGATCACTCCAGGGTTTTGTGCGTTTCAGATCTCCCTTATTTCCACTATTTCTTAAATCCCATTTTATGTATTTTTTTCAAATAAACTATGAGAAGTTGGCGTTGGTATTTCCGGGATGTGAGAAAGTTATTACTGCTGAACATAGAAATAATTTGATTATATAGATTAAAGAAAAGTCAATCTATTATAATTACTGTAAACAAGCTATTTCATTTTGGGGCTATGTTTATTAGTCTTGTTTTACTCTAGATAAGATTAACTTGGATAAAAGATTTTTAAAAAAAAAGTTTTTTTAAACGTTTATTTATTTTGGGGACAGAGAGAGACAGAGCATGAATGGGGGAGGGGCAGAGAGAGAGGGAGACACAGAATCGGAAGCAGGCTCCAGGCTCTGAGCCATCAATCAGCCCAGAGCCCGACGTGGGGCTCGAACTCACGGTCTGTGAGATCGTGACCTGAGCTGAAGTCAGACTCTTAACCGACTGAGCCACCCAGGCGCCCCAAAGATTCTTTATTTGAACTGTGATAGCTAACCAAAAGGTAAAGATAAAGGCAGATAATAAATCTGAAACATTTGATTTAAATGACCAGACTTTTTACACACTGTTGAGAATTAAATAGACAGTTTATCATGCCTATGTTTGTCTTCAGGTCTTTTTTGTTTTTAACTTTTAAAAAATGTTTTTATTTATTTTAATGAGTGAGAGAGAGTGCTCATGTGCATGCGTGTCCGGGCACACAAGTGGGGAAGGGGCAGAGAGGGAGGCACAGAATCTGAAGCAGGGTCCAGGCTTTGAGCTATTAAGACAGAGCCCAATGTGGCGCTCAGACTTGTGAACCATGACATCATGGCCTGAAGTCAGATGCTTACCCAACTAAACCACCCAGGTGGCCCCCATCTTTTTTTTCTTTTTAATGTTTAATTTTTGAGAGAGAGAGATGGAGTGGTAGAGAGAGAGAATGAATGAATGAATGAATGAATGAATGGATGAATCTGAAGCAGGCTCCAGGCCCTGAGCTGTTAGCACAGAGCCCAAACAGGGCTCAAACTCACAAACGATGAGATCATGTCCTGAGTCAAAGTTGGACTCTTAACTGACTGAGCCACCCAGGCATCCCTGTCTTCAAGGTCTTCAACTTTGATAGAAGTTGGAAGCTTTCGGGATAGATTATATAGAAAGTAAATCTGACTTCAAGATTTAGTTCCTTCTTGTTAACTTACTGTTTTAAATCCTAAGTATCTAGAGCTGTGGCTTTGTGATACACCAAGTGTATCTTTGTGAGTTGCTCTGTAGAGATTGGGAAAGCAAGATAGTAGTAGTTGCCTTTGCTTACAGTGTTTTTTTATTTCTCACAACATTCCAAACTTTGGTTTATTTTAGGAGGCCCAAGAGTTTATCTTTTTATTTTTTATTAAAAACTTTCTTTTAATGTTTTTATTTATTTTTGAAGGAGAGAGAGAGAGACAGAGCATGAGTGGGGGAGGAGCAGAGAGAGAGGGAGACACAGAATTCGAAGCAGGCTCCAGGCTGTAAGCTGTCAGCACAGAGCCTGATGCGGGGCTCGAACCCACAAACTGAAGCCGAAGCCAGACGCTCAACCAACTGAGCCACCCAGCCACCCCTTTATTTTTTATTTTAAATGTTTGTTTATTTTTGAGACAGCAGAGTGGACGAGGGCAGAGAAAGGGAGACAGAGGATCCAAAGCAGGCTCCGCGCTGACTGCAGAGAGCCCAGTGTGAGGCTCAAACTCAGGAACACGAGATCGTGACTTGAGCTGAAGTCGGTTGCTTAACCAGCTGAGCCACCCAGGTGCCCCTATCTTTTTATTTTAAAAAAATTGCTAAGAATTATTATATATCTTAGGGATTCTCATATAATATTATCACCTGATAAGTAAAAAGTGAAATATTTTATTTCATGCCAGATTATCTAGATACCTTTGAAATATATAGCAGCCAAGGATAATTTAAGTTTCACAAGTTATACTCCTGTGCATTTTCCTACTGTTTTTTTTCTAAACAACAAATCTGTAATTCATGTGATAATCCTTGATGTTTACTAATAGAAAACTATAATGGTTTGGATAAATCCAAAATGTCATTTAATAAGAATGGATAATGTGGGCATTTATATTTAAAAGCAGTTTTATTCTGTATTCTGAAAAGAGTAAAAGGCTAATTATGCTTCTCCCAATTAATAAGTTAGCCCTGCAGCTTCAAAATTCAGTAGAAGTCCTTGTTTTATGAGGAATATTTTCATTTTCTCAAAGTTTTTGGTTTTGTAAAGATTTAAGACTTTTTAATTCTAAGTTTTTTCAATTTCTCAGGATTTTTAAGATCTGAGAACTGTGTTTTCCTTTATTAGTGGAAAGGATGAGTTATTGTCAGCAAAACAAATTGTAGGATCCCTTCTAGGGATCTCAGTGGTCATTATAGTTAAGGGAAAGCCTGGTTACCCTGTAGATTTTTACACTCTCCATCAGAGTCCTCACCATGTTTAAAAATAAGGTTCAGTCTTTCTATAGTGAAGATGCAGAATGAAGAAAACTACATAATTTTGACCGGAGTTGAGATTGTTTTCTGTGCATTAGGGGCGTGCTTTTACTTACTTTTCCTTTTTATCTTCTGCTTTCCAAATCATCATTTTAGGGATATGAAGAAAAAAATCACTTCTCAAGGGTTATTTTGGTTTTTGGTTTTTGGTTTTTTGTTAAGTCTTTGTTTAACTCTAGTATTAACTTTACGCTCCCTCCCCCATTTGTTATAACTAATGGGGTGAAAGAGTTTTGTTTTTTGGTACTAGTAATAGTAAATAGTATTTTTTCTATTGGATGAGATTTATCAAAAACATAAGTTACTTTTAAGATTGTGTATGTCTTGTGGTTTTTTTTTAGGTGTAAAGATTTGCATCAAGCTGAGTTATTGAGAGTGAAACTATTCACTGTGAATAGGTGTGAATAAACCCTTAGGAAGAAATTCTCTCACCCAGTTTAGGTGCCATGCATGGTTCTACTATGTGATAGATAAGTGGCAATTACTTTTTAGAATAAGCATGAGGTTTTGGTTCTTTGCGTGAACATTTGCATTTGAATTATTCAATTTTCTCTTACGCTTGCTAAAATATACAAGTGATATATCAGAAGACTCAAAACCAATCAAAATAACCACAGCTTTCCCTCTGTGCCTGTTGTGATGCCTGACCGAGGATAAACTTAGCGTCTGCATTTAGGGCCTCTAGATCCAGTTAGGTCTTACTCAGGAGGCCCGTAATGACTTTCTTTCATCCCTTCATCGTCTCTACTGTGGAGTGTTACATTTTTCTTCTTTAATAGAGAACTTTTAGAAAATAGAGAATTGAGAAAATTGACCTGTAATTGTAGCATGTAAACAGAACAGCAGTTAATGTTTTGATGTTTGTCCTTCCAGTCTTCGGCCTACATTTCTTAAATAGTTTTACATTATAAATATATCTTGTATTTAGCTTTTTACACTAGTTACATCTAAGCATTTTCTCTCTTTACATCATAATGTTAGTGGAAGGCATTTACATTTATTATGAATTACTGTTTGCCTTTTATTATTAAACATTTAGGCTGCCTCTTAAGTTTTTCATAGTTATAAGTTCATAATGTTTTGGGGCGTATTGTTTTTCCCCTTTTCTCTTGCAGTATTTGTAATACAAAATCCTGTAAGTGAGGGAAAAACTAGATGAAAGGGTTCAGAATATTTTTTAGCTTTTGATATCTACTGTTATTTTGATTTCCAGAAAAACAGAGCAGTTTTTACACAGTAGTTCCTCTTAACCGTGACAGGCACTGATAGTCTGGGATGGGCGATGAAGGTAAGAGCTGACGAGGTGAGAAGAGGGACATGAGGTGTATCTGAGTTTTAGTTATAAACCTTGGTTGCTAGCTGTGACACCTTAGAAAAATTCCTTATCCTTTTTGAGTCTACTTCCTCATTTTTGTAGTGGGTTAATACGAATATTTAAATACCGTAAAGTGTTGTTAGGAAGCAGATGACATTATGCATATGAAACACTCATACATGGTAGCTTTTCAGTAAATGGTAGTACTGCTAGTAATAAATTAATATGTAAAAGTTAGAAAATTAACATTTGAGCATCTCCCCTGTCCTCCTATCTTAGTATTTTGCATAAGTTATGCAAATCTATTCCAGGTATATTTCCAGGTAGAAGGAACAGCAGGTACAAAAGCTTAAGAGTCTGAAAGAGCCCTGTGTGTTTGGAGCTGCTAGGATGTAACAGGACTAGTGGGAGATGAAACACGAAATGGTACATGAAGAACGATTTTTTTTTAAGGGTCATTCTAGACTGTGTTAAGAACCTTGAACTTTTTCTGTGCAACTATATAAAGGACTTTAAGAAAAGTGATTGACTTCAACTTTTGATTAGTGGTTTTAGTTTAATTAACAGAAAAACAGATGTGGTAGGCAAGAGTACAAAGGCACTGGTGATGGAGCTTCACCTCGGTCCAAGAATTTGGGAGATATATTTGAAGTTAAACTTGCAGGATCTACTATTTCTTTAAAGGGATGAAGACTTATGGCAGTTAATTAACTTTTTGCATGTAGGTAAGTCACCTAACTTATCTGAGTTTCATTTCCCTCTTTTTAAATTATTTTTATTTTAATGTTTATTCATTTTTGAGAGAGAGAGACACACAGAGTGTAAGTGGGGAGGGGCAGAGAGAGAGGGAGACACAGAATCCGGAAGCAGGCTCCAGGCTCTGAGCTGTCAGCACGGAGCCCGATGTGGGCTTGAACTCCCGAATCATGAGATCATGACCTGAGCTGAAGTCGGATGCTCAACTGACTGAGCCACCCAGGTGCCCCAGTTTCCCTCTTAAATTTGAAGGGGTTGTAGACCAGATTTCTGTTGCCCAGTGGCCATATGTAAACCCAACTTACATGCTTATCGTTAGACCCTATAGTTTACATGTAGGTCCACTCATGAGAACATTGTCTGAGAAACTCCTTGGTTTGCATTATTTCTCTCCTGATTCAGCTTCTAAATTCACAGATGGTATAACTGCCTCTACTTCTGGGGTGTGCACTAGCCCCCAGCAGAGAATCCCTCTGCCAGTTAGACATAACTTATCTTAGACGAGAAACTTTCCTGATGTTGAAAACATGCGGAAACAAGCTTTGTAGGGGGAATTTTTTTTAGACGTTTTTTAGAAATCCTTATTGAACAAATTGTAACGCCTTTCAAGGACTGTACTTCTCTATGACTATTTTACAAATAACAGTGGCAAGAAAAAAAACAGTTCATTTTTTTAAATCTCCCTAAAATTTGAACATTTTTTGTTCCCATATTCTTTACTAATTTACTTTTATTGTAATGTTTCTAATACTGTTAATTACTGCTTTATGTTTTGCGTTGATTTTGGCAACTTCACATTGTTAGTAAGTGTTCAGATAGACTTAATTACCACAGGTTAATGGGAAGTTATTGTTTGGATTTATATTGCATCTTAATAACATCTGCTCCTCTCATGTTCCTCTAATGAAAAGCTTCGGTTCTAATAACTTAATATTTTGAAGGATTATTATGAGATAGGAAAAATAATAGACTGATGCTTTTTTCCCTAACACTGCTGTGAAGTTTTGATTGTACAACTTAACCTACATGTAAAATGGAAGCATCGATGCAGTAGCATCCCCATTTTCTAACTGTGCAACTGTAGCCTTGCATTTTAGCTCTGTGAATGTTGAAATACTAAAAGAAATAGAATGGATGGTAATTCTAACACTTCAGACTAGTTCTTAGTTGATGCGATTGACTAGTTTTACTGGACTGAATTCTTTTTTTTAAAGTTCCTTATTAAATATGTGTGTTAATTAGATTAGCGATTGCTTAGTTGCTTCCTCTTAATGGTCCTTTGGGACCCTTTGCTTTGTCTCATACAAATCAAATTTGTCCGGTAAAAAATTTGGAATTCATGTAACCTACCCCACAAGGTTTTTTTAGGATGTTCTTTGACCCACTAAAAGCATATGAAAAAGTTTGCCTGTCCCTGTGATTATTGCTAGAGAGCTTATTGCTTTTATTAGATTTCTAAAGGGGATCAAAATATTAATGATTAAAAATGAGTGCTATGAAATGTAGTCTGGCAAGTTGGCTTGATAAGGCTATGCATTAAATTGTACTAGCAATACCAGTTACTAAAAATTATATTAGTTTTCTGCTCTTGATTTGAAGTTTAGTTTTTATATAGCTTCGCAAACTTAAAATGAAACAAAGAAGTCACAGAGTAAGTGTATTAGAAGTTCTTTATTTTAATCCTTTCATTTTTTCTTCTATTACTTCCACTCTAGATTCATGTTACCTAAGAGAGTGAGAAACTTAACCAAATCACTCTGCCTCGGTTTGCTTTGTCACCTTTTTTTTTTTTTTTTTTTTTGATTTAACTTTATTTTTTATTTTTTAAAATTTATATCCAAATTAGTTAGTATATAGTGAAGCAATGATTTCAGTAGATTCCTTAATGCCCCTTACCCATTTAGCCCATACCCCCTCCCACAACCCCTCCAGCAACCCTCAGTTTGTTCTCTGTATTTAAGAGTCTTTTTTCTGTTTTGTCCCCTTCCCTGTTTTTATATTATTTTTGCTTCCCTTCCTTTATGTTCATCTGTTTTGTCTCTTTAAAAGTCCTCATATGAGTGAAGTCATGTGATTTTTGTCTTTCTCTAATTTCACTTAGCATAACACCCTCCATTTCCATCCACGTAGTTGCAAATGGCAAGATTTCATTCTTTTTGATTGCTGAGTAATACTCCATTGTGTATATATATACCACATTTTTTTTTTCAACGTTTATTTATTTTTTGGGACAGAGAGAGACAGAGCATGAACGGGGGAGGGGCAGAGAGAGAGGGAGACACAGAATCGGAAACAGGCTCCAGGTTCCGAGCCATCAGCCCAGAGCCCGACGTGGGGCTCAAACTCCCGGACCGCGAGATCGTGACCTGGCTGAAGTCGGACGCCTAACCGACTGCGCCACCCAGGCGCCCCTATACCACATTTTCTTTATCCATTCATCCGTCGGTGGACATTTGGGCTTTTATAAAAAGGTCTCACAGACCACGAGATCCTGACATGAGCTGAAGTCAGAAGCAACTGAGCCTCTGACTTCTGCTCAGCTCATGATCTCGTGGTTTGTGAGTTCGAGCCCGGCGTCGGGCTCTGTGCTGACAGCTTAGAGCCTGGAGCCTGCTTCAGATTCTGTGTGTTTGTGTGTGTGTGTCTCTCTCTGCCCCTCCCCTGCTCACTCTTTCTCTCAAAAATAAAATAAACATTAAAAAATTAAAAAAAAAATACAGAGATTAAACGTAGTTGCCAGAGGTGAAGTGGGTGGGGGATGGGTGAAAGACTAAAGGGGATTAAGAGTATGCGTATTGTGAACACTGAGTAATATATAGAATTGATGAATCACTATATTCACTATGAATCACTATAGTGATGAATCACTATATACCTGAATCTAATATAACACTGTTATGTTAATTACACTTCAGTTAAAAAAATTTAAAAATTTAAAAAAGTCTCATGAATTCCTATTCTAACAAAATACACATTAAAAAGAAAAAATAACTCCGTAATAATTGCTGATAATCTGCATGTAATCTCACAAATAAAAAGGAAGAAGAGGTAAATAGGATTATAAAAACACCTTTTTCCCATCTAAAAATATTAAATCTGTTTACGAAAAGAAGCTTCAATGGGGTTTATGTGTATCAGCTACCTTATTAAAGGTATGTTTTATGGGGTATGCCATGAGTTATTAGTATAACTTTGAATAGGTGTAAAACATGTTTAACTTTTAACATGAACTTTATGGGAGGAATTGTTTAGAGTAAAATATCCAAATTTGAAATAAAAGGAGTGCATCCATAATTGGTTTACTCTTTCTCACAGTTTGTTGATAATCAGTATGTCTGGTGGTAGATCTGAAAGTATTTATAGAGAATCTAAAGAATATGAAATAAAATTTTCATGTGATATGGGTAAGAAGTAGTAAAAAAAAAGGATGTAGAACTATTTAATTACAAATTTTCTTATAGTTTGCTTATAAATTTAATTATAATTTTTTATATTTCTATTTTTGTAAATGGAACATTATTGTAGTGTAAATAATTGTTTATTCTGCATTATCACCTGAGTGTTTGATGAATTAATCTTGAAAACAAAACAAGTTTCTTGGGAAACTTAGTAAGTCAATTGTTAAGAAAATATATTCAGTAACAGTACATTTTGCATGATCAGTTACACATGCTAATTTGCAATAAGATTCTTTGTGGTATTTTCTGTTGTCCTATCTTCAAGTTCACGTATTCTTCCCTCAGATTTGTCAAGTCTGCTGATCATACCATTAAAGGCATTGTTCATTCTGTTACTATGTTTTTGGTTTCTACCATTTGTTTGATTCCTTCTCATAGTTTAAGTCTCTTTGCTGAAATTATCTGATCTTACACATTTTCTACCTTTTTCATTGGACTCTTTTCTTTAATGCACTGATGATAGTTATTTTCACATAGTGCCAACATCTGTGTCATACTGAATTTAGTTTAATGATTGCTTTGTCTCCTCAGATTGGTTTTCCCTGAATGCCTTGTCATATTTGGTTAAAAGCCATACGTTGTGTAGGACAGTAGGTACTGAGGGAAATATTTTTTATGCTGTGGGTGAGCCTGCTTTTCATTCCTACAGACTTCATTGTGGGGGTTGTGTTAATGTAGTCATGATTGAGGTTGTTTTGAAGTTTGTTGTTGCTACGATTACCCTCAGAGCACCATATTCTCGTGATACTTTGTGTGTAGAATATTGGCTGCTTTGCCAGAGGATTTTTCTCAGTGTGTTCTCTGCTGAGGTTTTGGTCTGCTCTTTGCATTGTTTCCCAGAACAAATCTGTCTCTTGTAGTAATCCTTGCTATATTCCTTTTTAATCTTATTTCTTAGTGCTTGTTTATGTGGTGGGGTGGTTATGAGAGGAAGGACATTCTTTGAAGTTTGGATTAATCCTCAGTCCAAGTTTGGTCCTATGAACCTAGGTCTTGGAGTTGTGGACTTCACAGTTCTTTCTGCCCATCTTCTTTTTTTTTTTTTTAATTTTTTTTTTCAACGTTTATTTATTTTTGGGACAGAGAGACAGAGCATGAACGAGGGAGGGGCAGAGCGAGAGGGAGACACAGAATCGGAAACAGGCTCCAGGCTCTGAGCCATCAGCCCAGAGCCTGACGCGGGGCTCGAACTCACGGACCGCGAGATCGTGACCTGGCTGAAGTCGGACACTCAACCGACTGCGCCACCCAGGCGCCCCTTTCTGCCCATCTTCTAAATGTCATGCTAGCATATGTTTCTGACCTTCCCCTGAGAGTAAAACACTTTGTTTTCTGTTCCTCTCCCTCAACTGCAGTTACTTTCTACCAGTGCCCTCAGACCACCCCTCCTCCCCATCCATTTCTCTACAGACTAATGCTTTTGTTCTTTAGAGGACATAGTAGGTGTGTATCTGACAAATCTGAGGGGAGAATACGTGAACTTGAAGATAGGACAACAGAAAATACCACAAAGAATCTTATTGCAAATTAGCATGTGTAACTGATCATGCAAAATGTACTGTTACTGTATGTATTTTCTTAACAATGGCTTTAGGAAATGGTTGTGTTTCCAAGATTTTAGAAAAGTTTGGAAGAGCATACTTCACCCGTCTCCCAGTGTTTATGGCTGCAGGGGCCTCATACTTTTGTACTAGCCACCTTGTAGCATTTTGTTAAACGCTAACTTAATCTTCCCACTGGCTTGTCCAGCTATTTCTGTTTCAGGTAAGCAAATACAGTAAAACCATGGTTTGTGTGCATAATTCCTTCTGGAAACATGCTTGTGATCCAAAGCACTTGTATATCAAAGCGAAATTCCCCATAAGAAATAATGGAAACTCAGATGATTTGTTCTGCAACCTAAAAATATTCATATAAACAGGATTAAATACTGTAATATAAGACAAAATAATAAAATACAAAATAGTAAGAATAAACAAATTAACCTGCACTTACCTTTGAAAACCTTTGTGGCTGGTATGAGGGAGACAAAAGAGAGGAGGGTTATTGTGTAGGACGACTTCCACTATCACTAACAGAATCACTGCTATCTACTGGCTCATTGGAATCTTTTTCTGCGTGGGGGCCACTGTATACGCTCACATGGATGTTGACTACAGTACCGTATTAATCAATTCTTGTCATATGCTGTATTTAATGTAACTGGCAATAAGGCAGCAGGGAAAAGGGTCTACATCTGCAGGTAGCCTGACCTGGAATGAAGCAAGGCATTCCTAAACTGACTCTTGTACAGAAAAGCAAGGGACTGTCCATAAGTGCCTTGAAGTGACAAAAAGTACACTACTGCCAGTTGTGGGCACCTTCCAACGTTCTGAAAAATCACTGATTTCTGCCAAACACCACAGCCTGAGACCAAGCATCTGAGCATGGGAAATGATCACCCACAATCCTGCAGACAGAGAGAGAGAGAGAGAGAGAGAGAGAGAGAGAGAGAGAGAACCATCAGCCCAGTTGTGATCATGTGACATTTGGTGTCAGGTCCTACTCATATCGCAAGACCTCACTCGTTTATCAAGTTAAAATTTATTAAAAATGTTTGTTCGTCTTCTGGAACACTTGCAGAACAAGTTGCTCGCATCCCAGGTTTTACCGTACTCTGGTATTCTCTCTCCATGCAGGCGCCAGTTTCTTCTGGTTTTAGATTGTTTCGCCTGTGATTCAGTTCTTTAATAGGTTCAAGAAATGTCATTAATTAGCAGTAGTTCAGCTTTTTTCTTGCAATCATAGGGGCATTGCTCTTTCCAGCTTTCTCCATCTCTAAGCTCAGCTCTCTAGGTTTTAGTACTTGCATTACTTCTACAGATATATGGGGTTTTAACGTTCACTTTTAATTATCTTAGACTTCTTGCTATTTAAATTTGTGTATTCTCAGCATATTTCAGAACTATGTTAATAGTAATAGGCCTTTTATTTCTTATAACATTTTAGGGATAATTACCTTTTGCAAAATATGGTTTATAATGTATGTTCATCTATAATCACCCCTCCCCGCCATACCACATGTAGTCATTTAGTTGAGTGACAGAAGTAATCTCAATTACAAAAGACAATTCAGTATCTGAATTGTTAGTAGCAATGAAACCATTTATCTGAAATTTGTTTTCTAATGAAAGTCTCAAGACCTATTTAGCCAGGAACAAGAATTTTTGAAGTGTGAGGAAAATACTGATGGTATCTAGAAGTTGTGACGTGACAGGATCTTAACCATTAGGATTTTTAATTATTTAGTCTCAGATAAGGAAAGTTTCTAGGAAGTTTGCCAGGCTTCTTACATGTAGCTGACAGTTGTGAAGACACTTTTATGGCAATTTGGTATTTTACTTACGAGTCGAGGGAATTCCTGTGGAAGTTCAGACAATATAGACTGTTGCGGTGATTTACTACAACATGAAAAATGTTGGATTGTTTTCAGTTTTATTAAATGCAGTCCTATTCTTCAGTAATCCCTAAATTTAAAATCAAATCTACGTAAGTACAAAGTTTTGACCATTAAAGAATGGAGTCTTAGAAATGTAAAAACAAGTTTGGTGCATGTCTAAGCACAAATCTGATCTCATTTCCCTCTCAATTTTGATTCCATATTCTGTTCTGTCCCCTGCTACTCTGTCATGTAGCGCTGCTAGTTCAGGCTTTCATCATCCCCTGCCATTACCTAATAGTCCCAGGCTAATTTACCTGAGCTATTTAAAATGCTCAGTCATGTCCTGTGATTATAGAATAAAATATAAGCTTCTTTATGTGACATTTAACACCCTCCTTTATCAAGCCCCTACCCACTTCTTCAGCATGGTCACCTGCCACTTACATAGGCACATTCTGCACTCCGGCAACACTGAACTGATTAAAGACCCTCAAACACCCCATCATGGTTTGTTTGTTTGTTTGTTTGTTTGTTTGTTTATTAACCCTTGTGCCTTTGACCTTGCTGCTCACTGTGCCCACATGCCCTTTTCTTTCCTGTTTGTTACATATTAGAATGTCATTAGACAGGAAGTCTTTTAAGTACGGTGCTGAGTTTTGTAACTACACAAGTAGTAGAGTGTTGAGTAGATGACTACCATTAGATTTCCTTACCTTTTGGCCTTTGTAGAAATGAATTCTATAACATGTCTAATGGGGTGTCCTTCAAACTTTTTTAATACTTCTGGTGACAAGGAGCTCCTGCTGCACAAGGAAGCCCATTATATTTTCCCGTGACTTCAAGTCTTACAATGTTGGCCCATAAGACAGCTCTTACTTTTTCCCATCACCTCAGAAACGGTAAATATTTAAAAAAATGTGTAATATTTAAGAACCTGTAACTCCACATGCAGTAAAAGTCAACATCTTCTAGTTTTCTTTGTGTTAACCCACTCTTTACCTCAGTCTTATTGAATCCTTTGCAGGAATAACATCACTTGAAAATAGAGGTGAAGAGTTTGGGACACCTGGGTGGCTCTGTTGATAAAGCATCCAACTTCAGCTCCGGTTGTGATCTCACATTTCATGAGTTTGAGCCCTGCATTGGGCTCTCAGCACAGAGCCCGCTTTGGATCCTCTGGATCCTCTGTCCCCTTCTCACGCTGCTCCTCCCCCACTTGCGCACATGCGCGCGCGCTCTCTCTCTCTCTCTCTCTCTCTCTCTCTCTCTCTCTCTCTCAAAAATAAACATTAAAAAAGAACAAGGAAATAGAGGTGAAGAGTTCAAATCTGCATTCTGTGAAGTTGTGCCCATGTCATGTATTTTCCTTTGGTATGGACTAGTTTAAAATGTGGGAAAAGGAGCATGAAGAAAAGAGAATAGGACATTTATTAGTACTCAGATTTTCATTTTATTTCATTTTATTTTAAATTTTCATAGATTCCCATTTATGAAATTAAGTTTTCTACTAAACTACTGTGAGCTACTTCTGTAGTTCGAATTCCGGTACTGATAACTGAGTAAATTTATATAGATTATGTAAAAGTATTAAAACAAGCTTTAGGTATATGATCATTTTCACTGAACTCAGAAGCCTCATTAGATTAAAAACTATTGTCCTGTTTATCTTGGTCTTGTTTTGGCCTTGGCATGGGATCAGGTAAATAGGCACTCAGTAATGGTTTTGTTGTTGTTGTTGTTATTGTTGTTTGTTTTAACAAGTAAATCTTTCCTCTCCACTTCCCTCTCAACAACCTCTTAACCAATAGCAGAAAAATGCAGACTTCTCCTTTCTCTGAATTCAACATCTATAGACAGTTTTTAATATCTGTACTAGTGTTTTTTCAAAGTATGATCTTACTGATCATCTATTTCAGAATTATTAATTACCTGAGATTTGTATTAAAAATGCGAGTTTCTAGACCTCAGACTTATTAAGTTAGAGTTTCTGAGGGTGAGAGCCAGGAACATCCATTTTGTTGTTGTTGCTATTGTATCTTTATGAAATGCATAGTTCTCTTCTTTCCTTTTATTAAGTAGCCTAGAATTACATGGGAGAAGCAGAGATCCCATCCCCAGCACATCCAGTCTTGATCTCACTGGAAATTTCTAGTAATGTTTATAATTTATAATAATGTTTATAATAATGTTCATATCTGGGAGGGTGGAAAGAGGTGTTCCAGCAGTGGCCACTACAGACCTGCGTTCTTCATTTCACAGGAGTCATTAGGTATTACTATCTTAAACCCTTCCAAGAGCAACATAAGGAGGCTTTCTTTTTTTTTTTTTTTTAATATTTATTTATTTTTGAGACAGAGAGAGACAGAGCATGAATGGGGGAGGGGCAGAGAGAGAGGGAGACACAGAATCGGAAGCAGGCTCCAGGCTCTGAGCCATCAGCCCAGAGCCTGACGCGGGGCTCGAACTCACGGACCGTGAGATCGTGACCTGAGCTGAAGTCGGACGCTCAACCGACTGAGCCACCCAGGTGCCCCAAGGAGGCTTTCTAAGTTCCCAGGAAGTCAGTCACTTTGGAAGATGTTTTAAGGACCAACTCCAAGGGAAACATTGGGTAATAGGCTGGGATTCTTTCTGATTTCCTCAGTAACAAAAATGCAGTCTAGAAGATTCTTGTAGTGCTTGTAGCAAATCAAGATCTTAAAGCTGGAGTTAAAGACCTGTCTTTCAAAAGGTGGCAGTGGTGACAGCAGGGCATAGAGCTTTCGTGCCTTTTCTGGGCTCTGCGCTTGGTGTGGAGCCTGCTTAAGACTCTCTCCCTCTCCCTCTGCTCCTCCCCTGCTTGCATGCACATAGTCTCCCTCTCTCAAAATACAATTAAAAAAAAAAAAAAAAAAAAGTAAGTTTGCTCATTGCCCAGTACTGTTCCTTTTCTTGCCTGGAACTGTGTTCACATTGTTCGTAATAAATCTGTGTTGCCTTGCTCTCCCTCTCCCACTTACCTAAATCCTCTCATCCTTTCCCAGCCCCATCCCTACTTTTTTGTTCCTGTTAACCGTTTCATCTCTATGCTTTCTGGTTTCTAAGTTACTGATACACCTACAGAATGCATTTTGCCAGCTGCCATTCAAGTGTATTATTCTCTAATTGTACTTTATTTAGCGTTGCCCCTGTTTATTCCTTGCTTCTAGTTTGAGAGCAAAAAATATCAACATGTGCAGCTACTGTAATAAGAGCTACTTAGTGCTCTAGGAAAGAGTTAAGATAACATTTGAGTCTGCTTAAGCTAGGGAGCCTACTTTATGTTTTTTGTCAATTTTATAAGATCATGAACATGGTGACTGATATATTCAGATAGTCATACTGCAGTCAGCTGCCTTTTAATTGTAAAGAAATTTAGGTTATAGTGTTTTAATAACTGCCACTTATTTGGTGCCTATAATATTCCGTTTCCTTTTTGGTTAGATGCTTTACTTGGTTTCTTTTGAGTCTTTAAAAATTCTGTGAAGCACCTAAAATTACCTGTTTTATTGTTGAAGAAATTGAGTCTCCAAGAAGGTGAAGCAGTGCTATGGCAGAACTGAAATGCAGTCTGGGGCCCCATGTCTTACATTCATTGCTGTTTGTCATGTGTTATGTGGTAGCCCTGGAGCAGCACCGAACTCTCCAGACGGTTTTGCCAGAGTGTTCTGGAGGGTTGTGCAGATAGCACCCTTCGAAATGCACACTCGATGGTCAGAGGCCCTCCGTGGTATACACCAAGTAATTGTTTTCTGTCAGCTGTGTGATTGCAAGCACATTGTTCGTGAGCTTTATTCAGGAGAGCATCCAAGGTGCAGAGGTATTGATACGTGAGGGAAGTTGTGGGTGTCTGGAGATATTATTTGAGTTGTTGTGGCAAGGAAACTTAAGTTGATTAGGGCTAGATAATGAGAAGGGAGAAGAGTTTGGAAACCACTGGGAATGAAGGGAAGGTGGTGAGTGATTTTTGGGGGGTATATCTCAATCCTCCTTTCCTTGTACATGTTCTTTACAACCTTTGTTCCTAGAGTAAAGATCACTTTGACTTTATATGGTTTAATGGTTCTTTTTCCATTATCTGTCTGAATCCTGTTTTTTTTTTTTCTCTAGTTTATTTGAATGCATTAAAGTGTATTTAAATGAGAATCTGCTGCAGTCAGGAAATTGCTGTAGGAAAGACTGGATAACAAAAGGCTTCTTAATAACGAAGCGCACCAAAAATGGAACCTGCAGGAACCAACCATGTGGACAAATGGAAAAATACCTTTTGTCTACAAATTGCAGTGATCCTACATAAACATGGAGGTCTCTGTCTGGCTTAGGGCAGCTGACTAAGTCCGATCGTTCCCCTCCATACAGCCTTAGAAACCAGCATTCCAAGTACTGCTTTCGTGCCATTTTGTTCAATATCTGTGACAGTTAAGTGTGCTGGAGTTTTAATAGACAACCAAGTGAGGTTACTTCTGTATCCGTCTTTTTTTTTTTTTTTTCTTTTTACTTAGTAGTTGTGCATTTTATTATTTTTTATTTTTTTACCCTTTTATTTAATTTATTTTTTTAAATTTACATCTAAGTTAGCATATAGTGCAACAATGATTTCAGGAGTAGATTCCTTAATGCCCCTTACCCATTTAGCCCATCCCCCCTCCCACAACCCGTCTAGCAACCCTGTTTGTTCTCCATATTTAAGAGTCTCATATGTTTTGTCTCCCTCCCTGTTTTTATATTATTTTTGCTTCCCTTCCCTTATGTTCATCTGTTTTGTGTCTTAAAGTCCTCATATGAGTGAAGTCATATGGTATTTGCCTTTCTCTGACTGATTTCCCTTAGCATAATACCCTCTAGTTCCATCCACGTAGTTGCAAATGGCAAGATTTCATTCTTTTTGATTGCCGAGTAATATTCCATTATGTGTATATACCACATCTTCTTTATCCATTCATCTGTTGATGGGCATTTGGGCTCTTTCCATATTTTGGCTATTGTTGATAGTGCTGCTACAAACATTGGGGTGCATGTGTCCCTTCAGAACAGCACACCTGTATCCCTTAGATAAATACCTGGTAGTGCAATTGCTGGGTCAAAGGGTAGTTCTACTTTTAATTTTTTGAGGAACTTCCATACTGTTTTCCAGAGTGGCTGCACCAGTTTGCATTCCCACCAGCAGACTCCTGCATCCATCTTAACTAGTTTTTAGATATTTTATGGTCTTAAAAATAGGTTTCATTTGTTTGTTTGATTAAGCCAAGGGAATGAATATAGAAATACTTTTTTTCCGAGAGACCACATTGACTTAATTAATCAGGGTTATCAGTAGAGGTCAGTCAGTATTTTAGAGATGAAGAAGCTGATCAGGGGTAACTTCCATGAAGTTTTTCTCATTAAAAATTGATTTGTCATTAAGAAAGTGACTGTTCCAAAATACAGTTTATGTGATTTTTTAAGTCTATAAAAAATTTTAGGAATGACCATTACTGGGGTAAATCTAGCTACTAAGTATTAATTTCTTAGCACTATATTTGAATTCTTAGATTTTTTTCAGGGTGTGTGTTCTGTCAGCAGGGGAGGGGTGGATAGCAGCGGAGGGAGCTGCAGTGGCATTTCTAATGCCCTGAGGTGTGGTACACAGCACCAGGGTGTGCTGTAAGCAGGCCACACTGCTGGGTTTATTTATAACTAATTGTGTGAGGATCTGTCCTTGTTTGTGGTTCTGAAATCCCCATATATTTCTTAACGCTGAGCAATTATTGTATCAGACAGTTGTTGAATAGCCTTATTTTTTGAAACTCTTTAGAAGTCATTAGTCTACTCTGGTCTTCATTTTGATGAACGATTTTAAGATTTCCTACTCACTTGTATTATTTGTGCTCTGCTTAGTTACATGAGAAATTCAAATCTAGATTCAAGACCCTTCACTAAAATGACCTCTTACTAAAAATTCTGAACACACATATTATCGAGGCTTAATTCAAAAGGGAAAGGAATGTCTTATGACTGAATCTATCTTAGGATTTGTTTATAAATATATTTGAGAGGTGTCTCCACCACTCCATCATTTTCTGGGATGTTTCAGCCGAGGCCGAGAAATGTAGTACTTAACCAGGTGTTCTTAAATACTTTGCAGTGTCTCCGTCATTTTGAACCTGCTTGCTACCATGTTCTTCCATTTCATCTTCCCTGTAGTTCTGTGTGTGCTCTCCCCCTTTTGCTGCCAGATCATATATGCCCCTTACTCCTCCACAAACTCCAGTAAATCTAGTAGATGACAGCTGGCTTCTACTCAAACCAGATACATGAATATAGGAATCAAGTGACCCTCATATATGACACATCAAAGCTGACATAGTAATTAGAGATGGATTTATTTGAATGTGAAGGCAAGTACATATTTTGTACACTGCCCTAGTACCATCAGTTACCCATTCTTCTTTGTGGAAGCTCAGAATTCGATCCTCACAATATAAACTTAAGTCCCATTAGAAGGTGGAATATGTATTGTCTCTTTACTGTTATACTTAAAGACTAGATAGAATTTTATCTACTTTTATGGCCATGGATATGCTAAAATCAGGGGCAGTCACAGAAGTAATGGCATAGCTATATTAATTTTCTTCTGCTAGGTTGGTGCCTGTTCCTGTTGTTAAATAGTTTTAATATCCACCCCTGAGAACAGTATGTGTTATGTATGCTCTAAATGTGAACACAGGTTCCTGTGGATACCAAATTTAAAAAGGTCTTAACAGGAAACAGGAAGTTTGAGGTAGAGAGGCGAGATGATAATCTGGTGATTCCGGTGGAGGTAGATTCTTGGCAGAGGTGGATCTCCTTCCAGTTCCTTCCTCTGTGTGTATGTGTTTCTGTCTATGCATTTCCGAATTGACACTTAGACATGATTTTTGACTACTTTGAAGTCTAAGTCATTGATGTATTGTTAGCCTTTCAAAATGGTAAAACATCTTAGAAGAAATCCTACAAAGAAATTGTAGATTAATCTGTATATGTGTATATGGTCATTTTCCCAGTGGAGCAGTTGATACCAAATCCTTTTTAATG
Source organism: Felis catus (assembly GCF_018350175.1). Taxonomy (NCBI): domain Eukaryota; kingdom Metazoa; phylum Chordata; class Mammalia; order Carnivora; family Felidae; genus Felis; species Felis catus. Next base: position 17,772,084 of record NC_058384.1, on the reverse strand, counting down.
AATGTGAATTTTCATGTAGAGAACAGATCCAGTGGTAAAATTCAGTGGGCTGGTATTTTATTTATAGTCATTATCGCATTAGGCTCTTTTACTTTTAGATAAAATTTGAATTTCATATGCATTGATGTCTTCTGATTAGTACTGTCCTTTCATAAATCTAGGTATAGGAAATATCTAGCACCTAGAGCATCATTAGTTTGCCATAAAAAAAAAATCTGGTCCACTTTGTCTTAGAATGATTATAAAAAATCTTCAATATGGATGTTTCCATTATTCAGGAAAATCTTAATTATAAAGCTTAAGAATTTTGAAATTGAAAATATGATAAGCCACCAAATTTAGAAGTCCTTTTAAAATTAAAAAAAATTTTTTAAACGTTTATTTATTTTGAGAGAGCATGAGCAGGGGAGAGGGGAGACAAAGAGAATCCCAAGGAGGCTCCACACACAGTGTGAAGCCTGAGATGGGGATCATCCCATGACTGCAAGATCACATCCTGAGCTGATATCAAGAGTTGGATGTACGCTTAACCAACAGAGCTACCCAGGGGTCCCCACAAGTTCTTTTGATTAGCTGAGTAATTCATTTCCTCTTATTATATAAGTTAGTTATAAAGAACAGGTATTTAAATGAATACAAAATGAAGTATGATGAATATATTTTATTAAAATAATGACTCATTTTATTAATCATGGATTGTGACTATATCATTCTATTGATGATAGTCTTTATAAAGTTTATGCTAGATAGGGACCCAGTATCATCTTAAAGTGAGGAAATTGGTAGGGAAGAAAAAAAGGATTTGGATTTAACTGGATGATCTTGAAAGTGTTTCCTTGTGACGAAGAAACTCCACATCTCCCAGATCTTGAATTGGGATTGGCAGGGAGGAGTAGAGTACTATAGAATACTCTCTTCCACCTTAGATCTGTGGCCAAGCCCTTTTCTCCAATGACAGCACTTGAAGTCATACTTCTAGGGAGATTATATAAAGGACCAAATTCTACACAGAGAAAGGCTTTAAGGACTCTTAAGTATATGAGATTTGAAATGTAACATCCATATATAATAGAGTCGAGGTTTTGCCATAGATTTCAAATGTTCACCTAAGATGCCTTTCTCCTTCCATTCTGATTTTGTAAATTTGGGTTGGGGCCAGGCATGCTATAAGCTTATTAAATCAGTATGCTACAGACCCACAATTGATATATTGTTATCAGTCTTCATGTATTGATTCATGGCTTTGCTATTCTATACCTGTGTTTGTGGCTTTGGACAAGTTACCAAGTGTCTTTAAGATCATGTTCCCTTGTTTTAAATTGAGGATGAAAATGGTAATTTCCTCATGAAGACTGCATTGTGGAGGCTGAGTGAAATAATTCATATTAAGTCCTTAGCACATTAACTGGCCTGTAGTGGTCAACAGTGGGTTATGTGATAATGATAGAAGTTTGGTTTTTTGTTTTTTACTACTTCTCCAAGATAGTAAAATGAGATAGTAGTAAAATGAGAATCTTAGATTCTAAGATCAAAAAATTCATTTATTGTCTGTCTTATAAATTCAATTCAAACAAATAATTCAGCCTTAGGATCCTCTCTAGAAGGCAGGGAAAGCTAACTAACATTTCAGTTTAAAGAGTAGGATCTCTTATTGATAGATTGTGGTTTTGTGCTCATTCTTTCTTAGACATGTTTATATATATATTCATTCATGAAGTCAGTTCAGAAAAACCACATGCTGAAAGAAAGCTCAGGGACAAAACAACAACAACAACAACAACGACAGCTGCTGGGCTTACAAATGGCATTCATTTAAAAATCTTTGAAGATCATTTTGGAACCAGTGTTTGGGTATCTTTTTGTGGGCTCTCACGTGCTCCCGTATTCAGCCTAGATTTATGGCTGGATTAAGGTCAGTGAACACACTCCAGTCAAGTTGGAGGACTCTTCTTATGAATCACATCCAGACAAAAGTGTAACGCATATAATTCTGAGATCCAGAAATGATATAAACTTGATAAAAGAGATCTACTCTATTGTCCTAATAAAAGAATGATTTCTGCATGTTAGGAAAGCCACTGTGTCTCAGTAAGAGGAAGCAACTACATGTCAGCACTTTGAGTAGTTTCTCTTGTTTGTATATAAATCAGAGGGTGCTGTTGAGAAGTTTATAAAGGTTTAGGGATGGTTTTGAAGAAAATAAAAAGGGGTCGAGGAAACCGGATGATTGAACAGTATGACTTAACAGAGCATTGATAAAAGAAAACTGTTAAAAATCTCTGCATATTATATTTGCATGTCATGTCAGAGGAGAGGAAAAGGATGTTCCTAAAGCAACTAGAGATCATACATGAACAGGAAAGCTGAAGGGGCAAATGCAATTGAAAGCGTTCTGTGGCTGCAGGATCCTGAGGCAAAGTCAGATTTGACTGTATACCAAGTCAAATTCATATGCGAATTCATATGCGAAGAGAAAAGCCATTGTAGTTTTCCAGAAGTATTTTAAATATAAATATCCCCACCCTTCCATCCCACCCCAAAGAGAAAAAAATGTGGCAAAGGCCCCCAATCTTGGTATAAAAAGAGCCGAGAGTATGTATGGTCTTTTATTTGCAGTGACACCGTGGTCAGAACTCCAAATTAACACCCTTTTCTGGCAGTGAGAAAAGGAGGTAGCTGTTCATAAAAAAGAGAAGGCCAGATAAGACAAAAAAACTCTATTGAAAGAATATTAAGGAATTAACAGATAGATGTAGATTGTGAGTTGTTCTTGGTTGAAGTCTAGTTACCTCACATTTTTATATACTTTATTAATATTTATTTAAGGAAGAATATGAAATTCAGCCACGTTTCTCACTGTTCTGTGTCCTCTAGGGAGTTGTATTTGCAGATACTTTGTGTTGTACATAGTGATTTACCAGTTTCATCATTTTGAGTGTTTGCCTAGAGAATTTAAATGGATGTACAGGTTTAACTCAGTGGACACGTTAAGAAGAAAATTCAGTGCTTGTAGTACAAACTGTTGAAGACAGACCACTTACATTAATTTTTACTATCTCAGCTGCATCTCTTGGCTTTTAGAAGACAAATGTGAATAGTATTTCAGTGTACTTTACATCTGCCCTCTCACTAATAACGTTCTGTCACTTGACAGGAAGACTCAGTCTTAAAGATCATATGTCTTAGCTTTGTTTTTCCCCTCAATAAAATCTCCAAAGAACTTGCCTTCCTGAGTTTTACAACACAGACCATAAAGTTGGTTTGGAGGAGAAAATGGTTTCTGAATTTTTTGAGATTTTTATTTGGCAAGGTTGTGCTTTTAAAACATCTCAGGGGAAGGGGGGATCATGTGCCATTTAGAACTTCTGTCTTAGGGTAGTGTTCTGATTAAGACTACTAGAGTCCGATTGTCAGATTTGCTTCCTGTTGCCACTAAATACTAGCTCCGAGGCTTTGGGCAGGTTACCAACCTTTCTGTACCTCTGTTTTCTCTTCTATGAAATCAGAATAATAGTATCTTCCACATCATATTGTGGAACAAAATTAGAAAATATATGAAAAGTTATTGAGATAGGTGAGAAACTCAAGGTTAATGACCAGTCAAGAAATAATAAATGTTGCTGTCATTATCTCCAACACTTCCTACACTAATCCATATAACTGAACAATTTGCACCTGTTTTTAATTCATTAGATATTAATTTTGCAATATATAAAATATATTCCTAAGTATATAAAATATATTTAGATGGTTTGCAACCCGATATAAATATTTATAAACATCTGTGGGATAAGCCTGAATGAAAGAAATCCTTCTAACAGAATTACTCCTGAAAGTATTGACCCTAGAGGGGGAGACATTACTTCTAATAGGGAGAATTATAGAAGACTTTATGAAGATATCGGCTCTTGTGCTGGACTTCATAAAGACATACAGGGTTTCTGAAGGCTTAAGACACAGGTGAAGGACAGGTAAAGACCTGGACAGAAGACCAGAAGCCATCATCTATTTAGTACCAACCAGGCATTATATGCTAAGTGTTCTCTCAATTCAAAATCTTCACCATAAGTCTTTTAAGGTATATACTTTTTTTTAATGTTTATTTTTGAGAGAGAGAGAGCGAGCATGAGTGGGGGAGGGCAGAGAGAGAGAGAGAGAGGGAGACACAGAATCCATAGCAGGCTCCAGCACAGAGCCCTATGCAGAGCTCGAGCTCACAAACCGTGAGGTCATGACCTGAGCCTAAGTCAGATACTCAACTGACTGAGCCACCCCGGCGCCCCCTACGGTATATACTTTTGACCTCTATTTACAAGTGAAATTAAGGGTCAGAGAAGTTAACTGATTTACCCAAGGTAACACAACAAAAAAAGGAATAGTAGAGTTAGAATTTGAATCCAGGTCTACCTGGCTCTTTTTCTGTACGACCTTCAGGCTGGAGAACAGTGTGAACAAAAGTATAGATGAAAGAAACTGCAATAGATGTCTCAGAAACTTCTAATCGCGTAACCTAAGTAAAGAAAGTGGGGTAGGAACTCTGTTGGAGGATGAGAGAGGTTCCAGATTACATAGTCTTGAATGCCATGCTGAAAAAAGAAGTGCAGTCTTCTCTCCTTCCTTCCCCCACGCCTTTCCTTCCTTCCTTCATGCCCAGCTTGGAGCACAAGGTGGGGCTTGAACTCATGACCCCGAATTCAAGAGTCGGATGCTTGACTGACTAAGCCACCCAGGGGCCCCAAAGTGTAGGCTTTCTTATGTAAGCATTAGTAAGCTCCTAAAGCCCGCCATCTAGGGAGATGATATTATCACATGGGAATAATTCCATGGCAATGTATAGAGGGCATTATACTGAGAAGAGATTGTATGTGTAGTTAGGTAGGCTATTAAATAATATTTTTTTCTGTATTCAATTTCCTTTTAAAAATCTTTAAAAGTTGGCCTCACATATTACAAACATGTTTATTTAAAAGTGAGTATGGGGTGCCTGGGTGGCTTAGTCGGTTAAGCGGCCAACTCTTGATTTTGGCTTAGGTCATGATCTCAAGGTTATGAAATTGAGCCCCTTGTCGGGCTCTCTGCTGAGTGTGGAGCCTGTTTAAGACCCCCCCCCCCCGCCCCTTCCGCTCTCTCCACTTGTGCTTGCTCGCTCTCACAAGTGTGTGCTCTCTCTCCCTCTGGAATGAATGAATGAATGAATGAATGAATGAATGAATGAATGAATGTTTCCATATATTCATTTCAAGAAAACAACTTTTGGTGGCATCTGGCTGGCTTGGTCAGTAGAGAATATAACTTGATCCTCGGGGTTGTGGGTTCAAGCCCTATGTTGAGTGTGGAGCCTACTTAAAAAAAAAAAGCTTAAAAAAACACAGCTTTTGAGATGTGTCTGAGGATACAGTTATTGTCTTCCACTTACCAGCATACAACTTCTTTTTTCTTTTTGTAAGAATTTCACTTGCTTAACTTAATAGATGTGGATTGAAGAATTTTTTTAAGGGATAGGATTAAAGACAATGATTCTAGGTGCCTGGGGAGTGTGAGAGGGGGATGAGACATCACTGAAGGAATAGAACGCTATTAGAAAAATTAATTCTGTCTTTTCCTTGCCATTGATTCCTTGTTATCCATAAATAACATCCTAACTCTAGTTATGAGAGAGTTCATTTGTGTGTTTACCTCAGCCTGTTGTTCTCATCTAATCAACTAATACACAAGCTGACTCACAATTCTCATCACTCCCAAACACCATTTTCCCCCCAGACTCATTACGTTTGCATGACCGTGGCCCTTTGCCTAAAATATCCTCTATCTTTTCTCTTGAGAAATTTCAACTTTTTCATGTTCCATTTGTGGTCTTATGTTTGAAGCCTTGCTAAATCTCTCCCTGGTAGAAGATCACTTCCTTCTTGCTTCCTTATATGCCCCTCTGAACTCTATATTTCTTATAATAATATAGTAATTTTCTATTTAAACCTCCATTTACCCTCCCAGTCTGTAATCTCAATATCAGACATCACGTCTTCCTCATCTTCAGAACCCAGTACATAGTAGAATACCTGGCATGTAATATCTACCCTAATGATAGATGAATAAAATGGCATGAAATTAATAAACTTTATACTGAAGCCACTATCATGGCATGATAGTGCTGTGATAATGGCCATTTATTCTTTCTGTGGAAGCATTTTGGAGAGAGTTACCTTATCACCTCAGAGATTAGAGAAAGCTTTTTCCAGAAGCTTCTGTCAAAGCCAAGTTCTAAAGACTGAGTTAGCTTCAGGAAGTTGTGCAAAGGCCCTTAAATGCCACAGATTTGAACTTCAGGTAGAGTTGCTTTTGAGGTCACCAAGTCATCTAATGCCAAATCCAATAACCCATTATTACTTAAACAATCCTTTCATCTCCTCATGGTTTTTTGGCAGTTTTGGCTACCTTCTTTTTCTTAAACTCTTACCCAGAACTAGAAGCAACTTTTCCTTAAAAACACCCACTTACAAGATGCATACTGTGTGCCAGATACTTCTATATGTATCTCGTTTGATGACAACTCTATTAGTTCCCTTCCCTTCCCTTCCCTTCATTAGCTCTATTAGCTCAGTTTTATTTTACAGATGAGAAGACTGCGATTTAGAGAGGTTAAGTAATTTGTCCATGATGACATAGTTTGGAAGTGTTAGACCACTGAGCTTAAGTGTTTCTGACGCCAGTGACTGTTTTTTCCACTTTGCCACTCTGGCTGTCTATCTGTATAGCATATTTTTACCCACATGTTTAAGTTAATTTGATTTTAAGGATACGGATTGTCTTACTTCGGTCCATTTCATCCCGAAGACCAATTAATAATATGTGCAGAATATAGAAGTGAGCTCTGTGGACTTGCTTTTTCTGTAAGGGAAACCTAGGACTTCTCTTAGGTGATCAAGAGGCTTGGAATTGAATATAAAATATGGCTTGTCACTTTAACAAGAATGAAATCCCAAGTTGGAAGTAGGGTTGTTTGTTACCTGAAACTCAGACAAGATAAAGAGAGAGTAGAATCGCCAGATAGAAAACTTATGATTCTTTTACATCTTGAGAAAGCCCCGAAGGTGTACTTGATCTACCATACAGTTGAAGTTCACGGTAATGATGCTAGTTTATCTGGAAAGATTTCACTTCTGATCATGGTAGTTGCTTCAGAGACTCAGAACAGGGGAATGAGATACTTATCCCTTATTCTCTTGTACTATTTGAATTTTTATCACATATGTATATTGCCAGTTCAAGTAAACCAATAAGTATTAGAAAGAAAGGTGTCACAGTGACCCCTGAGGAATGGTATGTTATTGTCCCCATTTTTTAATCCAGCAGCTTGCTAAACTCTCTCAATAATTTTAATTATCCATTTACTACATTCTTGAGATATTGTATGTACTTAATAATATGATCCACAAGTAATGAAAGTTTAATCTCTACTTTCCCAATTTTATACCTAATTTGTATTCATTTTGCTTTATTATTTTGCCAGGATCTCTAGTATAATGTTGAATGGAAGTGATGATAACTGGCATCTTTGTCTTGTTACTCGCTAAAGGGAAAACTTTTGAGTATGTCACAATTATGTATAATCTCTGCTGTAAATTTTTGTAGAAACCTTATAAGGAAGTTTCTTTCACCTTTCAGCTTGTGGACAATTCTTATCATAAATGAAATTGGAGTATATTATTGCTTTCTTTTGTACCTATTGAGGATGATGTAATAATTGTTTAAATATTGTCGTGATAGATAATTTAATTTTTTTTCTAATTTTAATTCAGTCTTACCTCATTGGAATAAGCCTATATTGGTATATATTCATGTTAAAATTGACCTGCTATTTCATTTGGGACTTGTTCATCTATTTTCACAAATAACATAGGCTATAATCTTCCTGTCTTGCATTGTTCTTGTCACATTTTATTTTATTTGTTTTGAGAGAGAGTGTGTATGTGCACAAGTTGGGGAGGGGCAGAGAGAGAGAGGGAGAGGGAAAGAATCCCAAGCAGGTGGCAAGCTGTCAACATGGAGCCTGATGTGGGGCTCTAACTCACAAACCGTGAGATCATGACCCGAGCCCAAACCAGGAGGTGGACACTTAACCAACTGAGCCACTGAGGCGCCCCTGTTCTTGTCATATTTTGATTTCCTAATTATATTAAGTTTCATGAAACAAGTCAAGGAGTCGTCTTTTCTGTGGACAAATATGTGTGATATTGCAAGAACTCTGTTCTGGAATATTTGGCTGAACTTCAGATAAAATCATGTAAGCCTGAGGTCAAAAAATATTTTGACACTTGACTTTTTCTTTTTTTATGCCTGTAGGATGATACATGTTTTCTATTTCTTCTTGCTCAGTTTTGGTCAGCTTTTTTTATAAGAATTTTTCTACTTGGTTTAAATATTCAAATTTGTTAACATAAAATTTTTTATTTCCACTTTTTTCCTACAAAATTATTTAGTCTCATTCTGAGAGGAGAAATCAGTTTTACATAATGCTTAAGAGTTGAGGAAAAATATGAAAAGGGCTATATTCTGATTTTGTTTAATAGGTATCTTTCTTCTAGTTAAAAGTTTATCAGAGTGAATACCAAGGTTTACACATAAAACCATTCTTATTTTATGAAAGTCCATGAACATAGTATTTCTGTCCATCTATTTAGGTGTTCTTTGATATTTTTCAACATTGTTTTATAATTTTCAGTGTGTAGGTCTTATGCGTATTTTAGCCTTTAAGTGGTTCATGTATTTGATGTCATTACAAATGGTATTTAAAAAAAATCCATTTACTAATTATTCATTGCTAATTTATAGAAATACTGTATATTGGTGTTTAGATAATGACATCATATCTGACAACCCTGCTAGATTGGTTTATTAGTTTTAGCAGCTTTTTGGAAGATTTGTTAATATTTTCTGCATAATCATGTCATTTACAAATAAAGATAACTTCTTCATTTCTCATTTGTGTGCTTTTTCTTTCTTCTTCCTGACTATTACATGGTGTAGGACCTCTAATACAGTGTTGAATAGGAGTGATGAAAGCAAGCATGGCTCCCTTTGCCTCCAGCCTGAAAGAGAAAGAGTTCAGCATTTCACCATTAAATATGATGTTAGCTAAAAGTTCTTCATAGGAATTCCTTATCACCTTAAGGGAATTCCTTTTTGTTCTTTGTTTGCTGAGAGTTTTTATTACGAATAGGTATTAAATTCTGTCCAATGCATTTTCTGTCAGTTATGACTACATGATTTTTCTGTACTATTTAAAATGGTGGATTACATTCATTGATTTTATTTTTATATATTAAGCCAATCAGAATATCTGAATAAATCCCACTTGGATATGATGCATTATTCTTTTTGTATATGGCAAAATTCTGTTTACTGTTTTTTTTTTTTTAATGTAATGCCCTTTTTTTTTTTTTTTTAAAGAATGTTTATTTATTTTGAGAGAGAGAGTGAGAGTGACCTGGGTAGGGGCAGAGAGAGAGGAAGAGAGAGAATCCCAACAAGGCTCAGCACTGTCAGCACAGAGCCTGATGCGGTGCTCGATCCCACAAACCGTGAGATCATGACCTGAGCTGAAATCAAGAGTGGGATGCTCAACCAAGTGAGCTACCCAGGCACCCCTGTTTACTGGTATTTTGTTAAGGGTTTTTGTATCTATTTATGAAGGCAATTGGAATGATATTTTTCTCTGACTTTGACTTACAAACTAAGTTTGGAAGGGTTCCTTTTTCCTCTGTATTCTGACTTCTTCTTTCTTCTGTCATATTTGAGAATTTGCAGATTTCATAGAATTTATACATTACAGTGCCTGTGAGTTTTCTTGGCATAAAGTTGTTTGTGTTTATTCTCTATCCTTTTAATAACTGAAGGAAGCTAGTGATATCCCCTCATTCATTTCTGATATTGTTAACTTACATATTCTTTATCTTTTTTGTAGAAGGTTATCAATTTTATTTCATGCACTAGCTTTTGTTTTTAATAATTTTAACTATTTTTATCTTATTGATTCTGCTTTTTATTATCATCATGTTTATGTTTATATAATGTGCTTTTTTTTTTAGCTTCTTAAGCTGCATGTTATTATATCATTGATGTTAAACCTTTCTGCTTTATTCTTATAAGCATTTAGAGATAAAGTTTTCTATCTAAGTGCTGTTGTGGCTACATTATACAAATTTTGATATGTTGTGTTCTTATTTCCTTATGAGTTCTTATTTGAGCCCTGGGTTATTTAAGGGTGTGTTTTTAAATTTCCAAATATTTAGAGATTGTTTTAGATGTCTTCTTTCTATTGTTTTATACTTTTGTTCAGTCAGAGAACATAGTTGCATAATTTCAGTCTTTTAAGTTTATTGAGCTGTGTTTAATGGTCTGGCATATTGTCTGTCTTGGTGAATAGTTCACATGCACTTGAAAAGAACATATAGAGGCTCCTCGGTGGCTCAGTCAGTTAAGCATCTGACTCTTAATTTCGGCTCAAGTGTCATGATCTCACGGTTTGTGGGATTGAGCCCCGTGTCAGGCTCTTGGCTGACAGTGCGGAGCCTGTTTAGGATTCTTTCTTTCCCCTTCCCCACTTGCATGCGCTCTTGCTCTCTCTCTTAAAATAAATATTGAAGAAAGAAAAGAATGTATAGTTTTTGCCGTTTAAGTAAGATTTATGTAAATATTAATTTGCTCAATTTGTTTTTGGTAGTATGATTCAAATCTTTTTTGTCTTTGATTTTCTGTCTGCTTATTCTTTGAATTATTAACAGAAGAGTATTGAAGTCTCCAAACCCAAGTGTGGACTTATCTGTTCCATTCAATTCTGTCAGTTTTGCTTTGTGTATTTTGAAGCTCAATTTTAGATATATATGCATTTAGGTTTTTAAAAATTGATTGACTCTTATTTAAATATAAAATGTCCCCTTTTATCCCTGGTCATATTCTTTGTCCTGACGTCTGTTTTTTCTGATATTAGTAGAGCCATTCTGGCATTCTTATGTTAATATTTGCGTGAGATATTTTTTTCTCCTTTTACTTTGTATCTTTAAAAATTTTCTTTGTTTAATATTTATTTATTTTTGAGAGAGAGAGAGGCAGAGAGAGAAGGAGACACAGGATCCGAATCCAAAGCAGGCTCTAGGCTCTGAGCTGTCCGCACAGAGCCTGACGCAGGGCTTGAACCCATGATCCATGAGGTCACGACCTGAGCCAAAGTCAGATGCTTAATCAACTGAGCCACCCAGGCACCCGTGTTTTTTTTGTTTGTTTGGTTGGTTTTTTTGAATGTGTGTTTTATGGACAGCACAGAACTGGTCTGGTTCTTTTATCAAGTCTTAACAGTCTCTGCCTTTTCATAGCAGTACAGTATTTAGACCATTTACATTTACTTATCACTATGGTTGGATATTTGTCTACCATCTTGCTATTTGTTTTCTATTTATTCTGTGTGTTCTATCCCCATGTCCCTCATTTCTGTTCTTTTTGTAATTCATTTTGTTCCCTTTACTAGTTTATTAGCTATACTAATTCTATACTTTTCTAATGGTTTCTCTAAGGTTTATAATATTCATATTTAACTTGCCACAGTCTTTCTTCAGATTATACCACTTTATGCATTATGAACAGTATACTTCTGTTTTCCTATTTTATCCTGTGTACTTTTGCTGTCATATGTTACTTCTGTTTATAATAACCGTAATGCATTGTTATTATTTTTGCTTTAAACAGGCAGTTATCTGTTAAGAAACTTAAACAACAAGAGAGCAAATATCTTTGATCATTACCCACATATTGGTCATTTACAGCACTCTTCATCTTTCAGTTTAGATCTGAATTTTCATGTGGTATAAGAACTTTAACAATTTCTTACAGTGCAGATCTGCTGCTATCTCAGCTTTAGTTCTTTGAAAATAATCTTTTACTTCTGCATAATCTTTCTAGGTTGACAGTTTTCTTCCTCATTACCTTAAAGATGCTGTCTTATTGGCTTGCATTGCTTCTGATGACAAATTGGTGGTCTTGTTCTTCAGTATGTAATGTCTTTTTTTCCTCTGGCAGTTTTCAAGATTTTCTTTCTTACACATTTTTAGCAATTTATGATTTGCCTTGATGTGGTGGTATTTTATATAAAATTTTCAGTTTTGGAAAATTTTTAGCCTTCTATCTTTATATACTTTTTTCTGCCCCTACTCTATTCAGAATTACAATTACTGTTACACATATATTAGATTGCATATTGTCCTGTTGGTCTCACAAATGCTCTTTTTTTTTTTTTTTTAACCTTTCCAGTCTTTTCCCCTTATTCTTCAATTTGGATTTTCTTTTTCCCTGTGTCAAACTTCTTGGTGTTTTATTCTCCACTGTTTCATCCATTGTTATGTCTATCCAGTGAATTTTTTATTTGAGATACTGTACTTTTCAGGTGGAGAATTCCATTTGGGTTTTATAATTATGTCTTCCATTTCTCTTAAGTTCACTGTTTCTTTAAATACTTGAGTATGGTTATATCTGCTTTATAAATCCTCATTTGCTGCTTCCATTGTCTTTATCATTTCTGGATCTGTTTCTATTCATTGATTCCCCTCCCCTGGTTATAGGTCATGCTTTTGGTCTTTTCAGTGCTCAACATTATGAATGCTGGATTTTGTTGAATTTTTTTCAGAGTATTAAAACTTGGGCGTGTCTGGCTGGTTCAGTCAATAGAATGTGCAACTCTTGATCATGGAGTTGTGAGTTCGAGCCCTACACTGGGTATAGAGATTACTTTAAAATAAAAAAAATTTTAAATCAATTATATATTTAAAAAATAATATGAATGTATGTTTCAATGGAAGGTTGTTTTTGGAGATAGACATGGTTTTTGGACACTTGTTTTTAAATTTTATTAAGGTGACTCTAAAGTGCCAATCAGCAAACATTTTCTTAAAGAACCGCATTGCAAATATTTTAGGCTTTACAGACCATATGGTCTTGGTTGCAGTTCCTCAACTCTGCTACTGTAGTGCAGGAACAGCCAGAGATAATATAAAATCAAATTATCATGACTGTGTTCCATTAAAACTGAAAAACAAAATATAGCCCATGGGCTGGTTTGGCCTGTAAGCTATAGATTGCCTGTCCCTGGTCTAGAGAAGCATTTACTTTAAGGCTAATCTAACCCTACTAACAAGGAATGACCCATCTGGGGACTTTACTGAGCGCCCTAAATGTTCAGTGAGGTCTCTTCACTCTGGCTCCTCAAAACTCAATCATCTCTTGACTCTGCGTGAAGTCTGGCATTTGATAGTGTTCTAGATTCTCAGTAGTTGTGCTTTCCCTGTTCGTTGTTATTTTCCTGGCCTTGTGTAGTTTTACCCTATTCATATGTGGTTTGTTATAATAACTTACAGTCAAGGGGACCCCTATGCAGATTCCTGAGCTCTACTTCTATGTACTTTCTCCTCTGTGATAGTTTGCCCTACAAGTTCCAGCTGCCGTACAAATACTCCGAACTTTATCTGTTTCCTCAATTTGATAAATCTACTGTGGTCTGCTTAGATTCCTCTGGGCTCTTATATGGATTCCTCTTGCCATGTAGCTCAGAACTTGCCTCCAAGCAGAAAGCCAGGGCAATTCTAGCACTCTCCTCATTGGTTTCCCTTCTTATAAAGGATGATAGTCCTGTACTGCCTGTTATCCAGTGCTGTCTTACAGATTTTGTTCAGCTTTCTGGTTCCTTACAGGAAGACGGCAAATCCATTCCATTTACTCTGTCACTGCCAGAAATGGAAATTTTTTTTTTTAACATTCATTTCTATAGTAAAATTATTTCTCATTTAAAATCAGTTATGTCCATCTCTAAGAATAAATCCTTCAATAGCAAACTAAGTGAATAACTTATTTCTCATCCTGCTCATATTAGCTATAATGGCACTTTTCTAGGCAAGCTAGTAAAGACAAAACTGTTCCAGTGGATGCTAGTTTTGTTTCGGGATAAATAAGTTTACACTGACTTTAAGCAAGTTGGTGTATGTTTGTGTATGTGTCTTCTGTTTTCATAAAAGACTTACTGCTAATTTTCCCATTGTCTTTTTTAATCACTGTACAGTTAAGAAGATAGGTATATTATTAGCTTAACCTTAAAGAGAATTTTGCAGCAAAACTGCCAGTTTTTAAGAAAGAGGGAAAAAATGAGAATTACTGGTTGGCATTTTATTTTATTTTTTAAAATAAAATCCCAATTATTATTTTTATTATTTTTATTTGTTTATTTTTATTTTAGAGGGAAAGAGAATGTGTGAGGCGGGGAGAGAGGCAGGAACAGATAAGAGAGAGAGAGAGAGAGAGACAAAGAGCAAGTGGGGAAGGGGGTGGGGGGACAGAGAGAAAGAGAGAGAGAGAGAATCCCCAAGCAGGCTTCCCACTGTTGGTGAAGAGCCTGATATGGGCCCGAACTCACACACCGTGAGATCATGACCTGAGCCAAAACCTAGAGTCAGACACTTAACCGACTGAGCCACCCAGGCGCCCTGAAAGATTGAATCTTAAGCAGGCTCCATGCTCAGTGTGGATCCCATAACCCTGGGATCATGACCTGAGCCAAATTAAGAGTCCAATGCTCAATGGACTCGCAACTGAGCCACCTAGGTGCCCCACTGGCTGGCATTTTAATTTTATTTAGCAGGTAAAAGCAACCCATTGAGCCAGAACTTACATACATTAGGGCTCTAGCAGACTTCAGCTATAGCTAAGAATTACCAGTTACTCAAAATGCACACAAGAATCGCTCAAAACTACAGTAATAATCTTGTACTTATCGCTTTGATACCTCTATGCTGAAGTAAAATACCTGGTTTTCTTTTTCTGTTGCATGCAAAAGTTACTTTATCTTAAGCTAATATCTGGCTGTCTGAAAGTTTAATCCTAAATCCCTTTAAAAGTTCCTGGTCTTCGGAGGGAGGGGCATACTGAGATGTAAAGCTGTTATTTTTCTTTCATTGTTTGTTAGTTTGAATAGTTTTCAGTGCTTCTAGGAGGTCTTAGGACACCCTTTCACCTGTATGTTAGTCCCAAAGGCAGTTCCAACTGGGCACCTATGTTGGCTTATTTGTAAATGAGATGTCTATCTGTTTCCACAGGAAAAGATGTTAGAGTTAACCCTCAGGTAGCATTTAATATGGCAACATCTATTAATGCCATGATAGTCCTGAGGTTACAATCAACATTGTTTATTCATTTTGGATAGTTATTAGATAACTTCTTTCTTCGGTTTAGTGTAGTAAGTATATAGACTTCAAACTCCTCTTATGTGATGATCTGACTAGATTATATTCTCTTACTTATGTTAAGCTCAGTTTTTCAAACTGTATGATAACATACCATGCTTTTCCAAGCTTTTCTTCCACCAAAAATTAGAAGTTTGAATTATATAATTTATAATGTCTATAACTGGTAGAAGTACATCTCTCCCCAACCCCCGCCCTTCCCCCAGAGTGAGTCCTTATCTCCCCAGGTTTCTCTGCCTTCATCCTTTGTGTTAGAGGTGACTAGGGGCACCTGAGTGGCTCAGTTGGTTGTGTGTCTGACTTGATCTCAGCTCTGGTCTTGATCTCAGGGTTGTGACTTCAAGCCCAACATTGGGCTCCACACTGGGTATGTAGCCTACATACATACATACATACATACATACATACATACATACATATAAATATATAAATACATAAATACATAAATGTATACATATATATATATCAGAGGTGACTAGAACCAAAATGGCAGAAAGAGAGGAGAGCTTTGGGCTATAAATTTTCCATCATCCTGACATTGTGTGTTCCCATAGCAGAGGGAGCAGTTCTTGGTGACTGCAACATCAAATGAATGGGTGACAGTTGCTTTCTTAGAGACTGGAGTCTTTTCCTCAAGCAGAGATTAGATTGATCAGTGCTATTTGTAGCTTCATTTCTGGAAGGTGTTCACAGAACAAGCATTTCTGGGCCCATTGGTGGCAGTTGTGATATCACATAGCTTGTTTAAAATTCTTGCTAGAAAGAAACCTGCATGATCCCACACAGTGCTTCTTTTGTTTTCTGAGGTAGGCATAGAAATTCTGCCTCTTGACCAGCACAGAGAGAGTTCTTATATTAACTAAGGACACCCCAGACTCATTCCAACCACTTTCTTAATTCCAGTCACTAAAAGAGTAAATAAATCCCAAATCCCAAATGTTTCTTCTGCCCTGTCACCCTACCCCCATATGGAAGTATTAATTCTATACTCATTGAGTCCCGGAAGTAACCCATAATTCCCCAAAGTAAATACTGAAACTAACTTAATAGTGAATACTATATTACTTGTGTTAAACTATTTTTAAAAATACATGTGCTGATTTAAGGGGAAAACCTCAGCTAGGAAAATATCAGTATAGGGGAGGAAAAAGTTTAACCCACTTAGATAGGGCCCCTGGCTAGGTCTAAAAACTAGACAAGAGAGATTAACAGGAGAAAACCATACAAATTAATCTAATAGAAGTTTTACATGATGTGGAAGGCTTCATAAGGAAATGAAAACCCAAAGAAACAGACCTGGGTATTTTATGCTAGGTGTGGTAAAGAGTAGGTAGTGGTGAGAGATGTGGATAGGTTAAGGAGTATGAGGTAATTGTTGAAAATTGGGAGAAACTTGGCAAGTCCTGTTTGTTCATATTCCCTTTGGGTCTCCCTTTGTCTTTGGAGATAAGGATGCTTCTTTACTCTGGGTACAAGGAGGGCCTCTCGCATGAGGGTTTTATGACTTGTTTCAGGAAAGAGGGGTGAAGTGAGTGGGAGGCCAAAGAGACTTTCCTGCTTCTGCTGTTTTCTCAAACTCTTTCAGCTTAAAATATTCAGGTATGACAAGGTGCCATATTTTGGGGTTGTGTGCCCTGAACCCTATCATCAGCATTTCCCATGCTAAACCCCAGAGAAAACATGTCTTTATCACTTCTTCATACAGCTATGACTGTTGATGGCTGTTCCATCCAGGGAATATTCTGATCCCCAAAATTTTGGGCATAGTGGAAGAATTTATTTTCTCTTACACCAGTAGCAACAAGATGAGCATTTTTCAAGAGTAGCTTTACCTGGAATCAAAGCAAAAGTTAAAAAATAGAAATGTGTAAGTTTATAGAGCACAGATTTCATCTGTCAAAGAAACTAAAGTTTAACTCCTGTTGGCTAAAGTAACGTTCCCAGCATACAAATCAATTTCTTTCTTCTCTTTGTCACTTTGTCATGAAGCCTGTAGGATATCTGGCAGAGCCTGTCTTTCATTGAGGTTTTACCACTTTATTTGTTTCTCATAGATACTATTTGGACTTGGTCTTTCCATTAGCCATGTGGCCTCTGTGTCAGTTTTGAGTCTGTTTACCTCCTTTTAGCAGCCTACCCTGAAAAGCAAAAAGACTTCTATACACTTCCAAGTTCTAGAGCCCTACTAAACTCTCTGTTTCCAGTAGGAGGCATGTCCCAACTCTTCTTACTTAATGAGATTCTCTCTAGTAAACTCAGTCTTGTCCATTCCTTTTCCTACTCTTCCTACCTTCAGAGAAATGTTTTTTCTCTCCTAAGACTTACGATATAAAAAAATACATTACCACATAAATTCTACTAAAGTAATCACCAAAGTTATTAAAAATGCATGTACTGGGGCACCTGGGTGGCTCAGTTGGTTAAGCATCTGACTCTTGGTTTCGGCTCAGGTCATGACTTCACAGTTCGTGAGTTCAAGCCCCACATTGGGCTCTGTGCTGATGGCTCAGAGCCTGCTTGGGATTCTAGCTCCTTCTCTCTCCTGCCCCTCCCCCACTTGTTCTCTCTCTCTCAAAATAAATAAAACTTAAAAAAAATTTTAAAAAAAGCATCTACTGAATGATTGAAGAATTAAAAGGGAAGATGGCCTTTCTTCTGACAGATGAATATTCACCTTTTTTTGCTGTTTTCCTGATATGAAGTAACCCTCCATAGAAATTTCTGCCAGAGATGTTGACCAGCATTTACATCAATTACTGGTATTCTATGTGAAAGGAGAGTTTTCCATGGAAAGGATCATGCACTTTGTTTTTCTCAAATTATTATCATTTTTTGTTGTATTTCAGTCTTTGTTTCTCTTGGCCTCTCTTCCAGTGCAATCTATTTTTCTCTTTGTTTTCTTTACATTTGAAAGTTTCCTACTCTGCTTCCAATTTTATTTTTCTATTCAAACTTAATCCTTAAAAGATGGGATTTTGTGTTTAAAATTCATAGTTAAAACATGTTAAAGTTGGTTATTCACTTCAGATTCTATTGGTGTCTTAGGGGGAAGTGAAGAAAGAAAGATGAAGAGGAAATTACTTTCTTGTACTGCCCTCCAGGAAATCCTTCTCTGTACTCTAAAAGTTCTTCTTCTTTTCTAGGAGTCCAATGTGCTGATTGCTGCTAACAGTCAGGGTACAATTAAGGTAAGCTACCTTATACATCTTTATTTCAAACTCAGATCCATTCTTAGACTAACAGACTATAGCTATAACGCAGAAATATGGAGTTGTACTAAGCCTTAGAGATCATTCCAAGTCATGGGTCTGGCTTTGGTTGAAATGGCTTTGGTTGAAAGGCAAAGGAATAGGTAGCTTGCAACTATGGAAAAGACTTGTTAGGGGCGCCTGGGTGGTTCAGTCAGTTAAGCGGTCGACTTTGGCTCGGGTCATGGTCTCACGGTTCGTGAGGTCGGGCCCTGCGTCAGGCTCTGTGCTGACAGCTCAGAGCCTGGAGCCTGCTTTGGATTCTGTGTCTCCCTCTCTCTGCCTCTGCCCTGCTCGCACTCTGTCTCTGTCTCTCAAAAAGTGAATAGATGTTAAAAATATATATATTAAAAAAAAGAAAAAAAGACTTGTTAGAGGTTATATGAATGCTGAATGGATTGATAGCTGGTCACAGTGAAAAACAGATGAACACTATTAAATATTCACTGTGGGCCATGCACCGTTGTTTCTATTATGCAGGTACAGCTATAAGTCCAAGATACAGCAAGGGACGCTGAGACTTTCACCAGGTTTAAAAATCTGGTCACATTTTAGTCTTCTCTTCCTCATGTTTGTCTTCCTTTTCTTTCCTGACAACTAGGGTTGTCCTCAGTCGCGAAGGGAAGAAAAGGTATTTCAGTGTTCCACTGAAAAGTGATCATGTGATCATTTCATTAGTGTAATTTGGAAATTTAAATGTCTCTTGGCACACAGTCTCAGTCACAAAGGTATACATAGCTTTCCACATGCTTTTCTTTGTAGTTAGGAGCTCAAGGAAGCAATGTTCTCTGATTATACTATTTGATACTTGGCATGCGGGCAATCCTGAGCTAAACAGTGAACGTGTTAAACAAAACACCAGTTTGGAAGAGGGTTTTCGTACATGGGTTTGATTAGCACTAATTCTATGGCTGCCAGTGCTTTCTACATATTCTCTGCTGATCTAGAAATCTCAGGAAGTGATCTTTTAAAAATAACAGGTATAGGTTTCTTATGCCACTTAGCCTTCATTCTGCCGTGGCTTCCTCCCTCTCCTCCTGAGTGCAGAATGACCTGGCCACCAAGAGAGCCAATCCAAGCCTCACACTTTGTCCTGTGGAGGTGAACTGAGCAGACTCAGAACTGCACTGTTAGCTGCGCAGTCTAATTTGCGTGGTGCACTCCTTAAACAGCTAGTTTCTCTATTTGGAAAGCCTCACCAGAGAGCCATGGACAACTTAAATGAAAGCCAGGGTTTTGAACTGATCAGTGTTATGTTCTGGAATCTCAAACAAGATGGTAAAAGGTCTTGGAATCTCTGTTTTAAGTGGTTCTCCGTAGTCTCTCAGTTGCTCCTTATGTTACTCTCGTGGCAAGGCATGGATTGAAAAAGCTGCACCTTAGTCTTCAACCAGTTTGGCCTTTGAGGCAATTGCGATTGCTAACGTATCTGCAGAAAGCTCAAAGCTACACATGTACTTAGAGAATCTCGGTGACAAATCTCAGATGTTGTTCAAGAGCATTAACCTCTTGTTAAATAGCCTGCTTGCCAAATATAAAGACAAAAAGCATCATGGAAACAGGTGTAATTTAAGCCTTCGCACAGCAGGAAGGGAGAGTTATTCCTTTAATTCTTTGCCACCTAGAACTGCATTCTCCATCTAACGTAATCTTTTTGACCGTGGCTTATAATTGCCCCTTCTTAGACATTTCTTCAGCTGTTTTTAAAACTGATCATTGCTGCTGCTGCTGCTTATTATTTTCAGTTTTAGCAGTATCACAGCTTTCTTGTATGATAAGATAGGACTTGAATAACTAACACAATATCTTGACATCACTGATTGACTGGAAAATGAATGAAGCAATGGGAAAAGGCAAGATTTTAGGTTCTGTATACCTTGATCACTATAAGCTGTGAGTCAGTAGAAGAGAGAAATAGATGAAAATCCTTAGAAGCGGTATTTAAAAGTTTCTTAAGAATGTGGAAAGATACCAACATAAATTTCAAAAACATTACATCCATGCTGTGCAGGAGCAAGTTCATTTATCTGTATGTTTTATGTAGTTCACTTGGAAGGCTCCCTAGTTGACTGCAGATGTGGCTAATCTGAAAGAGTTCCTGTTGAACTGAAAGGAAGAAAGGATCAATGTCTCATCCCTTCACATTCCTTAGCATTTTTAGCAGTTGGGAAAAGTTGTCTTGATTTGGTTCTCCATTTATAATACAGTAAAGATTCTTTATACTGTTAACGTATTTTAAAATTATTTTATCAAACTGATCCTTTTTTCCTCCAATTAGGTGCTGGAGTTGGTATGAAGGGTTTACTCAAGTTAAATTGTATTTGATCCTGCTGAAATACATCTGCAGCTGACAATGAAAGAAGACAGAAACTGCCATGTGATGTCTCTCCCCAAAGTCATCATGGGTTTTGGATTTGTTTTGAATATTTTTTCTTTTCCTATTTTTTTCTCCTTCATGCCATTTGGGACATTGGGAATACCCAGTGAACTCTCCACCATCAATGTAACTCTATGGACTTTGCTGCTGTTGGTGGTGTGGTTATCTAATTTTTGTGATAGGGAAACAAATTCTTTTGAATAAAAATAAATAACAAAAAATAATAAAAGTTTATTGAGCCACAGTTGAGCTGGGAAAGTCTTTGTCAAAGACGGGAAGAGATCATCTTTTCAAGTAACACACATGAAGTATAGAATAATGTACCAGTGAATAATTTGTAAGGTCCATATTTCTCAGCCTTTCAGGAATTCTGCATATCAACATAAATGGAAAGTATATGGATTCTTTCCAGTGAATTTAATGTGTGTAGTAGGTGGGAAGATTAATAACTTTACCTTATGAATTCCTTTCCTTGTTCTCTGACCGGATTTATATCATCAGCAAGTACCATACTTCAGTCTCTCTAGATCTGGCCAAGAATCTAAATTTTGACCGGTTGAGACTACATTCAGATAGAAAGGGAATGGGGCATCTGGCAGGCTCAGTCAGTAGAGCATGTGACTCTTGATCTCAGGGTCTTGAGTTTGAGTTCCACACTGGGTGCAGAGATTACTTAAGTAAATAAATTAATTAAAAAAAAAACCAGAAAGGGGGTGTCCGTCTATGGCAGCTACTTCTGTCTTTGCCTTTGAAATGTTACCTATACATACCGTCAGCCCTAAATGCAGAAAAACCAACTTAATTGTAAAATCATAGCTATCAGATAGTCATAGTCTTAGGTGTTAGTACCATCCTTGACTGAGCAGTGACTTTGAGCAGGGGGTCAACAAACTTACTGTAAAGGGGGCCAGGTAGGAAATATCTTAGGCTTTGCAGATCACGTCGTCTCCGTCATAATCG
This sequence comes from Felis catus, assembly GCF_018350175.1. Lineage (NCBI taxonomy): Eukaryota > Metazoa > Chordata > Mammalia > Carnivora > Felidae > Felis > Felis catus. The sequence goes on along the minus strand of NC_058384.1, from coordinate 17,750,224 downwards.
CGCAGCTCTGCCATTGTAGCAGGAAGGCAGCCACAGACCTAGCAGGGAAAGAATTTGAAGCCCTGTTACCCAGATTTCCAAACCATAGAATATCTGAGACCATCTAGTTAATTTCATGCTGTTTTCAATTTGTAAAAAGGAAGAAGTTAGTAGTTTGAATAGCAGGTCAAGCAAAAGTAATGTGAAGTTTTCTGTTTGAGCTACTTTAAAAGTGTGAACAATTTTTAGAAAAAGATATAAACAGAATTCATACCCCACACAAAGTTTATAAAAATAGACACTTGGAGAAGCTTCATATGAATAAATATATGAATGATAAGGGTAATCAGAGTATCTCACTGTATCTTTGTACTCAAAATTGTTGGGTCCACATTTCATTATTTTGAATCCTTCCGGTCAAATGCATTGTGGAAGGTAGAACTTTTTGAATTTTAGAAAAGTCAATAGTCTACCTATACTATATATTACATGACACTATCCAACAAAGTCTGGAGCAATACTCTATTATCAAACACATTAATATTTCTGTAGCAAAATGTATGAATGTTCACATTATATGAGATTAATTGACACTAAAAATAGTCTTATGTCTATTCAGTACAGTTTCTACCACCAAATAAGTTTGCCTCAAACTTAGGTGAAAATTTTCAGTTTTCAGAACTTCAAGACAATTATATCTTACTAATTTGGGGGAATTAAGCACCTGATAAGCTTTTGGACTCAATTTTGAGAGCAAAGGTCACTATCATTGAAAAATTAACACCTGTCAACCAGAACAATGTTAGGCAACCTTTCTAAGATTAATGAATGATCTTTTGCAAAGATGTAGAAAGAATATTCAAAAGTAGATTCTTCACTTAAAGATATGTCCAGAAAATCAGATTGGAAAGCAAAGAATTAATGCCCCTTTGAATGCATTTAAATAAAAGATTACGGTTTTTAATTTGGTCTGACTTTTTATGTTTTATTTCAAGCTGTCAACATTGTAAGGTCATGTTAATTTCCATATGTTTGGAAGGATGCAATAAGTTACCTTTATTAGTTATCAAGGGACTGAATTTTTAAATAAATTATTATTTTTAAAAGGCAGTGCTTTATTTAAATTTGTGTTTTAACTTTTTTTTGTTAGTAGGGAGAAACCATTTTTAAATTTGAGTTAGACTAACTTTAATGTCAACGTCAAACTATAGCACTATTTCTTGGAAAAATAACATAATAAAAGCTTTTTTTAACACCAAAAGAACTTCTAACTCAAGAGAAATATGGGTCTTCATGTTTCAATCTATATTTCAGTGGATTTGTAGGGGTTTCTCAGACATAGTTCATTTTATTTTCAGGCACACAACTCATACTTAAGAAACATTAAAGATTGAAGAACGTTGTAAAATTCTTGTAAACAATTGAGCTACTAGGCACCAAAAAATTTCTGGTACTGAGCCATGACTTCAGCAAGATGAGCACAGCTGGACCATTAAGCAAGGAAGAGATGAGCCTTAGGAGGAGTCTGCAGAGCTGTAGAAGAAACCAGTAGGTATGTGGAGCCTTCTAGGGCATGGTTAGGAATTTGAATTTTGTTGTAGAAGCAGTTAAAGGAGGGGGGTGGGGTGGCGGGGGCGGTTAAGTGGAATGACATGATTTCCTTTATGGTGAGTGGACAGACGGGAGCTAGAGTACAGTTAGGGAGGTGATCTGATCAGTCAAGAGTTACTGGTGGCTCCCTCTGGGTCTTAGCATGATCCAACCTAACAATCTATTTCAGCTAGATGGCGTTTACCACAGTCTTAATTCCTGTATCTCAGAAGATTCTTGATTAATTTTTAAAGTCACTTTCTCATAATAATTTGTGGCAACAAAGAATACAACTCAGCAAATAGATTTCTTTAGTGGTTATGCAATCAACCACAGGTTGTGGCTCTTGGGAACCTCATGGCTAAAATGCCCGTGTGCTGTTTTGGGAACACCACTTCTCTAATCTCAGAACTAGAAGGTACCTAGCCTTGGCTCTAAATATAAAGGTCATTGGCCATTGCTCTTAATGTAATTCCTCAAAATGTTTATAGGAAAAGTCTGCTTATTCAGAAATGAGACATGAGAAACTGTTAACTTAGATCTGGAGCCTATTGTATTATATGACTGACATTAAACACAGCAGTAACACTTTGTAGTTCTTCCCAGAGTGGTTACTTTCCAGTTCCTCTGTGGCTTCGGGTTTATATGAGACGCGCGTATATTTTTGGACTAAAGAGAAAACCATAGTGATTGTTCTAGAAGTATTTGTTGAGATCCTGCTTTGTGTGAGGCACTATGTACTACATACTAGGCATATAAAATAAAATATCCCTACCCTCAAAAAGCTGATTGTCCAGTGGGAGAGAGAGTAGTGTAGAAGTACCATAGCAGATGTAAATTTTAGATGTAAATTTAGGTGTACGTAGGAACAACATATAACCTCAGTGGTGGGAGACTAAGTAGGGGCGGGTATCAGGAGTTTTTTTTCCTGGAGGAAGTCAGCTGAATTCTGAAGAGCAAGTAAGTTCAGCTATAAGCAGCAAAGGAACATTATAGACCAGGGGATGCAAAGAAACTGATCCAACTAGTGACCAAAGCTAGGACAATTTGAGCAATAAAATAAACTAGGATTATAGATTATAACCTAAAATATAAATATGAGTACTTACTGCTATAAATAAATTATTGAATAAACAAATGGAGAGAAGTGAGAAATTTCCCTGGCAGAATTCCAAATTCCATAGATACTCCGCCCTTAAGGGAATAGGATCCTAAAGTATGAGCTGTGCAGATTGACTTGGTTTCAGAGAAAACAGGTGTTTGTTTTTTTTTTTTAATGTTTATTTATTTTGAGAGCAAGTGCTGGAGGGGCAGAGAGAGGGAGAGAGAGAATCTCAAGAATTCTCCACACTAGTAGCACAGAGCCCAACATGGGGCTTGATCTCAGGACGCTGAGATCATGATCTGACCAAAATCAAGAGTCGGATGCTTAACCGACTGAGCCCCCCTGCCCAACTGAACCGCCCAGGCACCCTGAGTAGGTCTCTTTTTAAAGTTTTTATTTAAATTTCTAGTTAGCATATAGTGTGATATTTTTCTCAGATGTACAGTATAGTGATTCAGTAGTTCTACACATTACGCAGTGCTCATCATGACAAGTGCACTCTTCAGTCCCCTTCACCTATTTCACCCATCCCCCCTCCCCTCTGGTAACCAACCATTTGTTCTCTATAGGTAAGAGTACAGTATGGAAAGAGAAAAAAAGTAATTTGACAGTGCAGAAGCCTGACAAACTACCTTAGCCAGGTGATCAGGATCAACATCAAAAGTTATATCATGTTGGGGCGCCTGGGTGGCTCAGTCAGTTAAGCGTCAGACTCGGTTTCAGCTCAGGTCATGATCTCATGGTTCGTAAGTTCAAGCCCCAAATCAGGCTCTGTGCTGACAGCATGGAGCTTGCTTGGGATTCTCTCTCTGCCCCTACCCCACTCGCGCGCTCTCTCAAATAAATAAGCAGAATTTTAAAGAAGTTATATCATGTTGATAGTACTCTTGATAAATTGTAATGAAAATGGCACTTTAACTCTGTGGTTTTCCTTCCCCAAACTCAACCCCAGCCAAAATGAGAAAAATATTAGGTAAATCCTGTTGAGGGACGTCCCACTAAATAACCAGTACTCCTCAAACAAGGTAAGTAAGAAACTGTCTCCGCTATGAGGAGCTGAGGAGACATGATGAAATGTGATGTGACAGACTGAATGGGATCGTGAAACAGAAAAGGGCGTTACCTAAAAACTAAGAAATAAAGTATGGGCTTTAGATGGTATTAATGTATGAGTATTGATTGATTATTGTAACAAATGTCCCACGCTAATGTGAGATGTTAATAATAGGGGAAATCAGTGTAGGATATATGAGAATTCTTTTTTCTTTGCAGTTTTTCTGTAAATCTAAAAAAAAAAACTGTTCTAAAATAAAAAGTTTACCAAAAATAAAAAGCATGAGGATAGATTCAGTATATACAAAACAAAGTACAAGACAGGAGTGCCAGCTGACGCTGAAGAAGGACACCGAGAATAACGCAATGATCTGTTTTGGCTGTCACTTAAAAAAGAGGCACACGTGGAGTTGAGAGGACGTTTGAGTGAGTCTCAACTTTGACTAAGAAATTGTATAGTTTTGCAAGGATAGGAAACCTCTATGTACTCCGTATTTATCTCTAAATTCTAGCTGAGGGGCGCCTGGCCGGCTCAGTTGGAACAGCATGCGACTCTGACCTCAGGGTGGTGAGGTCAAGCCCCACGTTGGGCATGGAACTTACATTAAAAAGAAATAATAATAAATTCTACTTACTAAGAATCATGCTCTCATCTCTGTCAATAGATTTTATTACATATGTCCTTATTCAGATATCAGACTGCCTGTCATTCATTTCTTTCACCTGGGATCTTCACAGCTTCTCACTATGAGAATCAAGAAATCTTTCCATTTGTATATGGTTTTAATTTGTTCTCGGTTCTCTGGGAGCCATTTGTCCTTGATCGGTTTGAGAAGCAAACTCCCTATAAATACCCAGGTTCTGAAAGAGATCTTGGGTTTGGACCTGGGTGGGGATTCTCATGAATTCTAAGTTAAAGTTCCCAAAAGTGAGAAGAGTCCAGGTTAACCAAGTTTTTTTTTTTAGATTGTATTTATTTTTAAGTAATCTTTACACCCCATGCGGCACTGGAATTCACACCCCCAAGATCAAGAGTCATGTGCTCTACTGACTGAGCCAGCCAGGTGCCCTCACTTGAGCCAATTTTTGTGCAAAATGTTTGCCATGTCCCTGAAGGTGACTTCAGGGATTTGCCCGTGTGCACTGCTTGTGTCCTATGGTGACACAATCTGTGATCAGAGGTTTAGGAGCTCTGTGATCAGAGCTAATCTGTGATCAGAGGTTTAGGAGCCTTTTGGAAGAACCGCATAAAAAAAGAGTCTTCAGCAACTTCAAGAGAAAGAACCAAGGCAAATACAAGTAATACCCTAAAGATTCACCTTTAGTTTTCGAGACCCGAAGGACCGTTTTATCTTAGAAACTTTTCTGCATGAGCTTCAGTGGGATAGCAGCCTAATAACTCCATTCACTCCAATGGGCGTGACTGTTGCTCAGAAGAGGAGATCGTATATATAGCCACTTGTATATGGTGGCTCTATTCTTTCAACAAAAACTTGAGTGCCTATTTTGAAGTATTTTCTAGGCTAAGGGGCAGCAGACTCTTTCTGTGAAGGGCCAGATAGTGAGTATTCTAGGCTTTTTGAGCCATATAGTCACAACTACTGTCACAACTACTGAACCCTGCCACTGTAGCATATAAAGGCTGCCCTAGACATGTTCACAAAATGGGAACAAATGAGTGTGCCTGGGTTCCAATGACACTCGTGAATGGACACTGAAATTTGGATTTCAGTTCATTGTCATGTGTCCCAGTATTTTTAAAACATTGTTTTTCAGGCATTTGCAAATGTGAAAACTATTCATTGCATATGAGCCATGCAGAAAAGCCCACGTGCTGGATTTGGCTTACAGGCTGTAGTTTGTTGACCTCCATTCTGGGTGTTCACCATACAGCAGGGGCAGGAAAGAAGAAGAAGCATGAAAAATGCAAAGTCTCCTGAGCTTGCCGTCTAGTGGATAAAAGTCCTTCTGCAGCAATGATCTCTTTCCACAATGCTGTGTCTCTAGCACAGGAACGTGGAAAGCCATTTTGGAGGGCACACCCATGACCAAAAGCTTTTTTGTGTGGAGTTGTGTGGCAATTTCCACAGGCGTGCACACAAGCAGTGTTGAAGTGTATGTGCGTTTTCAGAGAACCAGGGGACTCTCTTTTCTGCTAAAGCCCAGTAAACGGTGAGACGTTTTAGACCTTTTATTATTTGAGTGGAGTAGGAAGATCTCTACTATGCTACACCACTTGAACACAGAGACGGGAGAGGTTTGGGGTTGAGATGGCCTTCACTAAATACTCTTGAAAGGTTTGTGCTTATGATAGCCTGCTAAGTGAGTGTGGGAAAGCACAGGCTATTTTGCAAGGCTGGCTTTTCTTCCTCTTTCTTTCCTTTCTGGTTCTTTCATCCTGAGCTATTGAAATTTCTTTTCTGAATATAAAAGAAGGCTTCTCAAGTTCAGAGCGCTTACATGAAGACTTGGAACCCAGCTGATTTTTTTTTTTTTTTTTTGTATGACTGAGTCTCTTTAAATATTCATATATATTTTATGGCCAGTGCCTGAACTCTGGCTAATTTGGAGGGGTTAAATTTGGAAAGATGGAAAATTGTTTTTTTCCACTGTTAACCACTGTTCAAAGCCAACCCAGTAAGTAAGCACTTTATATTTTTTTCAATATTTTTCACATTTAAAGGCCAAACTCTGGTCAGTCCTCACTCCCACTTCCCATATTCTGTTCAGCCAATCCCAGGAGAGACTTCTCACGGGCCCTGTGGTTCCCTCGGGAAAGGCAACATGCTATTCATAGAACTGGGGTATGGTGTTCCCGTGCTATTGAATTGCAAAGCTTTGCGGTACAGTTTCAGTGATCTATCTTTTCTGGAAAGGCCTCTGGCACTCTTGGAGATTGAAAAGCGGCTCCATGAATACAGGGTAGCATTAGCATATGCATATTAAAATTTTAGTTGCTCCTCTTCATTTTTTTTCCATTATGAAGAATAATGAAGTCTAAAAATCTAAAAATTGCAAGCAACCAAAGAACGAAAGGTTGAAAGGTTAGACGTGATGTTTTGGATGCTCATCCATAAAATGGCATTATCCCCTCGTGCTCTCTGAACACGGCATCTGCCTGAGAGCTGACCTGCCAAAGGCCACCGTCACAGCTACCACGAAAAGCTAGCTTAGGAAGATAGCCAACGTGGAATTTATGAAATGTCTCTTTGCCCACCACGTTCTCCCTAGAGAAGATTAGAGTACAGTCTGAAGACCAGAATCACCTCTACTGGGGCCTTTCCAGTCTTCTTGCCCTGCACAGGCAGCCAGAGTGGACCAGGAATGGGGACCGCAGGTAAGAGAAGGGAAAGGTGATCAGGGAAAACAGTCACATCCATAGAGCCACAAGCAGAGGCCAAAACAGTTTTCCAGTTTCGGTCCCCCAGGAAGTGTTCTCATTTTCCAGCATCTGCCCACCCTCTGGTGGTCTAAGTGCATTCTAATACATCTTCAGCACAGAGGAGGAATGTGTCTTTTTCCCTTTCCCGGCTTCTCCTGGGTGTATGTGGATAAGCAGTCTGGTGAAACCAGCTGTTTATGTAACTGTGCATTCTTGCTTCTCCATTATCTGGGACTCTCCAGGCAACTTTGACATTAGTTTCACCTCTCCTGGGGGGTGAAGAAGGAGGGCCAGGAATTTGGACAGAAACCTGGGTCTCGGGCACCTGGGTGATTCAGTCTGTTCAGCATCTGACTTTTGATTTGGGCTCAGGTCACGATCTCATGGTTGGGAGTTCAAGCCCCGTGTCAAGCTCTGTGCTGACAGCACGGAGAATGCTTGGGATTCTCTTGTTTTCACCCTCTGCCCCACTTCCCCTCAAAATAAATAAATAAATCTTAAAAAAGGAAAAAAAAAAAAAAAAAGAAAGAAATCCGGGCCTCATGACCTCAATCTCAGTATATTACTTCTTCCTTCTTCTCAGAGTCAAAAGACTAATCCCCAGCTCTCTGCAAAGCAAGCAGTGAATGAAATGCCCTACTCAGTGTAGGACTTAGCCTCATACAGCAGCACCACGAGGCTCTCTGGTAGTCTCTGCTTAAATACTTCCACGTTTTGAGAGAGCTCACTGGGTCCCGGGACATTCTTGACTGGCTGGTTCCAACTGTTAGGAAGCTTTTTTCCTAGATGGAGCCAAAATCTCAGTGGAATCCTCTTTCCTCACCCCCAGCAGGTCGAGTTCTTACTACTTGGCATCATGCAAGCCATCAAACAGTACAGAGCATGATCCCTTCGTGGAGTGTTAGGGGTAAGATGTGCACATGTGGAAATAGTTTTTATATAATATCCTAATCCTGTGCAGTAAACATTAGTTTTAAAACAGACGATGAAGGGGCGCCTGGGTGGCGCAGTCGGTTAAGCGTCCGACTTCAGCCAGGTCATGATCTGGCGGTCCGTGAGTTCGAGCCCCGCGTCAGGCTCTGGGCTGATGGCTCGGAGCCTGGACCCTGTTTCCAATTCTGTGTTTCCCTCTCTCTCTGCCCCTCCCCCATTCATGCTCTGTCTGTCTCTGTCCCAAAAATAAATAAACGTTAAAAAAATTTTTTTTTAAAACAGACGATGAAGACAGATTCAGAGAGGTTAATTTGGGGGTTGGGGGAGCTGGCTGGCTCCTTTGGCAGAGTGTGTGACTCTTGATCTCGGGGTTGTGAATTTGATCCCCACATGGGGCAGGAAGCCTACTTTAAAAAAAAGTGAATAAAATAAAATCTTTAAAAGAAAAGAAAGGTTAAATTAATGGCTGCAGATGTTGTAATGAAAACATTATTAAAGGGCAGATTGGAGTGTTAAATGGGTTGTGTGGAGGATGTGGGATTTAAGTGGCATTCTAGAGATATTGAATCATATTGTAGTTTAGTTGCACTGACCAAAAAGATGGTCAATGACACAGCTGAGACTGATCTTCAAGGAAGACCATGTGTGTACATCTTGACCCCGTTAAGACAGTTAGATCTGATGGTGAATTAATTATATTCTTTATCTGATAATTAATTTATAGGAGGAAGAACTTCAAATAAGCAAATGGAAGAACTCTGAACCTATCAGGTTGCTAAAACACTGAAAGGCGCCACCAACAGAGATGTGTGACATCTCCATCCTGGGAGATCATCGGAGGCGGTCACTGGTCCTGAGTGGTTTGGACACTCAGCTGCCAGAAGGCAGGGGTCTGGTTGGAATCACTCCTCTCGGATTTGAGAATCGGATCGTAACTCACTGATTTAGAGGGAGAGGAAAACAGGTGGGATCTTTGCACTGTTAGAGCAAATACCAGTTAAAACTAACAGGCCCAATTCTTCCTGTTGGAAGCAAGAGGAAAGGTTTCTTCTTTTTCTTTCAGAATTTCTTTCTCTGTCCTTTTCAGATACATCTAACTCTTCATAAGAGCTAAACAGGCCTCTTGCCAATCTCAAAACTCAAGAATCGAAAACTAAAGTTATTTGCTCTTTCACAGAAACCTCCTTTTCTCTGCTGTCCCCTTCTCTCTGCTCCTCCAGCCTCAGTTTATCCCTCCCGTGTCAAACCGACTCCAGAGAAGAGCTGGATGTGATCTTGTAGACAGTGGTTCTCTTCCTCGGTGCGTTTCCCCGAGAGGAGCACAATTTTCTGGCTGATAATGCGTTACCTGCCCTGTCTGAGGATGCACAATTCTGTGACTGCTGGCCTAGCCCTGAGTCCACCTCATGTCCTGGACCACATCCTACCTCCAAGCGTCCCTTTTCATGCGCAGGCCACACAGCTGGAAAGGCAGAGACGATAAAGGTCAATGATGGAGACCATGGGATGGAGAGCCCATAGGCAGGCAGCAGGGTGGACAGTGGCTGCATTAGTTACTGGGAAACAGGCAAACAACAGGGGACTTAGGCTGATAAGTACAAACATGGGAAAAGAAACCAAGGTGCTACGTCATCCTCCCTTGTTCCCATCCTAACCTGAGGAAAACCAGCCCTTCCTATCCGGCTCTGTAGCAGAGCTGATGACGCTGAGGGGCTACCCAGGTCCCTCGGGCACAGAGGGAATATTCAGAGTGCTGTGCCCTTCTCCCCTGCTGATACCACTCATCTAAAGGGTTTTTCTCCCCCCCCGCCCCCCGCCCACGGGAACCCTGGGAAGATCCACCAAAGCCTGCAGAAATCCTTTGCAGCTTGTTTTCAGTTTACAGCCCCATACCTGGGCTGCTGCGGGAAGTTCCACAACCAGCACATTTCACTTTGGTGGAACCAGCCCGTCGTGGCCTGAGAGACGGTTGAGGAGAGGAGTCGACTGTCCGCTACTCCCTACAACCATGGCAGAGCTAAGCGTGTTAGAGACCCCTCAAGAGGGGTTGCGAGTGGCAGGACTCTCTCTCTTTCCAATAAAAGTGAGCTAGGGAAGTTGCCGTGGCAAATGCAGAACCTGGGTGAGTCCTCCGTTAATTTCCATCAGCGGATTGCTGAAGCCTACTCAAATTTTACTGGCGTGGACCTGGGGCAGATCTAGGTGGAGCTCACTCCTAACAACCTTTGTCTCGGCCGTCTTGCCTGCTCTCCAACCCCAAATGAAGGGAAGGCTGGGAAGAGTGGTAGGATGGCAAGGAGAGACTGTTGCTCACCCGCTAGCAGCAGCTACTTAGTTTGGAGATAATCTAGAGAAAGACAAAGAAGGAAAGAAGAGACTGAAGAGCTGTGTTGACTGTTTACTTAGAACTTTTTAAATTTTTTTTTTATTTGAGAGAGAGAGAGTGAGTGTGAGCGGGGGGAGGGGCAGAGAGAGAGAGAGAAGAGCGAATACTAAGCAGGCTCCACGCTCAGCACAGAGCCCGGCACAGGGCTCGATTCCGTGACCCTGGGATCGTGACCTGAGCCAAAATCAAGGGTCAGATGCTCAACCGACTGAGCCACCCAGGCGCCCCTAGGTAGAACCCTTTACCAAAGCCAAAAGTCCCTCCCCTGGCCAACCTATGAAGGTATCAAAGGAAGAGGAGAAAACTACAGGTCATGACTGCAAAGTGCCAGGGCACCGGAAGGACTGGAGAAGGGACTCTGGGGCGTGTGGAGATTACAGAGACAGGTTAATCAGGAGAGCCTGACAGGACAAAACTCCTAGCTAGGAGACACTCGACTCAAATGGACAGATTGAGGGAATCTTGGAAGGGGGGGCTGGTGAACCCTATGTCAATAACTTTTATTCAGGCTAATCTATCCTTGCCCTTTCTGGTAGATATTAGTGCTACCTATTCCTCAGCTTCCTTGGAAATGTCCCCCTTTCCAGCTGACAACAGATAGAAGTTACTGGCATTTTTGGTTCTCCCTCTTGTTCTTTCTCCTCTGTGATGGTCACACAGATAGGTGCTCTTACTGGGAAACAGGAGGGTTTGCTTACTTTTTCTTTTTTTTTCTTTCTTTCTTTTCTTTCTTTCTTTCTTTCTTTCTTTCTTTCTTTCTTTCTTTCTTTCTTTCTTTCTTTCTCTTTCTTTTTTCTTTCTTTCTTTTCCTTCTTTCCTTCTTTCTTTCTCTTTCTCTTTTTCTCTTTCTTTCTTTGTTTCTTTCTCTCTCTCTCTTTCTTTCTCTCTTTCTTTCTCTCTTCTTTCTTTCTTTCTTTCTTTCTTTCTTTCTTTCTTTTTCTCTCTTTCTTTCCTTCCTTCCTTCCTTCCTTCTTCTTTCTTTCTTTCTTTCTTTCTTTCTTTCTTTCTTTCTTTCTTTCTCTTTCTTTCTCTCTCTCTTTTTCTCTTTCTTTTCTTTCTTTCTTTCTTTCTTTCTTTGTTTCTTTCTCTCTCTCTTTCTCTCTTTCTTTCTTTCCTTCCTTCCTTCCTTCCTTCCTTCCTTCCTTCCTTCCTCTTTTTCTTTCTTTCTTTCTTTCTTTCTTTCTTTCTTTCTTTCTTTCTTTCTTTCTCTTTCTTTCCTTCCTTCTTTCTTTCTTTCTTTCTTTCTTTCTTTCTTTCTTTCTTTCTTTCTTTCTTTCTTTCTCCTTCCTTCCTTCCTTCCTTTCTTTCTTTCTTTCTTTCTTTCTTTCTTTCTTTCTTTCTTTCTTTCTTTCTTTCTCCTTCCTTCCTTCCTTCCTTCCTTCCTTCCTTCCTTCCTTCCTTCCTTCCTTCCTTCCTGTGTGTCTTTCTTGTAAGCTCTATGCTCAGTGTGGGGCTTTAACTCACAACCCTGAGATCAAGGGTCACATGCTCTACCCACTGAGCCAGGTGCCTTTTTTTTTTTTTTTTTTTTTAAAGAAAGGAGGGCTTCCTTTCTCTCCTAATTCTCCCAACAGGGGAGAGATCTGCAGTGCCAAGTAAAGGTTACTATATTCTGTATTCTGGTTGGAGTGTTTGTGGAGCTCCCTGAAAAAAAAAAAGCCTTTGAATTGATGACTATGTGCCTTCTGGAAGAAAAGGGGGACGACGGCCAGTGGCAGACGAATACCATGCCGGAAAAGCACCCAAACTGAAACAAATAGATGTATTGCTTTGCACCCTAGGGATTAGTGGGATTGGATTAATTCAAGATCTAGAGCCAATAAAAATAATTTACAAGAAAGTTAAGTATGATCATATGTACACAATATCCTTTGCCAAGAGCTCAGTTAGAAGTAAAAAGTCAGTTATAAAAGGAGTGGAAAATGGGGGGAAATTAAAAAGGAACATTCACCCTGTAATATTCTTCTACTTCCAGGAAAGAAGGAAAGTAAATTTGGTAAAGACGGTCAACCACTATATAGATTTGTAAAAGGCGTTAGAAATAAGTGCATATTGTATTTGTCCCGTTAATCCCTGGGGTCTCCAACTCTGCAACTATCCTGACTTCGGTACCATCATCTGCAAAGTATCTCTCTCTGGTCCATCTGTGTCCTGTTTTTTCTGTCCCTCTAGTGGACAAGTCTAAAGTTTTGTTTGCTTTTACTTGTGAAGGAGCCCAATATTTATGGCAAAGAATCCCCCAAAGATTTCAAGGCTCCCTCTACCATCTTCTCTAGTCCTTTACAGGAAAACCTGGAAAACGTTTTCTTACCAGAGGGATCTGTGATCACACAGTATATAGACCTGCTGCCAGCCTCAGAAACGAAAGGGCAATGCAGGGCTGATCCTTGGGCTTTGTTACGTTTCCTTTTTCACAGGGTCTTAATGCCTCCTTCGACAAACTACAACATCCCCAAGCTGAAGTAAATATTTAGGGCGTCTGTTGTCCGCTGGAGGCCATTAAATATTACATTCTGGAAGTCAGCAACATTTGCATATAAAACCACCTACTACAGAAAAACAACTTAGGCAATTTAGGGGACTAGTAGGGCACTGTGGACAGCGGAGCCCAGCTTTTGTCAAGCGTGCACGATCTCAGAGCAATTGTGTGGTAACTCTGCAGACCCTGGTCCTGAGAGTCTGGAGAGGCTTTTGAACAACTGAAGTTAGCTATAGCCTCTCCCCAGCTTTGGGGATTCCAGATCTTGAGAGACCTTTCCATTTGTTTGGTCAGGAAGATAAAGGTGTTGCTAATGGAGCGTCAACTCGAAAATTGGTCTAGACCGTAGACCAATAGCGTATTTCTCTGTTCTTCCAGATGCTGTGGTCCTGGGAATGCCTGGGTGTCTCTGAGTGATGGCGACCATGGCAGGCCCTGTGCTATGGAAAGGCCCAAGCTCGCCTGGGTGGGTCACTCTCTTGCATGTCCCATATGCTACAACAGGGATTCTACCGGTACGTCTGTCCCCAGGTGTGCCAACAGACCACAAGCAAGTGTTATTACCCAGTCCTGATATAGTGATTGGGAGGTACAGTCTCCTAAACCCAGCTACTCTCTGCGAGATTCTGATCAAGGAGATGATCGTGATTGCCTCATAGTAACAGAAGACGCAAGGCCTCAGCCTGATCTCCTGATACCCTGATTCAAAATGCAGACCTGATAACGTTTGCTGATGGGTCATGTATGCAGAATAAGAATGGCCAGCTTAAGTCTTCCTATGCTTTAGTGATTTCTCATGGAATTTTGGAGTCTTATTTATTTCCTTAAAATTTTTTTTGATGTTTATTTATTATTGAGACACAGATAGAGACAGAGCATGAGTGAGGGAGGGGCAGAGATAGAGGGAGAGACAGAATCTGAAGCAGGTCCCAGGCTCTGAGCTATCAGCACAGAGCCCAAGATGGGGCTCGAACTCACGAGCCATAAGATCGTGACCTGGGACGAAATGGGACACCTAACCGACTGAGTCACCCAAGTGCCCCTGGATTGTCTCCTTCTTGTTTGTCAAGCCTCTGAATTTGGGTCTGTGGCCATGTCCTGTGTTTGACTTAGCAGAACGCTCTCATAATCATGTTCAATACTGAAAGGGACTTCTCCCTTCCTCAGAAACCCTGAGGCCTAGTTCTAAAGATCTGAAAAGGACTTGAAGGGGAAGTCTGCCACCCCTATCAGCTGAGGGACTTGGTCTCCAGGAAGGTAGTTCCAGAGGAGAGAGTCTGTCACCACGTTGGTGGGACCCTTTCAAAGTGCTGCAGCTCACCCACTAGGGACCACTAGGGGCCACCCACTAGCTACCGCAGAGAAAGGCAGTTCAGCTGGATTCAGGCTCCCATGTTAAGCCAGCACCACAGGACAGGACCATGGGTCCCTCAAAGGACCTAACACTTATCTTTGCCTGGGCAGCTGATTGCTATGGACCTCGATGGAAAAGAAATATTTTAGCAGATGTATTCCTATTCTCACAGGCTGCCTGGCTACTGGCAGCTGTGGTTAGGCTAGTTACTTTGAAAGTCACATTTATGGGGCACCTAGGTGGCTCCGTCGGTTAAGCGTCCGACTTCAGGTCAGGTCATGATCTCGCAGTTCGAGAGTTCGAGCCCCGCGTCGGGCTCTGTGCTGACAGCTCAGAGCCTGGAGCCTGCTTCAGATTCTGTGTCTCCCTCTCCCTCTCTGCTCATTCTCTGTCTCTCTCTGTCTCTCAAAAATAAATAACATTTAAAAAAAAAAAAGAAAATCACATTTACTAGGAAAGAATGTTGTGTGTCCAGCCTTGTGTCTGCACTTGCCTCAGTGGCTCCACACCCACACATTTCTGGCCAGCGGAACTGGAGACTGCCCTCAGCGTGGACACGGTCTACACTCAAGTGCCCTCGAGCCCAGCAGTCCGACTATTAGCAGGGTGCAAGCAGGACACGTTCTCGCTGGCGAGTTTTATAATAACAAAGGAAATGTGATGTGGAAAACTTGTGGGGGTTCGGAGCCGACGGCCAGGAAAAAATTGTTGAGAGGTCTTAGGGGCAAAAAGGCGGTTTTATTAAAGCCTGGGGACAGGACCTCTGGGTAGAAAGCTGCACTGGGGTTGCCACGGGTGACTGATTATATGCCTTCAGGTTGGGAGTGGGTTCGGGACAGCACAGGCCTCCAAGGTATTTTGGAAACAAGGTTTCGAGGATCCTGAGGGACCAGCTCTCGTTAGGAAAAGGTCAGTTATGACTGTGTAGTAAAAGCTCAGTCACGAGACCCTTCGGATGTGTATCAGTGGGCCGAATGCTTAGAGGATGATTGCCAACCTGTATCTTGGGGGGTGGAGATAAAGGAAGTTTCCAAAGGAATTTTTGTACGTTAAAGTAGCCTTACGGGATCCTGAAGGGTTGGGCCAAGATTACCTTTTGCCCTTAGCAAAGTGTCATCATCGAGGCAGCTGAGCCCCTAGAGGAAGGTCACTCTGCCTGTCTCAATGACTTGTCAATGAGCTGTAGCTTATAAGGAAATATAATATCTTTTCTTTTGCTTTTGTTTCCCACATCAAAGGTACTCAATATGCAACCAGGTGCCCAAACTCTACATACACCACAGACCCACACCCCCCCCACACACACACACCCACACACACAAACTGGTTTGATTGCAAGTATGATGTAGAAAAGGAAAAAAAAAACCCCATGTAA
Organism: Felis catus; assembly: GCF_018350175.1. Lineage (NCBI taxonomy): Eukaryota > Metazoa > Chordata > Mammalia > Carnivora > Felidae > Felis > Felis catus. Next base: position 17,734,588 of record NC_058384.1, on the reverse strand, counting down.
TTAATAGACAAACCATTAGAAACTGCAAAAGAATGTCTAATGTCACCTGGCTAGCACTGGGATCTACACTCTCTCTAGTCCCACTATGGATGAATAAACGCAGGTGAATGATTCTCTGTTTAAAGGTGATTTCCCCAGGGCCCCTGGCTGGCTCAGTCTGTTGATCTTGGGGTTGTGACTTTGAACCCCATTGGATGCAGAGATTACTTAAGGAAATAAAAAAAGTTATATCCTCAAGGCAAACACTATATTGAATTTTAAAATTCATCCTTACATTAATTTGTAATCCTAGTAATTGCTTTGTTTGCATTTTACTGTGGGCTTGCTGGACACTTAGACAACTGCAAGTGGCCCAGGGAGAAGGTTGGAATGTTATTATTTTGTGGTAACACAGAGAGGAGATCGTAATTACGGACAAAGGCAAATTAAAAAATAAGCAGCTTAACTCTCCTTGTTGAAAATAAGGGAAAAGAAACCTTCCTTTTGACTCAAAATTTCTTTTTCAGTCCTTTCCAGATATATGTATACATTTTTATAATGGCTACTTACGTCTCTCTCTCTCTCGTCTCTCAACTCAAGAATGTCTCCTCCAGGACCTGGGAGCCATTGTTTCTTTGAAATGCAACATCCAGGGAGCCAGCGCCCTCCACCCTCCCACTTCCCGTGGGAGGGCAACTTCTGTGGGTGCCTTCCTCCGGTTTGCAAAACCACCTTCCGGCCCAAAGAATGAGAGGTTCGTTTCTCTTCCAGATAAAGCCAACACAAGTGGTCTCCCCAGTTACTAATACAAAGTTAGGACGAAGTATGTGTGACACAGGTGTCGGGTCCTCTCACTAGAGGATCAGTGATTGATTATCTCGGGAACACGGATTTAATGGGCTGTGTCTGCTTGGCTAGATAAGGGGGAGATTCCTCTTTGCAATCCCTGAGCAGACTGCCTGTGATGCACATCACATTCTGGCTTAATGCTTATTCAATAATAAAAGTGTTCTCTTTCTCTACTACCTTTGTGAAGAGGATTTTTGGCTTGGGAGATCTTACTTTTAATTATACTACATTTTTAATGTTAATTAGAATTATAATCCCCCAACACTCTCCAAAGCATCAGCAAATATGGCTCCTGTGCTGTCACGATAGTCTTACATATTCTCGTGGAAAAGGTGTGATTGCCACTCCAAACAGCAGCCCTGTGGTGGTGTGGCCAAAGGTGACTGCTCGGGTGCTGTGCCCTCGTGGCCCCCACTCTCAGTGGCCCCCAGCCATCAGATGACTTTAAAGCATGGTCTTTATCCAGCTTCAACAAGGGAGCTGGCTTGGTGTTGTCTTCTTTATCTCTCTTTTCATGTATTCAGATTCTGTTAGGATTCACCACAACAGCCTTGTCCAGCTCGTTCTGCCAACCTTAGGCGTGAAGCATATTATCTTTCCAGGGGCAGGTTCCCCAAAGATCCTGGAGTCCAAAGGCTTGATTGATGGCAGTCTTCCTAGGCTTCCTCTGGGAGCTACAGCAGCCCCAATTTCCTTGGCCTTTCACCAAGTTGGATTTCTGGTGAACTATAACAGCTCCTCCTGAAATTAAAGTCTATGTATGTATGTATGTATGTATGTGCATGTGTGTGTCCCCTTCCTTCCCTCATTGTTTTAAATGTTTATTTATTTTTGAGAGAGAGAGAGAGACAGCACAAGGGGGGAGGGACAGAGAGAGGGAGACACAGAATCTGAAGCAGGCTCCAGGCTCTGAGCTGTCAGCCCAGAGCCTGACACGGGGCTCAGACTCACGAACCATGAGATCATAACCTGAGCCAAAGTCGGATGCTCAACCTACTGAGCCACCCAGGTGCCCCTCCTTCCTTCCCTCATTTAGAGACTTTTCTTCAAAGAGTCGAGCTACATACTTTGAAGGAAAGGGAGATGGCCTTTTAGTCATCTCCTCCCTTATGCATCTTTGTCCCATCTCTCCTAGTTTGTCCAAATATATTTGCTTTCCATAGACAACAACAGGTTAGTTTCCAACATATATTAAGAACTGATACAGGGGCGCCTGGGTGGCTCAGTAGGTTAAGCGTCCGACTTCAGCTCAGGTCACGATCTCGAGGTCCGGGAGTTCGAGCCCCGCATCAGGCTCTGGGCTGATGGCTCAGAGCCTGGAGCCTGCTTCCAATTCTGTGTCTCCCTCTCTCTCTGCCCCTCCCCCATTCATGCTCTGTCTCTCTGTCTCAAAAATAAATAAACGTTAAAAAATTAAAAAAAAAAGAACTGATACAACTCAACACCCAAAAACCAAATAATCCAATTTAAAAATGGGCAGAAGACACGAACAAACATTTCTCCAAAGAATACATCCAGATGGCCAACAGACACATGAAAAGATGCTCAACATCACTCATCACCAGGAAAACACACATCAAAACCACAATGAGATACCGCCTCGCACCTGTCAGAGCGGCTAAAATCAAGAACATAAGAAACAAGTGTTGCTGAGGATGTGGAGGAAAAGGAACCCCCCATGCACTATTGGTGGGAACGTGAGCCGGTGCAGCCACTGTGGAAAACAGTTCCTCAAAAAGTTAAAAATTGAACTACCCTATGATCCAGCATAAAAACTGAGTTTTTGCCCCCAAAGTACAAAAACACTAATTCAAAGGGATACATGCACCCCTATGGTTATCACAGCAGTATTTACAAAAGCCAAGTTATGGACGCTGCCCAGGTGTCCATCAACAGAACAATAAAGAAAAGGTGGTGCATATATAGAATGGACTATTATTCAGCCATAAATAAGAATGAAATCTCGCCATTTGCAACAACATGGATCAATCTAGAGAGTATAATGCTAAGTGAAAAAAAGTCAGAGAAAGACAAATACTGTATGATTTCAATCATATGTGGAATTTAAGAAACAAATGAGCAAAGAAAAGAGAGAAACCAAGAAACACTCAACTCTAGAGAACAAACTGATGGTCACCAGAGGGGAGGTGGGTGGGGGATGGGTGAAACAGCTGATGGAGAGGAAGAGCACACTTACCTGATGGGCCCTGAGTAATTTTTGGAATTGGAATCACTATCTTGTACACCTGAAACTAGCATAACGCTATGGTAACTGTAATGGAATTTTTTTAAAATATTGTTTTAACATGTATTTATTATTGAGAGACAGAGCATGAGGATGGGAGGGGCAGAGAGAGAGGGAGACAGAATCCGAAGCAGGCTCCAGGCTCTGAGCTGTCAGCACAGAGCTCGATACAGAGCTCGAATTATGAACCGTGAGATCATGACCTGAGCCGAAGTCCGACGCTTAACTGACTGAGCTACCCAGGCGCCCCTATAAAGGAATTTAAAAAATTAATAAAAAAAAAAAGATACTTGCTTTCTCAGTTGGATTGTCAAAGTTCTCATAAAATGGGCAAACCCTGCCTTTTTGTCTGATTCTACCACTGCCCTCGCTCTGACATCTGAGCTTCTAGCACCCCACCCTGGCCCATAACAGGCACCCAGATATTTGTTGGATAAACACACAGGTCCCGGCCTCCGCATCGAGCACCCTAGAACCTCCTTGAACCTCCCATTGCGAAGCCCTGTGTGGGAATGCCCTTTCACGGTGGAAACGTGCCACAATTTCACACCGTGCGCTCCCTGTCCCCCCCCCCCGCCCCGCCCGCCACCTCCACCACGTGCCTCCACAGCACCCCGAGACGTGTGCCTGCAAAAAGCCACCGCTGGTCTGCCTAGATGGTGATGCACGCGGGTCCTCTCCCCACCGGGAGCCACACGAGGGCTCCGTCTGCGGCCGATTCATCTTTAAATCTTCTGTGTGCCTGCGCCTGGCAGGTGCTAGGTAAATGTTTGAATCGAAGTGCTGTATCCTTCCCTTTCGGCAAGAGAGAGGAACATACGGAGGGAGCCCAGGCCCTCCCAGCCCTCACAGTCTCCTTCCACACACCCTCGTCTCTGGTCCTGCGGCATCCTGTTCAGGAGCTGCCCTTGGCGGGAGGCGGGATGAAAGGGGGGGACGAAAGACTGTGACAGTGTCACGGCACCGACGCACATAAATATTTACAGGCTGGGTTATTTACGGACCAGAGGAGCGTGACAGTCGTGCTTCAAGCCCTTTGCTTGAGTTATTCGGGGTGAGGCCACCAAGGTAGCCCTCCCACCTTCAGCCTCCTGAGGGCCCCCAGGAGGCCCTCGACAAGCCCCCACCTGCATTGCTGACCACCGGGGGCCCTGAGTCTGGGGCCCCCCAGGACGCTGGTGAGGCTGCCAGGTGCCTCCAGAGCCCGAAGCTCACCTGGGGGCCAAGGCAGGGTGTGGGGTGCCTCACCCAGCCAATCACCAAGTCCTAGCCATGACCACATTTTAATCCACTCCGCCCGGGAGAATGGACCGTTCTGCCCTCCAGCTCCTCATCAGAGGCAGGGCTTTGCAGCTTATAGAACAGACTCCTGCTTTGTGGAGCCACTCAGGAAACATTTAGTCTGATTCAGGCAAGTCAGGATTCCCGAGCCCCTTCTTTTCCTCCTCTTCAGGCCTTCTGGAGCCCTGAGGGTTGGGCAGCAAATGGGCAGAAACCAACAGGCCCCAGACCCCGTGCTTCGCACACATAACAAGGCCTTGCCTCTGCATAGTAATTAATGTTTCTAGAGCTTCCCAACATGCCAAGCATTGTGTTGAATAGTTTACATACATTATTTAACTCTCAAAAGGAAAAGAAAAAAAAGAACACAGATAAAGTGGGTGCGTTCCATGTGTGAGGGGTTGCACAGTGTGAGGCTGGGTCGTGTGCACCTGTCTGTATGTGTGTTACACTACAGTTTATTAAGCCCCGTAAAGTACATGCCGGGGTCTCTGTCTTCAAGAAACCAAGTAAATTTAATCCCGGAGTCCAAATTCTTAACACCTAATTCCTTTGTTTAAAAAAAAAAAAAGGGGATCTATTCACAAAAGTGACTCATAATCCCTGGCCCATCCCTCGAGGGCGCTGAGAGTTTTTGAATACGGGCTCTTGGGACTAGAACCAGAAGGGTCCTACTGTGTTAAAGATCTCTGTCCTCGAAAGAATGAAATATGGCCCTTTGTAGCAACGTGGATGGAACTGGAGAGTGTGATGCTAAGTGAAATAAGCCATACAGAGAAAGACAGATACCATATGTTTTCACTCTTATGCGGATCCGGAGAAACTTAACAGAAACCCATGGGGGAGTGGAAGGAAAAAAAAAAAAAGAGGTTAGAGTGGGAGAGAGCCAAAGCATAAGAGACTCTTAAAAACTGAGAACAAACTGAGGGTTGATAGGGGGTGGGAGATGGGCATTGAGGAGAGCACCTGTTGGGTTGAGCACTGGGTGTTATATGGAAACCAACTTGACAATAAACTTCATATATTGAAAAGAAACAAAACAAAACAAAAACAAAAACGCTAAAGTTAAAAAAAAAAAGATCTCTGTCCTCTTGTTAGTTACGCGGGTGGGCAGGACCCCGGCCAGATCCCACAGGCTGGAGCTCATTCAACTGGACGAGTTAAGCAGAGGGATGACTTAGGGCGTGCTGACATCCCTCCTGCCGACCGCGTGGATCCAGGCATCGGTGCTGCCAGAACTCTAGCCGACAATCAAGTGCCCATTATGACCGACGTGGGTCGTCAAGAACTACTCGAGCGTTAGCTACCGTTTGTCTTTCTGGGGCTGGGTTTTTCTTTCCATGCAGGGTACTCAACTGGCTTGGTATTCTCAGGCATATTCATTGTAGGGGGAGGACCTTAAACTTCACGGGGGTGGGCTGGTGGGCTCTCGAGCCCGACTTCCCAGCAGACCGCTACCCAGCCAATGCCTCCAAGCCACAGAGACCCTCCAGGCCCCCCCTCCCCCGGGGCAGGTTAGGGCCGCCGGCAAGTGTCCAGGCTGACGGAGGCACCAGGGCCGATGATGTGCAGCTTGCGTAGAGAGAGATCTGACAAGTCACCCTGGCAGTTGCTTAACCTTGACGATGCTCCCAGAGCAAATGTCGATGTTCACGGTGAGAAGGCAGCCAAAATGTACCCTATGGGGGCCGGTAGGTCACAAATAGGGATGAAGTGGATCTGATGTCATGTGATCGACAGTAGTCAGAGTTCCCACTGGAGACTGGCCCGTCTCCGGACATTCCGCTTCAATCCATGTCAAGAGGATACGACTGTGGGCCACAGGTGGTCCTGGGCTCCCTGCTGGGAGGCTACGCTGGGCTCAGGAAGAATCTGGCTTTGAGTCCTGCCTTCACCATGTCCTGGTGCCTCTGCTTGAGTTAAGACTACCTTAACCTCACTGAGCTGAGCTTTAATTTCTGCACCTGTACCATTGGCTAATAACCCTCCAGGGTTGTATGCATCAAAAACCAAAGGATATAATGGGATGATTCGGTAGTACATGAATGAATTCCTTTGGCTTCTTGAAACCGTAAGCTTTCCTAGGAGTACCTTGAAATTTCACACATAATTAGCTACCTATCAGAGCTGCTGAGGAGGTGAGGTGAGAGCAGTTGACCTTGACCTGTACCTAGGAGTCACTGACACTTGAAAACTGAACAAAAAGAAGGCAGAGCATCTCTGAAATTTAAGTGCAGTTCAGTGGGGAAAGATTGTTTTTTTAACAATCATTCGGTGTGCATGACAACCTATAAAGGAAGTTGTCTGTTGTGTAAAATGAGGGAGCAGGGAGAACACAGAGGTATTTAATCCACCTTGGTGGATTGGCTGCTCCTGCCACAGGGCCTTTGCACTGGCTGCTCTTCTGCCTGGAAACTCTTCCATCACATACCTGAATCCGTGCCCCCTTCAGGCCTCTGTTCAAACTCTACCTTCTCAGAAAGGCCTTCCCTGGCCAATCCTATGTAACAACCCCTCACACACTCTCTCTCCTTTATCTTCCTTCATCTTCCTTCATAGTTAATGTCCCTATCCGGGACATGTGCATGCATGAGTGTACCTACACACACACACATACACACACACACACACATTTTTTCTTGTCAGTGTGTTGTCTGTCTCCCAACACTGGAATGTAAGCTTCCCGAGGGTGAGACTGCGTGTCTTTTGCTCATGACTATATCCTCAGCATCCAGAACAGGACCAGTCTACAGTAGGAGTTCCAGAAAATGTGTTAAATAGTTGCTTCCAAGGTAGGTTTTTCCTATCGGAAGCTCCACGAGTCATGTTCTCACAGGCACCTACGAGCTACTGCTGAGTGTTAGCCTGTCCCCACTCGAGAGAATGGTGGGGGTCAGGCTCTGATTCCACCACAGCCCGCGAGGGACCAGAGCACGCACACAACTCCTAGTGTTTCTTTCAGAGCGCCTTCGGTCAACTGAAATTAGCAAACACGATCTTCCAGATCAGCTAGTCCACTTTACAGATGAAACCCTGGCCGGTTAACATGCGCTTGCCCCGGCAGGGGCGGAGGAGGAACAAGAAGAAAACGTGCCTGGCAGGAAGGCTCCTTCCTCTACACGCGGAGACCCCCTCATTGGCCCCTCAAGGTTTCATGGAAGGAGAGGTGTGAGGCAGGGCTCCCCTGGTCGGGGCACGCACTGAGGGGAGCACCGAGGGGATCACTTCCTCCGTCCTCCCTTCGGGACCACCCACCAAGCTGTGATTTGGTTAGCCTTGGGCCAACTGCCCAGCCTGGTTGAGTCACCTGTGGGGTGGGGGGTGGGGGGCAAGGGCAGAGTCTGGAGAGTTCCAGCTCAGATGTGCCCGTCCCTCCCAGTGCTGGGCTTCCCACCCCCTTCCACCCCCAGCCCCCTCCTCCCTCCCCTTCCTCCTAGATTTAAGGAGCAGGGATTCTGAGCACTTGTCCACAATCTCCCAGGGTATGGCCTTTTTTCCGGACTTCAAAACAGAGAAAGAGCCATCTCAAAGTACAACAGGACACAAAGAACACCTGGCTCCGATGATTAATATTCATTTAGGTCTGTCTCCATTTGCAACTCCCAGGGGTCCAGGAGCAGCACAGTTATGAGCATTGGATTCAAACCCATCATCAGGGCCATTACATCCAGGAGCGCACGGCTGCTTTAGGGAACCTGCAGCGCTGAGTCTGCCCAGGAGCACAGAAGCCCAGCCAGGAGCACTACCCTTCTCGGGAGGGACTCAGGAGGCCCCCATGGCTGCCTTGCCCTGCCCTCTCACCAGAGCCCCGGGTGGGCTCATGAGGGGCCACTTGGAGCTCTGTCTTAGCAGCCCAGCAGTTCCTGGGTGATCCCCACCCTCACTCCACGTGGCCTTCTCCCTGGATGAGGCGAGCCACACACTGTTCCCTGCACCCCCTGGAGCGGCCTCTCTCTCTCTCGCCCACTGAGCAAAGGCACCGGAGGGGTCGACAGTGACCTCGTTGCACAGACCAGCCTCAGTGGGCTCCAACTTCTTTCAAAGAAAATGGGTGCGTGTCTGAAATATTTCATAATTTTAAAAACGTCATTGCTACCTTGGGTTCTTAAACTGGTTTTAGTCGCTGCTCATTCGAGACACAGCTCACAAAGCTGAAGCCTCACCCTTAGGTTGATAAAGACGCTGGAGAGGATTTCTGTGCCCCAAGGACAGACAAGATACAGCAGGGGCCCCGTGCACGCCTCTGAGTCTGCATACTCAAACACTAGGTGCTGGTGATAAAAAGAGAAAAAGACAGTGCCTGCCCTGGGGGGGTGGGGGGGCTGCTCTACTGAAAGTGTGAAGTTTGGTGGGAGGCGTCTCCCCCCTCCCCACCATATATAATTCAAATTGCGATGCCGTAAAATAACAAATAACAAAATGTAATTCTCTGCTACAAATCAAATAGGTTCTTGCATGGGAGCTCTGGCTTTGCTAGATGCACGCTTTTCCTCAGTAATCCGGTGCTGATTAGACAGGGTTTCCTGAGGGCAAGACTGGGGCGGGGGCGGGGGGGGGGGGTGTTGGGGGGGGTGGTTTGCAAGGTCCCGTGAATCGTAGCAGTTCACCTTACCTGGGTCCTGGCACGTTCGTGCTCCTTACCTCTTTGGGGAAATAGAGTTGAACTGCTTGTTCCTGAGTGGCTGGAGTTGATGTTGGAGGGGACTTGGGCTGAGAATCCCCCTTCCCATCAGAAGTCAATTTTTTTCTCATCTCTGGAGGTGCCGAGGGAACACGAGGAAGTGGGGAGTTGTAGATGGGCTCCTGTCTTTAACTCACCGCTCGCTGGCGCGTCGCCTGGGCACCTCCTATCCAGGCATGACGTGGCTGGGCTCACCATCGAACGCTGCCACGGTTCAGTTTGAAGCAGGACCAGACTCAACATCTTTATCCACCCACCTGTTTTCCTACTTTTTGTGGCTTCATATCTTTTGAGTCTTGAAGGCTTTTGAACCATTCTGGTCTCCTCCCAAGGAGGCAGTACCTTAAGCTTTTATTAACTTACACTTTAGGTACAGTCACCCCAGCTGGGGTTGGAAGAAATAGCAGTGGGCACAAGACAGCCAATCTAACCCAAACTCCATCTCCAACTAGTTACCTTTCCCATTGGGGTTGGGGGGGAACCATGCAACACAGTTCTAAACTAATGAGACACAGAAGGAACTCTGCTGTGAGATTCTTGATCCTTTCTCCATTCTTCTTGCTGTGAATGAGAATTTGATGGCTGGTACTTCAGCAGCCATTTTGCAGTTATGAGGGAGTGATCAAGTGACCCTCAGAGACTTTAGCCTTGACTTTTACAGCCCTGACTGCATGATGCTTCTGAATCAACACCAGCAGCAACTGCCTCTAGACATACTGAGAAAAATAAATGCCTATTTAAACCTCCATCATGTGGTTTCCATTATTTTTAACTGAAGCGTTACTGATAAATATACACAGACACCTGGTACACAGGAGAACAGCTACTCCCATAGCCATGCTTGCCAATAGGAACCCCGAATTGCCAGTCCCACAGTAGCTTTTGGGTCTAGATCTGTTGGCTAAAGGACAGAGTCCTGAGTGACCCAGATCCCTACCTTCAGACATAGTTTCCAGACCAGCCTGGTATGCTGGGTGCCTGGGACACATCTGGTGCACAGATGTACTGCTCTGCAACGACACTAGGACGCTTATGGTTCAGTTTCTGAGCGATGCCCTGTTCAACAACCACTGTATCACTCACTTCCTCTTCTTGACGTTGTTGAAAGCAGGTATGTAGACCAGAGCGAAAATTCTTAAAAATCTTCTCTTCCTCTTATACTGACTTACTTCGCACCCTGGGGTTCATTTTCTCATGCCCAGATCTCTTGGAGTCGGTGGGGAGGGAGAGTCTACATTCACCCCTAAGTGTGGCTCTCATCCCTGTCCCCATCGGTCCGCTCTGTGTGCCCCCAGTTCCCGGCAGGCAGGCAGGGGGATGACTGGGCCACACGGCAGAGCCAGAGTTGGCTCTGTAGCGGTAGGAGACGGGACAGGCAGGGTTCGCCTCCACTGAAGATGTGGGAGGAAGGACAGGAGCGACGAGAGGAGAGGAAGAAGGGGACTCTGCTCTTCCACACTGCGGGCTTCTGTTTCCTTTCCCTTAAAACCAGGCACCAGGCTGGCTCCCACCGAAGGGCCCTCTCCGGGTTTCCAGTGCCTGCATTTATCTCATGGGGGGGGGCCCTCCTCACCTGACCTCTCTTGTCTTGCCAGCTTCTCCAAGGAACTCTGAAGTCACGTGAGGAATGCATCTTGCAGAAGCACAGGGTGTTCGCGCTGGCCACTGGGCGTGTTTGGAGAAGGCAGAGCTGGGATTTGAGACCGCGAGGTCTCCGGCTCCTCTCCGGCCTCCCGGGCACTTCCTGGTCTGCTGCCCTGTGGTGCCCGTAGACACTTGTCCTATCCACCGCTCTCTGGAGGAAGGTCGAGAAAAGTGACGGAGGCAGCGCGGCGCTGGCTTTGGTGCCGGACCCAGTGGAGCCGGGCCCAGTTACGGTGTGACTTAGGGCAAGTTCCTTAACTTCTCGGTTCTCGCCTGTCGAACGGGGCGGGTGCATGCGTATCTTGTGGCAATCTTGAGGAACACGACATGGAAGGGCACGGAGGGCAGCGCCGGGCAGACGGTGAGCCTCTGTCGGGGCGAGCTAGGACTCGATGGACGGACCGCAGACTTGACCCCCCACGCTTCCCTGCGGTCGGGGCTTCACCTCCCCAGCGAGCTTCTCCAGAGACGAGCGAGGGACGCTCTCCTTGCCGCGGCCCCGCGGGCCTGCAGGGAAGGAAGTTCAACAGGAGCCGAGTGGGCCGAGCATCTGACAGGCCAGAGGTAGGAAATCTCTTTTAAGAAACAAAAGAGCCACATTTTGAAGGCTTACTACGCAAGCCCTAATCCCCAGAAGGGAAAATGCTGTGTAAAAAAGCATTTTAGAAAAGCCATAAGGTGGTCCGTGGGGCCTTGTTTAACTCACCGATCTATCTTGATTACGCTATCTAATCCAACTTGTCAAAATTTCCCGAAGACCATTTAGGAGGAAAATACTAGACGGGAGGAGGGCCAAAGGGGGTCCTTCTGTGACAACTGGGAGTGAAGACACCCCAGGCCTGGCCCCCTGAGGTCAGCGGTGTCCGGGTCACGCATTCATGCCCTCGTCATCCGTGTACCAGGTGCCTGCCAGGGGACAAGGCAGACTGGCACTGGCCCTCACAGAGCTCACAGTCCCAGGAGAGGAAATGTAATGAGGGAACAGATGCCAAGACCCTCATTAATCAATGCTATAGGGGGATAACAGGGTGATAGGTAGATAGGGCTGGGGGGGCTCAAACTACTTAAAATAGTGGGGGAGGGGGTGGCTTTCCGAAGGGGTGTCCCCTGAAGAACCAAGACCTAGAAGAGAAGAGGAAGTGACCTTGGGAAAATGAGGGGAAGAACTTTCCAGGCCCGGCAAATGGCAAGTGCCAAGGCCCGGAGGCAGGAATAAGCCCCGGGGGCTGAGGCAGAGACCGGAGGCTGATAGATGAGCACTTCTCCTCCAGAGCTTCCAGGGGACAGTGTCCCTTCAGGGACGGGCTCTGGACCGTGATCACCCGCCCCCCTCCCTCACGCATCCTCAGCCTCTGTACAAGGTCCTTCCCTCTGTATCTAATTGTCCTCAAATGTCCCACACCCAGAAAAGCAAAAACCATGGCCAAATCACTTCACTTTTGCCTCTGCTCTATTTCCCTTCCCCTTATGGCCACACTTCTTAAAAATATCGCCTAGGGGCGCCTGGGTGCTCAGTTGGTTAAGCCCCCGACTTTGGCCCAGGTCATGATCTGTGAGTTTGAGCCCCTACGTCAGGCTCTGTGCTGACAGCTCGGAGCCTGGAGCCTGCTTCAGATTCTGTGTCTCCCTCTCTTTCTGTTTTTCCCCCACTCATGCTCTGTCTCTCTCCCTCTCAAAAATAAATAAACATTAAAAAATAAATAAATAAATAAATAAATAAATAAATCAAAAGAAAATGTCTCCCACCCCCCCGGATCTCTGTTCTCCCCTCCCCTCCGGTGCCCTCCAGGCCAGGAGGCAAGGAATGGACAGCATGGCTGCATCTGACAGGTGCCTCGAAGGCTCGCCTTCTCATCCTCTCACCTTCTGGCATGTTCCCTCTGACCACGGCTCAGATGCCCCCACTCGTATCCGGCACTCTTACCAGAGTGCATCGTAGTGTAGGAGGCTTGCGTGGTCTCGGCCGACACTGGCCGGTCAGTTCCGTGATGGGGACGCGTACCCCAGTCTCTCACTTCGTTCCTGGCCCACAGTCGGCGCTCCACAAATGTTTGTTAAATGAATTGATGGGAGTCAGGCTGTCAGCTTTAGGAGCTTGCCTTACATTGGAAGAGACGAGCTGTAAACGCACCGCTACAAATATAACGCTTAGTGTCAGAAGTGGTCCATCTTCCACAGGCGCCTGTGGGGTGCAGAGCAGGAACCCCAGCGCACGAGCTGGACTTGTTCCGGGAGCGATGTGCTCGTTCCCAGGCGAAGCTGCCCGGGGGTGGCAGGGCACCAGACCTTCCCTGGGCCACACGGCCCTGGCAGCTGCTTGATGCTCTGTCGGCACTTCAAACGTAAATGTATCTGTGTGTGTGTGAATAAATACACCCCTCGACGGTTCTATGGGACACGGGAGTGGGGACGGCCCGATGGCACAGCCCATCTGCTGCTCGGGCACCGACAGATTCACCTGTGCGTCTTCCCTTTGGGGTCGGTCCAGGACCCATTTCTATGAAAAGTAAAGGCCGCGCGTCCCAGGCAGGCTGGGAGCCGCTGTCCTGCCCCAGATCTGCCTGGCTTTGCCGCTCCTTGTGGGTGCTCTCACTTCTCTGTGCTCGGGTCCCTCTCGGGTCCCTCGTCTGTACAGTGAGGCAGTCAGACTACTGCCCGTGCGGCTGTGCTGAGCGTTAAGTGAACTCACATGGGGGATACAGGTCAGCCTAGAATGTGGCCAGCCCGTAGAAAGCCCTAGGAAGCACCAAGTGCTGGCTGTGATCGTGCTTCTAGTACCTTTGCGGTTCTTCCTGAGCCGCAAGCGCTTCTCTACGGGACTGGGGAAATGCAGGCTGGTGGCTTTCTGGGCGCCGTGGATTAGAAACGGGTGCCCATGGAAGGTATGGTTGCCAGAGGTAGCAAATAAAAATAAAGGGCACTCAGCATTCAGCTAAATTTTAGTCTCAAATAAATGGCAGCTAATTTTTTAGTACATACGTGGATATATGTATATACACACATTTACACACATACGTACACACATGTATACACACACACACACACACATCCCATGCAATATTTGAGACATATTTACACTGCAAAAGCCACACTCCTGGCAAGGTTTGCTCGGGGCATTGCCCTCTGACCTAGTCGTCTGCAGTTGGCCCAAGTTGAGGAGCAGATAGGAGCCAGGAAATAACCTCAAGCCCACCCCAGAGTCTCTTAAGTGCTGCTTCTTGGGCTCTGGCCTCGGCCAGGACCCTTCACCGTGTCCCCCAGTGCCCAGAGCTACCAGAAGAAACCGTGGTGACTCTCCAGCTGACCAAGGTTGCGGAGGGCCTGAGGCCCGTGGGGGGTGAATAGAGGGGCCCTGGCTCCAATCCTCAGCATTTTCTGCTGACGTTTCCCTGGGGGGCTGCGGACTTCACCACCGGGGAATCAGTCCTCCGAACTCTCTGTCCCGGGAGCCGCCTTCAGAGTGGAGTGACCCTGGAGAATGGCGGTCTGCACCTGCACGAAGACACCACCAGCCATGCCACACTGGCAGGTCCCGCGAGCCTCGATGGCTGTGGTGAGGCGAGGCCCGGGGACCCTGGGTCGGAGAGTCTAATCTGGGACTTCGGGCTCCTGCATGTAGACTCCAGCTTGACTCACTGAAATCGTACTTATTCTCCCTGGATTTTCCCATTTCCCATTGCAGCCTGGCGTTCTCGGAAGTTGCTCAAAGCACCTGCTTTGCGTGCTGTGCTGGGTGATTAAACACGTGATGAGCCTGTGCCGTTGAGGTGCCGAAAGAAGGAGCTGCCCCAGAGTGGACTGGGCCCGAGTGGGGAGCTGGGAGCTCTCTGGTGAAAGCAACCTGGGGTGATAGCCAGTGCTTAGAGGGGCTCTCTGGCTTCTTCCCGAAGGTTCCTGGGCCCTAAGAGTGACGTGGGCCTGGAGGGATCATGAGGGCAGGAAATGGTGTATCAGTAGTAAATAGTACTGGCAGATCAACAACAATAACAGCAATGTCGGTTGAGTGCTCCGTCCTACACGCCTTATTTGTCCACTGCGTCCTTGCGGCAGCCACTCCTGTCTCCCCTTGGGAAAGCTGAGGGGCCGCCCCCCAGAAGGTCTTCTCTGAAGCCTCAGCTCTGGTGAGACCCTGGGTGACAGGAGAGGCTGTTCCAGTGACTGAGGGCAAATTGATTCAGGCTGGAAGAGATGGCGACTTGAACTTGAATTAGAGTCAATGTAAGAAAAAAACCATGACATTCTGAAATTCAAACTCTCCATGCATATTCACGAGGGACACTCCTTCTGACTCCACTTTGCCCCAGCCTGACCTGGAGGGAGACCCTCTGGAAGCAGAACTGCTTTTTCCTCCCTCCCAGGGGGGTGGCCGGGAGGGGCGCTGTGTGCCTTAGCCCTTGTCATCCGTGCAGCCATCCCTGGCCTGGGGTGAGGGGGGTGGCTGCCTCATGGGCCAGCACCCGGTATGAGCCCTTGCCCCAAGCTGCACCTCCCCCCAGGATGGCCCTGGCACAGTGTCCCTAAGGCCACTAGGGGCAATGTCAGCCTGCGTTTTCCAGGGCCAGCCACCGCTCCCTGCCCGAGCATCTCCAGGAGCTTTCCAAAGCGCGCAGATTCCGATGGAAATACTGGAGAGTCGCACGCAGCGGGTCTGGGGCGGAGCTCCAGGAACTGTGTTTGGGAAAAGCACCTCCAACTGGTTCTGATGAGCAGTGGGTTTGGGAGAAACTGATCAGGCCCACCTTCCACCAGTTCAGACTGCCCCTCCCCAGTCCAGCCCCCCGCCCACTGGCCATCCAGCCTCAGCTTGAATCCTTCCCATATCAGGGAGCTCACTGCTTCACAGGCTCAGCTGTCAGATGTTCTGAATGCTCAAAATTTATTTCTTTAAAAAAGTTTTTGCTTTTTTTGAGAGAGAGATTGAGTGTGTGGGGGAGAGGGCAAAGGGAGAGGGAAAGAGAACATCTTAAGCAGAAATGACACCCTCCAACAGCAGCTGTCCTCTTAACTACACTGCATCCCTCTACCTTGGGGCAGTGATAGGATGTCACATACCTCATGATACCGTACAGGGGGACCGCAAGGACAGTTATTTTACATGTCACCTGTTAGACCACCCTTTGCCAATAACCACCACCATTTATGGACTGGGCTCCCGTAGGATGGCCCTGGGCTGAGCATGTGACATCTCTTATTCCAGGCAATTCTCAAGGCAACCCGCAAGCTAGCCATACAAAGCTCCATGTTACAGACGAAAGAAGTGAGGCTCAGAGAGGTTCAGCAAGTTATCCAAAAGCACGCAGCCATGACAAGAGAGCAGGGTTGAGACTTGGGTCTGTATAAGCCTATGCCACTATCTTACCTTTCAGAAAATGCAACCTGGCTCACTGTATATTTGAGCCCTTAAAAAAATTTTTTTAATGTTTATTTACGTTTAAGAGACAAAAACAGAGAGAGAGAGAGAGAGAGAGAGAGAGAGAGACAGAGTGCGAGTGGAGGAGGGGCAGAGAGAGAGGGGGAGGCACAGAATCTGAAGCAGGCTCCAGGCTCTGGGCTGTCAGCACAGAGTCCGTTGAGCCCTTTTTAAAATGAACTTCAATATGATAAAGTTGCAGTGAGCCTTGCTGTGTTTGGACTTCGTGCAAGGCTTAGAGACATGCTTTTTCTCTCTTAGGGTGTGTGAAGGACGTGCCTTCTCAATCCACTGTGCAAACTGGGCAGTTGAGGCACAGACTCAGGAGCCCACAGGCCGGGCAAGGATGGGACACGAGAAGTCACCCCCTGCAGTGGCAGGGGGCATGGGAAGGCCAGAGAGAATGAGGGCATCAGGGGGAGAATGCCCACAGAGGGCAGGTCCCCTTGCAGCTCAGCTCCCGAGAGCTCCTGGCACCTGGGCCAGCCACCCCCCACTCTGTGCCCTGTTCAGGGGTACCCTGTGTCGGGGCTGGGCCAGCCCCGCACTGTCCTCGCCATGGACCGGCCCCCACGCCCTCCTCCCCGGCCTCTCCTGACCATGCGCGTCCAAGGCGCTCACGTGCTCCTCTGAACTCCCCTGCAATTACAATTTCAATAATTCATTTGGCAATTAATCATACCCTGCCTTGTGACACCTCCTCTATTCCGTGTTGAGCTGTTATTTAGAAGTGCAATTGTTTCACTTCCCAGGAGCTGCATATGCTGCCTCGCTAATCTAGTTGGGGTTTTGTTGTTTATTTCCTGGCAGCCAATCAAAGCAGGAGGAGCAGCTGGAGGCCCACGCTGGGGGTGGCCGGGGGTGCTCACCCAACAGACAGCCGTCGGGAGGGTCAGGGGCCCTTTGGACAATAGCGTCTTGGAGAGCTGGCCCACCACACTCCTCAGCCTCCTTCCCTCCCGGTTCCCTGCTTATGAAACATCTCTGGGTACAAACAGTCCCGGAGATTTTCCACGCATTTGTACAGTCTCTTTGACTGCAGTACATTTCCTGTGGGCAGGGACCATTCATTCTATTTTCACGGAGTCTGCTTAACATGATGTGGCAAACTCTGAAATTAGAGAGAGCAGTTCCAGATTAGAGTCTTGGCCCTGCCACCCCCTAGCTGGAAGCCTGGGGAAGCCATTTCGCTTCTCTTGGCCTCAGTTTCCCCATTGCTAAAATAGGGGGTCAAATGTCTCTCTCATGAGACTGGCGTGGGAATCATGAAACAAACAAACAGTCTCTCTGTAGATTCTGGGCGCCTTACAAACATCAACCTCTCTATCTTCACAAAAACTCTTTGAAGTAAATTCTTTATTATCTCCATTTTACACAGAGATTCAGGGGCGAGGAGCAGAAGCATGGAGGGGGTGCTCTAGGAAACACAGGGGGCCCCCCAGGAATAACCACGAAGGCATGAGTTCATGCCTCTGGTGTCTGGGTGTGGATGAGGGAGCGGTGGTTGGAGGGACAGGTGTATGGGAGCAGAGACTGGCTGTGGAGGGCGGCGGGGGGTGGGGGGGTATCTCTGAATGTTCCCCAGAAGTTTCCAGACTTCAGGTCTGACTTGAGTAGTGGAGAGTGGCATCCGGGAATGTTCTGTGCTTAAATGCACTCCAAGATCAACGAATTTGCTTGAGATGAACTTGACCAGGGAGGAAAGGAGTAGAGTTCTGGGGATGTGGTTGGAGAGGGTTCTTTGGAGCTCATTGCTTTTTGAGCCCCAGATCCTCCCAGAGCCAAGGACTGGAAGGGGCCACCGTGATATAACGCAGGCCTGATCTGTGCACTCTGTGCATAATGAGGTGTGGGGGCTGCACGAGCAAGAAGAGGGCCTTCTTTTGCCTGCAAGAGACCCCATTGCTGCGTCCCCACGTCTGCTCTGCCCTCGGGGTCAGAAGTGCTGCATCTTCCCCTCCCCAAATGCAGCAAGGGAACCAGACAAGCAGACAGGGACCGTCACCACCTGCCAGGTGCTAGACAGGAGCAGATGGGCTCTCAGAGGACGAAGAGAAGGGGTTAAGAGGAGGAGAGGGCCTAAGGGAGAGGAAGAGGGGAGAGGAGAGGGTGAGGAGGAAAGGGTCTGGGGGAAAAGGGAGGGAGAGGGTGGGAGAGGTTGGGGGGAAGACAGGGGAAGAAGGAGGGAGAGGGAGGGGAGCTCTAGGGTAAAAGAGGGAGGAAAACACAACCCCTTGTCTTCTAGGGGCTTACAGTCAGGTGGGGGCAGTGAAGTTCAAGCACCTGGAGCCGCCTCTGAGCCTCTGGAAGAAAACACTGCACAGCCCACCCCGCCCCCCGCCCCCCTCCATGACTGAGAAGCACCTAACAGGTAGGCAGGCTCTGGAGAGAGGCAGGAGGCTGGACTCAGGAGGAAGCCAGGGGACCGTATGTGTTTAGAGCCTCTTGCCCTCCAAGAAAGTGAGGCCTCACATCCAAGGTGCGGTCCAGTCAGGGGCGAGGGGCCCTGAGGCTTAGGCGGCCCCAGTGCCCACCCAGGGTCAAGGGTCACCGCCTCCCAGAAGATGAGCTATTATTCTCTAGGTTCTTCCACTGACTGGCTGGAGATCCCAGAAACCGGCAGAACTTTCTCGAGCTTGTCTCCGCCTAACTCAAGGGCCATCGTGGAGACTGTACGAGGTGGTGAACGGGAAATGCTTTATATAAGTGGAAACCTTAATGTCCCCGCGCGCGGCTCTAAGATGCTCAGCCTCTGCCAGGTGCGCATCCTCCCAGCGTGCATCTCCAGCCTGGGCCTCTCCTGACCCGCCATCTCCACTGGGACGGCCACCGCACCTTTCCTTTCTCTGTCGTTCGTGGGTAGCGGACGCACAACATTACGTTAGTTTCAGGTGTACCTACAACTTGGTGATGGGACGAGTTGATACGTTGCGCTGTGCTCACCACACAGGTAGCTGCCATCTGTCCCGCTACAGCCCTATTACGATACCGTTCCCGTGACTTACCCATTCGGTGACTGGAAGCCTGCGTCTCCCACTCCCCTTCAGCCACTGTGGCCCCCCACCCCCAGCCCTGCTCTGGCCGCTCCAGTTTGTTCTCTGTATTTATAGGTCTGGCTCCGTTTCCAACAATCATCTTAATGTACTCAAAATTAGCCCCCTAATATCCTTCTCCAAACCTGCCCTACCTCCTAGTTGCTAAGGCCAAATCCATAGAAATGTCACTGACTCCTTTTTTCTTTTTTTGCACCCTGTATCTGAACCACCAGCAAATCCTATTGGCTCCGACCTTTCAAATACATCCAGAACAGTCACTGTCACGGCCACCATGGCCTCAGCTGCCGTCGGCTCTTCCCCAGGCTTCTGGCGTAGCTTCCCAGCTCGTCCCCCACCCATCCCTGCCTCCTTGTATGTATTCCGTGCAGCAGATGCCGGTTTAAAACACACACTGGTTCATGGGCCTCCTGGAAGAGTCCGATGGCCCCGCTGCACTGGGGGTGACAGCCAGTCATTAGAGCAGCCCACGGGCCTCTCGCCTCCTCTGCGCCTCGCCTCCTACTATGCGGCTTCGGGCACACGGGCCTCCCTGCTCTGCCTCGGGTACAGCAGGCGCCCCCACCTCAGGCCTTTGCACTCGCCCCACAGTTTCTGGATCGCCCCGGCCCAGACACCTGCATGGCTTGGGTTCTGACTCTCAAGTAGCATTACAACTTTCTCTACTGCCCCCCATCCCCAGGGTTCCCCATCCTCTCTGTTTTAGTTTTCTTCAGAGCGCTTAGCACTTCTAATGGATTATATGATTTATTTATTCCCTCCCTCCACCTCGTCCATCCCATAAGGCTTAAGAAATTTGTTCCCCACCCCCACTCCCCCACCCCCACCCCTGCACCGCCCACTGCCGTATCCCTGGTTTTTAGAACTGTGTCTGGCATGTAGGTGGGCTTTCGGGACATGCTTGAATGAGTGAATGAATGAATGATGGGTGATGGAGCCACCCCACCCCCACCCCAGCCACACTGGAGGAGGGGGGCGGTGTGAAGGCGCTGCAGGCCTGGGGAGGGAGGGCAGTTTGGCTACATTAAAAGCCTGCTTGCTGCTGCTAAAACCCTGAGGTCTTTCTGTCACGGTCTTTATCAAAAGGCCACATCTTTCCCCTTCCAGCACAATCAGTTCAAAATCAGTCAACTAGAACATCTCTCTTGCCCTAAGAGCCTCGTTCCTTCGGGCAGATGCTGGCAAGGCCGACTGTCCCTCGAGCCTGGACGGTCTGCACCCTTGCTTGAGGCTGGAGGCTTGGGAGGCCGGGGACATTTTCCTGTTTCGGTGGGAGCACAGAGCAGCGATGTCTGTCCCTCTGGAAGGGCCGGCCTCAGCTGCCAGCACTGAAAGCGGGGGTCCCGAGGCGGCTCGGGGCGGTAGGCAGAGGCCAGCTGCAGAACGGGCCTCACGGATGGCTCCGGGGGACCTGTGAGGGCGGTGAGACAGGGGGACACGGAGATGTCTGCCCTACGCAGGTACGGCAGCGATAAATTGGGGCCATCTGTGCTGTTGTTAGACATTCTAAGTGGAGAGCCAGACTCCCAGAACAAAGAAAACAGCTCTTCAAAGAGACAGGGAGGGAGGGAGGGAGGGAGAAAAACACAAACACGGCAGCAAGCAGCCCGCGCGCGCACACCCCTCATCTAATCATAAAAACATATTCCAAACAGGTTCCAGAGCTGTCCTTGGAAGGGATGTTTGATATATATATATATGTATATACATATATATATATATATATATATATATATATTTCCCTGAAATTCTGTCAGATCTCTCAGGAAATGGCTCTGCTTGAACAGACTTTCCTGGACCTTCATTTCATGAATGTTGAAAACGGAATTTCGATAAGACAAAGGCAAACACAACCGGTGACAATTGCTCTTGGAGGCCCTTCCCGATTTTCTCTTCCTCCGGATCCCCCCGCCCTCCCACTGCTCCCTCACCCCCCCCCCCGCCCCGACATCAGCTGTGTTTCCCTCATTCCCCAGGGACCACCGTGGCTTCTGGAAGCTCAGAGGGCTTTCCTTTCATTATGTGGGCTCAGGGCCATGAGGCGGGAGGGAGACTGAGGACCGGCCCAAGCTCAGAAACAGGAGGAGAGCCGGAAGGCTGCCTTGCTCGGCCTCTAACCACGTGGGACCTCAACCTTCTCATCCATACAATGGGAACGATGTGCCCACTGCACGGGGCTGTGGTGAGGATTTGAGACACGGGATGTCCTGGAGAAAGGCTCGGAGGACTCTCTTCCTGAGCTTGGAGGTAGCCCAGAAAGCTCCCCAGCCAGCCTTTGGTACCTGGGCCACAGTCCCCTGGGGTCACTGCTATTCCCTCTTAAAATTTCTGTTTCTCTCAGGGCGCCTGGGTGGCTCGGTCGGTTAAGCGTCCGACTTCGGCTCAGGTCATGATCTCACAGTCCGTGAGTTCGAGCCCCGCGTTGGGCTCTGTGCTGACAGCTCAGAGCCTGGAGCCTGTTTCAGATTCTGTGTCTCCCTCTCTCTCTGCCCCTCCCCTGTTCATGCTCTGCCTCTCTCTGTCTCAAAAATAAACATTAAAAAATTTTTTAAAAAAAATTTCTGTTTCTCTCGACTTCTAAATGAAGAAGAGGCGGCCTTGGAGGCAGAGAGCATAGGGGGATGAGGCGAAGGAGTTTGGGGCTGTTGACACGGAGGGAAGACATGGGAACAGATGTGTATTAAGAGGCTCCTCTGTGTCAGACACTGAGTGTGGTACCTTACGAAGTCTTACCCATCCCTCCAAACGTCCCTGCCGGGAAGTCGATGCTATCACCCCATATTCCAGAAAGGCGAGCCAAAGCTCAGGCCGGAAAGGATTTGCCTAGAACGACAGAGCTAGGGGTCCATTCGGGTCCTGCTCCCGTTGAACTGGAAGGTCATCCGCATGCTTGTCTTCCACTGACTGCTGTGTGACGTCAGGCACGTCGCCTCCCGTCTCTGGGCTTTCTTCCCCACACATGTAGAGTAAGAGGGGTGGACTAGAGTTGTGAAGCCCGGGTGTAAGGCTTTATTATGGGGCAGATTACGTATTGTCAAGACATTCATGGCCCATCCCTGAGGGAGGGTCCTGACTTCTGCTGCACTGAGGCAGGCTGGTCCCTCAGGCAGCGAGATGTAGTGGAACCGATGTGTGCTGGGTCCAAGCAGACGCCTGAAGCGCCGTGACCGCTCCCACCGTTGCCTCTTCCTCAGCCGGGTGGGACTGCTGTCCGTCAGCCTTGGTCCTGGAGTGAAGGCGACGTGGAACCGAGCTCTGCAGACCCCCCATGAACGTGAGCGTGAGAAAGACCGAACTCTTGGCTGCTGTAAACCACGCGGATTCGGGGTCGTTTGTTACCACCTCTGGACTCAGCTTTAATTGAAAGGTACAGCGAGGAAAGGAGAAGGGGGAGAGGGAAGATCACATCCTGGGGACTGATTCTGCCCCTCCCTGAGAAAACGAGGAGTCCGTCAAGGGACTGGGAAGTGCCCGAGAGTTCCCCTGAGGTGTCAATTGCTCACTGACTTACCTGAACTCCTACTGATCCTCCAGAACAGGATGCACAAATGCTGGGGGTGGTGAGGGATGCTAATGTCCTCAGAACAATGGTAAGATGGTCGACATCTGCCACTCAGGTAAGAAAAGAGGAAAGGAATAGATGAGAAGTACGTACCAAGGAGGATATTGTAAGATGTTTCTTCTGTTTCTGTTTTCTTTTTTAAGTGTATTTATTCTGAGAGACAGAGAGAGAGTGTGAGCAGGGGAGGTGCAAAGAGAGAGAGAGAGAGAGAATCCCAAGCAGGCCCCACATTGTCATCGTGGGCCCAACATGGGGCTCGAACCCACGAACCGTGAGATCATGACCTGAGCCAAGACCAAGAGTCGGATGCTCAACTGACCGAGCCACCCGGGCGTCCCTCTTCTGTTTCTAACAGGAAACACTACTTCTAGGGCAGCAGAGACTCTTGATGCTTGTTGAGGACAGCCCTCCTATTTGACAGGTGAGTGCTGAGGATCCGGGGTGCTAAAAAGTGACCTCTGAGGGATCACACTGTGAGCTAGCGTCAGAGTTGAGACCTGGGCTCGGGGCCTGAAGAGTGCTAGCCTGGGTTGGGCCTTCCTGTTTCCTTTCAGTGGCTAACAGTAAAAATTCTCCCAAAGGCAAGGGCAAGTTCACTTGAAGGCCGGCAAGGAAGGTGGCAGCTGGGGAGCGGGCGTCCCCTGCCCACTGGGAAAGCGAAGGCACGGGCAGGCGGATCAGGAACAGGCCACCAGTTCCTCCGGAAGGTGAGCGTGAGGACTTACGAGGGCGCGCGCCCTGGGAGGAGAAAGGACAAGACCCACTAACAACGGCACAGCCACCCCATGTTGAGGGCCTCGTATGCACAGGCTTCGGATCACCCACTTACCATATGTCATCTCATGTCGATCCCATGGCACAGTCGCAAGATTCCTGTTTATTATAGGAGCCCCTCGAAGCTCAGAGGAGTCAATTTGCCGAGATCTCACCGCTCATAAGTGGCAGAACTGAGCTTTGCATCCCGTCAGTATGACCTTGCTGAGGGAGGCGGTGGAGAGAGGCTGGGGGCAGAGGGCCAGCAGAGGGAAACGGGAAGTGGTTGCTCACGCCCAGCACAGCCCAGCCCCGGTGGCCCTGACTCCGAATGGTTGCCAGACTCTCAGCCAGCAGCTTCCAGCCGAGGCCTCCCAGAGCTCAGCGGGAAAGGCTCCAGGCCATGGCCAGACCAGCCTGGGTCCCTTTGTCATATTACCTTGTGTGGCATGGCGGCACCCCACCTACCTAGCAGCGGCTAAGGAATGAGTCAGGGCTGCCGGTGTGCTCTTGGCTGTGTGGAAAGATCCGTAGATCCTGGTAAGCCCCTGAGCCACCTGCTCGGGACAGATTTCAGCCTCTGGATCCACCAGTACAGGGTTCTAGCAGGGAGGGCTTGGGCCACGGGAGAGCTCGACAGAAACTGGCTTTGGCCCAATGCACGTTTGTGGCTGGACATCTCCTCCCAACTAATAAACAAACAATCATTATTTTTCTCTGGCCAAATGGAAGCTAGCCTCAGAGCGCTCAGCAAGAGAGCAATAATGGGTTATTGACAGACAGGGAGAGCTTAATAGGCCACAGACCGATGAGGATCCGAGATTGATGAGGGCTGTGCTGTCGATTATCGGAACCCCTTCCAGCCTTCCCCGAGGGGCTCCCCACTCTCTGTTTTCTGTCCCGGGCAGGACCCTGGCAGCTCCCTCAGCAATTAGCTGGGCGGTGGGGAGGGCTGGGCCCCATTCTCCCAGGTTCGGAGGGGAAGGAATGTATTTGTAATTGTGAGGAGTGTGATGGCTATCAAAAGTCCACGGCTTCAGCCACCAATGCCGGGCACCTCAGGCTTGTGAGGCCTGGGCCCTGGCTGCCAGGACACATGTCACAGAAGAGTCCTCTCTCTGCTTCCCACCGGAAAACTGAAGGACATCTAATGGCTCTCCCAGGGAGGGAGAAAAAAGAACGAAGTGCTTTTGAGCCTCACGCTAGACAAGTCCATCCACTGGTCACTTGTTCTCTTCCATCTGTGTTTTGGTCCCAGCCATCAGTGGTCATTAATAAATCATAAAGGTGGTTGAACTTCACAGTTCTGACACTTTGCAGCAGGTTGAACCTCACGACTGGGACAGTTTGATGACACCTGAATTTGTAGACTCTTGCGAGTTAGACCCACAGGTCCCCTGCCCTGACCTGTGTCCCTCCACGTGGTTCTTTGCCTGAAGGCATCATCATCAGAATCGCTGCCCAACTCCTAAGTCTTGTCCCAATTGCACGTTCTGCCCCAGAGTAGGACTTCTTACCAGTCTCGTTCCCAAACCCGAGATCCTGGGTACGGTTTGAGAAACTGACAAAGAGGTCCAGAGTCTGGCCAAGGCTTGGCAGTCCTTCCTTATGTCCAGTTCTTGCCCTGGGCTCTTGCCCTGATTCCTAGATGCCACTGGGATGCTCAGCAGGTGACCTGGTCTGTGATGCACGTGGCTGTGCGGGCAGGGAAGCTGTAGACAGAATCGGTGCCTTTGGGTACAGCCACGGCTACATCCGGCACGAAGACAAATGCCAACTGAGCGTTTAAGCTTTGCGGACCAAAGTACAAATAAAAGAACAATTAGCACACTTCTGACTACTCTTACCCATGGTGCCCAAGAGGCCCAGACGCAAAGTGCCCGCGTCACACACAGGCCACCCTCCTCACCAGATACAGGGAACGTGACTGAGCAGGACATCCAGATGTTTGTGAGTCAAGTCAGGGCCGCAGGAGAGAGCTGTGACCGAATCGAACCCACTTAACGTTTCCAGGCATGTCCCTCTCTGCGGTTATTGTCTTATCAAAGATTTATATCTGTCTCATAAGCATCATTCAATCCTTGGTCTCTCGTGAGGCCTGAAGCCAAGAATTGACATTTCTTCAATGTAAATAGGAAATATTACAGAATGAGTTCAGATCAGTTTTTTAAAAAATTGCTTTCTTGACTTTTAACCCTGCAGTCTTGCTATTTAATTCTACCCACAGTGGCTCAGGAACAAGCCTGTGATTTCTGTAACGTGACACCGGGTTTCAAAGCCTACAGTCCACCCCTCCAAATAGGAGCTCAAGTCTGCGGGTCCAAGTCACGAAATGAACCCCAAAGTTCCAAGAGGGCGGGAGGCTGGGCCTCGAGGGAGGCGCGTGGCCGTGGGCATGTGCGGTGGCCCTGGCCTGGGAATGGGTCGTCTGCATGAATCGAAGGCCTTTCCCGGGGAAGCGGAGTTAGTGACGGGAGCTGAGCGCATGGGCCGACCTGCGGGCACGTATTAAACCCGCGACGTCTCCAAGATCGTGCCTCACAATTGCTTTTCGTCCTTTATCGAGCAGCTGCTCTGTGCTGTTTTAGAAACATTAGCTCTTCAGATGCTTCACAGCTGCCGGACTGATGAGCCCCCAGTCGCAAGGCAAACACGGAGACATCTGGAGGTGAAGGGTCTTGCTGAGGCCACAGGGCTCCACAGTCACCTTGACTGTGGGCCGGGAGCTGATCCTGGGGAACAAAAGCCCTCATGTGCCCACTGACAGCCTGGCCATGTGCTGGTTTTCACATCTGCGGTGGGGAGCTAGATCTAGGAGGTGGGGACTGAGTGAGGGTAGAGTGTGTGCGCGTGCGTGTGTGTGCGCATGTGTGTGTGTGCGTGCGTGTGCGTGTGTACAGCAGGCACACTTAGCTTCCCCACAGACAAGCTCACCCAGGTTACCTTCAATACAGAGCCGGCCTGGCGCACTTCAGGCATCATTCGAACGGCAGGCCCTCCTCTCCGGGCTCGTTGGCAGAAATGTGCAAAGCGGGAGGCAGCTACCAACAGACCTGAGGGAATGACGTCGGTTTCCTTGCTTTTCCGAGGATGTCCCCCTTTCCTAGTCAGGCTCCACTTCCCCGAATCAAATCACTATGGTGTTCGGGTTTCTAGGCCTCCCGGAAGGAGAGAGCACTGCCCGCCGGCCTCTGTGTCAGGCCCGTTGGCCTTCGAAGGCGCCTACCGGCCTGGCGTGCCGCCGGGTGCCGAGCAGAAGCTCTGAGAACAGTCACGGGAGCAGTGAGCATTCAGCCGTCCGGCCGGGGCCTTGCCGTCCCCGTCCCCCAGCTTCTGTCCCCCACGCTCTGGGACAGTGACTGGATTTTCTGTTTGCTTGCTTCCTCCCCACTCCTGGGCTCTGCAGCAAAGCCGAGCAGCACGGTGAGCCGTGCGTGGCCGTGGGGGAGGCGGCGTGTGGCGGCCCTGGGCCCCGCTCAGCGCCCATACTTCTTAGGGCTCTGGGCTAAGGGCTGCTTCCAGGACTGCTGACTGAAGGGGCTATTTCTGGGTCGGAGGACAGAGCTCCCGAGGCCGACTGGGAGGGTATTTATAGAGTCAACCTTGGAGAACACGGATGCTCACATCCCTGGAACCTTCCCTCGGTTAGAAGTTTCTAAAGATAGAGCCGGGTGGCATCTGGAGTGAGCCAAGGCACACTAATTCCTTTTAAATCCACCAAGAACGTTCTCCGAATAAATGCTGACCGGTTTTCTCGGGGTTGACTTTTTCCTTTCCCCTCAGCGCTCTGCTGGATCCCGCCTCTTGGCTTGTGTCGTTGGTGGGGAACTGTCCACTGCCAGGGAAACTGAGGGAGCAAGCAGGAAGTGACTTGCTGGGGTAACGTGACATCTCTGTGACGGTGCCCCACCGAGGACTGGACTCACCAGCAGGGGAAGAGAGGGGACGGGCAGTTCACCTTTTTTTGTCATTTGTCAGCCCTGTGCCAGGTGACACAGGCACTATGGCAACCCATCCCTGCACTGCCTCTGGGAAGTAGGTGTTATAACACCCATTTTACAGATGAAGAAACCGAGGCTCAGGGACTTGCCTCAAATTGCTCTAAATTGGTGAAATTAAGGTGCTCTTCACCCAGCTCAGCCTAAGACACTGGGGAGGAAGACAGGACACGAGCGACATTTGTCTCCAAATTTCAGATGTGCAGTCAGGTCCATGAATCCCGAAGCTCGTGGGTTTTAAGGCTGTCTTAGTGACTACTCTGCCCTCTCATCTTTCCCCCTGAAATGAGAACAATTTTTGCAAACCAGGCCTGGCCAGGCCCAGCTTCTAGGGAGTGGCAGTCTCCACCTCTTTCCAAACTGTGGGACCCCTTCAGCTGCCTTATGAAATGCCCCCGTCCCCACTCCTGTCCGTCCCCCCCTTGACAAAAAGGGGATGTAAAATGAGTAGGAGGATATTTGTTGACACGGAGCTCTATCTGCCCCTGCCTCCTGGCAATCCTGGAATTTAAGCGTTTTCTCTCCTGCCCATGGATGAGGGAAGGAGGGCTCGGAGAGGTTAAGTAACTTGCTCAGCGTCCCGCAGACCGCGAGAGGCCCAGCCCGGATGCCGACCTCTGGACCGTCCGCCTCGGTTGGCGCCCATTGACTTTCTGGCTCCAGCAGCATCTGCCACAGAGATTGGATTCAGTAGCTGCCTGGCTGGTTTGGTATTTTCGCCGATTCTCAATCGACCGCTCCACGTCTGACAGCATCGTCTGTGCAGTGGGTAATGGGATCTGATGGTTAAGGTGACCCTTGCTCAGCCCAGCCACAGCCCATCCGTCTGGATTCCGAGCACAGGCTGCCTTCCAGCTCAGGCCGGGTGGTGGCGGGGGCGGCTGGAGGCCTGCTTCTCTCGCAGGCCTGGGGGGACTCCTCTTCAGCCTTCACGTTCAACCTCCATGTGACTTCTCTGCACTTCTGGGAAGTCAGGAGGGAGAGGCCAGGGCACCAGCACCACCCAAGACAAAGGGAACTTGGGGTCTGTAGCGTTCTGGCTGAGAATGTTCCAATGTTTCCCTTCTGATGACTTAAACTCTGCTCATCCTTAGGGGCCTGTGTGAGGCTCCCTCCTTCTGGAAAACTCCTCATTTCTCTACCCACCAGGGCACCTGTTGTGTGCTCTACACATTCTGGAACTACAAAATCAGTGAACCTCAGAGAACACAGTTATCCTCCTGGCCGACTCTGGAATTCCTTCCCATCATCCCTATAGTGTCCTCCCTGCCTCCTTACTTCTCAAAGCAGCCATTCCTTGATGAGACAGCACTAAGCATTTGAACATTTCCTCTCTTCGAGCAGAAATATGCCTCTGGTGGCCCATCACTGAGCCCTGCCCTCTGGATTCAGCCCATTGGCAGCCTCCAGATCTTTAAAGAAAACTCTTGGGGCCCCTCCAGGCCTTCTCTTTCTCAAACAAGACCGGAAGATCCTCAGCAAAACCCAAGAAACGTCCTTCCTAGAAGCGGCGGCTTCAGAGGGCAGTGCCGAACGAGGCCGTTTGCAGGTGCATCGGGGCACAGCTATTCAAAAGGTTTAAATGACATCATTTTATCAGCAACTCACAGACACTAGCATAGTCCCATTAGCACTGAAAAAATTACCGAGTTTCATTAAAAGCAAGATCAAGCTTAGAGATATACAAATTTACCAACCTTCGTTGAAAAAAACCCTTTCTCGCTAAGGTGTTACATCTGCTGGCTGCAGGCTTGTCAGAGCACGGGGCTCGAGCGGCCTGTCCTGCGGCAGAGGCGGGGGTCTGCGTGAAGGTCCCTGCAGAGCTACCCAGAGGCCGGGCAGGATTGGCGGGCACATGCCGTTTGGCCTTGCGGGGAGAAGCTGGTGTGGGAGCAACGCAAGGTGGGGGGGGGGAGGCGTGGGCGTGGGAGGGAGGGTTGTGGGGGCCCTGCTGCCAGCCGCCCCCTCCAGCCGCCACAGGTAAGCCCCAGCCCCTCTCGGGGAGCGGGGACTCCTCGGTCCCCGGGTTGTAAAGGAAGGACTGAGCTCAGTGAAAGGGAAACACAACAGCAGGTCTGTTTCCTCCAAACCCACGCTCCTCTCTTCCACCACGGCCCTCGCTGGTTCATTCTCTGTTTCACGCGTGAACGTCTCAGGTCCCTGGGAGGTAGCGTAATGTCTGAGGCCCGGACTGTGCCTGTCACCCCTCCCACCCTCGGCACCCACTACCGCACAGGGCAGGTGAACCGGGGGCGCTTGGGGAACTGCAGTGGTGCTGAGCGCCGTATGACCCCAGGGACCGTGTTCCTTACTCATCCTGCTGTCTGTGGCTGCAGGTACCCGTCCCCGTGCCCAGGTGCCCAGGCCTCCACAGTGGGCATAAAATGTCCCTGTCCCCTTCCCCGGTGATCCAACTTAACAAAGGGAGGATAAGCCTACCCCCCACCCACTCCTCAGGGACTTGAGAGGAGGCTCTTTGAAGAACAGTACTAGGTATAATGATATCGTTCTTATTAAGAGTCAGAGTTATTACTGGTCTTAGCAGCCACTGGTTTTGCTGGGTCCCCATCATCCCCTCAACTTGGCTCTGGCCCCGAGGCTGAGACCCCTGGTGCTCACCTGTGCCCTCTGCTCGTGGAAATGAGCCAGATGGTTCAGGAACATCTCTGGTCGTGATCAAAGGTCACAGGAGGAAACAGGTTTAACACTCAGCTCCATTGTCCTGTGCACTGTTTCTTTTCTCGTCTCTGTCCTCAGATGCCACCCCCAGCCCACCGTAGTTGTGTGTTCGCTGTGATTTGGAGAAAGAACAAGTGTCGGCCCAGAGCCTGGTGATTCTGCATCGGTCCCAGCGGAGCAGGGGAAGGATCCTGTCACACAAGTGTCCCCGCCGTCCCAGGGAAGCCAGCGCAGGGGTTTGCCAGGGTGGGACCCCAACGCCGGGGTTAGCACTGAAGGTAGAGGGGCAAGAGCCGTGAGAACCCAACAGTCTGGAGCTGTGATGCTCAAGTTTGAGTGTAAATCACAGTTGATTGGGCTGCTTGATAAAAATACACATTCCGGGACCCCTTGCCCTTGTCTTTGTGAACAACCTTGACTTCTCCCCCACGATTTTGCTCCATTGTGGCCCCTTGGCAACACCATCTCGGGCCCCCCAGACAGAGCTGTTATGTTCATCCTGCCCCCAGAATACTTACATGTTTCCACGTTCTGTTATCCAGGCAGGGACCCGGCCGGGAGGTGGTCATCTCTGTGGCTCATGTTTTTAGATGAGAATTTTGGAATGGCCACCGTGTGCCAAGGTCTATGCAAAGACCTATATATATATATATATATATATATATATATATTACCTCACTTAATGATCCTTGCAACAGCGTCTAGTGCCATTTTACCTATGAGAGGACTGAAGCTTAGCCCAACATCACACAGGGTGGGGGTTCAAACCCAGGTCTGTGGGATTTCCGGACCTACGCATCTAACCACTACCCCATTCAGCAAGGATCACTGGAGGCGGCAGGTGTTTGGGGAATGAGGGAGCGAGGGCTGTATGGGTGCGATTTGAATGACGTGCTAACCCCGTTCCGTTGGCGGGAGGTGATTACAGGGACATATTAAGAACAGAGAATAGCATATAGAGGAAGGGAAGGAAAAACAAGATAAAAACAGAGAGGGAGGCAAGCCATAAGAGATTCTTTTTTTTTAAGTGTTTATTTTAGAGAGAGTGAGGGTGAGAGAGACGGAGTGTGTGCACACAAGTGGGGGAGGGGCAGCGAGAGGGGGAGACACAGAATCCGAAGCAGGCTCCAGGCTGAGCTGTCAGCACGGAGCCGACACGGAGCTCGAACCCACGGACCGCGAGATCATGACCTGAGCCGAAGCTGCATGCTTAACCGACTGAGCCAGCCAGGCTCCCCAAGAGACTCTTAAATACAGAGAACAAACTGAGGGTTGCTGGAGGGGAGGTGGGGGGCACGGGCTAAATGGGTGATGGGCATGAAGGAGGGCACTTGTTGGGATGAGCACTGGGTGTTACAGGTAAGTGATGAATCACTACATTCTACTCCTGAAACCCTTATTATGTTACATGTTACCTGTCTCGGTTTTAGATAAATTAAAAAACAAAAACAAAAACAGAGAACAGCACACTCTGCTTTTAGGACACTAGGCAAAGGCCCTGAGTTTGTGAGTAGGTGGAGGTGAGAAGGAGGTAAACCTTGAGGACTGTGATACTTTGAGCACATGCTCCAGCCTCAGCTCTGCAGAATGATCTTCTGGAGAGCAGGGCCTATTTCGTGTTCTCACTGTCTTTTCCTTCCTTCCTTCCTTTCTTTTTTTTTTTTTTTTTTTTTTTTAAGTAAGCTCTGGGTCCAATGTGGGGCTTGAACTCCCCACCCCGAGATCAAGAGTCACATGCTCTACTGATGGAGCCGGCCAGGCAGGCGCCCCTGTGTTCTCACTTTCTAAGCCCCACTCTTGGAAAAAAGTGGGTGCTTAGTGGACACCCGCTCAATTCATT
Organism: Felis catus; assembly: GCF_018350175.1. Taxonomy (NCBI): domain Eukaryota; kingdom Metazoa; phylum Chordata; class Mammalia; order Carnivora; family Felidae; genus Felis; species Felis catus. The sequence continues at coordinate 17,702,614 of NC_058384.1, read as the reverse complement.
CATTAGAGCATTGTTTTCATTCATTCGTTCATTCATGGGAAGCCAGTCCTTGCTTCCACAGCCTGCTCTCACAGGGTCCCCCCCCGCCCTCACTCCCAGCCTCCCCTCCAGAGAGAAACACTCACGGGCCCTGCTGTGGAGGGGACATCCCCCCCCCCACATCGAGCCTCATTCAGCCTGTGTAAAATCCCACATTGGACTTGGTTCTCCGAGGCCCTCCACCTCTGACTTCTCCAACCTAAGATCCAGCCAGGGCTGGGGCTTGCCCGGCTGGTTCTCTGGGACGCCACAACGCTGGCCTTCCAGAACAGTCTACAGCCATTAGAACCCTGTCCCCGTGCCCCTGCCTCCGTCCGGCAGGTGACTCCTATCACAGCTGGGGGAGTGAGCCACTTCTTCTGCCCAGACAGCAGGCATTGGAAATTATTCAGGAAGAACAAACAGGCCAGAAACATTTGCATAAGGAATCACGCAGAACAATACATGTTATTTAAACCATCTCTGGTTGGCAACAGAAGCAAAAAGCAGCTGAGATAAATCTGCAATGCAAATCAGCCTTATTTGGAGCAGAGGCTCAGCTTGTTTGGGGGTGGGGGGCGCAGCCAGAGACGGGGAGAAAAGAAAGCACCATTGTTTCCATTGCACCCCCCCCAACTACGCCTTCTCTGCCTGCCTACATTTTCTCATTTCTCTCCTTCCCTCCCTTCTTCAGAGATTAATGGAAACAATTTGTCTTCTAATGTGACTACAGCTTATGAATTCTTTGTCTCCCTCTAATCCTTTAAATTACCCACATAATAAAATATGTATCCAGTGATTTCAGGTCATAATTTGATCTTCTAGGGGACGTGGGGAGGGGGGTAGGTGAGCTGAAGCGGGCTCTTCTCACGGTTTGTTCCTCCCCTCCATTTGTCTTTATTTGTCATTCTTTTTTTGTTTTGTGTTGTTTGCTTAATGATCTTCCTCGTGCTTCCTTTCCATGCTCTGCGCCCCCCCCCCTCCACCCCTGCCGGACTTCCTGAGTGTGCCTGGGGTCCGGGCTGGGAAGGGGCAGTGCAGGACTGGGTGGGGGCGGGGGGCAGGATGGCCTTCTTCTCAACAGTCAGGAAGGTTCCTGACTTCCCAGGGGCAGCAGGTCCCCGAGGACCAGGCTTTGACTACCTAATGTCCAAGGGGCCTTTAAGATCCAGGTCTCCCCAGTCCTTCCTGTGGGTCTCAAGCAGGTGACAATCCCACATTTACCAGCCTGAGTGCTCCCTCTCCTGTGCCTAACATCACAGGACAGCTCCCCACTACACAGGCCAGTCCTCCAGGGGACTGTCTGGCAAGCACACCACCATTCCCCCGGGATCCCCAGTGCTGGCTGCCCTCAAAGCCATTTTAGAGGTGCCGTCCCCACGGTGCACCTGAGAGATGGGTTCCCGGAACTGCAGACCCCAGTGGGTCCCGCGCTAGGCACCCTCCCCAGCCCTAGGGTGTTCCTTCCGTGTGGCAGTCAGAGAAGCGCCTCCTCTGGGTCACAGCATGTGATTCTGAGACTCCTGGCCTGCACTCTGGTGAGGAGCCAAGGGCCTGGCTGGGCCATGGCCTGGGGGGCGGGGCGGGGGTGGGGGGAGCTGCCTGGAATGGAAGTTTTGTAATTTGCATGGAAGCATCATCTCAAGGACAGGCGTGGCCCTGTGCTCATCGCTACTCCACTTTGCACTGGAATCGTGTCCCAGTCCCCAGAGTGGCCTTTGCCCTTGCTCCAGTCACTCCGGGCACCCTGGTGGAAGTTGCTCCTTCCGTGTCTGTGCTCAGGTGCACGCCCGGCCTACCGAGCAGGCGGTCAGGGATGAACTCAGCCCCCCCCCCCCCCCGCCGTGTGCTGAGCATCTTCCCTAGTCTCCTTTGGTGAGCCCTCCATTTCAACAAACACTCCCATCTACGCTCCACTGCACAGTCACCTGAAGCCCCTCTGTGTTGGGAGAAGCGATCACTCAGCATCGTGCAATGAGAACCCATCCGCTGGGTTGGGGAGGCCCTGTGAGGCTGGCTCTTCCTTGGGGCAGAGCAGCAGAGAGAAGGGAGGGAGGCTTGCCCTCCAGGGCCAGGGGAGAGAAGCGGCTGGGGCTGCTCAGACCCCTGGGACTGCAAGCTATCTGCATGCAGAGCAGGGAGGGGCCAGCTGGGAGCCAAGGGAGTCACAGCCCAGGTGGAAGGTGAGGCCAGGGCTAACCAGTCAGACCCTCAGTCTCTTATCCACAGAAACCAGAGAGCAGAGAGGCTTTATGTAACTCATTTGGAGGCAAAACCTGCCTGAACTGAGGCTATTTATAGTCTTTTATTTATCCCCACTTGGCGTGAATATTCATGGTTCTCCCTGCAGAAGTATTAATGTGCCTGATTGCTGGGAGTTGGCCGGGACCTGGCTGGGATGTTCTATACACCGGAGGGGCTAAGTGGCCTGTCACTTCCCTAAAATCAAACCTTCCAAATTCTGGAACACTACAGGCCCGGGGGTCGGGGGGAAGGGGTGGGGGTTGTGAGGCCTGGGAAAGCACGTTGAGAGCACGAGCAGGTGGCGTTGGGCACAGAAGGTCCGGGCTGGGTGGGCCGGACCATTTGCAGGAGGCCTGATAGGACCAGGCAAGAGAGACTGGCTGAGCGGCTGAGGGTGGGGTGTGAGGGAGTGGAGGGGGCTCAGGTGAATGGCTGGAGAGTGGGGGCGCTTCTTCGGTTTTCCGGGAATGATGAGTTTCAAGGCAGACACTTTGTCTTTAGAAGGAGGTGCCCGAATGCACCGTCTCCCCTGGGAAAACCGGCTCTGGTCAGGTGTGAGGAATAGCTGCTGGGGCCTGATTACGGGAACATGCACAGCTCAGGGTGACAGGGTTTGTGTCTGGGACACCCAGACTGCAGGCATGTTGGCCTCTGGTGTCTGGGGTGATGGGGCTGGAGCCTGTGTGGCCTCCGAAGAAAACAGATGAGCAGGTCAGAACAGCAAAGCCCTCAGGCTTTCTGCTCAGGGATTCTCTGCAAGGATGTCTGGGCGGGGCCTGGGGTCCAGGGCTCAGTGGATCCCACTTTGGGAAACAGGCAATGCCCTTTCCAGAAGCAGAAATTAATCCTTCCCAAGGCCCCATCTGCCTCCCTAACCCCATCACTTGCTGTCCCGGGAAACATCCCAGCTAAAGTGGACTGTGACACAGAGAAGCCAGAAGTGACAGGAAGCCACATCACATGGTTATGATACCCTGATGGGCCACAGGAATGCCTCCCAGGACTATTCTTTCTTGCTGTGTGATGGAAAACGTTTTTTTTTCCTCCCCAAAAGCACCAGAGTTGGGCTGACCTTAGAGAAGATTCAGTCCACTGGTCTCACTTTACAGGGGAAGAAACTGAGGCAAAAGCAGGGAAAGGGGAACCTGTCTTCCGAGTCCCTTCTCCCTCCTGAATGCTGGACTTCACTCCTCCTCTGGATGAGGAGCTCCTCCTCAGCCCTTCCCCCAGTGTCTCCCTCCTCATTCCGGGCTAAAAAAAATTCTCCTTCCTGAGGACTCACATGACTTAAATATTTGGAGACTGTTGTCATGTCACTCTGTGGTCCGTGTTTAGCCCAACAACGCAGGAATGTCTATTTAAATGCTTGTTTTGCGTTTCTGGTGCAGTCTTTCCTGTTTCCCCCTTCTTTCTTGCTCCCATCCTGTGGCCACCCAGCTGGTCCCAGTGCCTCCTGCTCTGCTCCAGGGGCCTGGGAGGATGGATGAGGGTCCTGGACCCTGGAGAGAGCCCCGGGGGAGCTGGGCACAGGAAGGAGCCTCCTCCCCCCTCTGAGAAGGACTGGGGCCCACCCATGGCCTGGATGCCGAATTCTGGCCACCCAGGGTTTCCCAGAGGCTGTTCATGGCCGCGAGGAAGTTGGAGGAATGTGGACTCTGGATCCAGACTAAAGGCAATGGAGTCCAGCTCCTGTGTGATCGTGGGCCAGTCACTCAACATCTGAGCCTCAGTTACCTCATCTGTAAAATGTGATAAAAATTGCTACCCCAGAGGGAGGTCAGGACTAGGACCTCTGTGGTTGCCCTGACCTTATTTATTGATGGCATTTCTTTTTAATTTTAATTGACATCCAAGTTAGTTGGATTACAGTGAAATAATGATTTCAGGAGTAGATTCCAGCGATTCATCCCCTATGTATAATGCCCAGTGCTCAGCCCAACAAATGCCCTCCTTAATGCCCCCTGCCCATTTAGCCCATCCCCCACCCACAACCTCCCAGCAGCCCTCTGTTTGTTCTCCATAGTTAAGAGTCTCTTATGTTTTGTCCCCCTCCCTGTTTGTATATTATTTTTGCTTCCCTTCCCTTATGTTCATCTGTTTTGTATCTTAAATTTCACATATGTGTGAAGTCATATGATATTTGTCTTTTTCTCACTGACTAATTTTGCTTAGCATAATGCCCTCTAGTTCCATCCACGTTGTTGCAAGCGGCAAGATTTCATTCTTTGTGATCACCGAGTAATACCCCATGTATATATATGCCACATCTTTATCCATTTGTCAGTTGATGGACATTTGGGCTCTTTCCATACTTTGGCTACTGTCGATAGCACTGCTATAAACATTGGGGTGCTTGTGCCCCTTGAAAACAGCACACTTGTATCCCTTGGATAAATACTTAGTAGTGCAATTGCTGGGTCATAGGATAGCTCTATTTTTAACTTTTTGAGGAACCTCCATACTGTTTTCCAGAGTGGCTGCACCAGTTTGCCTTCCCACCAACAATGCAAAACAGATCCTCTTTCTCTGCATCCTCGCCAACATCTGTTGTTGCCTGAGTTGCTAATTTCAGCCATTCTGACAGGTGTCAGGTGGTATCTCATTGTGGCTTTGATTTGTATTTCCCTGATGGTGAGTGACGTGGAGCATTTTTTCATGTGTCTGTTAGCCTATTGATGGCATTTTTGACTACAAAGCAGGACAGCCCTGACAAACCAGTTGAGGGGGACAATGGGAGAGATGATCTGAAATTGGATTCTCCATGAAAAATCCAGAATGCATATTTTGTTCTTTCCATTGGTGATAATTGGTATTTAATTATAATTATTAACTAATAAATGTAACTGCCATGTATTCAACATGCTTTGGTTTGTTTTTAGTACACACACTATACTTTCATTTACTTCCCACAAAAATTAAGCATTAATTATTATTATTATTATTATTTTATTATTATTATGTTCCCATTTTATGGATGAGAAAGCTGAGCTCAGAAAGGCCAAGTGACTTTACCAAGGTCATTTAGTGGACACGACCAAGAGCAAATCACTCTAGTGTCTTGTCTTCTGGACAGGTTCAGCCTTATTCCATATTACCCCATTCTAAAACTAGGAAGGCAAATGACTTTCTGGCCTACAAAACCCATTCCCCTGCCAAGATTTTAGGCCTTTTAAAATGGGAATTATAATGGATACCTAAATGGTAGCATATTCATACATTGGGATGCTACATATCAGCACAAATAAATAGGCTAGAGCTACATACAGCAACACGAATACATGGAAGGAACAGGTGTTAAGAGAGAAGTGAGTTGCAGAAGAACATACATAGTATGCTACCATTGTATGTTTCAAAGAAGTGAATCGGTACCATATTTAAAAAATATAAGGGGCGCCAGGGTGGCTCAGTCGGTTAAGCATTTGACTCATTTCAGCTCAGGTCATGATCTCACGGTTCGTGAGTTCAACCCGTCAGGCTCCAAGAGCACGGAGCCTGCTTGGGATTCCCTCTCTTCTCTCTCTACCCCCACCTCCTCCACCTCCCACTTGCATGGGCGCACACACACGCACACTCGCTTTCTCAAAATAAAAAAATTTTAAACACAATAGTATGTGCTTACCATAAACCTCAGCAGTTGTAATCTCAGTCACTCACGTCCGAAGGATGAAAATTTATGTTCACAGAACTTCTACACCAATGTTCATGGCAGCTTTATTTGTAATAGCCTCAAACTGGGAACACTCCAAATACTCTCCAGTGAATGGTCACACACACTGTGGTACATCCATACAGTGGAAAACTACTCAGCGATAACAAGGAGCAAACTACTGATACATGTAACACTAGGGTGGATTCCCAGGGCATCCTGTTTGTGGAAAAAAACCCAGTCTTAATGATTACACAATATGCTTCCATTGGTATTAACTTGGAATGGCAAAATAAAAAGAAATGAAGAACAGATTAATGGTTGTCAGGGGCCTGGGAGAGGGGGGAGGAAAGAGAGAAGAAGGGATCTTTGTCTGGGAGCGGGTCCTTACGATAGAGCACTTCTGTAGCTGAGTGTGGAGGTGGGCACATGGGATCTTCACATGAGTTAATAGAGCTAAATGCTCACGTAGTACGCACACGTCCGTGCACAAACAAGCACACGTGCATGTAAAACGGGTGAGATCTGGACAAGGCTAGGGGGCTGCAGCAATGCCAGTTTTCTGATTGTGACATTGCAGTATAGTTTTGCAAGATGTTTGCGCTGGAGGAAACTGGGTGAAGTGTATAGGCTATTATTTCTCAGCCCCGTATGTGAATCTACAAGCATCTCAAGATAAAAAGTTGACAAAATGGTGTGGGGTATAAAGACACAGGGCGACAGTAAAGACCCGATTTAGGATGGTGGTAATATCTGGGGTGGGAGGGGGAAAAAAAACGGGATTGCCTTACATTGTGGTTTTCCACACATTCAATATTTCCCTTTTTTAAGTTAGGTGCTGGAGACATAGTTGTTTATGATATTATTTGGTATTTCTTTTGGGAAGTCTGACTCAGTCCATAATTAAAATAATGATACAAAAAAAAGCCCACCCTCTGTTTTAAGAACCAGAACTGGAGCAGAGTATAAAGGATTTGAATCTGGCTGTGATTCTGTTTCATCTTGTGTCTTGTGCAAAGCCTTTGTGAGTGAGAGCGATGCCACCTTTGGCTGTTTGGCAGACGATATTTGAAGGAGCCCAGGAACTTTCTAACATTAAAATGGTGGATCTGCCCATCCCAGCCCTGCCAACCGCCGGCATCATTTCAGCAGCGGGATAAAGTGTGCACAAACAGGTGATGTTATTTTAAGCAGCATAAATCCGGGCCGGCTGCATTTGTCTGGCCGGCTTCTCCGAGGGCTCCCCAGCTGAAGCAGGGGACAAGGATATGGGCAGAGAAGGGTTAAGAGGGAGGGAGGGCCTGGAGGGCAATGAACTTGCTCAGCTGGGGATTGTTGGCAATCAGTGAGGATCAGCGGAGCAAAGCCTGGGGAATCAATGGAGTGTTTCCCGGGGAGCCCTGGGATTGGAGCACCAAGGTTTTGTTTGGAAATTGCAAGGATTTGGTGTCTGTCAATTGTCATTAGTGCATTGGGAACTGGGCCGGCCTTGAGATCCAGGCTCTGTCCTGGCCTTGCAGGCTTGTCAGATAAACGACTTGGGGGTGAGACTCAACACTGAAGTTGAAATAGCAGCCTCACAGTTTCTTCCTTCAGCTTTTGCTGAGGGTGAAACACCCCATGGTCCCCCAACATCCTTTGCCCACCTGGTGGCCGCTGGATTCCAGCAAGGCCCCCAGACATCCAGGCTACATCAGCAGGCAGCATACTTTGTCTCAAAAATCAGCCCCTGGCCCTAAAATGTGATAAGAGACTAAAGATTCAGGTAAACATTGAGAGAGGAAGGAAAGAAAGCAGACTGCCCTCAGTTTTTCCACACACCACCTTCCTGGCTGACTCTACCACTTAGGCTTTCCACCAAGGGGGTGACTTAGAGCTGGGGGGGAGGAGCAAGTGAAGGGATACGAAGGTTAGCTGAAAGTCAAAGGCAGAAGGGGTGTCCTGTAGTGGTTTGCATTCTGCTCCGAGTAAGGGCCCTCAGCAGCCTGCCATGTATAGTGGTGCAAGATGTACACTGCTCAAATCCAAGAAGGGCCGTGCACATGATCATCTCTAGGATTGGTGTCTCTGGGGTGGGGCAGTGCGCTGCCATACGGGGACCGTATGTGAGTGGGCTTGCGACAAGTCTGTACCCAGTAATAGGTCACTAACATCTGTTAAGCCACTATCCTGCATCAGGCACTGGGCGAAGCATTTTCTGTATGGGATTTGGTCCTTGCAGCAATTTGGCAAGTGGGGATTTTGCCCACTGTTACAGATGTCCCAGGGAAGATGCCCAGTGTTCGCTTCCTACATAAAGGGGCTGTTCCCCATCGACCTCAAGTGCAAGTCTTAAAAGCATGTGTCCAGCCTGTCCAGGCACTATCTGTGTAGGTGTCCTCACACATGCATGTATAAGAAAGTAGGTTGAGTCTGAATTCATCTTGGGTGTTGGTTACGAGGAGCCTGAGTCCTCACTCTTTCCAGGCCTGTGATTCCCAGCAGCTTACCTTTCTCTGCACCTGCGTTTTCTGCCCTCTTTGTCCCCTGCCCCCGAAGGGCCGTGAAGCTGAGCAAGGTCATGTCTGGTGATGACAGCAGTGTTTCTCGGAAGCAGTGGGGGAAGCCCACAGAAGATGGCCTCATCTTGGGGGTTTTCCTGCATCCACACCCTGGGAAGAGAGATCTTTCAGCTGCCCGGCTTTGGCCTTTCTCTGGCAGAGGCTCTGGGAGCTACCTTGGGGGACTGCGTATGTGCCTGTTGGTTCAGGCTCCCTGACAGCCTGCACCATCAGGTCTGATGGGGGTGGGGGCTCTCCTCAGAGACTGGCCTTCTGAGGGAGGCACGACGACTCTCGTTCTACAGACGATCTGACCGAGCTTAAGTGACGTAAAGCAAGTTGCCCGAGAATGTCTAACCAGTAAATGGTGGATACCGGACCCTCCAAAGGCTTTTGCTGGTGGCTGTCATTCCCAGACTAGAAAGGTGGAGGTGCTGGACCGCCAGTGTGTGTGACAGCCCCTGGTCCCTGGAGCCACCGTCTTAGGGTATGAGAACGCTTCCTCCTTGGGGTCGCCACCGGCTTCCACCTGCCGTCCCCACCTGTGATCCCGCTTGCGACACGTAAGGGAGGAGCCATGCGCGGGAATAGGTTGCTAACGTCTGTTGAGCAGCTATTCTGCATCAGGCGCTGCGCAAAGGGTTTCACGGACGCGATGTAATCCTGACGGCGATTCTGCAGGTTGAGATTTTGCTCAGTGCACGTAGAGGCAGCTGGGAGATGCCAAGTGTCTGTTCCCACGTGAAGAGCCCATCAAGACTTGCTGAGTCAGCGTGTCTGACTAAAGTGGTGGCCGACACACGGGGTGATTCCGCCACCTGTCAACCGACACTCCAAAGTCTACCACCCACCAGCAGCCCTGCCTTTGTTGTCCCAGAAGACCCTCAAAGCCTGTGAGAAGCCTTCGGGGATGCCCTTACTCGGGAGGATCTCTTCACTAGTTAGAGGTTCCTGGCACTGGGGGAGCCAAGAAGCAAAGAAGGGTTCCCTTCTGCAGAGCGGGTCCTGGGGCCGACACCTTATTCTCACCCTCCTCTTTTGGGTGAAGGTACCCCAAGTGCTGACCTCTGAGGTGCTGCTTGGAAAGCAGGAAGTGACTACAGAGTCTGGGGGGAGTCTGGGGGACGGCCACAGACGCCTAGCAGAGGGCAGGCACAGGGAGCTGTTGACCAGTTGGCCCGGCTGACATCCCTCTGGAGTCTAACCTCCCTCTGGGGCTTCTCGAGCCCTTCCAGGTCCTTTCTGCTGCGCTCCAGGCAGATCCTGTACTTCAGAGGGCTCACTGTCCCTTTCCTGGATGCTCACAGCCTCCCTGAGTTTGTGAATCCTTAGCACTTTGTCCTCACAAACTACCCGAATCCAAACTTCTGGCTGGTTCGTGTCCTCTTGGTCACACGCCCACCTTATGATGGATTTCAGACACCCCAGGATGGCTGTTCCCATAGTCCTGCTTCCAGTGCTAACTTCTCTCTCTCGTCACGTACATGCACTGCTTCCCACGCCCACAGGATGGTGGCCTCCTAGAGTCACAGCTGGTTCTTCTGAAGAGTTCAGAACAACTTTGGGCATAGGATCCCCTGCCTTCTCCCTGTGAGCTGGGGAGGGGTGGGGAGGCAGGGACTAGGGAAGATTTCTATTTCACAGCACTGCTTGCTGAAGCATCAGTCAGTTACTTGACTCCAGATAACATGGCAATTAATAATGTAATACAATGCAATTCATAGTCACTCGTGCCTGACGGCCTCTGGTCCCAAGGCTCTTGGTAAAACGTAAAATTAACAGCATTCATAACCTCAAAGAGGACATCATGAACAGAGCTCACCGAGGCTGACGATGACCGGGGACTGTCAGTGGTCCACGCTCAGTGGACAACAGCCTAGGCTCTCAGCTCCCAAGGGAATCCCCCACCCCCTGAAATCTAGACCCGGAAGGGTAGGCGGTCGACATATACACTTGACTGCTAACCTCCCCTGCACAGACTCACAACAGACGTCCTCAGAAAAACCATTCTTTCTCTCTGCAATAGAGAGGGGAGGGACAAGAAAGTCATAGACGGGTAGAAGTTGGAATGCCAGCTCTATCGTTTACTGACTGTTGACCTTGAATGTCTCTGTGGACCTCCATTCCCGCTGCACAGGACTGTTGTGAGGGTGACTGAGAACAGCTGCAGAGACTTCTGAGCTAACAAAGTGCTTATTCGCATGCATTATTTCCTGTCATTCTTTAATGACTCTCTGGGGTTTGACAGCAGAGAGCACCTGCCCAGTATCTGCTTCCTTCCTAACGGACTTCTCCTTCTGTGCCAGGTGACAACGTGCAAGGCTAACAGCCACTTCCCAGCCTTCCTTCCCTGACGGGCAGGGATGGTCAATAAGATGTAAGCAAAAGTTTTGGGGGGTGGGAAAGAGACCCAGGAAAATCCTGCAAGGGGCTGACTCAGCCGGGAGTATGCCCTTTTGCCCATCCTTTCATCCTTCTCATCTCTATCCAGAATCCAGACACAATGGTTGGCATTTGGACAGCCATCTTGGACCATAGGGTGAACTTGAAGTTGGAAGCCATGTGCCCAGGATGGTGAAATAGTAAGAAAGAAAGAGCCTGGAGTGTCCGATGGCTATGGAAGGGCCATGGCATCTTGGAACAACCTACACATGACAGAATAATGAGCCTCTATCTTGTCTAGTCCGAGTCTGCCTTATATGGTACAGACGATTATCCTGTCTTTCAAAGGGGAAACCGCAGCTCAGCAAAGTTAAGCAACTTGTCCAAAGCCACCCCTTTAGGTCAAAGGGGCGACAGTCACATTCCTGAGAGAGAGAACGCTGCCTTTCTACATTCCCAAAATGTTCTTCAGTTTGCAAAGATCTGCAAACACGAAGAATCAGATGCTGTCCTTTTGCTCAAAGATTAAAGCATCTTGCTGCCTTCTGGAGCTGCCATTTCCCGAGGGCTCTTTTTATCTCTCTGGCTTTCTTTTTTATTTCTCCATCCTCTTTATCCATGGCTCACTGCTGTTCCATGCCTCCCTGAGCCATTTTACCTACCAGCGGGAGAACACTGTTTGGCCACTCCAAGCCCCGAAGCACCAAGCGAGGGAGGCATAAGACAGGGGCCGGCCCTGCTTTGGCCCACGCGGGCCAGACTGAGCCATTCTGTCCCTGGAGCTCCCTTTTGGATTTCAAAGTCTCGCTCCCCAGCATTTCATTCAGTCCCTGGCATAGACAGTGCGTCTTCTAGCTCTCCATCAACCTCTTTTCCCACTGGATGAAAAAAGAGTGGGCAGGGATGCATGAGCTTTTGGGAGGTCTGCAAGATGCTGGCAGTGGGGACGACAGGTGGCCTGTCACAGGAGGGTGGCGGGGCTCGGTCAGGCCCCCCGTGTTCTGTGGCAGAAGAGCAGACTTTCCATGTCCTGGGGAAATGCACAGTTTAAGAAGAGAACACCCAGTTTCATAAGGCCCCTCACAGTGAAGCTATGACATGGACTTTTAGGCTTTTGCCATCCGCTGACCCGTCTGCTGGGTAAGAAAACCCTGAATGTTGGTCGTTAGCTTGGCAGGATGGATTCACCAGTGCTAAGTCACACAGGGGCAACCCAGAAGTGCCCCCAAGAGTGGAGCTGGCAGTCGCACCGAGTGAAGTATTAGCGGGAGTGGCGGAGATGTCCTCAAGAATTGGGGGCCTAGAAGATACCAAAGACTTCTGTTTGTTTGCTTACAAAGTATTCTGAAGGGAGGGCGCCTGGGTGGCTCAGTCAGTTAAGCATCAGACTTCAGCTCAGGTCACCATCTCAGTTTGTGAGCTCGAGCCCCACACAGGGCTCTCTGTGGGCTCTCTGTCAGCTCAGAGCCCACTTCGGATCCTCTGTCCCTCTCTCTCTCTGCCCCTCTCCTGCTTGCACAGTCTCTCAAAAATAAATAAACATTAAAAAAAAAACACCAAAGTATTCTGAAGGGAGAAAAGAGATGTGCGTTACGTTTTTCACTCCATACTCAACCCCAAATGCTTCTCTCTCCCACTGGTCAACCAGACGATTGGAGCAAATACTAGTGATAGCCAGTAGTTACCCACGACCTACTGTGCTGGGTACTGATGTGTTTCACATTTATTAACTCATTTAATTTCTACAATAATTCTCTGCAGGAGGTGCTATTTTTACACCCATTTTACAAGAGAGAAGAGAGACCCAGAGCAGTGTCATAACTTGTCCAGGGTCGCGGAGTTGGAGAGTGGTGGGGACCCGCACTGAGGCACTCTGTGTTCTTAGTCATGGCGGGCACTGCTTCTCAAAAGATGCCGAACTTTGGGGTTTCTGGGAAAGCATGGAGAGAGAGCCACTCTGGTTCAGTCCCCAGCTCTGCCACTCACTAGACGGATTTTACCACCAAGTGTCCTAGATAAGATAATAGGACATTAAAATCTATTTCATAGGAAGGATACTTGTAAAATGCCTGGCCCCACTTATCCTAGGACAATCCATTACTTTTGAATATGGTCTCCTTTCCCCCCAGATACGTGTTCATTGTTCCTTTAACGCGTTCTGCGGAACCTCATGACTTCCGGGTCAGGCCAGAACAAGGTCAGACACAGTTATCCTCACTTTATATATGAGAAAAATGAGGTCTCGCAATGTTTCCTGAGCTCTTTCCAGAACATTTACTATCTCTCTTTCTTACCTTTTAAATATTAAATCTTCTAAATGATTCAAACCCTACAGAAGAATATATTGCAGCTTTCCCAGGCTCCTTCCTGGCCTTCCCCACTATTAGTATTTTAGTAAGTGTCCTTTTCGCTCTTTTTCTAAGCACAGAGCATACCCATGGATGATTTTTAAGGAGCATACATGTGCTCATGCTGTAGTCATCGCTTGCCTTGTGTGTTTCACAATATGGCACTCTCTAGAAGTCTGCTGTTTTTTTTTAATGGCTCCATGAGATCCTTTAGTACTGGTGTATCATTATCTGTTTATCTACTCTTCAATTGTTGGGCATCTTGGTTGGTCCTGGCATTTTATGATTGTAGTATGTGTTGCAATGATCACTCTTTTTTTTTTTTTAATTTTTATTTAGTTTTGAAAGAGAGAGAGAGAGAGCAAGGGAGGGGCAGAGAGAGAGGGAGACACAGAATCCGAAGCAGGCTCCAGGCTCTGAGCTGTCGGCACAGAGCCCGATGCGGGCTCACGAACTGTGAGATCATGACCTGAGCCTAAGTTGGACACTTAAATGACTGAGCCACCCAGGCGCCCCTGTAGAGTGGATTTTTGGAAGTGGAAGTATGAGTGTACTGGTATGGACATTCACAAATTGTAAGTGCTACCTAACTGCAATCTAAACAAATTTTGCCAAAAAACACGCCCACTGACAGGGCCCAGGAGTAGCCATGCTTTTCTCTCTTGCCAAGACTGGGTATGTTCAATTTTCTAAATTTTTATTTCTTTGGCAGGTGAAATGAACACCCTATTGTTGTTTTAGACTGAATTTCTCTGATTACAAGGTTGAGCGTTTTTAAAAAATATTTATTAGCCGTTTGTATTTCTTCTTCTACAAAATCTCATATCCTTTCATATCCTTTCCTCTCCTTCCATTGGGTTTTGGCTTTTCTCTATTGATGTATAGTAACTTTCCATATACAAGATAGTGGGTTTTTTTTTCTGTTTTTTTTTGTTGTTTTTCTGTTGTACATGTGTCAAACATTTCCCTTCTGGTCTTTCTCTCTTGCCTTTTAACTTTGTGAAGTCTCTTGATGTATTGAGGTTTTGAACTTCTGTCTAAGCATTGCCTCTCTTAATTTTTCAAATTTTCAGATGTTCCAAACTTATAGGCAAATATAAAGAATAATATATAATTTACATACTCACTTCAGCTTTATAAAATCTTAACATGTTGCCACATTTAGATATTTCCACCATCTTGTAATTTTTACTTGCAATTTCAGTTTTACCTTTTTAAAAAACAAAAAATAATATTTATTTGTTACAGTAAATTATAGTGGTATTTACTGACATGTTTTATAGATTGCTGTGGCCCCATTGCTCCCTGTGGTCTGTATCTTCCCTTTGGGTTTACTTTATTTCTAAATTTTTTTAATGTTTGTTTTATTGTTGAGAGAGTGAGAGAGAGCGTGAGTGGGGAAGAGCAGAGAGAGAGAGGGAGACACAGAACCTGGAACAGGCTGTCAGCACAGAGCCGGATGCAGGGCTTCAATCTGCAAAGTATGAGATCATGACCTGACCCAATGTCAGATGCTTAACCGACTGAGCCACCCAGGTGCTCCTGGATTTACTTTATTTCTAAATGACGTAGGTCCTTGATAATGCCTTTAGTGAGAGGCTGTAAAATTCTTTTGACATTTTCTATGGCTAGAAATGTCTTCGTTTTGCTTACACTCTTAAATAATAGCTGTGGCAGTGACTACTAGCTGCCCAGCCCACGTTCTTGTCCTCCTTCTTCCTTAGAAACAGAACTGGAACACTAAATTTTATTTGGGGCAGCTGTGAGCTCAGCAGATAGGCTGCATTTTCCAGACTCTTATAGTAATGAGTGGCCAGTGAGATGTAAGCAGAAAACACTGAGTGGGGGAAATTTTTTTCCTAAAGGGGCCAACTTAGCTAACGGGGACACACTTTTACCCTTGTCCTTTCGTGGGACACAGGAACCTCCATGGAACAATGAAGAGAGAAGCCACAAGCTAAGGAAAGCAGAGCAGAAGCAAGGGAAGTAGAACTCCAGGTTTTTTGATAGCCCTCCCCTCTCCCAGGCTGCTCCTTCCTCGTCCCTTTGATTTGAGACAATGAACTCTTCATATGATTGGTTTAAGTCTCTGTTCTTAGGTCTTTGATGCTAATGGTAAAATTCAATCCTAGGTGTTTATATTTATTTTCCTTTCACCCTTCAAAGGTGATATTCCATTGTCTTTGACACCTGCTTTTGTGGACAAGAGGTCTGCTATTGGTCTAGTTGTTCCAGCTTCTTATCTAGTAATTTTAAAGATTTCCTCATGATCCTTGTTGTTCTTTAACGTGTCTGTGGCTGAATTTGTTTTTTTATTTATCTTAGATACTTAGAATGCATTTTCCACTTAATGACTCATGTCTTCATCCAAATTTGGAAAGAGTCTGGCAATTATGTCTTCAAATTCTGAAGCATTTGATTCTCTGAAGAATTCTGATTCTCTGCCATTCTTTTCATTTTCTCTGTTTCTGGAATTGGATGAATGTTAAAACCTCTCTCTCGATTGCTGCTTCTTGTTCCTTAACTGCATTATGCAAGTTGTATATGTCTGTGTTTCTGAGTGAATTCCTCAGTTCCATCTTCCACATTATAAAACCTTTCTTTTACAGTGTCTTCTCTGAGTTTTTATGAACTATTGAGCTTGTAAAATGTCAGTGACATTTTTCTTTAATTTCCCAGATTTCTAGCAGGTTCTTTTTCTCATTATGCTATCCTTATTTTATTGCTTCCTCATTTAGTTTAATCATTTCTTATTCTTTTCAGTTTGGAAGTTATGGCTTCAGGTTTCTCTAAGGAGATACTAAAGATACTGTACTGAAAAATCTTTGTCCAACTGTTATGTAGAATTAATTTTATCTACAACATTCTCATCACAAATAAAAAAAATGTGTAACCATGTGTGTTAACTGGACTTAATATGGTGATCATTTCACAATACATACACATAGCAGATTATTATATTGTACACCTGAAACTAATATAATGCTATATGTCAATTACATCTCAATTTTAAAAAGTGTTCTACAAAAAAAGGAAAAGCCATAGATAATTATTAAAATACTATTGGAAAAATACCAATAAAAGGATAGTTGCTAAGTATATATATATCCACTTCTGCTTAAAACCATTGACAGCTCTTTACTGCACATAGAATAAAATGATAGGGGCGCCTGGGTGGCGCAGTCGGTTGAGCGTCCGACTTCAGCCAGGTCACGATCTCGCGGTCCGTGAGTTCGAGCCCCGCGTCAGGCTCTGGGCTGATGGCTCGGAGCCTGGAGCCTGTTTCTGATTCTGTGTCTCCCTCTCTCTCTGCCCCTCCCCCGTTCAAGCTCTGTCTCTCTCTGTCCCAAAAATAAATAAACGACGGGGCGCCTGGGTGGCGCAGTCGGTTGAGCGTCCGACTTCAGCCAGGTCACGATCTCGCGGTCCGTGAGTTCGAGCCCCGCGTCGGGCTCTGGGCTGATGGCTCGGAGCCTGGAGCCTGTTTCCGATTCTGTGTCTCCCTCTCTCTCTGCCCCTCCCCCGTTCATGCTCTGTCTCTCTCTGTCCCAAAATAAATAAATGTGTAAAAAAAAAAAAAAAAAAAAAAAGAATAAAATGATAAACCTAAGCAGGGCTTGCATGAACAGGCTGGCCAGTAGTAACTGCACAACCTTATCTTACTGATATCCTCTTCACTCCAGCCGTTCTGGTCCATATTTAGTCCCTCAAACACAACAAGACCTTTCCCACCTCAGCGCCTTTGCACATACTGCTCTCTGTGTTGCTCTTGGGTCAGTGCTTGACAAGACTGCCTTTTTTTTTTTTTTTCCTGTCTTTCATGTGTTAAATTAAAAGGCACCAAAAAGAGAGCAGTGGTTATCTATCTCTATCTGGTACAACTTGATAGACTTTATTTATATTTCCTTCTGTTTATTTATTTATTAATTACTAATATTGCTTTTTTTGGTTCTGATTTTTAAAATCTTTACTCGATATACATTATGTTTCCAAAAGGAAAAAATACACAACAAGTTATTTTAATCTTAGGCATGCCTGACATGTTTGGTAAGAAACAAAATGACTGGTATTACAAGGGGTGCCTGGGTGGCACAGCTGGTTGAGTGTCCGACTTTGGCTCAGGTCTTGATCTTGAAGTTCGTGGGTTCAAGCCCCTGTCGGTCTCTGTGCTGACAGCTCGGAGCCTGGAGCCTGCTTTGGATTCTGTGTCTCCCTCGCTCTCTGCCCCTCCCCTGCTTGCACTCTGTCTCTCTCTGACTCTCAGAAATAAACATTAAAAAATAACTGATATTACACACCCCCCAATAGTCAGATTAGTCTCAATGCCATTTGTCGAAAAAAGAATTTCATCTACAGCGAATTTGTGTTACAAATGCTCTGCTGGCTGTCTGTATTAGCTATTAATTTCTTTAGGTATTTTGGGATTTTGATTTGAAGCTTCGTGTTGAGTGGGAAGTTTTCGTTTTTTTTGTTTTCTCTCTCTCCCCCTGTTCCTCACCTTCTATCTAGCTGCTTTGCGGTTGCTTGTACCTGACTAGTGTTGCCAGATAAAGTACAGGATGCTCCATTAGAAGTGAATTTCAGCTAAACATCAAATAACCTTTCTTAGTGTGTGTCTCAAATATTGAGTGAGATGTGCTTATACTACAAAGTTATTTGTTGTTATCGCTGGAATCCACATTTAAATGAGAATTCTGCATTTTTATTTGCGAAATCTGGCAACTTAATACCTGATCTTATTAAGGAGATTTGGGTGAGCATTCCAGATGATATTTAGATTATCAGCTAAAACAAAACAAAACAAAACAGCTGCCTTTTTTGGACCACACACACACACACAAAATCCGTGCTACCTGAGAGATGAGAATTTCCTCTTCTGGGATGGGAACTTGCCGCCTGCTTGCAAAGTGTGGAAGACCAGGGCTAGAGGTCCAGCCCTCCCTCAGCTCCCCCAGTAGCCTCAGGAGAGCAAGTTTTCTCTGACGTCACTGTCCACCCTGTCAGCGGAGCATTGATGTGTCTTATACACAGGTCAAAATAGTTAGATGTTGTGAAATCATGATTTACAAAAGAAAGAGAGAAGGCAGTTCCTGTCCCCAAAGAGTTTGTATTTTAGCTTGAAGTCAGAACACCCAGAAAAAGCACAAGAAAAAAAATTTTTTGAGGCAGAAGCAACAGTCAGTACCAACCAATGACAGACACTAAGGCTGATAACTGAGGAAAGCCTCGAATGGAGATCCTGTTCCAGAAAAAGAAGCTGATGTTTGCTGAGCATTTGTTATAAGCCCCCAAGATGATCTTACTTAATGCTCAGTCCGGTTTTATGAGGCAGAATTGATCATCCTGATTATATAGAGGAGGAGATTGAGGCTCCGAATAATTACATGTCTTGTCCTATGTCACATGATTAATAAGTAAGTCTTCTGTCTGCACACTTTTTTTTCCCCAAAGCCATCGGTCAGTGCTGGTTAGTTAGCACTGGGAAATGTTAGAAATGAAGTCAAATAATCATGGTCACATTTTAAGACCTTAAAATGCAAAGTTAGAAAAACACCACAACAATCTTCTGAGAGGATTCCAAAGACTCCCCTGCAACGTTTTCCATCGGGTTTTCCTGTACTTTCCTGGCAACAGACCTTGGATGGATCAAAAGATATTGACCAAGGTCATAGCAGAGCGGAAAAGGAGTTCAGAACTACAGCGATGGATGTTTTTGTTTGTCTGTTTAGATGTCTATAGCCTGACTTCTTTGAGCCCTGGACTAATTCTGGAAGGCTTGGCAGTAATTTGAATCACCACGCTAAATGCTGTTGTGAAATAAACCGTGGCTGGGTTTTGATGAATTCCTCTGGAAAGTGAGTTATGGTCCTCCGAGAGAGCGGGTGTTGTAAAGTTTTATATCCCCGAGTTGGGAACGGCTGTGATTCCTCAGAGTGGCACAGAAGCCAGTAACTTCTTTCTGTCTTCTCAAATATGTGGCAGTGAGGTTTATGGCATCCCACGCCATCAACCGGTGTGCAGCCACAGGTCTTTTCTGGCACCTTCTCAGCCTCCGTATGGGGGGAGGGGCGCAAGATAGGACGAGTCTTGGCCAAGGCTTGAGCTTGGAGGCTGCCTGCGAGTTGGATGGGAATGTCACTGTGCTGCCAGGGCAGAAAACTACAATATTAATGGGAGGTTACTCTGAGCACTGACTTGGGGGAAGGGGTTAAGTGCCCTGGAAGCAAGGGGGGAGACCAAAGCACTGAGTTCGTGCGTCTGAGCAGAGAGGACGGGAAAAATAGGAGAGGCGGGAGAACGTGTTCCCAGGAGCCTGCCCCACCCCCCAAAAAGCCTTGAGAAAAGCAATAGAGGGAATTGAGCCAGCAGAGTGCAGACTAGATTATCCACACCACTGCTCCTCAGTGTTAGAAAGATGATCGGGAGATGTGACTGAATCCAATCATCACTTTTGTAATGAAACCTTATGTTTGTGTTTATTTTATAATTTTCCACTTCCTTGCAGTCAGCCTCTCACACATGCATTTATTCAGTAAGTGTTTATTGAGGGTCTACTATGTATCAGGCAGGTTATTGAGCCCTGGGATGCAATGATGAATAAACACGAATACGGTCCCCACTCTGGCAGAGTTTATACTTCCGTGGGACAGGCAGACAGCAATCAGTCAAAAGCCACTGTGATATTTTTACCAAAAAGAGGTCACTCTATTAAGATTTTTTTATTTTTATTTTTCCAGAATCTTAAAATTATTTTTTAACGTTTGTTTATTTTTGAGAGACAGAGACAGAGCATGAGTAGAGGACAGGCAGAGAGAGAGGGAGACACAGAATCCGAAGCAGACTCCACGCTCTGAGCTGTCAGCCCAGAGCCCTTTGTGGGGCTCGAACTCACGAACCATGAGACCATGACCCGAGCTGAAGTCAGACACTTAACCGACTGAGCCACCCAGGTGCCCCTAGAATTTTTTTTAAAAAGTTTATTTTATTTTGAGACAGAGGGAGAGAGGATCCCAAGCAATCTCTGTGCTATCAACACAGAGCCTGACGTGGGGCTTGAGCTCATGAACTGTTGAGATCGTGACCTGAGCTGCAAAAAGTTGGATGCTAGGGGCTCCTGGGTGGCTCAGTTGGTTAAGTGTCTGACTTCAGCTCAGGCTATGATCTTGCAGTTCATGAGTTCAAGCCTTACATCGGGCTCCCTGCTGTCAGCCTGGTGCCTACTTTGGATCTTCTGTTCCCCCCTCTCAAAAATAAATAAACATTAAAAAAAAAAAAGAGTTGACTGAACCACCCAGGCTTCCCTTAAGATTTTATTTTTAAGTAAACTCTACACCCAACGTGGGGCTCAAACTCACCACCTTGAGATCAAGAGTCACATGCTCTCCCGACTGAGCCAGCCAGGCATCCTGAGTTCCATCTGAAGATTCTGAAGATCCATTCTGTGTGTCAGGCATCGTTCTAGGAGCTGAGGATATAGCAGTGAGCAGAATGAAATCCTGCCTTCGTGAAGCTTATGTCCTAACACAGGAGACAAATCACAAACATATAATTTCAAAATAAACATACAAGTTCAGGTATTTATATGTTATGATAAAAATAAGGTAGGAAAACTGGTCAGAATGAGACTGGGTGGTCACGTTAGGTAGGGTGGCCCAGGAGGGACTCTTGGAAGGGATGAGTCTTGAGCAGGAACTAGGAGAACTGAAGGAGGATCCCACAGAGATTTGGGGGAAGATCATTCCAGGCCGAGAGAACAGCACGTGCAAAGGTCCTGAGGCAACAGTGATGGGAATGAGGTCAGCAGGAGACTGTTGCAGGAGCCCGGTGGGGGAGATCCTGGGCACTTGGACCAGGTTGTTGGTGGTGGAGGAGGTGAGATGGTGTGTGTTTTGGAATTTCCTCTAACATAAGAGGATTGAACCTGGTCAGGGAGGTCAGGGCAGACTTTCCTAAGGAAGTAACATTTGCATGAAGATCTGAAGGCTGAGTAGAAGTAACTAGGTGAAAATGGAAGGGTGGAATATTCCAGCACATAAATGAGCAGGCCCTGTGGAGAAGCAAGCCAAGTTTGAGACACTGAAAGGAGATGGGTGTGCCCTGGGTGAAAAGCGAGGAGTGAGGTGAGGCCGGAAACATGGGCAGTACAGGTCATGGGGGGGCTTTGTGAGCCACTCGGAGGACCCTGGCCTTTTTTCTCAGTGCTGTGGGGGTCACGGAAGGGTTTTCAGCAGAAGCAGCCTAATCAGATGTGTGTCTTGGAAAAGCTTCTGAATGCAGAGTCGGGGAAGCTCCATTTTCCTGCTGACATTCACCTTCTGAGGGAGTCATTCCTATCCCCATTCTACAGTCAAAGAAACTGAGTCTCCGAGAGTTGCTGGCGCCTGGCCAGGCACACGGCAATGGCTGACTCTGGAGCCTAGAGCCATAGCTCTTTGTACCTGTTTACCTTTACTGCTCTGTCCCCACCCCTCCCCAGCAAGCCGCCCCCTGCCACCAACCAGAGCACTCCACAGTGGCCAACATAACTAGGGCAGTGGCCACCTGTTCCATCTCAGGCTGGGGGTCACTGCGTCTCCTCTCCATCTTTCTAGGGTTGTGACTTCTTTCTCTCGGTTGGAATGTTTCAAGGATGCAGATGTGGTCTTCATTTCCCTATCCCAATTAGCATTTTTGAATTAAGCATGATCTTTTTCATGGAGTCCTGGGGGGCGGGAAATAATGTTACCAACGTTCATTTATTTCTGTCAAATCATTCCTCCTTCTTTCCCTCCCTTCCTCAAACTTCTGCTCGACTCGATGTATGCACTAGGCTCCACAGTCACAGAAACAACCCTTATGCATCTGAAAAAAGAGATATGCAAACCAGCTCTCACAGGCTAAACTGTGAAGATGCTGGCCAGATGTTTTCCCTCCCTGGAGACCCAGGGGAGGGAAAGGATAGGGATTGGGCCACGAAGCAGGAAAGAGGGTGCAGAAAGAGATTCCCAAAGAAACTTAGCAACGTTTTGGCAATCCAGTCCAATAGGAGACAGCGAGTCGAAAAAGCCTCTGTTAAAAAATGTCCTTGGTTCTTCTGGTCCTCACAGATCGTGATGACAAGAGAGATGCGGGCTGACAGAATGTGAAATTTTCAACAGCTCTGGAATAAGAGGCCCAGGAATGGGGGCTGGTGCTCCTTGAGACCACCGAAGGAGAGAGACCAACGGGGTGGGGGGGGGAGGGGATCCCCGTCTTTCCCCTGCCCTGCCTGGCCCAAAGGTCGAAAGTTCCCGCGGGGTAAGGAAGGTTGCTTGGGTATTATTGTTTCGGAGTTGCTTTGGGTTGTATTTATTTGTTTACTGATTTATCTCGCCCGTCAAGCTCAGGATTATTGACAGGGCTCGGCCTGCCCCGGGCTCTCCCACCCCACCGACCGCAGTGCACAGAGAAATAATTAGTTGCTGAGGTGTCGGGAACAGATGTTGAACTGACATCTTCCCTTTACGAGTGTCAAATTCAGCAGTTTTCCTGCCTCCCTATAAATTACCAGCTGCTTGCTGCCTTCCTCTGGCCGCCGCCTACCTGGTGGGCTTTCCTCTCTCATTAAGAGCAGAAGCAGCCCCTCCACGCTGACCTCAGCCTGCACTGTGCCCCCTTCTCCCCCTTCAGCCTTTTGCGTTTCATGTTTTCCTTTTTGGTGGACGTGGGAGGAGGAGAGTGTGGCCTGGGTGCGCTGTTTCCCTCCCTGCGAAGAAAAACCCTGACCCTGGCTGCTTCTCAGAGGCCTGGGGCCCCCTGGAGCCGCGCGGGTGGTGGGGGCGAGAGGCCATTAATTGCTTCCTATCACGGCCACGACCTTTGTCCCTGTGGGGCCTCCTGAGGCTTTTTTGCAGGTGCCATCAAAGGAGGGGGGGTGCTTTCCAGAGCTCTGCTGGGCTCTGAACAGTATACAGCTTCTGTGTTATGCAACCACCAGACAAGGCAGGGTAGGGGACAAGGGCTATGTCAGGCACAGGTGGGGGGCTAGGGGAAGTTAGGAAGAATGCTTCAGAGTGCAGAGGTATGCTAGGCACTGTGCTTCGGAGAAATTGTCCCCTGGGGCCGACACGGGGGGTGATACCAGGGCCAGCAGGAAGCGTGCTGATTCATCCACTCAACTAATATCCAGGGAGCTGTTTTATGTCCAGGCATGGTGCTAGGTCCTGGAGGTGCTGGACTGAACGGGGCACGGTCCCTGCCCTCAAGCAGCCTCCAGGGACTGGCCTGGGAGGCCGGTGGGCCCTACGAAGGAGGCTGACCTTTAACACGAAGGTGCTTGGATCCCCCGAACAATCTGAAGCAGGGGGGACGTGATCCAATTTGTATTTTAGGAAGATCACTCTGGAGGCCGTGTGGAAGGTGGATTGGGGATAGGACGCTGAAGGACACCAAGGACCTTATTAGAAAACTTATTATAGTTCAGGCTGAGAAATGAGTGGGGTCCAAACAGAGGCTGAGGCGGTCGCTATGGAGGGAGGGGAAATTTTGGGGGTACGGGTGGTAGGATGGAGCCTAACTGTGGCAGTGCAGGAAACACACTGATAATATCTCACTCTCCACACCCTGGGTTTCTAGATCCCACGCCTAGTGTCTCCCGTCGCCTGTTCCGTGATGCATGTATCGGTCCACCGGGATCTTGTTTATTCCTGTGAACCACTTGCTCGTTCCCTTGTCTGTGAGAGTGAGGAGTGAGCCCGCGTGAGATCTCAGAGCTGCAACCCTGTGCTATTTACCAATACGCTGCAGCCAACCTCCTTATCTGATTTACTGGCTCAGATACAAACGGCAGTTAGGCTCCATTGCTAACTTTTAATTGGCCGTAAAGTCGTGTGCCATCATGACCTCTTGCTAAATTCTCCCCATTAAGCTTGCATGTTTACGTAGCACCATAAATTTGGCTCATCAGTCCTCCAGAAACTTCCCCAGTTTTTGCCGGTTTCTGTGAAGGCAATTATCTCCCTGTTGGTCTTGCAGGTCTACTTGAGGCCGGAGATTTCTTCGACTACAGACAGACACAGGGTGTGTGAATGTTCTCTTCCCTCTGCCCCCTGCCCCCTGCCCAACCTGGAGAGGCTCCCGGTCTCCCCTTTGCCCCAGCCACTTACTGTTGGAATCCTCCTCTGGTTTCTTCTTTCTCAAACATCTCCAGGTCAATGAACCTTCCCCTGCCCACCCTTGGATCACCTATGACTTTGACCTTTTGGACCTCTCCTCAGCCAGGCAATCACACATTTCAACATTGTTCAAAGGACCCTGTGGCCTCCCTCCCTCCTCAAGCATCCCAGATTTATGAATACCAATTTTGCAGCAGGAAAGAACAAAGAAAGCTGTAAAAGCCCAGAAAAACACAAATAATGACAGAAATGAAACAAACTTACACTTAAGTCTGGGTTCAGGCAATAGAGAAAATAGAGGAAAAAATGAAAGAAAATTTAAGGCTTAATAATAATAATAGTAACAAAAATAAGCACAAACATCAACACTATAGTTGTGCAGTACATATCATGTAAAAAACTGAATATTGTTAGAAATGAAAAAAAGACTAGAATTGACTGGAACAATAAATGAGTGCGACGTAAAAAATGAGCTGGAAAATTAAGAACACAGCAAGACTAAACAAAAAACACGAAGACTCACTCTTTGGAAAATAGCAGGAAAGCTGAACAACGATGGAAATAGTAAATAAAGACGTAACAGCAGAAAGTTCCCCAGAGCTTTTTAATGTGGAATTTATTCTGTATAGAATCCCTTTAAGAATGAATCACCAGAGAGAAAGGATCAGAAAATACCACTGCAAAGCTTTAAAGATCAAGAAGGTCTATAGGATGTAAATGAATAGCGGCTTGGATCTTGTGACCCAAACAATAGGAGTGGGGGGAGTTGGGGAAGCATATAGGATTGTTACTTATGATGTCCCGTATCTACAGTCTTATATCCTAATAAGAAAGAAGAGACGCCTGCCCCCTGCATGACAAGGCTGTGTCATCCACCACCCTCCAGGTTATCCCACAGACCTGAGCCCATTAAATGAACAGTGAAATGCTCCATAGAATTAAATAGAAAGGATTGTAAATCGTGATACGTAAGAATAAAAATAATTTGGAAAGGTTTGTTGGTTTATTCCTCCTGTGAACATTTAAAGAGCCTCTACTGTCCCTAGGCACGGGGCTGGTTGCTAGAAACTTACTCTTCTAAGCCTTTTTTGCTTTATAAAGACAATTATTAAAATGCTGTAGCACTGGTTTAAAACACAGAGTACAGGTCGTTGAGAGATAACAGAGATTCCAGAAGGAGACTCTAAAGAAGAAACATTAAAAAAAAAATGGGACAAATGAAGTGTAAGGAACCGCGGGGAAGCACATAATTGTATGTTGTGATCTCCTAGAAGCTGCATGGAGGGAAATCGAGACCTGTGGTTTATACCTCAGAACGTAGTAAATCTAGGAGGGTTCGAGAGACAATATTAAAAAAAAAAAAATTTCATCCTTACTAACCTATGCAGGGAAGTTGATTTCTTCCCTGCTGGAACTGTAACATTTTCAGTAATAAGGATGACAGGTTAAGATCCACGCAGATTTAAAACTTCATGAGAAACAATGGAAGCCAGATATGAAAGAAATGAATGGGAAATCCATATCACAGATATGACAAAGAAGAGTCAGTTCAGAAGGCATAAAAAGCCTACAGTGGTCAAGGGATGAAACCACATTGTCTATTGAACCCGAGGCTGGAGAATGTAAATAAATATCAAATACAATAATAAAGTGAGTGAGGAAGATAATCCATCTGACCTGTAAATAAAAAAAAAAAAAAAAAAGGAAGTGGGCACCTGGGTGGCTTAGTCGGTTAAGCGTCCAACTCGATCTCGGCTCAGGTCATGATTTCACGATTCATGGGTTCGAGTCCTGCATCAGACTCTGCCCTGACAGCACGGAGCCTGCTTGGAATTGTCTCACCCTCTCTCTCTGCCCCTCCCCCACTCGCATGCTCTGTCTCTTTCTCTCTCTGGAAATAAATCATTAAACTGAAAAAAAAGAAGAAGAAAGATAAAGCAACTGTGTGCTCCCACTTCACATCTATTAGCAAAAAACAACCTAAAATAATAAAACCCTGTGAAGCTCTCTGTGGACAGGAGTTTTCTCCTATCACCAGTGTCTGTGTTAATATTCTGGAGGACAGACCATGAATAAGTAACCCACACATGAGTATGAGTATATACTTTAAGGCATTTTGTTTCTCCTTCTTGGAGAGTCAAGGAAATTACTGTCTTTAGATTAAAATCTGTTTTTATACAGATGTTTATGGGAGCATTGCTTACAACAGTGAAGGCCAAAATATTCACAAACTGGGGAGAGGTTAAGTAAGTGGAACCTCATCAGTGCAAAGGAATATTATAAAACCTTTGATCACAAATTGAAAGTTACTGAAAAATGTGGAAAAAGTATATACAAAAGTTTTAAGAGAAAAGCACAAAATGTAGGATCCATTGAACACAATGAATTACAAATTATATATATTTATGGAAAATTACAGGAGACTCTAAGAACTGGTGATGTTTATGATGATAATAGAAGCCAGTTTTCAGGGCTCCTGGCTGGCTCCGGTGGTAAAGCATGCAACCTTTGATCTCGAGGTCATGAGTTCAAGCCCCACCTTGGGTGTATGTGGAGCTCACTAAAAAAAAAAAAAAAAAAAAAAAAAGGCCACCTCTCATTGACCCTTTATTTTTGCCATGCTCTGTGCTATGTCCTTAATGAATGTTGCCTCATTTAATCTTCTCAGCAGCATGTGCAGGAGGTATTCTCTCCGGTGAAATCTGATGCAAGCCAAGTTAAGTAACTTGCCCCGGGACACATAGTTAAATTGCAACAGTGGGATTTGAACTCCAGAGTCCAAGCTAATACACTGCCTAATACAACCTCAATTATTTCTTGAGATCTACATTCTACATGTTTTCTGAACTTTTTTTCATAGAGCAGCGCCCAGCTGACTTGTTGTGGTGAACTTTGAGTGCGCTTCTCCGGAAAGGGCTCTCTGGAGCCTCACCTGGGAGGGGGCAGGGAATGTCTCAGTTGAAGGCCTAAAGAATTGTCATCAGAGGGAACCACTCTCCTAACCTCTTGCAGCCCTTACAGTCAAGGTCTACACGGACGAACTGTTCTGCCCTCCCTCCTTCCAGATTGCTATATAAGACCCCAGCCCCACGGCTGTGGAATTATATGTGGGGTTCATTTCCCCGTGGCCACCTTTTCCACAGAGGTCACTTCTAGAAAGGGTGGGCTCCAGGGCACCTGGTGGCTCAGTCACTTGAGCATCTGGCTCTTGATTTTGGCTCAGGTCATGATCCTGGGGTCGTGGGATTGAGCCCTGTGTTGAGCTCTGCAGTAAGTGTGGAGCCTGCTTGGGATTCTCTCTCCCTCCCTCTGGCCCTCTCCCCTGCTCCCCCAGGCACTTTCTCTCTCTCTTTAAAAAAAAAAATAAAAAAGGTGGGCTCCAAGTCATGCCTTTCCTTTAAAAAGATATTTACTTATTCATTCTTCTTTCATTTTCAAACTTTTTTCTTTTTAAAATTTATTTTTATTTAAGTTTTAGTTAACACAGTGCAATTTTGGCTTCAGGAGTAGAATTCAGTGGTTCATCACTTACATACAACCCCAGTGCTGATCACAACAAGTGCCCTCCTTATTGACCATCCCCCATCTAGCCCATCCCGCAACCCATCTCCCTCCATCAAGCCTCAGTTTGTTCTCTGTGTTAAGAGTCTCTTGTGGTTTGTTTCCCTCTCTTCTCTTTATTTCCCCCCACGTCATGCCTTTCTAACTCACTTCTCTCTCACACCTTCTCTTTCCCAGTTTAGCACCAACCTTCCTTAGAATGATTCCCAAAGCATTGTTTTATAATCAGGCTCTCTCTCTGAGTCAAATGTCTCCTTGAAGGGTCTTTGCCTATCCACCTCCCCTCCCGCATGCTTTCGTCACATTCCAACAGGCAGAAGAGAAGCATTTTTTGAACACTTATTCATGGTTTCCTCGGAATAATATTCCAGTTGAGGCCAGGTGGCAAAAGAAGGCTGAGCTGTGGTGGAGACCGCCCAGGAGTGGTGAGCTGGCCAACCGCAGTGTCTGGGCAGCTCCGTGGTGCACACCAGCACTTCTGGGCCTCCTGCAAAAGCACCTGAAAGACTTGGTCATTGAGCCCTGTATGAAGCAGGGGCCCGGAAACTGAGGCCTGCCCCTTGTTTTAATAGGGTCTGCTAGCTAAGAATCGAACATAAAGCCAAAGGGTATTTATGTGTGTGACATGCGAAAATTATGTGAAATGCAAATTTTAAGTATCTCTAATACAGAAAGCTTCCTGGGAACACGGCCACACCCATGTTGTACCCATTTGAGTTGTTATGACAGAGACCATATGGACTGCAAAGCCTAGAATGTCTACTCTTTGGCCCTTCACAGATTTGCCCACCCCTGGTCGAAAGGAACATCTCTTCTCCTTAAAGGCTGCCCTACCGGACCTGCCAGTTCAAGCACCCACCTTTGTAGGGTGGCAGGAACCTGAGCTGCTGGGGAGTCACTGTGCCCCTGTTCTAAGCCCTCATGTACAGGTCTCCATGGAGATACTCTTGCCCTCTCTTGGACCTTACACAAAAGACCTCCTGTTGCCATAACCGCAGAGTTACATATGGCGTTTATTGTCCTGTGACCTCCTTTTTCATTCTAGGACCATGGAATGAGTCCCTGCAGAGGAAACACGACATTTGTGACCATACAGCCACTTACTTATCCGTGGTCCCGAGAAGAGGGCTGAGGGCGGGATGGAGAGGTGAAGGCTGTCTTCAGAGGGCTTAGATGTTGTCCCCCTGGTAGAAGCAGAATGTTTCTGGCATGTTCTCAGCACTAGAGATACGAACTTGGTCCAAGAAGAGCTGAATCAGAATCGTTAGGAGGCAGTAAGCCCACCTCCTTCATCACGAATGCTAGGTCCACTCACTGGGCTTGCCACGCTGGACGGCCATTTTCTTTTTTGAATCTTCTCTCTCAACCTTTTTGTCCTTAGAACTCTCAAGAAGGAGTGTCACATTAAAAAAAAAAAGTTTGGACCCACTCTCAGCCCAAAGAGTTTATCTTACTAAGTTGTCTCAGCAAGAGAAAAGAGAAGTACTATGACTCATTGTAATAAGGTAGATATTGTGACAAGAAAGATGTTAACATCTTAATGAAAGCCCTGAGGGGAAATTTGCATAACACAATCTCTTTGTTGCTTAAAAAAAAGCCACTGATGCCTTATTAAAAAAAATCAAAACCCAATTTTGTTAAATATTCAGTCTGGGAATGATTTGGAATATTTCTTTTGTCTCCTGGGTGTTTTTTTTCCCCCCTGGCAGAATGATAGATGCTCTGGTTTGAAGGGGCCCATCTTCCCTCCGCCCACCTTCCTTGAGGGCCCTGTGGTGTGGTGGGCACACTGTCTTATTCCCTCTGGAGGCCCATGCTTTCAGAAGTCCTTTCAGGAAGAAGCAGAGGACAGAGACTGAAAACTCTGAGATTTCTATCAAAAGATGCCATCGTTCACGCCTCCCCCCATCCTTCCACTCACCCATGCCTTCAACTCCATTAAAAAGTCTCAATTGGATTTGAGTCTCCTGAAATCTGTTTTTCATTTTGAAATTTGTCTGACATTTTTGGCAGATTGTTTCTTGAACGCACCCACTGACGGGGAGCTCACTCCCTCTTCAGGCAGGATAGGCTACATCCGGCTGGAATCTGCCTCCTATTAACCCCCCCTACTGTCCTAGCCGGCCCCCTTTGCGATTAACCAATGACCCAAATCCTCTGCTTTCTGGCAGCTCTTCACACAGTTGTAGACAACGATGTGTATGTTCTTCGGGTCCTGCAACAGCAATTTGTTTTTCAATCACATAGTAACATTAAAAAGGTGCACTGAGCCCCACCCCTTGGGCTGGTGTTTGGAGGCGTCACAATGTCAATCTATTTTCCACCACGTCTCCATCCCTGGAAGCCAGGCGGTACTCTCTTCTTATGCTGATGAGCCTCCCACAGTTAAGAGGTGGGGGGAGGGGGGTCAGAACGGCATCACTCTTAGTGGTTAAGGCAACTTGCCACGGGGCAAAAGGTTTTAGCTGCAGTGGCATTGGTTGCTCTTTAAAAGAAGAGTTGAAAAAAAAATAAATAAAAGAAGAGTTGAATTTGCACTTTGCACCCCATTGGGAGATATGGCAAGTTCTGTGTGTGTGTGTGTGCGCGCGCGCGCGTGTGTTGGGGGGTGGAAAGGCGGGAGGTGGACTCTCCAGCTCCTTCTGACATCAGGTGCGATGGGAGGTCTGAAGGAGATGCTTCTATCCTCCGGGTATATCATACCCAAGAAGGGGATTTTATTGAACGCTAGGGGATAAGGAAAGCAAAGCATTGCAGGGACATTTGGTCAGTGGGGACTCATCGGATAAGAGGAGAAGGAGGAGTGGCCTCAATGAACCAAGTCAAGGTAATTGACTTTGCCCAACGTCAAGAGGTCACTCGGAAGTGGGTGGTGAGCAGCCGTTTCCTCCCTTATTCCTTCCTCTAACCACACCCCCCACCCTGCAGTGCACGGATCCCGAGTGTGTTCTTCGCAGAGCACCAGCAGCACCGATGGTAGCCTCACCCCCACGGGCACCCCAAATTGTTGCAGTGTTACCTGCCTTCCCCAGCGTCCTGCATCCTGGCCCATGGCTGCAATCGCTATTCTTGGCGGAGACTCTAGTGGGGACAAGAAACAAACCAAACAAATGGCCAGCCCTTTCGTGGCCCAGTTTCCAAGGTAGGGCATCTATATTTAGCCCTTTCAGAGCAGGTCAGCTCTAGGGTGAGGCCCCTGCTCCTGAGGCTCAGACTGAGCCAGACCACAGAGGAGAGGTGAACTCCCAGGGGAATATTCTGGGCTTCGCTTGATTTCAAGCCAGCAGTCAGTCTCAAAGTGACTTTATGGATAAGGGGGAAAAGTTCTGCAAGAATCGTATCTGTTTTTCGCCTGCGTCATGGTCTGCCTTCGCTCACTCTGCCACCAAGAGGGTGCCAGCGTGGTGCTCACACTCTGAGCCATACACCTCCCTTTCTGTCATCCTAGTTCAGGGGCACTGACAGTTATGAGCGACAAGTGTGGCTCTAGGGCCCTAAGGGGTGGCTCGACCTCAGGGGTCATTTGAGAAGAACGGACTCTGGGCGCTCAAAAGCAGAGCCTCTCAGATGTGAAGAGACATCTGGGCCACTTCCCTCTTTTTGTGGCTCCTCGTATATTAAAATAAAAGAAGCAATTACAAATGAGTTATAAAAATTGAGGAATATCGGAAATGCTTACCTTTTACAAATCAGAACTCTTTACAGAAAAAATGCAGTCTAATGTATTTTAATAGTCACAGAATCTAGATGTTCAGAATCATGCTGGACAGCGTTGTATGGTCCCAAACTTAAATTTGATGTTGAACGATGATGCCTTCTTTCTTTAGTCCCATT
Source organism: Felis catus (assembly GCF_018350175.1). Classification (NCBI taxonomy): domain Eukaryota; kingdom Metazoa; phylum Chordata; class Mammalia; order Carnivora; family Felidae; genus Felis; species Felis catus. The sequence continues at coordinate 17,670,909 of NC_058384.1, read as the reverse complement.
ATCTTTAGGACTGGATGCGTAACTTTATTTGGGGAAGAAGGTCAAAGGTCTAATTTGAGGCCACGGTGAATGTAGAAGCCATTTGGCTCTGCTGTCCTCTTTATCTCTTCTGAGCTCTTCCAGCTGTGTGATGTGGACCATTCATGTCTTCATCAGGGCAGAAGACATAACTTTGTGTTTTTGGCTTTTTTGGATTTATTAAAGGTCTGCTTGTTTAAGATACATAAAGGTCAAACTATTCTTTCATGGTGGAGCCATGCATGAAGCATGTTTAGGGGCAGAACAAAGATCCTGGTCATAGCACTTCCAAGATGGCACCCAATGATCTTTGCCCACACATCCTCCTATATTATATAGAGCTGACCTTGCAATCAATGGGATACTGTGGAAATGGGGGAGCATGACTCCCAAGGCTGGGTCAGCAAAGACATCGTGGCTTCTGCCTTGCTCGCTCTTGGGCTCCATGAGAACCCAGGTACTGTGTCCTGAAGACACGCAAGTAGCCCATGGAGAGGACCAAATGGGGAGGAACTGAGGCCTCCTACCGACAACTAGATTCAGTGAGTGTGCCATCTGGAAGTGGATCCTCCTGTCCCAGTTGAGCCTTCAGATGACAGCAGCCTCCTTCTGAGCCAGAAGGACCCAGCAGAGCCACTTCCAGGTTCCTGACATTCAGAAACTGTGTGTGATAATAAATGTTTACAGTCGTTGTAAGTTGCTAAGTTTGGAAGTAATTTGTTATTCAGCAACAAACGACTGACATTGTCATATTACCTAACAAACGTAGGAAATAACTAACCTGGGTCACCCAGGTCACAGTCTGTAGTTATTCACCACCTTCTCCTTGCCTGGCCTGCTGTCTGAAATTCCTACACTTCGGACACGTTCTCTGCTGGACATAATTTTCAGGAGTGTCATCTTAAAAGGCCAAGAGCTCTGTACGAGTTCTCGTCTTAACCCTTAAACCACAACGCGTTGACCCCTGGGTGGACACAGTTCACACCAGCTGAGAGGGGAGTGCTCCTGGGGGAGAGGACTCCTGGGTAAGAGACGGGGACAAACTTTTGCTGTTGATGAGAAAACAACGGACTATAGACTCTAAGAGAACTCAGCTTGAGTTCTTGCTTCATTCATGTGATCATGGGCAGGCTATACTGCCTCGTGGGACTTAGTCTCTTCTTCCGTACAACGGGAATAACACAACTATCTAATTCACAGTTTCCCCCAGCTCCCAACCAGCAAAGGATGAGCAACAGTAAGACAGACAAAATCATTTTTAAAATATTTTATCATTATTATTTTTAAAGCTTTTATTTTTAAGTAATCTCTATACCCAACGTAGGGATTGAACTCACAACCCCAAGGTCAAGAGTCACACGCTCTACTGACTGCACCAGCAGGCACCTCCACAGGCACAAGCATTTTAAAAGTCAGAAAGACTTATACAAAAGCTAGTTTGTTTAAGTACAATCTCTAAACCAAAACAGTCAGCTTCCCGAGCGAGGAATATGCGAGCTCTTCTCCCATTTGTTAAGTGCCTTTTCTGTGCCGTGAATCATTAGAGGAGTGTGGACATACAAATGAATTAAATAAGTTTCCTGACCTCAAGGGGTACTGTGAACCCCTTGAGTGATAAATAAGAAAACAGGCCATTACAATAAAATGTAAAAGGTGCTAAGCACAGGGTAATTAATTCGTTTCTTCATCAAACATTTATTGAGTGCCTTTCCCCACAAGTCAGCCTGCTGGGTGCTATTGATACGTAAACAATGAATAGGGAGCCCCTTGAGAAGGCCGGGAGAGGAGGGATCATTGAGCTGAGTCCTGCAGTTTGAGGAGAGAGTCCAGGGAAGTTTAAGAGTAAGGGCAAGAGGGCAGAGCGTATCAGGGCGGAGGTGACTTGGCAGGGTGACTTGGGGCTACTTCCCCCGTCTTAGCACTCTGGGTAGAGTCAACACGAGACTGTGGAGGGATGACTGACTGACCCAGAACCCTGTTTATCCAGTTTCTACCAGGTGAACAGTGTGTCCGATGTCCCAAGTTCGAGTGCCTGTTAGCTCCCAGTCACCTATCCGTGTTATCCCACCCCGTCTCCTGGTTCTGCTTGCTGACGGGCTCTTCTGCACTGCGAGGGGCTGAGAGAATACCAACAAACTTAAATACTGGCCCAACTGATAATTAGATTAATTAAGCTAATAATTAGGAGGATACATTTATTGTGCAGGAAGTCATCTAAAGTATGCCAAAGCTAATTAAAATTAAAATTAAAATTAACTGCCGTTTGGGGTTTCCTGTATCCCTGACCTCGCTGTTGGCTCAGACCATCCGTCCTTGACTGTGCACATCAAGGAGCCCCTCTTCCTTCTCGCTCTCGTCTGCTGCTCAGAGCTTCCAGCTGCTGAGATGAAGCGGAGAAAGCCAAGTGTCCTTTGGGGTCACAAGCCCACAATCTGACGCAGGGGAATATCTCATTGCCTCCAAATGACTAAAGTAAAAGATTAGCTGATTTCATTTCCTCGTCAGATGGATGATTTCCAAGGGCTGAAAGCAAACTACACGCTGAAAGCCGTTTGCTCCCAAGGCCTGGCCCTGGCATCGTCACCTCCCTCAGCTGCCGTGGCCAGCCCTAGGCGACCAGAGAGATGAGCTCAGTGCGGACGGGCATTTAATTTGATTGCCAGGATAACATATCCCCCAAAGGTGCAGAATCCCCTAAGGAGATAAGGCGGGCTTATCATTCACTGGGTAGAGTTATCCAGACACCCCCAAACGTAAGACAGAGCAGAACCGGTCACATAAGTGGGTGCTAGGGGTCGGACGTCTTTGCCCAAACAGACTCACTCTCCTGAGGGCTTGCCCTCTGGGCAAGGAGTCTGAGGATTTTGTGTCACTCCTGCTTGTCTCTCACATGCAGGCCTTTTCCAGTCATCGCGTCCCAGCCGACAAGCCGAGCTCCGCATCATTCCTACTTAGGCTAAAAAAAGGGATGCCACCGGTCAGGCTGGCATGCTGACGGGGAGAAAGGATTAGCCCGTCTCTTGGGGTTGGTTCCTGCTCTACACGGCACACGGTGTTGCTGAGCACAGCCCAGCGCCGGGTCTCTCTCTCAGGCTCCGATCGGCTTGTCTTGCTGTCCTCTGTCTCTTTGTCAAAGTCCCCAGGAACCCGGCTCTCCTCCGCCAGCCACTCTGCCCCTGGCCCGCTCCCCTCCCCGAGGCTCCTCGTGATGCCACCTCGATTTCCTCCGTCCTTTTTGCTCCCGGACCCCCTTTGCCTTAAGTCATTGGCTACAAATCCTGAGCGCTGGCCCTCAGTTTTCAGTCCTGCGTGTGTGACTCAACAAACCCCATGGTGTTTGGCTCCCTACTGCTGAGTGATTCACCCACCATCCGCAGCCACGTAGCCCATGTGGCTGAGAGGTGTGCCTCTGCCTAACTGCACACGTCCACACGTCAGAGATCTTTGGGGCTGCTGGCAAACTGTGAGGGTGACGTTGTCAGTTTCCTGGGTGCCAGTCGTATACCGAATCAGAGAGTCATGGGGACACAAGGTATAAATAGGAAATAAGGATTTAATTGGGAATGGCTACTATTATTGTTTATGCAAAGGATAGCCAGTATGAACAGACACAAGTCCCAGGAATCTCTGATAATGTACCTTCTGTGCTTGGGCTGCCATGCTCCAGGCTTCCCCGGGCAGCCAGGAGGGCCTTGAGCCCCCTTGCGCCGTCTCCAAGTTCTCTATCACACTGTACTAGCTTCGGTATATAGGCGTCAGGTGGCTCTTTGGTTTTACGGTGACTTTGAATGTGGGTCTGGTGTGACTTACCTGAGAGAACTAATCACTTGGTCTGTGGGAAGTAAAAGGCAATGATAAATATCAACTGAGAGGTTTTTGTCGGAAGCTAAAGATGTGAGAGAAAATACAGGGAGATCAGGCAAAAAGGCTGTTGTAAATCCATGGCGGAGACAGGGAGGGCTTGAAACTAAGCAGTCAGTGGCAGTGGGGTGGGACGGGAGATGGTGAGGAAAGGCACTTAGTAAGTCAGGTGATCAGAACCTGGGAACTAACACGCTGGAAGATGTAATTGAAGGAGATTTTTAGATTTGTTGGTACATTTTGGGATACAGGAGAAGGATGAAGGTGTGGTAAGGACGTTTAAGAAGTTTGTAGATGTGGTGGGACAGGAAATCAAAGAAATGCTGATTACTGATCTTTACATTTCTGCATGTAAATTTTTTTCTAGTTAGTTTACCAGACTTCTTCTTAATTTCACTAATAAATTAAGTTTTGGATACATTTGAGCATCCTTGTCTACACTTGAGAATTAGAAATCGGGCTTGGGAGGGGGCGCCTGGGGGGCTCAGTCGGTTAAGTGTACCACTTTGGCTCAGGTCATGATCTCACGGTTTGTGAGTTCAAGCCCCGCATAGGGCTCTGTGCTGACAGCTCAGATCCTGGAGCCTGCTTCGGATTCTGTGTGTGTCTCTCTCTCTCTGCTCCTCCCCCACTCGTGCTCTGTCACCCTCTCTCTCTCAAAAATAAATAAACGTTAAAAAAAATTTTTTTTTAAAGAAATCTGGCTTGGGAATAACATTTGGAAGTCACCCATGAGTAGAGGATGTTAAAGATCTGGACCAGATATCACCTGGGAAGGCTTTAAAGACTGGTAACAGAAGCAAAAAAGAAGCCTGAAGAATGAGTGGGTTCCTGGGGGAAGAGGACGAGCATGTGAAAAAAAGGAAAAACCAGAAGAGAATGCTGTCTTGGAAGATAAAGGAAAAGAGTTTTAAGGGCCAATGGCTGAAACTGTTAAATGATAGAGGAAAAAACACGTAAGGTCAAAGTGGGAAACTGTCACATTTGATGTTTAGACAGTTTCGAATATCATCAAAGCATTTTCAGGAGACAGCAAAGAGTGGAGATGCATTAGGTTGGCTCCAAATAGTCAAGAAAATCTTGAATAAGGAAAAGAAATCTTTTCAATGATGCTAGGTCAGTCGGATAATGAAATCTTCCTAGATTTCATTAGCTCAGATAAGATGCACAGATGGCTAAATGGAAATATTTCTAGGGTACAATCTGATAGGTTTTGATAAATGCCTATAGTCACGTAAGATATAGAACACTGCCTCTTCCCTCACCCTCCCATACACAACTCTTCTGATTTCTACTGCCTCACAACTTTATTATCTTTTTTTTTATTTTATTAAAAAAATTTTTTTTTCAACGTTTATTTATTTTTGGGACAGAGAGAGACAGAGCATGAATGGGCGAGGGGCAGAGAGAGAGGGAGACACAGAATCGGAAACAGGCTCCAGGCTCTCAGCCATCAGCCCAGAGCCCGACGCGGGGCTCGAACTTACGGACCGCGAGATCGTGACCTGGCTGAAGTCGGATGCTTAACCGACTGCGCCACCCAGGCGCCCCTATTATCTTATAATCACAATAAATTTGCCTGTGGTTGAACTTTCATGTAAATATACAGAAAAGCAGATGTTCGAAGTCCCTGGATTCGGACTCAGTTTCACACGTTCTGAAACTTTATTTTCTGTGATTCATGCACCTTCCCTCTGGGCTCTTGGTTCTGCTTAGTCATCCTTCCTTTTCTGTGAAAGGTAACAAATGTTTGTAGCTAAGAGTTCTCTTAGCCTGTTTCCTGTCAGGAGAACTGTAAGGGCCCAAATACTTCTTATTTTATATTTTCTTTGTCTTTTCCATCCAAGCTGGAAGTGTTTGTGTTGATATAATTCCTTTGGAAGCTTTGTGGGTCTCCTGAAAATCTTACCAAGATCAACTCCATTAAACAAAAGCTACACCCACAAATCTTGAGATAAACTTTTCTCTTCCTTGGGATTTTGCTGAGGGAAATACCCTTCAGCTTTCTAGAAGCCTCCTATTTGTTCCAGAAGATCTGTTAGGTATAGCCTTGACATTTTTAAAGGGTCTTATTTATTTATTTATTTATTTATTTATCTTTATAGCTTTTATTTTTAAGTAACCTCTTCACCTAAGGTGGGGCTCAAACTTAACAATCCGTGATCAAGAGTTGCATGCTCCACCGACCGAGCCACCCAGGTGCCCCTAAAAGGTCTTTTAAATTTAATTTAATTTTTAAAAAATTTACATCCGAGTTAGTTAGCATATAGTGCAACAGTGATTTCAGGGGTAGACTCCTTAATGCCCCTTACCCGTTTAGCCCATCCCCTCTCCCACAACCCCTCCAGTAACCCTCTATTTGTTCTCCATATTTAAGAATCTCTTATGTTTTGTCCCCCTCCCTGTTTTTATATTATTTTTGTTTCCCTTCCCTTATGTTCATCTGTTATGTGTCTTAAAGTCCTCATAGGAGTGAAGTCATATGATATTTGTCTTTCTCTGACTAATTTCACTTAGCATAATACCCTCTAGTTTCATCCAGGTAGTTGCAAATGGCAAGATTTCATTCTTTTTGATTGCCGAGTAATACTCCATTATGTATATATACCACATCCTCTTTACCCATTCATCCATCGATGGACATTTGGGCTCTTTCCATACTTCAGCTACTGTTGATAGTGCTGCTATAAACATGGGGGTGCATGTGCCCCTTCGAAACAGCACACCTGTATCCCTTGGATAAATACCTAGTAGTGCAATTGCTGGGTTGTAGGGTAGTTCTGTTTTTAGTTTTTTGAAGAACCACCATACTGTTTTCCAGAGTGGCTGCACCAGCTTGCACTACCATCAACAATGCAAAAGAGATCCTCTTTCTCCGCATCCTCACCACCATCTGTTGTTGCCTGAGTTGTTAGTGTTAGCCATTCTGACAGATGTGAGGTGGTATCTTATTGTGGTTTTGATTTGTATTTCCTGGATGATGAGTGAAGTTGAGCATTTTTTCATGTGTCAGTTGGCCATCTGGATGTCGTCTTTGGAGAAGTGTCTATTCATGTCTTTTGCCCATTTCATCACTGGATTATTTGTTTTTTGGGTGTTGAGTTTGATAAGTTCTTTATAGATTTTGGATACCAACCCCCTAAAGGGTCTTTTTAAAATGGTATGGTATACTGAGGGGCCACCTTTGATATTTCTGAGGTGTAACAAAGGATATTATGGCCATAATCTCTACTAGCCTTAGAAGATGAATTCCTGGCAGTGCCCTTGACTTGATCTTTGCTCAGAAGCCAGTTCTTCATTTTAGCATCCTTTGTGGTCTAGAGAGGTTGAGAATTTTCAAAACCATAAATTTCCAGTTCCTTCATGTTTCACAGTCCTTCTTTTAGTATATCTTTCTCCTATTACATTTCCCATAAATATTACAAGCATTTTTCCCGTAAATATTTCCAGATAGATCACCTGGTTCATTGGGTATATTTTTTATTTTCCACATTATTGAAAGTGACAGTATTGCTCAACTTCCTGCCACTACATAACAAAGATCCCCTTCCCTCCAATTTCCAATATTCAACGAACCATATGAAACTGCCACATTTATGCATAAAAAATGGTTGGATGTTGGACAATTTCATACATTTCAACCTAATAACCCATTTCTGTTAGTTCCGTGGCAGGGAGGGATTACTACAGTTGACTTCTATTTAGCACATTCTCGACATTGGCTGCACACTCAAATCACCTTGGGGAGCTTTTAAAAAAATCGTGATGCTCAGGCTGCACCTCAGAACAATTAGGTCCAACCTTCTAGAGCTTCACCTTAGGCCTCGCTGGTTTCAAAATCTCCACAGATGATTCCAACGTGTGGCCCAACTTGAGAACCATGACTTTAGGGTATGTATGTGACTTATCTTCTGGGATAAGACTGTTCAATGTCACAGTGGCCTTAGGTTATCTGGAACAGTGCTGTGATTCTCTAGCCCTGACACTGACTTATAGGTTAAAACTTTAAAGCTAGAATTCCCATTTTAGAGAGCAGTATTTCAAATCTGACTGAGGTTAACACTTGAATAAGTTGTTCTGAAAGTAGGAAATTAGAAACAGCTATTCCATCACCCTGTGATTAATTAATTTCTCTTAATCCTCTGGTACCAGTGATTTGAAAGGTCCTCTGGAAGACCAATGGAAAATCCTTCCCTCCCCCTTTGTTTAGAGCTGTCCTTTTTCAATTGTTGGATTCATGGCTTCCTTAGTTCTGTGGCCTTTGTTGTAAATGTTTTCCCTCTTACCTTTCAGAGACTTCTGATGTGGACTGCTGCTTGGCTTCTTGACTTCCCAGTGCTGCTATGGATTTGTTTTCATGTTTCTTTTGCCATTTCTGTGATTATGGAAGAGAAAAGAGGCAATATTATGTGTTCAGTCGGGTAGCACTTACTGAGCACTTAGTATGTGCCGAGTCCCTTTCTAAATGCCCTACATCCATTAGATCGCTGACCCAATGTGTGAGAAAGGGGCCTCAGGGTTCTCCAGAGAACAAAACTAATAGAGAAAAGGTTTGCTGTAAGGAATTTGCTCACGTGATGTGGAGGCTGACAAGTCCCATGGTCTGCAGTTGGCAAGCTGGAGACCTGGCAGAGATGATGGTGTAGTTCCAGCTGAGTCTAAAGGCCAGAGAGCCTGGACAGCCAGTGGTAGACGTTCCAGTCCAAAAGCCGGCCGGCTCGAGACCCAGGAACATCCAGGGTTCAGTTTCAGTCCAAGGACAGGAAAAGGCAACGTTCTTGTTCGACGTCAGTGAGACAAGAGGAATGTTCCCTGTCTTACCCAGGGGAGGGCTCATCTTTGCGTTCTACTGGGGCTATCAGCTGTTTGGATGAGACCCTCTCATATCAGGAAAGGCAACCTGCTTTACTCAGTCTACCAGCTGAAATGTTAATCTCACCCCCAAACACCGAGCATAATGTTTGACCAAATATCTGGGCAACCTGTGGCCCAGTTGGCACAGAAAGTTCACCATCACATTTGTATCTTATTTTATAGATGAGGACAGCAAGGTAGCATGCAGATGCCGAGTGATGAGCAGGTTGTTTGGCTGGAGACTGCATGTCCTTAACCACTACACAGGTTACGTCTCTGACCATAATGCTCAGTTTTATGTGACCTTTGAGGAAGACGGGGTAGAGCAGGGAACTTGGCAGCATACTGAATGTTTGGGAGAATTCCTGTAAGGAGGGGGAAAGAGAAAGCTGATCGGGCATAAGGGAACACACTGCCAGCCACACCGGGAGCACAGGCGAGGCAGGTGAGAGCACAGGGAAGGCTGGAGAGCTGGGATTACGGGTGTGACCTCGCTTGTCAAGTCAGAGCTCTCGGGTCTGACCAGGCTTCTAGAATGGGGTGGGACACAGTCTACCCCGCTGCTCTCTTCTTTGTAGCTCTTAAAATAGAACTAGAGACCTTCTGCTTTAACGGTTTTATTGCCAATACTTAAGGAAGGGCAAGGAGAAAGGGGGTGGAGGTATAAAACAAACCCCAAAACCTGAACTTGGGGGAATTAAGAAGGTTCTAGAAGCTTACAAGATTGTCATAGGAAATTATCCTGTTTCTGACCCTTTCCCATATTAGTAACTGGAAACCCTGATAGTTTCCTGCTTTTGTTTTTATGAGGGTGGAACTAACCAAAACTTCTCCCTTCCTCAGTCTCCTGGATTTTTCAGACCAGCAATTTATCTTTTTTCAATTTTTTAATACAAATTTTTAAATATTTATTTAGTTTTGAGAGACAGAGAGAGAGAGAGAGAGAGAGAGAGAGAGAGAGAGAGAATGAGCAGGGGAGGGGCAGAGAGAGAGGGAGACAGAGGATCCGAAGCAGTCTCTAGGCTTTGAGCTGTCAGCACAGAACCCAACACGGGTCTCGAACCCACAAGCCATGAGATATGATCTGAGCTGAAGTCAGAGGCTCAACTGACTGAGCCACCCAGGTGCCCCTTTATTTTTTAAATAAAGAAATTTTTTTAAATTTATTTTGAGAGAGAGTGTGTGTGTGCAATGGCACACATGCGTGGGCGGGGACGTGCGGTGCAGGGAGGGGCAGGGAGAGGGGGAGAGAAAGATTCCCAAGCAGGCTCCACACTCAGCATGGAGTCTGATGTAAGGCTTGAACTCACAAACCGTGAGATCATGATCTGAACCGAAACCAAGTTGGACGCTGAACTGACTGAGTCCCCCAGGTACCCCAGACCAGCAATTTAAAAATGTCAGGAGCATGGGGTGCCTGGGGGGGCTCAGTCTGTTGAGCATCTGACTTTGGCTCAGGTCATGATCTTGCAGTTTGTGGGTTTGAGCCCTGCATTGGTCTCTGCTGACAGCTCGGAGCCTGGAGCCTGCTTCAGACTTTGTCTCCCTCTCTCTGCCCCTCCCCAACTCACATTCTATCTCTCTCAAAAATGAATAAACTTTAAAAAAATATTTTTAAAAAATGCCAGGAGTATAGTTTTTTCCAGACAGTTTTTTTTCAGTATCCCAATATGTTAAACACATAAATGTAGCATTTTGTAAGTATACATCTATTCAATAAATGCATACTTTTACGTTTTCCTAATTATTACAAAGTCAATCAAAGAGAACCCTGAGTTTATTTTGATGAACACAAAAACTGGAAATCATGGTTGTGGCTGACATTTGCAGCCTTATACAAGGCTCAATATCCAATTTATTTCTGTAATCTGTTTTGAATATACAGTACCAAGGAAATCCTGATTTGAACAGATGAGTAGCTCACCTTGCAATTTCAAGTTTCTCTTTGCTCAAACTGGTCCAAAAGCACTAAAGTGGAATCATAGGACTTTTTTGTTCCAAAGTGGAATTACCAGCTATATGTAACAACTAGTTTACTTCCTTATCATAAATATAGAAATCAATCCATACACACCCACACTTAGAATAAATGCTAAGTCTATCAATTTTATGACAATAACAGTGCAAAGTGTTCTGGTTTTACTGTTATTGCATATTAATTATAGGTCAGTACAAGCTAAGTAAATGTGCCTGAACCTTGTTCATAGCTATATGAAAGTGCCTCCTGGCACCCCCCCCCCCCCCCCGCCCCGGGCTGCTCAGTCGGTTAAGCATCTGACTCTTGATTTCAGCTCAGGTCATGGTCTCACAGTTCGTGAGTTTGAGACCCGGGGTGGGGGTGGGGGGGGGCTCTGTACTAACCATGGAGCCTGCTTGGGATTCTCTCTCTCTCTCTCTCTCTCTCTCTCTCTCTGCCCCTCCCGTGTGTGCTCTCTCTCCTTCTCTCAAAAATAAACTTAAAAAAAAGTGCCTATAGAAGAGCCTACCAACTAGTTGGCGTAAAATGAATGTTTGTGGAATGAATGAACAAACCAACCGACCTTGCCTGGTATCTCATTAAGTATTGGGACTATACATACATTTTTATTTTTACTTTTTGATTTTAGTTTGTGCATGTTTGAATTTTAGAAAGATTAGTGTAGAGCTACAGACTTCATAATCAGTGACTCATTTGTAAGACTTTCAAATATATCCCCAGATCTGGCAGTGGGAGTTCTTCTCTAAGGTCTGCGTGAAAACAAGTTAATGACACAGGATGGAGTTAACGCATTGGTTGGTTATCTTCAATATCAAGTTAGCATAGGGCATATTTGAGATTGTGTCGAGTCTTCCCACAGTTTAAGAAATTATATTATAAACTGGAGTCAAAACATTTGTGGAACCCAAAACATGTCACGGGACTCAGGGTTAACCCTGGGGTTCCGAGGATCAAGCACCTTTGAACACTCCTGAAGCTTGTATAGGCCGCTTCCTCCATGAGGGCCCCCATTCTCCGACACGCAGCCCTGAAGGCAGTGAGGACGCACAAAGGGCAGTCCTGGGTAACCATTCAAGTGCCCCCCTTGGTGTGAAGAAGGTACCCAACATCTTACTAAAACCATGACAATTTCATGACTCTTTTTTTCTTTTTTTACTTCTATGTGCCAGGCACTGTTCTAAGCGCTGTTCTAAGAACTTTACATTTATTTACTCATTTGTTCTTAAAACAACCCTATTTAAGAGATATTATCATTACTATTCCCATTTCATAGCGGAAGAAGCTGAGTTAGAGAAGCACCTAGATGGGCAATGGGGGAGCAGGGATCGGCCCTGCATGAACTAACTCGGAAGCTAGTAGAGTTGCTACGATGCACTGACAGGTAATGGGGCTTCTTGAAGGCAACTTGTTGGACTTACAGATAGAAACTTGCGGTCTCATAACCAGTTCTACGTTTAATGCATTTCTTTACTTTGACTTCAATAATAGTGATAATAATAATAACAATAATTCATAATAATAACAGTAATGACAAGAACATACTTTAGTATACGGGTCCAAATAATATTAGTAAATTCAGGGCTGTGTTTGCCATTTCAGGATAGTCACATCTCAAAACCGATCAAAATGGCCAGCATGTCAATCTCCGATGCCAGTTTAGTGAGATGCTATTTAAAAATTCTTTAAGCGGAGCCTGGGTGGCTCAGTCAGTTAAGTATCCGACTTCGGCTCCGATCATGATCTCGCAGTTTGTGGGTTCGAGCCCCGTGTCAGGCTTCGGGCTACCAGCTTGGAGCCTGGAACCTGCTTCGGATTCTGTGACTCCCTCTCTCTCTCTGCCCCTCCCCTGTTCGTTCTCTCTCTCTCTCTCTCTCTCAAAAACAAACATAAAAAAAATTTTTTTGAGTTCTTTAAAAGTATCTTATTTACTTGAAGAAGAAACAGTATTACAGATCATTTTTTTAAAGAAGGTAAATTACATACAGATTAAATGCGCTCTTGTGGGAGGGTAGATGTGGTCATTGTTTTGATTCAAATCGCTTGGCCACCTGTGTTCATAGAGTAGCTCAAAACAATCCGGCCTTCTGTTGGCACAGAGGTAAACATGAGTGTAGAGTCCCACAGTGTCACTTATAAGATGACTCTGGCATGTGATGTCATTACTTTTTATGGTTAGGTTTTAAAGAATAAAAAAAAAATCATGTTGAGATGTTGAGGAATACTGAGAATATAATCAGGAACAGTCGCACAACTAGATATCCTAGGATTTTTCAGTGTTCCCTTGTGTCTCGGTTTTCTGCATGAGGCGCTGACCCCAGCTTCGTGGAAAGAGAAGCAGCTTCCGCAACTACAAGCTGTATCTCAGCTGCCTTTCCCGGGCAGGCAGCGGCACTGAAGTTTATCCTTAGCTATGGAAATGGAGACAAGTGATGTGTGAGTCAGACAGGAGCTGGGAGGTGAGGGCTGGCGGTGTCGACGCGCTCCATGGGCCCATCTGCTGGACCCAAATGTCAAAGAAGGCTGCTTGCTCTGCCGCTGTAAGGCGAGAAGGGCACCTTCACTCACCACCCCCAAATCAAAGGGCAGATGGATTTTTGACCTGAAGAGGCAGTGGAGAGGTATCTAAACTTCATTGTATGTAAATATATATAAAATACACATGAATAAAAATAAATAAATAAATATATTTACTGCTGAGATAACTGGGGACATTTGAACACAGTCTGAGCGCTAGATTACCTTCTGGGGTTATTGTTAATTGTGTTAGTTGGGGATAATGGTTTTGATATTTTAATTATGTGAAAAAATGGCAGAAGGATGGGTAGACAGATGAAGCCAGCTTGGCAAATGTTAGCAAGCTGGGTGATGAGCACATAGGGATTCGGGGTTTGTGTTTTTTTCCTCTACTTTGTTTTGTGCCAAATTTTCCATTATAAAGATTTTTTAAAGCAGGAAAAAGTGATCTTTCTATTTGAAAAAGTTGGGAATCACTCTCATAGGAATGATGCAAATAACTAATTCATATTCAGTGACAGAAAACTGATTATCCTTGATCTGACAACTTGGTGTGATTCCATTGAAATAAAACCAAAATGAGGAGTCATAAAACATGGTTTCCTGTATAAACCAGGCCACTTATTTTAATCCTTCTGGACCTCAGTTGGTACCTCCTCTGTGAAGACAGAATAACCTCCCACCTACTTAAATTAAATGGATATTTAAGAAGCCTATATCATTAGATAATGCACATTAAAACTATCTAAAATATGAAATGCTATACGAAGGGATGTGATTGTTATTGCAGTAGTTACTTTCATCAACATCATTATCATTATTCAAATATATTTAGGTATAAGAGAGTGACAATGAATAGATCCAGAATACTTCCTATTGAGGGTAAGCCTGTGTAATGTGCCTGGGTATTTGACAGAGAAGATACGATCAAATAGACCAGAAGGGAGTTAGATTCTCCTCTCCTGGTTTGAAAGACCTACATATATAAGCGTTTTGGGGCTCTTGGCCAAGGCAGCTTTTCATCCATCCATGCATCCATCCATCCATGTGTGCATCCATCCATCCGACAAACACATGTCAGGTATTTTCTACTATGTGCCAGACAGTGTGCTGGATGCCAAGGATGAAAAGGAGATCAAAGTTGAGTAGGAGGGACAGACATCTAAGAAGATGATTATAACAGAATATGGCATCATGGGAACATGGGATGGAGAGACCCAACTCAGTCTTGGAGTGGGAAGGGGACATATTGGATAGGCTTCTTGGAGCAGTGTTGGTCAGATAGAAAGAATAGGGGAAGAACATTCCAGTAGAGAGATAGTATGGCCAAAGACATGAAAGATGCACCTTAGGAAAGCGCAAAGTGGCAGCTGTGCTGTGTGTTTTTTTTTTTTCCGAAGGCAGAAGGATCCAAAGTTGAAAGTACCTATCAGAGCTGAGACTGAGCAAGATAACAGAGGCCAGAAGCCAGACCAGAGGCTGGGCCAGGCATGGAGAGTGCAATCCTGAAGGAGCTGACCACAAGCCTGCAGTGGCAAGTAGGAGTCTATTAGGGGTTGGAAGTGGTGGGGAGGGAGCTGCTGGGCATTTCCCTACATTCTGGTTCACCTCTGTTTAAAGGGCCCCCACGGTAACACAGCCTGTTTTAAGCTGAGGAAGTGGAGGCTACTTCTCAGGTACAAGCCACTGGCCTGAGGGTGGTGTAAATAATAGCAAACTTTAATCAGAGGTGCCACAGTGGAGTGTGTGTGTGCTGAGTGCACATGAATTAGGGTCTCCCAGGTGACGTAACAGAGCACCACTTCTAGGTCAGCTAAGAAAAAAGGTAACTATATATATATATATATATATATATATATATATATATATACATATATACATATATATGTTTGTATTTCAATTTTTATATATAAATTTCACTGTCACTGAATATGAATTAGTTATTTGCATCATTCCTATGAGACTGATTCCCAACTTTTTCAAATAGAAAGATCACTTTTTCCTGCTTTAAAAAATCTTTATAATGGAAAATTTGGCACAAAACAGAGAAGTAGAGAAAAAAACCCCGAATCCCTATGTACTCATCACACAGCTTGCTAACATTTTCCAAGCTGGCTTCATCTGTCTACCCATCCTTCTGCCATTTTTTCACATAATTAAAATACCAAAACCATTATCCCCACCAACACAATTAATAATAATTCCAGAATGCAATCTAGTGCTCAGACTGTGTTCAAATTTCCCTAGTTATTTCAGCAATTTAGTTTTCTGTTTGTTTCAGTATCTAATCAAAGTCCACACACTGTATTTGGCTGATGTGTCTTTAAACCCCTGGCAGTGTTCCCACATATTAAAAAAAATTTTTTTAATGTTTATTATTTGAGAGAGAGACAGAGAGACAGAGACACAGAGAGAGAGACAGAGAGACAGAGAGCAAGCAGGGGAGGGGCAGAGAGAGGGAGACACAGAATCCGAAGCAAGCTCCAGGCTCTGAAGTGCCAGCAAAGAGCCCGACGTGGGGCTCGAACCCACAGACTGGGAGATCATGACCCGAGCTGAAGGCGGCCGCTTAACTGACTGAGCCACCCAGGCGCCCTTCCTACTTATTTTTTTATTATGCCATTTATTTGTTGAGAAAATCAGTTCACTTACGGAGCAGAATTTCTCACATTCTGGATATGGCTGATTTCGTCTTTCTGGTGTTATTTGATATGTTCTTCAGTCCCTGATTTTTTCAGAAACACGTTTTAAATATACAAACTTTTATACATTTTCTTCTCCCCTGTCTTAGCTCAGACTACTATAACAAAATACCATAGACTGGGTGGCTTAAACAATAGACATTTATTTTTTCACAGTTACGAAGATTGGAATTCTAAGATCAGGGTGTGAGTATGGCTGAGTTCTGGTGAGATCTCTGTTGCTGGCTTGCAGGTGGCTGCCTTCTTGCTGTGTGCTCACATGACCTTTCCTTAGTGTATGCACCCAGAGAGAGATCTCTTTTTTTCTCTACTTATAAGGCCACTAATCTCATCATGGGGGTCCCACCCCCACAACCTAATCTAAACCTAATGACCTCCCAAAGGTCATTAAATACCACCTCAAAATGCCATCACATTAGGGGTTTGGTATTCAAAATATAAATTCCGGGGAGGCTGGGGACACAAACTTTCATCCATAACATCCCCCAAACCCGGCCCACAATCTACACATAGGTGTCACTGCTTTTTTTGTGTGTTCACTGAGAAAATTCAGAGAGACAAAAAGCCACTGTGAATTCAATAATGCGTATAATCTACAATTGGATATTATTAATGACCATAGCATTACATATATTTGATTTTAACAAAATACAGCTTATCAGTTCTTTCTTTCATGGATCATAATCCTTTAGTGTGGTAGCCACAATACCTAGAAACTGTCCTTCAGATTCATCATGGGGAATTCTGGGAGAATCTTAGGAGCAATCCAGAAGCATGGTGCTGAGAAGTACAAGTTTGGACCTGTAGAAGAGGGTAGGGAGATGACTGGAAATGCTGTAGGCTTTGGTCTTTTGGAGTTCAAATCATCTACATGTCACTGTTCTAAAGATCACAGCTGTTTACGGCAACTCTATGGAGAGAAACTCCATGAATCTCCCTGAATTTAGCACCAATAATAGGCAGAAAACCTGTGAGTATTCTACCATGGCTTCTATCTATCTATCTATCTATCTATCTATCTATCTATCTTCTTTCTTTCCTTCTTTCTTTTCCTTTCTTTCTTTCTTTCTTTCTTTCTTTCTTTCTTTCTTTCTTTCTCTCTGCATATGCATGCAAATGTTGCCTTTTGCAACGCTTACCAGAAGAAATGTAAATTCTAGAAATGGACTATAGAAAGTACTTGTTTTTGCAAAACTTCCTGAGGCCAAGGTCATTCTATAAAGGGCTTCTGTCTTTTCTTTTTTTAATGGAAATCAGCAATTTATCTTAAGGAAGTTATTGAGAACCATTTCATTTATTTGGATAATGATAAAATGTGCCAACATTTCTCCTCTTTGCTATTATCAATGAATAGAGACACACAAAACCTCAGGATAAAGGGCATAAAAGCCACACCAAGCATCCTTTGGATCTCCTTTATGAACCAGCCTGCTTTACAAAATGAAACTGGCACCTCTGCAAAAACATATTTCTATAAAAATCTCATGTAATCAATGAGCCCTGTTTAAATGCATGCCAGGCAACGTACTACTTCCTTCTTCTTGTGTGACATCTGCTTATTATGTTATCTGGACGCACAGAAACACACACCTCTCTTCTTCCAATATCTGCATTAACTACTCCATAAATAGATCAACATTGCACAGGAAATGAGAGCAGTTCCTGATAACTTATTGGATACGGGCATTGAGGAAAAGAAGTACAGGATAATTCCCTGGTTCTGGCCTTAGTGTCTAGAAAAACCATTGACTGAGAGAGGAGAAAGCCCTAAAGCTGAGTTGCTTTTAACATTAAACACTTTCAGAACAGAACAAAATCCCTGCGATTGGTTTTAAGGTCTGTTATCAGACTGAGCTAAAAGAATTTGTTAAGTGTTTTCTAAAGTCCAGACATAACAGAAAGAACTGACCTCCAATGGAAACACTGGACACGGATGGGCAATACTGTACATGTGCTGTCATACATCATTGCTTGGAGAATGGAATGTGCCTCCATGGGACTCCTTTGGAAGCTCGTGCCTGGTTTCTCCTGGACTTTGCGTCACGTGCCTTCCCCTTTTGCCAATTTCAATCTGTATCTGTTTGCTGAAATAAACTATAAACATGAATATAGCTGCTTTTTTGAGTCTTGTGAGTCCTAGTAACTCATGGAGCTTGAGGGTAGTCTTGGGGACCCCTGACACAGAACCTCAGAGGTAAAACTATAGATGGAAAAGACAGATTGGAATAAACAGGAGAGTGTCGGAAAGACCCTGAATGGAATAGGAAAGCAGAAGGGTTACAATAGCTCTAGGTATTGAACCATTTCTTTTGGAGTATATCCTGAAAGTTTATCATGAGAAGATAGATCGCACTTGAATTTGATCCTATAAGCAAAGAAAAGATGAGTCTGTTGAAAACTCCAGGGAGGCACTTAAAAACTTTTAGACAGCAGTCAAGGGTAGATCCTGATACAGATGTGACCTTGGCTCCCACCTCATGTCTGTGAATGACCTTGAGTCAGAAATAGGATTTTTGACATGTAATCAAAGACTGGAAAGGGAACTCACGCCATTTCTGGATCTCCAAAATTGCTGAACATTTTCAAAGAGCTTTCGGACAAAAGCAGAATAAAGCTAATGTCTTGTAGATAAAACAACTAGTTATTCCCACCAGTCAATAAAATAAGGTAAAGATCCTCTAATTTTACATACTTGTAGACACTGTAAGCAAAAAGAACATGGGATGAACAATTGTCTTCTTCTAGCTAAGAAACTATAGGAGAAAATAATAGGGCAGGACATGGACAAGGACCCCATGCTTCAAGTTCCTTTTGAACATCTCCACAATGGTCTTAAATATGACCACTGCTTGCTTTTTCTCAGGATGAATAGGTTCTTTTCCTTGTTAGAGAGCTATGGCTCTGAAGGTAGTGAAAAAATTCCTTGACTTTGTGTTCTCAATCTTGGGAATTCTAATCCCTCTCTCAGGAGTATCCATTCTACAAGGATTATCATTTAAAGAGTTTTGCAAAGCCTTTGCACCTATACAGAGACTTCACTATCCACATCATCCCCAGTCTTTGGAAAATTGAAAAATACAAATGAAATTACAAACTACAGTAGCAAGACTCTCAGACCTCTGGAACATCCATGGCCTAAGGTCTTGATACTGCTTTTAATGACAATGAGATCAACTCCTAGTGTTCATCAACTATCCTTTTACAAGTAAAAAGCTTACCCATGTGTCTAGAGATATCACTTCCGATCCTAGACTTCATTCTGTATTTGTCCCAATATGCAAGAAACTCATATAACACACCCAATTTTAGCATTAAAAGATATGGGCAGCCTTTCCTCAACATCTTTCTAAACAACATTTGCATGACTCAGACCCTGAAAATGTGGCTTTCTGGAAGAGATATCAGAGACAGATAGATTTCAGACTTCAACAAAAAGAACCTTCTTAGGTACTTTCAAGAAATGACTAGCACAGCAGTAAAACTCCGAGGGCTTGGCCCTTGGATTCATGTATCTCAAATAAAGAGACACGAGCCATCCCCAGATCACTGGAAGACTCTCCCAGATGGAGGCTTTAAGGTGGGAATTCTGACAATCTTCAGAAAGGAGGGGACAGCTTCTATCCAATACCCAGATGAAGTAGACAGTGGAGTAAATCGTTCCTGCAAACTTCCACCCAAGGTCCACCAAATGAAATCCAGGTTTCCGGATCCACAGATTATGAGGCTTCAATTTGCACTTGCTCTTTGTTTTCCTAGCTAGTTATTCTTTCCTTTCTGCTATTTTAAAAATCTGCTCACAGATACTTGTTAACCCTTAACTGTGACACCCATAAGGTCTCTGCCTTAATACTGCTCCTTGCATCCCTAATCACTCCTTGGTGAGAGCCCAGTATTTGGCTATGATTTGCTAATGATTTGGCTAAAATATACAACGAAATCCTCTGTTGGCTTTATACTCATTTTTCTTTGGTGGCCACCCACCTTTCTTCAGTCTCAGTCCCTTATAATGAATCGGTTGGTTTCCTCAACCTCCTGGTGACTTTTTAGATGGCAAACACAAAAAAAAGCCCCAAGAACCAAAAATCTGAGACTTACTTTCACATCACACCTTGGAAGGAAACATCCTGTTTCCACTGAAACAACACCTGGGAACCTTTTATAGGAAATGATCTATGTAACGGAGTGTTCCCAGAAACAGACCTTGGAAAGGGACAATGACAATGAGACATACGAGCCATCCGTGGATCTTGGAACATCGTTGAGCCGCCCTACTTTTGCAGACCTTAACAGAGAGGCTCACTGTTTGAGTCCAACTTCATGCTCCTTTGCTTCAGATGCGCCTAATGATCTCTCTTCTATAAATCTCACTCGTTAGTGCCAAACCAGTCTTGCCAAGCATGGCCCAAACCAGATTCAATAACTTCATAGGGATATTTTGGCTGATTACCGATCATTGGGAGGTTCCCAACAACTAGGATTGGATTTGTAGCCCCAAACCCTACAACTCACAAGCCAGATGGGGATTTGTTATTTGAAAAACTGATGCCTGCCTTCAGATAGTCTCTGATACCAGCCAGAATATCTTTTGGCCCATTCATTTTCCCTTTTGGAAGAAGAGGTTGTTAGATAACTCAAAAAGCTGAGCCTTGATTTGATGCCCCAATCATTAAGGAGAATTCTGAACGATTTTCTTCTTCTTTGAGCCTCTTTATTTCACGTCTGAAATTTTTATATTTTATTGCTCACCCATTGACAGGGGAACTAGATAATGCTACTACAATTCTGCCGTAGAAGTCCTGACTTGAGGGGAGTTTATAATATTGGGCAGATGGTGATTACAATAGAGCAGCCCTGGGATATAATATTGGCCTTTCAAAGTGGAACATGTGCTGTTTTAGGAGGTGAATGTTATATGTAAATTTCCATAGATCTGGAAAACCAGCATAGACATTAGGAAAGTAGGTAATTTAACTAATATCTCCATTTATGGTTCTGTAGACTGTTCCCACTGGAATGAAATCTTTTCTCTTGGACATACTTGGCTCCTAGCTTGCCGTGGACTACAGACTCTGATCATCGCCCCTTTCTTGTTATTAGTCACATTGTAGTGCTCAAATACTGGTGTGCATTTGCTGTTGGGTCCAAAGATCTAGCAAATTATCAGCCAGCAAAAAGTTGTGTATGAGTTTTCTATCACTGCCATGACAAATTACATCTAACTTAGTGGATTAAAACAATGCAACTTGATTATGTCACCGTTGTGTAGGTCAGAAGTCTGGGCTAGTATGTTTCTTCTGCTCAGTTTTAAAAAGGCGGAAGTCAAGGTGTTGGCATACTGGACTCTTACCGGGAGGTTCTGGGAAAAATTTGCTTCCAAGCACATTCAAGTTGTTGCTAAAATTCAGTTCCTAACATCTATAAACCAGAGGGTCCCATTTCCTTGCTGGCTGTCAGTTGGAGAGTACTCTGGGCCCCTATAGGCCTTGCTTTGGTCCTTGCACTTGGGCCCCCACGTCTCAGAGCCAGCAGACATGTCAAATCCTTTTTACACTTGGAATCTTCCTGTCTTCCCCTTCTGCTGTATGTCTTGTGCTTCTAGCTAGAGAGACCTCTTAGCTTTTTAGGGCTTTTGAGATTATACCGCACCCACCAGATAACCCAGGAGAGTCTTTCTATTTTAGGATCGGTAACATTAATTATATTTACAAAGTTCCCTTTTCTGTGTAATATGACATACTCATAGGTTCCAGGGATTAAGGCATGGGCATCTTTGAAAGGCCATTGTTCTGCTTGCCACAAACAGGAAAACCTGGTCCTTGCAGAGGTAGAAGCATCTACAATCAAAACGTGATACATGATTGGGACACCTCAAACATCAGCACAGATCTTGGCTGATCATGACTCTAGAAGGTAATGGCTTATTCTCCAGCTCAGGCTGAAGAATGGCCGCAAGGCAGGACTAAGAACTGAGTTATCTGTGACAATGCAGCCTCATGGTCCGCAAGCCAGTTTATGTAGACAAGCAGTTTTCTTATAGGTGCTAACAGCCCTCTTGTCTTGGGTAATTTGCTTACCCAAACAGACAACTTTGTTTATCAAGCAAGAGTGTGCATGTCAAGATTCACAACAAGGCCTTCTCTTTGCTGTGTTCACAAAACTTAAACTATCATGTCAGGAACTGCCTGATTCATCTAGGTCCTTCCCTTAAAAGACCACCTCTTAATTCTTTGAGCCAAGACCCCAGAATGCTATAAATACTCCTCCTTAACTTCTCCTGTTGAAACCCTGCCAAGACACTGGTAAGATGGTGTTCTCTTTTCTGCAGTGAGTTTAATAAACTCAGTTTTGCTTGTTCAACAGAAACCTGTTGGGCAGGAAGCTGATGGGCTCTGAGGGGCAGTTGACACATCCCTATGGGCAGCCTACCTTTCCTTGATTCCTTGCGAGGTCAGAGTGGAGGAGGGGAGGGGCAAACAGCAGAGGTTCATCCAAGGTCCAGAGGACATCAGGAGGTTTAGCTCGTGTCATTGACGAGACGGGATGCCTGAGGGGCTGTGTCTGCATGATTGTTGAAGCCCTGCCATCCTGTGACAGCTTTGCACAAACGCTCAGAATCCATCTTATCAGCACAGCGGCACACACTCTGGCCCAGGGTGAGTCTTCAACTGTCTGAGGAGAATGGTCTTGCGTTAATTGTGCCATTCAGGCATGGGGCTCTGCATAAGCCTGTCTTCCCCTACAAAGCTGACTGAGTCTGAGGGAGAAGAATGAGGGAACAGTTGTCTTTGACCCTTTACTCTAGAATAGCACCCAATTGTGGGGGATTGGGAGGGGGTTGTTCATCGGGCTGTGAGAATTTGAAATCTTCAGTGTTCCCAGCTTTACCCCCACAGGGAAATATGGGCAGGAGGTCAGAGGGTGAGGCAGAGGGGCTTAGGACGAGTCCTGAGAACTTCCTAGAACTCTGAAGTAAGGGGATAGCCATGACTGATCGAAGTAAGAACTTGTCCTAACCTCTGATGACTCCAGGTTCCAGGTTCCTTTCCAGATGATGTATGTGTGGTGAGAGGAGCAAAGATGGCTAGATACTTGCCTTCTGTTTGTGGACTTGTGACTACTCCCTAGAAAAGAAGAAACTTCCACTTTCCTAGTGGCCTGTCACTGAGGAAACCCATTCTCCTATCTTTTGTTAAAGTGAGACTGTGACCCCTCGGTCCCAGGGTTCACAGGCAGCCATCCTGCTGGGATGGGACCGAGGTGGGTGCCGTGTGGTCCCTGCTCTTTGCGCCTGTTCTAAGAGAGGAGGAACTGACATGGCATCCATGCCGCAGCTGTTATGGAGACAGGCTCTTGGGCAGTATTGGCTCTGCACACTCCATCTGTTACTCCTCCATTCTAGAATAAATAGCCCAAAAGGGAGGAAGGAAGGAGGCAAAGGAAGCAGGAGTTCAGAGATCTGAAGCTTTAGGGCTGTTATGGGCTGAGTTGTGTACTCCCCAAATTCATCTGAGTTCTAACTTCCAGTACCTCAGAGTGTGACTGTATTTGAAGACTGGGTCTTGAGAGAGGTAATTAAAGTAAAATGAGGTCATTGGGGTGGGCCCTCATCCAGTGACTGGTGTCTGGAGAAGAAGAGGAAATGTGGACGCAGAGAGAAGTCTGGGTGGTAACTCAGGGAGAAGACGGTCATGTGCCAGCTGAGGAGAGAGGCCTCAGAAGAAACAACCCTGCCTATACTTTGATCTCAGACTATCAGCGTCCAGAACGTGAGACAATAAATCTCTGTTGCTTAAGCCACCCAGTCTGTGGTACATTGTGATGGCGGCCCCAGCAAACAAATCCAAGGGCTTGAGGCTGCGGGGGTGGGGTGGGGGGTGGGGGTGGGTCTTGAGGGGCTGCTCCTGCTCTCACTCTCTCCTGTCCTTTTATTACTAATGTTTTTACTTTCAGATTTGGAAATGCAAGTTTTGACTTAGAGATTCAGAGAACTGATTTATTATTTATTTCTTATGAGTCAGAGCTAATGAGTCAGAGAACAGAAAAAAGAGTGAAAGAAAAGCAAGCAAGAAAACAATAAAAGAAAGAAAGGAGAAAGGCCAAATATCACATAAAATTAAATTTCAAATATCATGTAAAACTTCCTTTAAGTGTTACCATGGGCCCTGGCAAGCTGAATGGGGGCAGGGAGAATGGATATTTGGAATGGTAGAGGGGTAACTTTCCTCAGCGTTGACAAAACATTTTTGCCGGAGTGAGTCTTAAAGCCACCAGATCCAACTTCCTCGCATCTGAACTGTTGATGGGATTTCCCTCAGGTGGTTGACTGAATTTTCCTTCCTCTCCTCTGGCTTCCTTAGAGGAGCACTGGTCGGTAATGGCATCTGGAGGCGCCAAGCCAGGCCAAGATAATAGAGACACAGCAGCCAAACACAGCAGTAGCCCCCTTCGCTCCAGACGCCCTCCTCAAATGCTGCTTTGCTGTTGGTGTATCTGAGGAGGGTATGGAAAGGAATCAAAGGATTTGGGTGCACCCAACTGCAAAGGTCTCGTTTTGCTCTACCCACCCTCCCCCCCCCCCCCCAGCTGGGAGCAGGAAGACAAGAGGGAGTACTCCATGGGGGCCCAGTATTCCTTCAATGGACTCTGATGGAAACCAACCACACCACCTTTGAGGACCCCTCCTGCAATACTGGCCAAATCAGAACCATCCTGAACCAGGGCGGGGCAGCTGTGGAATGCGGATCTGAGGTCAGTGCATCTCTGCTCAGTGTCACCTCTCCAAGCCCACATGGACTATATCCGTCAACGCCCTCTCCCCTTCCGGGGCTCCCTTTCCGCCTCACTGGCTTTAGTATTCTTCTTAGCTCTTCATACTACCTGGCATTTTATGTGTGTGGCGTTTTCTGTTGTTCATTTTTGTGATGACCGGGTGGTTCCCAGAACGGAAGGCAAGTTCCATGAAGGCAGAGTCTTTGTTTTATTTACTGCTCCATCCCTACTACGTGCCCAGGATAGTTAGAGATAGTAGTTAGAGATATTTCCTGAAGGCGTGAACTGACAAAACTGGAACATTTCTTCAGGTTAGCGCTCCAGCTGGCCTTACAGTCAGGTAACCCAAGGGGGTAGGAAGCCCGAAAGACCACACTGGAACCAACTCCATCTCCCCCTCCCCCCCTGGAGGGGAGGAAAAAGTTTTCCTTGACCCTCTGGGGTCTCTGGCTGGGTCTGGAAATTAAACAGACAAAAGACAGATTAACAGGAGAGAAGTCTACAAACTTTACTGAATTGTCACATGTACACGGGAGCCTTCACAAGAGAATGAAGGCTCAAAGAAGTGACCTGAGCAGGAAGCTTTTACAGCTTTTGGACAAAGAAACAATACATTTGTGAAGAATTGACAAGACAGAGCGGTTTGAGCTAGGGGTAGTAAATGGTGAAGAAGTAGCTAGGAAAATAGAGTTAGTGTAACATGCTTCGTACAGATTTCTAAGAGACAAATTCTCCATCTCCAGTGATAAAAATGTCTTCCCTCCTCCTGGTGCAGAGAGGGTACTTTTTTAAAAAATTCATTAATTTATTTTTTAATTTTTTGTAATGTTTATTATTTTTGAGAGAGAGAGATGGAGACAGAGACAGACAGCAAGCAGGGAAGGGGCAGAGAGAGAGAGAGGGAGACACAGAATCAGAAGCAGGCTCCAGGTTCCGAGCTGTCAGCACAAGGCCTGACGTGGGGCTTGAACTCACAGACTGTGAGGTCATGACCTGAGCTGAAGTTGGCTGCTTAACTGACTGAGCCACGCAGGCGCCCCAAGAGGGTGCTTTTTACATGGGAGATTCATCACAGTTTCAGGGAAGAGAGGAAAGGGCAAGAGGTTCGGGTGACCTTCCTGCACCTGCTGTTTTTTCAGACTCCTTTAGCTTAAGACACTCAATGTGCCAAGGTGCCATATTTTTGGGGTAATGTGTCCTGATCCCCATCCCCGCTCCATACATTTTCATGCAGGTTAAAGAAGGTTAATTTAATAGTAATAATAATTATGCTTCTTTACTTAAAATATTGAGGAGGCTTAAAAATTTTTTTTAATGTTTATTTTTGAGAGAGAGAGAGACAGAGACAGAGACAGACAGAGAAAGAGAGACAGAGAGCGAGCAGGGGAGGGGCAGAGAGAGAGGGAGACACAAAATCCAGAGTAGGCTCCAGGGTCTGAGCTGTCAGCACAGAGCCTGAGGCGGGGCTTGAACTCGTGAACTGTGAGATCATGACCTGAGCCGAAGTTGGACACTTAACCAACTGAGCCACCCAGGTGCCCCAAGGGGGATACTTTTTTAAGTTAATTTTATTTTTTTAAATTTACATCCAAATTAGTTAGCATAGTGTGCACCAATGATTTCAGGAGTAGATTCCTTAGTGCCCCTTACCTATTTAGTCCATCCTCCCTCTCACAACCCCTCCAGTAACCCTCTGTTCTCCATATTTATGAGTTTCTTCTATTTTGTCTCCCTCCCTGTTTTTATATTATTTTTGATTCCCTTCCCTTATGTTCATCTGTTTTGTGTCTTAAAGTCCTCATATGATTGAAGTCATATGATATTTGTCTTTCTCCAATTTCACTTAGCATAATACCCTCTAGTTCCATCCATGTAGTTGCAAATGGCAAGATTTCATTCTTTTTGGTTGCCATGTAATACTCTATTGTATATATATATATATATATATATACCACATCTTTATCCATTCATCCGTCGATGGACATTTGGGCTCTTTCCATACTTCAGCTACTGTTGATAGTGCTGCTGTAAACATGGGAGTGCATGTGTCCCTTTGAAACAGCATACCTGTATTCCTTGGATAAATACTTAGTAGTGCAATTGCTGGATCATAGGGTAGTTCTATTTTTAATTTTTTGAGGAATCTCCATACTGTTTTCCAGAGTGGCTGCACCAGCTTGCCTTCCCATCAACAATGCAAAAGAGATCTTCTTTCTCTGCATCCTCGCCAACATCTGTTGTTGCCTGAGTTGTTAATGTTAGCCATTCTGACAGGTGTCAGGTGGTATCTCATTGTGGTTTTGATTTGTATTTCCCTGATGGTGAGTGATGTGGAGCATTTTTTCATGTGTCGGTTGGCCGTCTGGATGTTTTCTTTGGAGAAGTGTCTATTCATGTCTTTTGCCCATTTCTTCACTGGATTACTTGCTTATTGGGTATTGAGTTTGATAACTTCTTTAGATTTTGGATACTAACCCTTTATCTGATATGTCATTTGCAACTATCTTCTCCCATTCTATCAGTTGCCTTTTAGTTTTGCTAATTGTTTACTTCACTGTACAGAAACTTTTTATTTTGATGAGGTCCCAATAGTTCGTTTTTGCTTTTGTTTCCCTTGCCTCTGGAGACGTGTTGAGTAAGAAGTTGCTGTGGCCAGGATCAAAGAGGTTTTTGCCTGCTTTCTCCTTGAGGATTTTGATAGCTTCCTTCCTTACGTTTAGGTCTTTCATCCATTTTGGGTTTATTTTTGTGTGTGGTGTAAGAAAGTGGTCCAGGTTCATTCTTCTGCATGTCACTGTCCAGTTTTCCCAGCACCACTTGCTGAAGAGACTGTCTTTATTCCATTGGATATTCTTTCCTGCCTTGTCAAAGATGAGTTGGCCATATGTTTGTGGGTCCATTTCTGGGTTCTCTGTTTTCTTCCATTGATCTGAGTGTCTGTTTTTGTGCCAGTACCATACTGTCTTGATGATTACAGCTTTGTAGTATAGCTTGAAGTCCGGGATTGTGATGCCTCCTGCTTTGGTTTTGTTTATCAAGATTGCTTTGGCTATTCGGGGTCTTTTCTGGTTCCATACAAATTTTAGGATTATTTGTTCTAGCTCTGTGAAGAATGCTGGCATTATTTTGATAGGGATTGCATTGAATATGTAGATTGCTTTGGGTAGTAGTGACATTTTAATAATATTTGTTCTTTCTATCCAGGTGCATGGAATATTTTTCCATATTTTTGTGTCGTCTTCAATTTTTTTTCATAAGCTTTCTGTAGTTTTCAGTGTATAGATTTTTCACCTCTTTGGTTAGATTGATTCCTAGGTATTTTATGGTTTTTGGTGCAATTGTAAATGGGATCCATTCCTTGATTTCTCTTCCTGTTGCTTCATTGTTGGTGTATAGGAATGCAACCGATTTCTGTGCATTGATTTTATATCCTGCAACTTTGTTGAATTCATGAATCAGTTCTAACAGTTTTTTGGTGGAATCTTTTGGGTTTTCCATATAGAGTATCATGTCATCTGTGAAGAGTAAAAGTTTTACCTCCTCCTGGCTGATTTGGATGCCTTTTATTTCTTCGTGTTGTCTGACTGCAGAGGCTAAGACTTCCAATACTATGTTGAATAACAGTGGTGAGAGTGGACACCCCGTCTTGTTCCTGACCTTAGGGGGAAAGGTCTTAGTTTTTCCCCATTGAGGATGATATTAGTGTTGGGTGTTTCATATATGGCTTTTATGATTTTGAGGTATGATCCTTCTAGCCCTACTTTCTTGAGGATTTTTATCAAGAAAGGATGCCGTATTTTGTCAAATGCTTTCTCTGCATCTATTGAGAGATCATATGGTTCTTTCCCCTTCTTTTATTGATGTGATGAATCACATTGATGGTTTTGCAGATATTGAACCAGCCCTGCATCCCAGGTATAAATTCCACTTGGTCGTGGTGAATAATTTTTTTAATGTATTGTTGGATCCAGTTGGCTAATATCTTGTTGAGAATTTTTGCATCCATGTTCATCAGGGATATTGGTCTATAGTTCTCCTTTATGGTGGGGTCTCTTTCTGGTTTTTGAATCAAGGTAATAGTGGCTTCATAGAAAGAGTTTGGAAGTTTTCCTTCCATTTCTATTTTTTGGAACAGCTTCAAGAGAATAGGTGTTAACTCCTCCTTAAATGTTTGGTAGAATTCCCCTGGAAAGCCATCTGGCCCTGGACTTTTGTTTTTTGGGAGATTTTTGATTACTAATTCGATTTCTTTACTGGTTATGGGTCTGTTCAAATTTTCTATTTCTTCCCGTTTCAGTTTTGGTAGTGTATATGTTTCTAGGAATTTGTCCATTTCTTCCAGATTGACCATTTTATTGGCATATATGCTCATAATATTCTCTTATTATTGTTTTTATTTCTGCTTTGTTGGTTGTGATCTCTCCTCTTTCATTCTTGATTTTATTTATTTGGGTCCTTTCCTTTTTTTTTTTTTTTTTTAATCAGATTGGCTAGCGGTTTATCAATTTTGTTAATTCTTTCAAAGAACCAGCTTCTGGTTTCATTGACTTGTTCTACTGGTTTTTTTTTTTTTTTTTTTTTTTTTGGTTTTAATAGCATTAATTTCTGCTCTAATCTTTATTATTTCCTGTCTTCTGCTGTTTTTGGGTTTATTTGCTGTTCTTTTTCCAGTTCTTTAAGTTGTAAGGCTAGGTTGTGTACCTGGGATCTTTCTTCCTTCTTTAGGAAGGCCTGGATTGCTATATACTTTCCTCTTATGACCACCTTTCCTGCATCCCAGAGGTTTTGGGTTGTGGTGTTATCATTTTCATTGGCTTCCATGAACTTTTTAATTTCCTCTTTAACTTCTTGGTTAGCCCATTCATTCTTTAGTAGGATGTTGTTTGGTCTCCAAATATTTGTTACCTTTCCTAATTTTTTTCTTGTGGTTGATTTCGAGTTTCAGAGCATTGTGGTCTGAAAATACGCCCGGTATGATCTCAATCTTTTTGTACTTGTTGACGGCCAATTTGTGTCCCAGTATGTGGTCTATTCTGGAGAACGTTCCATGTGCACTGGAGAAGAATGTATATTCAGCTGCTTTAGGATGAAATGTTCTGAATATATCTGTTAAGTCCATCTGGCCCAGTGTGTCATTCAAAGCCTTTGTTTCCTTGTTGATTTTTTGATTAGATGGTCTGTCCATTGCTGTGAGTGGGGTGTTGAAGTCCCCTATGATTATGGTATTATTATCAATGAGTTTCTTTATGTTTGTGATTAATTGATTTATATATTTGGGTCCTGCCACATTTGGCACATAAATGTTTACAACTGTTAGGTCTTCTTGGTGGATAGACCCCTTAATTATGATATAATGCCCTTCATCTCTTGATACAGTCTTTATTTTAAAGTCTAGATTGTCTGATATAAGTATGGCTACTCTGGATTTCTTTTGTTGACCATTAGCATGATAGATGGTTCTCTATCCCCTTGCTTTCAATCTGAAGGTGTCTTTAGGTCTAAAGTGGGTGTCTTGTAAACAGCATATAGATGGATCCGGTTTTCTTATCAATTCTGTTACCTTATACTTTTGATTTTAATTTTTTTTTTCAACGTTTATTTATTTTTGGGACAGAGAGAGACAGAGCATGAACGGGGGTGGGGGGCAGAGAGAGAGGGAGACACAGAATCGGAAACAGGCTCCAGGCTCTGAGCCATCCGCCCAGAGCCTGACGGGGGGCTCGAACTCCCGGACCGCGAGATCGTGACCTGGCTGAAGTCGGACGCCTAACCGACTGCGCCACCCAGGCGCCCCTTACCTTATACTTTTGATTGGAGCATTTAGTCCATTGACGTTTAGAGTGGTACTGAAAGATATGAATTTATTACCTTATGTCTCTTGTAGAGTTGGAGTTTCCGGTGGTGTTCTCTGGTCCTTTCTAGTCTTTGTTGCTTTTGGTCTTTATTTATTATTTTTTTCATCTTTTCTCCTCTCAGAAAGTCTCCCTTAAAATCTCTCGCAGGGCTGGTTGGTGGTCACAAACTCCTTTAATTTTTGTTAATTTTTATCTCTCCTTCTATTT
This sequence comes from Felis catus, assembly GCF_018350175.1. Classification (NCBI taxonomy): domain Eukaryota; kingdom Metazoa; phylum Chordata; class Mammalia; order Carnivora; family Felidae; genus Felis; species Felis catus. Next base: position 17,640,151 of record NC_058384.1, on the reverse strand, counting down.
TGAATGGCAGCCTTGCTGGATAAAGAATTCTTGGCTGCATATTTTTCTGATTCAGAACATTGAATATATCCTGCCACTCCTTTCTGGCCTGCTAAATTTCTGTGAATAGGTCTGCTGCAAATGTGATCTGTCTTCCCTTGTAGGTTAAGGACTTTTTTTCTCTTGTTGCTTTCATGATTCTCACCTTGCCTGAGTATTTTGTGAATTTGACTCTGATATGCCTTGTTGATGGTCGGTTTTTGTTGAATCTAATGGAAGTCCTCTGTGCTTCCTGGATTTTGATGTCTGTGTCTTTCCCCAGGTTAGGAGAGTTTTCTGCTATTATTTGCTCACATAATCCTTCTACCCCTATTTCTCTCCCTTCCTCTTCTGGGACCCCTATGATTCTGACGTTCCTTTTTAATGAGTCACTGATTTCTCTAATTCTTAAATCATGCTCTTGTGCCTTAATCTCTCTTTTTTTTTGCTTCATTATTCTCCATAAGTTTGTCCTCTATGTCACTGATTCTCTGTTCTGCCTCATCTATCCTTGCCACCATGGCATCCATTCAAGATTGCAGCTCAGTTATAGCATTTTTAATTTCATCCTGACTAGCTTTTACTTCTTTTATCTCCACAGAAAAGGATTCTAATCTATTTTCGACTCCAGCTAGTATTCTTATTATCGTGATTCTAAATTCTGGTTTAGACATCTTGGTTGTATCTGTGTTGGTTAAGTCCCTGGCTGTCATTTCTTCCTGCTCTTTCTTTTGGGGTGAATTCCTTCATTTTGTCATTTTGAAGGGAGAAAAGGAATTAATGAGGTAAAAATTTAAAATAACAAAAATTAAAATAAAAAATATTAAAATCAAAAAAGGAAAAAAACCCTCACACGCAAAAAAAAAAAAATCTAATAAATGATGCTAGATCCTAGGTGTGTTTTGGTTTTGGTGTTGAAAGTGGCTTGATAGATTAGAAAAAAAAGGGGAAAGAGAAGGAAAAAAAAGGAAATCGTTAGAAAATTTGAAAAAAATGAATACACTGAAGTAGACTAAAATGAAATGATAGAAGTAAAATAGAAATGAAAAATTTACACAAGAGTAAACAATAAGTAGAAAAAAATAAAGAAAAATATTTTTAAAAATATTTTTTAATGTTTATTTATTGAGCGACAGAGGGAGACAGAGCATGAGCATGGGAGGGGCAGAGTGAGGGGGAGACAAAATCTGAAGGAGGCTCCAGACTCCGAGCTGTCAAGACAGAGCCTGATGTGGGGCTTGAACTCATGAACTGTGAGATCATGACCTCAGCCGAAGTTGGTCGCTTAACCAACTGAGCCACCCAGGTGCCCCAAGAAAAATATTTTTAATAAAAATTGAAAATAAAAGTGAATTTTTTCTTTTTCTGTATTCAAGAAAAAGAAAAATGAAAAAGAGAAAAAAGAAAAAAGAAAAAAAAGAAAGAAAATTGAATAGATGGACCAGTGAACAGGCTGAAATAAGACTCAAATTACTTTGTTTTCCCCTAGAAGTCGAACTATGAAGCACCTTATAGTCCATAAAATAAGTAGGTGGAGAGCCGTGTTCCTGAAGAGCGAGGTTGGCCCAGATGGGCGGGCCTTAGGGTAACGGCTCCGTTCTCCACTAGATGGCGCTGCTTAGCTTCCTGGGGTGGGTTGTTGTGGCGCTTGTAGGTGCGTATGCGCATGCGCGGGGATGGTGACAATGGAGTCACCCAGCTACCCGGTCTCGTGTCGGAATCCTGCTCTCCTTGATCGGCAATCACGCACCCGTCCTTTGTCTTAGGCTTCTGTCTACTCCCCGCTTTTACACTGTCTGTGACCAAACGGCACCTCCCTCCTGAGTTTTGTCTCAGATGCGGCCGTTTTTCCCAACCCGTTATTTCTGAGGGACTGTGGCTTTGATCCGTCTGCCCGTCTGCAGGAGGGTCTCACTGAGCCACGTCTGGGTGCTGGCTGCACCCGGGAACGTTCGCGGGACTGTGCTGCTGCCGACGCCCAGAGACTGAGGCCGGGTGCCAGCCCACCCCAGAGAAAGTTCGCGAGATAGTGTAGCAGCAGCGTTTCGGGGATTATGGAAAATCACAACACGCGTCTGGCACCAGGCTTCACCCTTAATGACATTGTTCCAGCACCAGCGAATGTGGTTGTTCTCCCAGGTCCACTGGCGCCTTGCCTTTGGGGACCCACACAGCCTCTACCAGGTGTCCTCCCAGCAGGGGAACCGCCTCTCCCGTGTGGCCCAAAGACCCCCGGACTCCACTCTGCTCCTGGGGATTCGCCCTTCCCGCCCGAGCACCGCCAGGTATGGAGCTGTGGCATTTCAGCCTCTGCGCTCCCTCTGTTTACAGTCTTAATGGAATTTAAACCCTCTCCTCTCTCCTTTCTCCTTTTTGCCTTTTTAATTCAGTCCCTGTGGCTGTTTCCACTTTTCCACTTTCTCTCCACCTGCTTTTGGGGGGGTGCTTTGCCTGTATTCCCTCCCCCCCATCTCTGTCCTCTCTCCTCATGTAAAGTGGCTCCCTGCCCTCTGTGGCTCTGTACCCCACTTCACCTTTCCGCGCCGCGTACCTGCTGAGTTCTGTGGTTCAGGTTGTGCAGATTGTTGTGTTAATCCTCAGATCCGTTTTCTAGGTGTGCAGGATGGTTTAGTGTTGGTCTGGCTGCATTTCAAGGACATGAGACACAAAAAACTTCCATGCTGTTCCGCCATCTTGGCTCCTCCCCCGGGGGATATATTTTTTTTCATGTTATGGGAACCACATCCTTCTTTGCTTGATTGTCGACTGTCGGACTCAGCTTTCCTACTGTCCTGAGATAATTTATTGAGTCATAAAACTAATGAAGGCAGCATCAAGGTTGCACCCCACACCCCAAAATCAGTGTTCTTCCCGCTGCAAGTCAGCATCCCGCCATTGCTTCCACTCCTTCTGTGCCTGGTCCTTAGATGCTCGAGGACACGGGGCCTGGGAAAAGCATTGTTCCATTCTTTCTTCATTTACTACAAAATAGTTTTTTGAACCTCTACTTCAGGCATAGCTTTTCCAAGAAAGTTAATCTTTAAAAGGTGGGAAATAATTTTTAAGGATAAGATGAGGTAATTTTGTGGCAGTATCTTATAAGCTCCAAAGAACCAATGTCTGACATTTTAGCATAATATATTCTGAAAGCCAGTAGAATGGAGGGTGTGAATAAAATCCTTAGAAGTGGGTGATAAGAATTCTCAAGTGGACTTTAGAGGAACAAATGTAAGTGTAACCCAAACAGAGGTGCAGAAAATGCTAATTTTCCTATCCTCATTTTAGGAAATGGTCAGAGAAGACTCTGTGATGATTGGGACTTGACCTAGGCTCGGAATTCAGGCTGGGACTTAGAAAGGCAGGGGAAGCAGGTGACCAGGTGGCTCAGTCAGTTAAGCGCCCAACTTTGGCTCAAGTCATGATCTCACGGTTCATGGGTTTGAGCCCCTCATTGGGCTCTCTGCTGTCAGCACAGAGTCTGCTTGGGGTTCTCTCTCTCTCACTCTCTGTCCTCCTCCCTCTTCTTGCATTCTTTCTCTCCTCTCTCTCAAAAATAAGTAAACACTAAAAAAAAAAAAAAAGAAGGAAAGGCAGGGAAGAAGAGAGGAGACATTCCTGATTGAGGAACAGTAAGAGAGCATTCCAGAGACTACCACATGGACAGTGTATCTAGGGGACAGCACTGGAGCACAGTTGGGCCAGAGTAGATAGTTGAACTTGGAGAACAAGAGATGGGTGAGAAGAGGTGGGGCAGGGTCTCACTGGGGAAGGCTCCCCATACCAGGCCAAGGAGTTTGGTCCTCAAGTGATGGCTAACAGGTAGCCCTTAAAGCTTGGGGGTTGAGGAGCGACCCTACGGAAGTGGAGCTTCATGTGGCCAGCCTCCATCTGGCCGTGGAGCTTACGATAGAATGGAAGGAGACGGGTTATGTGTTAGGACCCCAGTTGCTCGGTCTAGGAGTGAGGTGACCAGAGCCTGCTGCCCTTAGCAGATCCTGTTGGAATAAAAAGGCCATCAAGAGGACACAAGACAAAGAAGGAACAGGAGGACGCAGCAACTGCCTCAATTTGGTAGCCAAAGAGAGGGTTTGGGAGGTAAAGTCCAAATGACCTCAAATCTGAGCGACTGGGTGAATGGTGGTTTATTAACCGAAACAAGGAAGTCACAAGGTGGCCCTGATTTTGGAGGGGGAGTAATAAAATCCCAAACGAGGGATTTTGAATTTTAATTTTATACTGGAACATCCACGTGGAAGGGTCTCATAGGCAGCGCAAGGTGAAACGCTCAGGAGAAAGATCAATCCTGTAAATAAAGGTGTGGGCAGTATTCCCCATGAACGGTGATGGATTTGCAAGAATAAACATGCTTTCCGAGTGTGGAAGTTTGAACACCACTGCCATCTTTAAAAAAAAAATATCTCCAAGGGAAATGTATTTTGTATACCAGCTCATTTATAGACAAGGTCAAAATGAGGGCCAAACAAGACCCTGGACACTTTTGAAAGTTGCTACGCTCACCTCACTTTCTAGCCTAGAGCTCGGGCCCCTCTGCCGCGTTCAGTCCCGCAGGGTGTCCGGGGGTTTCCCCAGCCAACGTGAGGCTTGGTCCGAGCCTCGGGATTTGTGTAAACAGGCTTTCTCCCGGGAGATGGGGGAGGTGGGAGAGAGGCCCGAATCTTGACTTGGTGCAGGGAAGGGGAAGCATGTTGGAATCAACAGAAGTGGGCTTTTAAAAACAGCACGTGTGCCCCCAATTTTAATATGCCCTCCGTCTCATGAGGATCACCGCCTGAGCTGCTGTTTGGAGCTGAGAGCAGATGTGTCCGAGGTGTGGGGCAGGATGAAGACCCAAGACCGAGGGGGCTGAGCAGGGAGAGCTGGGGAGGGAAGCAGACAAGGAGCTGGAGGAAGAAGATCAGAGGAGTAGAGGGACTCTGAGAGGAAGCCAGAGGGAGAGCCTCCGAGGGGAGGACTTTCACAAAGGAGGCTGTGGCGAGAGGGTTGAGGCCGGGCAGAGAGAGGAGGGGACTGAGGCTTTGTCATGGTGGAAAAACCTTTGGATTGACTGCCCCACTGTGGTTATGCAACCGCCTCAAAATTCACTCTTTTGAGGATGAGATGCATTATACATAATTTATTTTAGGAATGGGTTACGCAGGAGTCAGTCCTAAAGGCAGTGAAGGCATTTCACTGGGAAGCGGTTAGTTTAATGACAACGTGGAGCTGGGTTTTCAATGAGCAGAAAAAAAAAAAAATCAATGGGACAAAAATGAACTATTTTCCATTCATTGATTTTGTTGCCCTTCAGAGTCACATCAGAGGCACTCGGTTACTTTTGACACTTTTTGGGCTCCTCATGGGAGCCCTGTCAACACTGAGGGCGACTCAGAAACATGAGGGACTGGGACTTCTCCCCGGTCAGAGTCTCCAGGCAAATGGGTGAATTGGCCACTGACCTCATTTTTGAGGAGAAAGTGGCTCTCCCAAGGGATCCCCCGGCATCGCTGACTCTGCCGCTCTGCCTGCTGAGCCCCGCCGAACACGTTTCTGCTGGCACTCCCAGGCGCTGGGTGGCCCCGGGTCCCCGGAGAGTCCTGCTCCTTGCTCTCAGGAGTCCTCACTGTACTACCTGGGGACTCCTCTTGCCCATTGGCTCCCTCGCCTAAGGCTTGCGGTGGCCAGTCCACAGTTTTCTCCTTCTTCTTCAGTCTATTGTCTTTCTTAGGGACTTGGGCAAATCAAGACCTTGTGTGACCTCCTTCCCTTCTCTTCGTCTATACCTGTGCATCTCTGCGCCATGTTCCAGAGGGTGTACCGACTACAAAACTGGCCTCCAGTCTTCTCTTTCTTGTGGCTGTGTCCCCTACAATGTGAATTCGTGCCTCCTCCGGTCAGGCGGTGGAGGGGCCCCTGCTCCCTGGGAATGGGAGATGGCCTTGTGACTTGCTTAGCCCAAGAGTGTAGGGCACAAGTGATGGGGTGCCTGCTCCAGACTAGCCCTCAAGAACTCTCATGGCCCCTGCTATCTCTCTCACTGCCTGAGAATAGGCCCGGGCTAGCCTGCTGGGAGATGGGGGACCACAGAGTGGGACAGCCGAGGTGCCCAGCAGAGTGATCTTAGGCCAGCCAAGCTCCTAGCCTACTGAGCAGCTGGCTGCAGATATGTGAGCAAACCTAGCTGATGTCAGCCAAGCCCCGGTCCAGAAAACAGGATGGACCAGCCTGCATGTACACCTGTAATCCAAATTAAGTGTAATGCTTTGAGTCACTGCGTCGGGAGGTGACTTGTTACACGGCATGGCTAACTGATGCAGAGCATCAGTGACCTTGGGGTCGATCTGTTCTCATCTCCTCCTTGTCCATCTCTGGAGGATCCCAGCTTTCTCCCATCTTTGTTTGTAAAGAGCCTTTCCCTGACTGGCTGCCTCCTCTGCACATGCTTCCAGTGGACGCAACTTCCTCATTTCTTCATTTCTTCTCTCTGTTGCTGAATTTGGGGAGGGAGCCATGGTTTCTGCTGTCAGGTTCTCCCTCTGCTCTTTAGCAAGCAGGCCTCTGTCCCCAGAGTCATCCTGAGGACTTTTCTCAAAAAGGCGCCCCCAAGAGCCATTGACCAGGCCACTTGTTCTCCAGAGGATCTCTCAACGTTAGAGTCAGGGTTCGAAGGCCTCTCTGTGGCCACGGGTGCTGTTTGTCACACTCCCATAGCCTCTGCTGCACCCCCCTCTCTTTCTCTCGTGTCCCTTTTCTCTGGCTATGCCTCTTTCAGTCTGACCAGCCTGCACCATCCACTTTTGTAACTGCAGACATCTCCAATTTTCTTTCACATGCTTCTACTTTGCAATTTAATTTACTTTAGGCAAATGACTCACACACACAATCTCAAGTCCTGGCCTTAAATCCAATCCTATCATTTTTAAAGGTCTAATTTGACACTTTCACTTTGCTGTCTGGCTGTCACCTCCGACTCAGCATTTCTGAAGATGCTCTTGCCTCCTCCTTTATAACCACACCCCTTCATTATTTCTACCACTGTCCCCACCGTTTTCCTTACCAGCCGAGCTCCATGTCTTTGATTTCTCCCTGCTTTTAGGCCCCATGTCTAACCTCTGTGGAGTCACAGTTTATCTGCCCCCAAGTCATCACGGCCACCTCTCTCATTCAGGCAGTCGTGATTTCTTATCTAACTATCACAGAAGCCGTCTGATGCCTCTCCTACATCTAGTCTCTTCACCAGCAGCTCACCCTGACACCCAGATCAGATTATCTACCTACAGCATTTCTTTCCTTATGTCAGCCCTCTGTGCCAGAACCTTCCATGGCTCCTATTTTTCTTTCTCCAGCTGGTTTGCCAGGACATTTCCTTGCGGAGCTACGTAGAACTGGGCTATTGGAGCACCCTACCTGGGGTGGTGATGCAGGAAGACATAAGCCGTCCCAGCTCCTCTTCTATACAGGGTCAGGTTCTGAAGCCTTCTTCCTGTTAGACTATCCCTGGAAGCTGAATGATGAAGGCCTCCGTGGTGATCTCTGAGCTACAGACCCTTGTCCCTCCTAGGATGTCCTTCTATGATAATGAGGCCCCTACACCCTGGGCCCTCCACGTGTTCACTTCATCTGGACTCTTGTCTAATTTCTGACTTTCCCTGTAATCTGCCTGGACAGTAAGTGGATCTCTGTAGCCCTTAAGGTCTAGATCCACTCTCCTCCAGGGACCAGTGCACGCTCTGTGGAATTGCAACGCTTACATCAAGACGGCCCCCCTTCTGGGGCGTGTAAATTCTCATTGTTGCCTCAGCCGTGAATGCCCGCCTCTGTGGAATGAGCTCATTTTATGGATCATCACATTGTCCCATGGCATCAGCTGCTTCTCTCTGCCCCACGTTGACCCAGCTTGGAAATGTGTCTGTTTTCTTTGATTCATGATCTTTGAGCCTAGAGCAGACTTTGATATCAATTTGGAAGGGGAATATGAAGGTGGTTATTTGTACTGCAGCAATCCACATCTTCAAATTAAACACTAGATATTTCTGTTCTGAAAAGCTTTCTGGCCATCTGTTCCTAAGGCTGTTTTGAAGGCTCGTTTGCCTTTATATAGCACCCATGTTCACCCCTCACTCCAGGTTGGCCCCCTGGACCTTGAACCCTTCTTGCTCTGTTTATGCAGAGCCAGATAGAAGATAATAGAGGAGGAAGCACCCCCTCCCCACCCCTCCCTCCAGTTTATCCATATCCATCAGATGCTCAGCAAAACTGAAAGCTTTCATTTAACCAGCCACATCCTCCTTAGAAAGCTATCTGGTCTAAATATCCTCCTATGTCCTCTCTCTCTCACTCCTCAGTTCTTCCCTAGGTACGGGGGCATACTCTGCTCCTGCCAGCCCCTTCCACGTTAATCCTATTCCTGATCATTCCAGCTTGGGTACCACTGTGGCTCTGAGAATCATCTGCTGACTGGATTCCTCACGGCTGCCAATTGTGAGAATGTTCTGGAAGTTCAAAACTTCTATGTACACCTGAGAATTTGGCCTCCTGAACCTCTTTCTGTTCTTGAGTCTTTCATATTTCTGAGGCAAGTTTGCTGGTAGAGGGGAACAGGCCTTCTTATCCATGGGCATAGTTCATTCAGATTAATTTACTGCAGGTTGACAGCAACTTGGCCCCCTGCCTCTGATACTTAATATGCTCTGTCCCTAGCAATGGGCTTGGAACGTGAGCTCTCACCTCTGTGTCTTGGACAGTGATTTTCCCTGCAAGGTGCAGTGGTTTAGGTTCTTTAGGGTCCTGAGAACTTAGTGAACAGGCTTCTTTCAGACTTTTCCTATGACATAAGCCTATATATTTATCTTGGGTTCAAAACAGCCGTTTACTTGGATGAGCTCATTTGAAAAATGGCTGCCACTTTTTGGAAGGCAAGTAACACTTTCCCCATTCACCGAGGGTACTATATCATATAGAATGAAAGCCAATGGGGTCTGAAGGGTTTCCCTGCTTAAAAGTGACTTCAGATCATTGGCTTTGTAAGAATTTCTGGCTGCTTAAGTTTAGAAACTGATGGTGGTATTGCAAAGTGGGGGCTTAACAAATTGCACAGTGGAGTATGAGCTATATGTCTAACCTAGACCATATGTCTAGCCTCTGCCCATATTTGGGAGTCAATGATGTGGGCCATGAGGCCCTCCTTCCTCTTCCCTGGTTCATGGTAAAAGGTTGTATACACAGCTAGCCTGCTGTCTTCCCATGCTTTCCACACTGTGAAAAGTTGGAGGCCTTCCTTCTCCCAGACCTTCATGTGTGGCTTTGTATTTTGTGATGTGTTTGCCTTTTTTTTTTTTTTTTAACATGTTTGCCTTTTAGAGTCTTGATGTTCAATCATGGATCTAAGAAAGGGTTGTCAATGGGTGAGAAGGAGGCAGGCACTGAGAGTTTCCTGTCTCTTCGAAGATAGCCAGTTATCCAATGAAGTGAAGAGAAATGGTCTCCGAAGTCAGGGACTGTGTGATCCATCAGAGGCAGTGACACTAACACAGGGGATATGTTCCTCTATTTGCGTCACTCATTCAGTAAAACAGCACCAGGTGCCTGAGCACACAGGGCCCAAGGAGAAAGAGGCCTTACCCTCAGTGGGTTTTTGTGTGATGGGGACACAGGGATGCAAGGGGATCCTTACCATACAAGGTGGCAAGCATGGTGACCATGCCCACTGTGCCTGGTTGGAGTCTCTAGGGAGAATTCATAGGAGCGGTGAATTTTTAATTTAATACTTAAAGATTAGATGAGTTTTTCCTTACAAAGAAGGTGGTTCTAGCAACAGAAACAGCATGTACAGAATTGTGCAAGCATGTTGACTGGCTGTAGCTTCTGATAAGAAATGTGGGGAAAAGGGAGACTGGAAAACACCATGGGAAGGACTGGCACTTAGTTGGGCAATGAGGAGGGACTGAGCATTTAGGCTGAAAGGAACAAAGTCAGACATGCAGGTTAGAAAGACAGCTGAGGAAGGGGTGGGGAGAAGGGGTTGGTGGGGGAAGGGGGAGACAAGTTAGAGCCCAGTTCTAATCACCTGGCCCAGAGGTGAGGAAGGAAAGAAAGGGACACATGGGGAAGATGTCCATGAAGTTGAGTCCACAAGGGTCTGTTGACTCCTGGATGTGTGGGAGATAGAGGACGGTGACCCAGGATCCAGTTTGGATGGTTGGATGGCCTGAGCAGAAGCTTAGAGGGGAGAGAACATGGCCTGCTGGGAAAGCACGCTGGGCATGGAGAAGGGACTTCCACTCAGCTAGTGCACATCGTAGGAGGGAAAGTGGCTGGGGGGAGAATTGGGGGCAGATCTTACATGCTTGACTAAAAAATGCGACATTTATTCGGCAGGCTCTCAAGTGCCATTGAAGGGTTTTAAGTAGGAGCAAAATGTGAATGGATTCATGTTTCTGAATTATGGCTGAGTTTATAGGTGATGGTGGACAGGGCTGTTTTGGAAGGGGTATAGTTTGAAGAGGAGGGTCAAGCCTGAACCCTGTGAATATTCTTTTCTATGACGAAATGTGGGGACTTGGGGGAGACAGAACACTGAGAACACTACTGAAATTCTAGCATGGTGGTTCTGGAAAGGACAGAGGAACTTGGGCTGGGGTCTACAACCAAGACCTCGGGACTTGAAGCAAGAAAAGATATGAATATAATAGGCACAGACTGGACCTTTTTCTCTGTGGCAGACAGTGCAGGTGCAGGAAACTTCAGAACCAGCCATCCAGGAGACTGCCTCACCCATGACATGACACAAAGGCTTAACTACAGTGATACCCCATATGGGATACTGGCTGGGGGTAGAACTTCAAGTCTTTCCCAGGGAATTTGAATGTCTTTTGCAGAGGAGGTCCCTCCCAGCCCCCAGGACTGGCCCAGACAGACTTTCTGTGTTCAGTTCTTTTCCTGGGAAGACTTTGAAATATAGCAAAGAAAGATCAATGACGAGACCAAGAAAATTCTAGCTTCCCTTAAGCACTGAGGTGACAGAGCCCTGGGGCAGAGTTGGGGGCATGGGAAGGGCTGGGACCCCTGTCATCTGGGTCTGCATTTCTCCAGGTTTGTCCCACTCCCAGGCGGTGTGAGCGCTGGCCTCATTTGCTCCCGCTGCCTTTGTGACTTAACTCCCTGTTGGCCAGTGGGCCGCTGCTGCTCCCCAGACTCCACTGAGCAACAGACAATGATGTCATGGGCCATGCTTATTTTTAATAGCTCCTTAAAATTCTGGTCCCATCCCAGCACTTACACAGCTATTTCTGCTGAGTGCTTAATCAGTAGGTCCAAGACGTGAGCTGGGGCCATGCACAAAGGAACAGTCCTGCTTGTTGGCTTTTTACATGGGATATGGACCTCTTCGTGCCCCATGCCAGCCCGTCCTGACACCTGCTCCTCTTTCCCTCAGGGGCAACTCAGTATGGAAAATATTGACCAAGAATCCTTCTGTGCCGTGGGCTGGCACTAAAAATGTTCACCCTACTATTTGTCTGCCTTTGAAGAAATTAGAGTCTGGGCTGGGAATGAAGACACACAGCTACTAGAAACTCCAGGCCCACCAGTCTCTACCCCTTATCGTCACACCCTGAAATGCTCACTGAGTGTGGCTTTCTGCATGCCTGGGCACGACTTACAGCTGAAAAATAAATATGTATGCACATATACACATTCACACAACACACACACATCTATTACATACTTTTTTCAACGAAAGTGACTAGAACCGGCAAGAAAATCCTATCACTCGGTGAATGACGAAGGTCACCGTTGGAATGATGTCAAATTAGTTTATGACGTGAGCTGGTTGTCACCTTGGAAAACAGATGCCTTGGTCTTTGAAGGCAGAAAGTTCAGGGTTCAAATCCCAGCTTCACCAATTAGCAGCTGGGACACGGGGAGAGTTAACAACCTTGCCAAGCAAATATCTACCAGGTAATGACCACTGTCAGAAACTCTTATACACAAATCACTGCATGTAATTCCCACCACAGCCAACCAGGTAGATACCACGGCACTAGCTTCCCTGGATGGTGATGAGGGTTAAAGGCGCTGCTGAGAGCATCAGCATAGCACTTGCACACCCGTGGCGAGCACGGCTGGTCTTCACACCAGCGCGGGACGCGGGACGTGTAAATGCCGATAGTGTGCAGAGG